>NC_079193.1:165780176-166456189 GCF_029499605.1 Hyla sarda
GGGGCTCATGATCTATGTAGTATTCTGAGTTCTCAGCTCCAGACAGTTTATGGGGGTCCAATTTTAAAACAAAATCAGCTGGGATGCCTTGAGGAGTCATATAATATATATGTTTTTATTCTGACCACTTTTGGCCAAATATCTCCTTTAACATACTGTGTATACTCGTATAAGCCGAGTTTTTCAGCACGATTTTTCTTGCTCAAAAGGCCCCCCTCGGCTTATACTTGAGTGAACTCTCCGCCTGTCCATCCCTTCTCAGTGGTCTTCAACCTGCAGATCTCCAGATGTTGCAAAACTGCAACTCCCAAGGGGGGCCCTCTTCTCTGCGCCTGCCACGGACTAATGACGTTGCCTTCACGACGACGCACAGGGACGTTCATTCGCACCCTGCACATAAACGTCCCTGTGCGTCATCGTCAAGGCAACGTCACTAGTCCGGGGCAGGCCCGGAGTACGGAGAAGAGGGGCCCCCAGGTCAAAATGGACAGCCCGGAACGACTAACCCTCCCCACCGGACGGTCCCTGCAGCATAGATGGCCCGGACCAGCTCACCCTTCCTTCCCACCGAGGGGAGGTGAGTAGAAAACTAAAAGGGCGGTCTGGATGATGACGAAGGCCGCAGTGGTCTTCAACCTGCGGACCTCCAGAGGTTTCAAAACTACAACTCCCAGCATGTCCGGGCATGCTGTGAGTTGTAGTTTTGCAACATCTCGAGGTCCGAAAGTTGAAGACCACTGATGAAGGGATTAACAGATTGTGATGATGAAGGGGGGGGGGGATGATGTATTTCCCACCCAAGGCTTATAGTTGAGTCAATAACTTTTCCTGGGTTTTTGGGATGAAATTAGGGGCCTCGGCTTATATTCGGGTCGGCTTATACTAGAGTATATACGGTACATTTACAAGGCAGATATTTTTTTAACTTAGATCAGCAAGCACAACCACTCCCACCCCCGTGATGAGATATCCTGGGTGGCTTCATGTATCCCAATGTAATTAGATAATCAGTGTATATTATACTTGAATTGTTTTCTCTATTGATAATAGCTAACCAAGGTACTAAAAAGTAACACGAAGAGTAAATAAAAACACACACACATACCACGTACCTTTGGCCTCATGCACAATAAGATGTGTGGACTCATTCATTTTGAGCTGACCAGTATACTGCCCTCCATGAACAGAAGAAAGCCTTTGAACTTCCTTTCTATCCAGACTGCTCAATCCAGTCACACAGATGGTACAGCCAAGGAAGATGGGACATACATATTCCTCCATATCAACATCTGTGTAGATTATTATCCTTCCAAACAAACAAAGTTATTTAATAATAAAAAATAAAAAAATAATTCAATGTAACAGTCATGTCATGATGTTTACCTCTGTTGTGACTTCTCCCACAGGGCTTTTACCCATGAAGGCAGAAGAATGGGTTTCTTTAAACTGGCTGCCACAAGATATTTTTTGCTGCCAACCTCTCCCGCAATTAAATGGGTGACTGAAACATTCAGATCCCTGTAGACACAACCCCCCATCAACTGCACAAACTGATGAACTTCTTCCTATATCATTAAAATGAAAAAAAAATAAACACTTTACTGTGAAACGTAAAACACACACAAAAAAAATAAAAAAAGACCCTTAAAATAAACAAAGTATTTATACACAGTAACTGAAAGGTTTGAACTGCTGACAATGACACTTACCCTGGTTTCTTTATCCAGACTTGTGCATGAAATTGTGACATCAGCCATAGCCATGTTGAAGACTGGGTATTCAGCACGGGGAACACATCTTTGATGTTTCATGCAGAATATAACCACCTGGGGTCCAACTATTCGACAGCCAAGCTAAATCAACAATTGTTATTCGAACCATAGATCAGATTTACTATTAAAAAATACATTTTAAAAGGGTATACCAATCTCATGCCCTATAGAAGTGATGGCCACGGTGGCGTACCAAGGGAGGAGGGGGGGTAGGTCTAATCTGGTAATATTGGTAAAATTGGTCTCAGTATACAGGATTTGCTCCATAACAGTATGATGGTAATATGTATGGTGATAATATTTCACCTTGTATAGTGGTATTATTGGTCCCAGTATACAGGATTTGCTCAGTAACGGTATCATGGTAATATGTATGTTGATAATATTTCCTCCTTATATACGGGTGTTATTTTTGGTAACTGTCTAATTTTATAGTGTATAAAAAATGTTTTTAATTATGTACCCTATTATAACCAACTATGATTGACATGTGGCCCCTCCCCTTTTTGGCTCCGCCTTCATATAGTCACACCCATGACCTGTATGGGCTGCTTAGTCTCAAAACACATCACCCCCACACACAGCACCACTCAAACACACAGCACCAATCAATGTTAATTAGTTATGGCAACTGCATGAGTTGTTTTTTCTAAACTTAAACCCCGGTATTCTGATTTAATTGCTGTGCTGGAACTTTGGGCACTCGGGCTCAAAAAGGTTTGCCATCACTGCCTCATAGGATATTCCACTACTGACCTCTCAGAACCCCACTTTTCTAGATAATAAAGAGACTACACCACAGATTCAGTGTTGTGTTCCCTTTGCCAGCATCGAACTGCAGAATTGCTCTGTTAACGTGAATGGGGCTGGCTATCTCTCGCTGTACAGCTGGCAGGACTGCTATGCAAGGGAAAAACTGCAAACCCTTCTTTCTCAGGATTAGTGGGGATCCCAGTGGTCAGTCCTCAACTGTTCATAAAGTGATGGTATATCTTAGTGAAATGGAATGGTAACCTTAAAAACATTACATTAACATTGGCACGAAAACATTTTACACAGCTCTCACAAGCTGACAAACCTTCTTGAGATGGTTAAAAGCAGTACCAGTGAATGGATCACATATGTAAAGAGACTTGTCTTTCTCTTTTAGGCTGAGAACCTCTTTGTCATCAATTAAGTGTAGATATTCATCAGACTGAAATGCTTTGATTTCCTAGAGCAACAAATAACAAAAAAGGGCATTAGAAAGCACAGAACAAAGAAATGTTGCAAAAGAGTATACATGAAACATGCAGTTTACTTAGTTTTTTTTTCCCCAACGTGGCACTGCTAAGAAATGCACAAATCACACTACCACCGCCTCAGGGAAAAATAAAATAATTATATAATATATAACACTGGTGAAAATGCCCATTGCTGGGCTACAGCTCTTCCCTGTGCATTGGAGGTGGGGAGCCGGCTTGCCATGCTTCCCTGCATCCTCTATATGCCTTAAAGCCTGCCTCTGAGATGAAGGGGGGGGGGGGGGAGGTACCTGTTAAAATCCACCATGCAAAAGCTTGGCAAATCTCAGAATTTACTGCACAAACCTAACATTAATGTAAATGGGTCCTCCTGTTTTTAGTGGTGGAAAATTCTACCACATGAGATAACCTTCTGAAAGAATGAACATGGTAATTCTTTCGGCAGAATCCAAAAGCAGTGTCCCTTTGTTTAAAGGGAAAGTGAAACCTAATTTTCCCTGTCACTTGCACAGCTAAAACATATAGGGGGAGATTTATCAAAACCTGCACAGAGGAAAAGTTGCTGAGTTGCCCATAGCAACCAATCAGAGTGCTTCTTTCATATTTCAGAGGCCTTGTCAAAAATTAAAGAGGAGATCTGATCGGTTGCTATGGGCAACTCAGCAACTTTTCCTCTGGACAGGTTTTGATAAATATCCCTGATAGTGATTATCTGTGATGTAAATGAACCATGCTAACAGTTTCTTAGTGTACTGGGGTGGTCAATTCTCATTCCCTCCTGGAGCCCTGCCAAGCAGGAGCCACCCCTCAGCAGCAAAGCCATGATGTGACACTCCCACAGACAAAACACATGAGCGAGATCTCGCATGGGCCTTAGCTCCATGTTATTGCTGAGGAACAGCTCAAGCTCTGTGGTCAGGCAAGGCTACAGGGGGGAGACGGGAGTGGCACAGGCAACCATCTCCGAAGAACTGTAAGCATGCAGAATAACCATGGCTATATTGCTCTATTTTAAGCAAGGGCAGGGCAGTATATGTGGTGTCACATTCCTTTTATTCAGTGCTTATTTCTGTTTCAGGAGCAGAAAGGTGCGAGTCCCAAGAAAAATAAGTGAGGAAATTTTCCTCTCTAATTCTGTAGTGTGAACATACCCTTATTAGAGTCAACTAAGAAAGCAGTTATTTCAATATATAAAAGCATGAAGAAGATGCCTTAGGCCAATATCTACCTACAAAATAATATATTCTGGACTAAAGTCCAATACACCAATGTCTATGGATGAGAAAAGAGTGCTCCTTGGTGTGTGAAACGAGATATAAAAGGGTACAGTAAAAGAGGCATGAAAGCCGCTCAACCCATGCAGTTGTGTACCAACAGCGGATGTCTCTGTAGGCACATATATGACAGAGACATCCGCTGCCCTCCGGCTGGTAATGGTGTAGGATCAAGGAGGCTTCAGAAAGGACACCGGCTCCACAAGGCTCGGGATGAACTCAGAAGGAAACCAGGTATGTTCAAGGGAGGGTTAGCATATGGGTTAGAGCTTTATAGGAACAACAATTAACCCAATCGGTATAGTGACGGGGTAAGAGAAATTTATACAAATTTATAAAAATGTATATTGGTCACAAAAAAACTAATTCAATACATCACATGAAAAATTATACAATGAAAAAAAAGAATATATATATATATATATATATATATATATATATATATATATATATATATATTGAATTATAACAAAAAATAGACACATTTATACCAAAAACATTGGCGCACATATCATATCCAGCACATGAACATGTCAGCAATACATGAGTTCAGAAAATGTCCAAAGGACAAGCACATAATACAAGACAAGAATATATAATGTAAAAAACAAAAAAATAGAAGTAACTAGGAAAAAGAATTATAAAGCAGAAACAGTATACGTAATATCAACAGTCGCACTGATGCGAAAAACCGGTCAAATATCCAGAGCCTCCCACAAATAGGTAGAAGCCAGACATAGGGTCAGCAAGTCGCATTGTATCATTTTTCATGTGATGTATTTAATTAGGTTTTTTGTGACCAATATACATTTTTATAAATTTCTCTTACCCCGTCACTATACTGACAGGGTTAATTGTTGTTCCTATAAAGCTGTAACCCATATTCCCCTTGTTATGCCTGATGAAGCTGCAAACAAGCAGTGAAACATGTTGCATCTTGGGAATAAACCTCCTTTGAACATACCTGGTTTCCTTCTGAGTTCATCCTGCGCCTCGTGGAGCCGGCGTCCTTTCTAAATACACCCATGAGCACTCTACACAAAAACAAGTAGTATCGCCAATTTTATCTTGTTTACCTCATGTGCTTCATAGAAGAAATCTGTATTGTCTGGAGTCTTCACAAATTTCACAAAGAAGGGGTCATTGTCACCTTTTGCCATCATCAACTAAAAGAAAAATAAAAAAGGGCAAAATATATGACATTTAATTTTGAAAATGCCTGTTAAAAGGTTATATTAACCCCTTAAGGACCAAGCCCATTTTAACCTTAAAAGGGGTACTCCGCCGCTAGACATCTTATCCCCTATCCAAAGGATAGGGGATAAGATGTCAGATCGCCGGGGTCCCGCTGCTTGGGACCCCCTGGATCTACCAAGCAGCACGTCACAATCTTCCATGCCCGTGGTCGAGATGGACTCAGCCTGAGGACCTCCAGCGGTTCCGGAAGCCGCTAAAGGTGGGTGCTGCATGGTAAATCCAGGGGGTCCCCAGCAACGGAACCCCGGCTATCTGACATCTTATCCCCTATCCTTTGGATAGGGGATAAGATGTCTAGGGGCGGAGTACCCCTTTAAGGACTAGGCCAATTTTATTTTAGCGTTTTGGTTTTTTCCTCCTCGCCTTCTAAAATCCATAACTCTTTCATATTTCCATCTACAGACCCATATAAGGGCTTGTTTATTGCGTGACAAATTGTACTTTGTAATGAAACCTCATTTTACCATAAAATGTACGGCAAACCCCCCCAAAAAATTTTTAGGGAGGAAATTTAAATGAAAACCCCAATTTTGCACATTTTGGAGGGTTTTGTTTTCACACTATACACTTTACAGTAAAAATGACATGTGTTTTTTATTCTGTGGGTCAATACAATTAAAATGATACCCATGGCTAAATACTTTTATATTTTTGTACCGCTTATAAAAAATCTAAAACTTTTTCTACAAAATCAGTAATCTAAAATCGCCCTATTTTGACCACCTATAACTTTTTCATTTTTCCGTATATAGGGTGGTCTGAGGGCTCATTTTTTGCGCCGTCATCTGTATTTTTTATCGATACCACATTTGCATATATAAAACGTTTAGATCATTTTTTATTAATTTTTTAGGGGAATAAAATGTGACAAAAAGCAGCATTTTTGGACTTTTTTTTACGTTTACGCCATTCATCATACGGGATCATTAACATTATATTTTGATAGTTCGGACATTTACGCACGCGGCGATACCAAATATGTTTATTTTTTAAAAAATGTTACGCTTTTTTGGGGGTAAAATGGGAAAAACTGACAATTTTAATTTTTATTGGGGGAGGGGATTTTATTTTATTTTTTCAACTTTTTTTTTTTTTACACTTTTTATGTCCCCATAGGGGAGTATCTATAGTAATCATTTGATTGCTAATAATGTTCAGTGCTATGCATAGGACATAGCACCGATCAGTATTATCGGTGATCTTCTGCTCTGGTCTGCTCGATCTCAGACCAGAGCAGAAGACCCCGGGAGACGGCCGGAGACAGGTGAGGGGACCTCCGACCGCCATGCTGGATGATCGGATCGCTGTGGCGGCGCTGTGGGCAATCCAATCATCCATTCAGAGTACCGCACTGCCGCGATCTGTATTGATCACGGCATCTGAGGGGTTAATGGCCGACATCCGCGCGATCGCGGATGTCGGCCATTACCGGCGGGTCCCCGGAACCTGCTGTGCATGACGCAAGCACCACTCCGATGCTCACAGTCATATACAGGACGTAAATGTCCTGGTGCGCGAAGTCCCACCAAACCAGAACCTACATTTACGTCCGTGGTCGTTAAGGGGTTAAAGGTGTTAGTTTTCAAAGGGAATCTGTCAACTGCAATTTCCATTTCGAACTGCTGTCACTGTTGGATAGCGGTTAGGAGAAGGAAACAATGGTATCTTTTATATATATCTGTCTATGCTTTCATAACACAGAAAAATGCTTTTATTCTCTGGTTCAAAGAGGCATTCAGACAGAGTTGCAACACCTTCTTGCTCCCATTCCATCCCCTGCCTATTCACATGGCAGAATTCTGCCTGAAGTAAAGCCTGATATACTTCTATGTGTTTCCGCACTCTCGTCGACAATTCAACATTTTCAACTAGCAGAATTCCGTCAACGGGACTGCGGAGACCCATAGAAGTGAATCGGGCTTAAACTTCAGGTGGAATTCCGCCATGTGAACAGCCCCTTATTGATAATCAGGGCTTGGCTTCCAGCTGACTTTCTATCAAGCAGAGACAGGGATGGGAGGAAGACGTTTCACCACTTCATTACGGAAGCAAAAACAGTTATTAACAAATGGTACCATAATGTCTTCTTGCCCCAATAGATATTTAAAGGGGTTCTCTAATGCTAGACATGTTATCCCCTATCCTTTGGATAGGGGATAACATGTCTCATTACGGTGGTCTGGCAGCTTGGGACCCCCCACGACCTCTGCCTCGGCACCTCAGTCATCGGATGACTGGCAAACACAGCTGCCACGCCACATCCATTCATTTCTATAGGAGGAGGCGTGACGGCTGTATACTGGCTGTCACACCCCCTCCCAATAGATATGAAAGGAGGGGGCGTGACGGCTGTGTACTGGCTGTCACACCCCCTCCCATAGACATGAAAGGAGGGGGCGTGGAGTGATGTCACAATCATGGAAGCCCCAGGCCCCAGCGCCGTCCTGGTGATCGCAGGGACCCCCTGTGATCATACATGTTGTCCCCTATCCTTAGCTATCTCCACAGCTCCCATAGCAAATAAACAGAGTGGCGCTGTAGATGCACATCCCATTACACTTTATCAGCATTCCCCTTTAACAGCACCATGACAAAAAATACATTTCATGGCAGGTTATAGGGGTTGTCTTAAAAAATTTATTCACAGCTGGGGACAGTGTAAAAATAATAAACATGGTATACTCATGCTTCTCCTGATTTGCTATGACATTTCAGCCCCACAAGAATTGAGCCCCTCAACCAATCAGCGACTGAGGCGGGTCACTACTGCGCCCACTGATTGGCTGAGAAGGGCAGGTCCTGAGGGGATGGGACATCACAGGAACAGCAGCAGGCACTGTAGGAGGCCAGTATAGCATGTTATTTTTCCACAGAAGAATAGGAGGTGTAGTTTACTCTATGCCATACATTTATTCTTTTCTGCGATATACTGATATACAGAAAGATATCTGCCAACTGACTCCTATAGTTAGCAAATGCAGCCCTATCTGCTTACATAACACTTCCATACGGGGTGTGCACAGGTTTATAACGCCATACAGAACTACTTTAGCCACAATGGTTTGAAAACACAAGGCCCCTTTAAGAACTGCAGAAAACTGAGCAAACAGAACCGTACTCCAATCCCCAGGCTGTCACCTCACAGCGCGGTCTCCTGTAGTGAGGCGCCTCTCATACCTTGTCAGCGGCCGGTATGAATACCCTCCTGTAGTGACCAGCGACAACCGGGGTCCACACAGCACAATACCGGGTCCGTGCACACCCGCCAAGTGCCGCACAACTCACAGGCGGTCAAAGCGCTCGAATCCACCAATGGCAGCGCCCTTCACGGCCGCTCGGCCTGCATAGTGTTTGAGAAAAGAACTGTGATTGGCTACTGGAGGAGGAAGTGTGCTCTTGTACGCATGCGCGGCCGTACGGTGAAATACTGCATGGATGATAGCTGTTCTTCTACCCATTGGCCGTCCTGGCGCGCCGCTTCATGGAGGGTTTTATACAGCTAGGGGCAAGTGTATGGGTGTCATTACAAGAATGGCGCCAACTCTGATGTGGGGCGTCATCACGCTGTACCGTATGTAATAAAGAACACTGTGACCCTCCCTACAGGGGTACACTTTTCTGCTGCTCCCTCTCACTCCCTAACCTCTTATCCTAACCCCTATCCCTAATCTTGACCTCTAACCCCTAACAGCGATCAGCACTGGGAAGGACTGAGAGTGTTGCGCTCAGGGTAGAGTCTAAATCCTAGGCAGCTAAAGGACCTGGTCCACCTGATGACTAGGAAATAATGTACCTGGTCCATCTGATGACTAGGAAATAAAGGACCTGGTCCATCTGATGACTAGGAAATAATGTACCTGGTCCATCTGATGACTAGGAAATAATGTACCTGGTCCATCTGATGACTAGGAAATAAAGGACCTGGTCCATCTGATGACTAGGAAATAATGTACCTGGTCCATCTGATGACTAGGAAATAAAGGACCTGGTCCATCTGATGACTAGGAAATAATGTACCTGGTCCACCTGATGACGAGGAAATAATGTACCTGGTCCACCTGATGACTAGGAAATAATGTACCTGATCCATCTGATGACTAGGAAATAATGTACCTGGTCCACCTGATGACTAGGAAATAATGTACCTGATCCACCTGATGACTAGGAAATAATGTACCTGATCCATCTGATGACTAGGAAATAATGTACCTGATCCATCTGATGACTAGGAAATAATGTACCTGGTCCATCTGATGACTAGGAAATAATGTACCTGGTCCATCTGATGACTAGGAAATAAAGGACCTGGTCCATCTGATGACTAGGAAATAATGTACCTGGTCCATCTGATGACTAGGAAATAATGTACCTGGTCCATCTGATGACTAGGAAATAATGTACCTGGTCCATCTGATGACTAGGAAATAATGTACCTGGTCCACCTGATGACGAGGAAATAATGTACCTGGTCCATCTGATGACTAGGAAATAAAGGACCTGGTCCATCTGATGACTAGGAAATAAAGGACCTGGTCCATCTGATGACTAGGAAATAATGTACCTGGTCCATCTGATGACTAGGAAATAAAGGACCTGGTCCATCTGATGACGAGGAAATAAAGGACCTGGTCCATCCGACGACTTACGAAATAAAGGGCCTGGTCCATCTGATGACTAGGAAATAATGTACCTGGTCCATCTAATGACTAGGAAATAATGTACCTGGTCCATCTGATGACTAGGAAATAATGTACCTGGTCCACCTGATGACTAGGAAATAATGTACCTGGTCCATCTGATGACTAGGAAATAATGTACCTGGTCCATCTGATGACTAGGAAATAATGTACCTGGTCCATCTAATGACTAGGAAATAATGTACCTGGTCCATCTGATGACTAGGAAATAATGTACCTGGTCCATCTGATGACTAGGAAATAATGTACCTGGTCCATCTGATGACTAGGAAATAATGTACCTGGTCCATCTGATGACTAGGAAATAAAGGACCTGGTCCATCTGCTGCCTAGGAAATAAAGGACCTGGTCCATCCGACGACTTACGAAATAAAGGACCTGGTCCATCTGATGACTAGGAAATAATGTACCTGGTCCATCTGCTGCCTAGGAAATAAAGGACCTGGTCCATTCGACGACTTACAAAATAAAGGACCTGGTCCATCTGATGACGAGGAAATAGCTTATGCTCCCGCTGCTTACAGTATTACAACAAAGTTTTATACAAATCCACTGCTGATGAAGCATCCAAAGTCGATTTGCTCATCCCTAGATGTTAACTTTTCATCTCTGGTGTTGCAGTACAGCACCTGTAAACCACAAGAGGAAATTTTTCATTTTCACGGACCAATGTTCCAAAAACCAGTCAGACACCTGTGGGGTGTAAATGCTCACTGTACCCCTTATTACATTACATGAGGGCTGTAGTTTTCAAAATGGAGTCACATGTGGGGGGGGTCCACTGTTCTGGCACCATTGGGGGCTTTGTAAACACACGTGGCCTTCAATTCCAGACACATTTTCTCTCCAAAAACCCAATGTCACTCCTTCTCTTCTGAGCCCTGTAGTGCGCCAGCAAAGCACTTTACATCCACATATGGGCTATTGCCATACTCAGAAGAATTATTAATTATTAATATTGCATAAGAAAAGTGTAAAAAAATCATTAACCCTTTCAATTATCCTTTCCCCTAATAAAAGTTTGAATCACCCGGCATTTCCAAGAATAAAAAAAACATTATGTAAATAATAATAAAAATAAACATATGTGGTATCGCCGCGTGCGGAAATGTCCAAATTATAAATATATACTGCTTTTTAAACCGCTCGTTCAATGGCGTACGCGCAAAAAAATTCCAAAGTCCAAAATAGCGCATTTTTTATCACTTTTTATACCACAAAAAAGTGAATAAAAAGTGATCAAAAAGTCTGATCAGAATAAAAATGGTACTGCTAAAAACTTCAGATGACGGCGCAAAAAATGAGTCCTCATAGCGCCCTGAACACAGAAAAATAAAAAGTTATAGGGGTCAGAAGATGACCATTTTAAACGTATAAATTTTCCTGCATGTATTCATGATTTTTTTCTGAAGTGATACAAAATCAAACCTATATAAGTAGGGTATCATTTTAACCGTATGGACCTACAGAATAAAGATAAGGTATCATTTTTGCTGAAAAATGTACTGCGTAAAAACGGAAGCCCCCAAAACTTACAAAATAGGGTTTTTTCATCAATTTTGTCGCACATTGATTTTTTTTCCCGTTTCACCGTAGATTTTTGGGTAAAATGACTGTCATTACAAAGTAGAATTAGTGACGCAAAAAATAAGCCATCATATAGAATTTTAGGTGAAAATTTTTAAGAGTTATAATTTTTTAAAGTTAAGGAGGAAAAATTGAAAATGAAAAAACGGAAAAAGCCCGGGTCCTTAAGGGGTTAAAATGGGGTCACATGTGGGTGCTTTTTTTGTTTATGTCAGAACTGCTGTAAAATCAGCCACCTCTGTGCAAATCACCAGTTTAGGCCTCAAATGTACACTCCTGTACAATTCTCACTCCTGAACCTTCTCCTGTACAATTCTCACTCCTGAACCTTCTCCTGTACAATTCTCACTCCTGAACCTTGTTGTGCGCCCGCAGAGCATTTGAAATTGTGTTAACATTTTTGGGGGTCTTTTTTTCCTTTTACCTCTTATAAAAATGAAAAGTATGGAGCAACACCAGCATGTTAGTGTAAAAAATTTTACACTAATTTGCTAGTGTAGACCTCAACTTTACCTTTTCATAAGAAGTAAAAGGAGAAAAAGCCACCAAAAATTTGTAGCGCAATTTCTCCCGAGTACAGAAATACCCCATATGTGGCCCTAAACTGTTGCTTCGAAATACGACAGGGCTCCGAAGTGAGAGAGCGCCATGCGCATTTGAGGTCTAAGTTAATTTTCACAAGGGTGGACCCGGATGCAAGCATAGCGCTTGCCTCCTCCAAAAAATACCCTACGACAGTGTTTCCCAAACAGGGTGCCTCCAGCTGTTGCAAAACTCCCAGCAGGCCTGGACAGTCAATGACTGTCTGGAAATACAGGGAGTTCTTATTTTGCAACAGCTGGACAGACAACCAGAGTAATACAGGGAATGGGAGGACTATAGTACCCAGAAAGATTATCAGAATTAGGGTTATTTAGTTTAGAAAAAAGAAGGCTTAGGGGAGACCTAATACCTATATATAAATATATCAGGGGGCAGTACAGTGATCTCTCCCATGATATATTTATACCCAGGACTGTATCTATAACTAGGGGGCATCCTCTACGTTTAGAGGAAAGAAGGTTTCTACACCAGCAGAGACGGGGGTTCTTTACTGTAAGAGCAGTGAGACTGTGGAATTCTCTGCTTGAGGAGGTGGTCATTGTAAACTCTGTAAAAGAGTTCAAAAGGGGTCTGGATGCATTTTTGGAGAATAATAACATCGCTGGTTATGTATACTTGATTTATAGGGACAGAAGGTTGATCCAGGGATTTATTCTGACTGCCATATTTGGAGTCTGGAAGGAATTTTAACCTCTAGTATGAGGGTTTTTTGCCTCCTCTGGATCAACTCAGTAGGGATTCAATAGGGTTATAGGTTGAACTTGATGGACTTTTTTTTTCCTTATGAACTATGTTACTATGTTTTGGAAACAGTGGTGTATAAGACATTTTTATGGGGGGGTTGGTGTAGTGTAGTGTTTTTAGGGTACAGTCTCACGGTCGGGTTCACAGTGAGTTTCCTGCTTGAAGTCTCAACTGTGGCAGAAAACCCTGTACATTCACGGGGGGGGGGGGGGGGGGGGGGCGGGGGTGCAAACCTTCAGCTGTTGTAAAACTACAACTCCTAGCATGCACTAACAGACCATAAATGCAGGGAGTTGGAGTTGTGCAACAGCTGCAGGCATACTGGTTGGGAAACACTGAGTTAGGTAACAGACTGCCGCAGTGTTTGTGCACCAGTGTACCCCCAGCTGTTGCAAAACTAAAACTACAGCAAGCACGGTCTTTCAGCAGATGCTGGGAGTTGTGGTTTTGGAACAGCTGGAGGCACACAGGCTTGGAAACATTGTGTTGGGAAATAGACCCTAACCCTAAGTGTTTCCCAACCAGTGTGTCTCCAGTTGTTGCAAAACTAAAACTCCCAGCATGCCCAGACAGCCACTGCTGCCGCTGTCCCTGTCACCGACGCTCGCTGCTTCAGCTACTCCCGATCTTCTGTCACACTTGTTCCTGCCACCAGGCCCCCAGCCACTCTTGTCCCTGCATCTTTCCCTGCTCTGCCTGGACTTCCAGGGGTGGGCAAAGCGGGGGATCTCAACTGTAACCCCCCCCCCCCTGCGATTGGCTGGTCAGTCCTGACCGACCAATCACAGGGAATAGGAGGAGGTGGCACCACCTCACTCCTATCCTTCAGGGTGATTGGAGCTGTCTCTGACAGCACCGATCATCCCAATTTTTCGGGTGATCCGGTCACCAGAGACCTGATCAGCCCGGAAAAGATGTGATTCGCCAGTCAGAATTGACCGGCGAATCACAGCGATTGCTGACAAGGTAGGGATCTCAGGCTATGTGCTGGGATGGCTGCTGATAGATATCAGCAGTCATCCCGTTCCAATCACCGCCGGTGTGCGGCAGTGACCAGAAACGCCAAAGGCGTACAGGTAAGCCCTTGCAGCTCATTTTCAGCTTAAGGACGCAGCTCTTTTTTGCAATTCTGACCACTGTCACTTTATGCATTAATAACTCTGAGATGCTTTTACCGATTATTCTGATTCTGAGATAGTGTTTTGTGACATATTCTACATTATTTCAGTGGTAAATTTTCGTTGTTACTTGCATCCTTTCTTGGTGAAAAATCCCAAAATTTCATGAAAATGTTGCATTTTTCTTACTTTGAAACTCTCTGCTTGTAAGGAAAATGGATATTCCAAATAAATTTTATATTGATTCACAAATACAATATGTCTACTTTATGTTGGCATTATAAAATGGACATATTTTTACTTTTTGAAAAAACTAGAGGGCTTCAAAGTATAGCAGCAAATTTCTACATTTTCATGAAAATTGCAAAATCTGAAGGGACAGATGTTACAGAACTACAGCTCCCGGCATGCTGAGAGTTGTAGTTTTGCAACATCTGGAGGGCTACCGTTTGGGCACCACTGTAATAGTGGTCTCCAAACTGTGACCCTCCAGATGTTGCAAAACTACAACTCCCAGCATGCCCAGACAGCCTTTGGCTATCACTAGAAGGGCAGCAGTAAATATCGCTTTAATGCCACCTTCCTTCCCCCCCCCCCCCCCCCACTGTCGCTTCCCTACCTGCGCCGCTAATCTCCGCTGCTGTCACCGATGATCGGCGGTCCCCAAGGCAACCTCCTCCCCTTGTTCTGCCCGACATCCAGGGGGGGGGGGGGGGGGTTTCCATGGCAACCCCCCCGTCTTCCACTACCATTGGTCAGCATTCATTGCATGGCAGGGGATAGGAGGAGATCGCAGTGCTGCAACCTCACTCCTATCCCTCAGGATGATCGGGGCTGTCACTGACCGCTCCGATCATCCCTATTTTCCGGGCGATCGGGTCACCAGAAACCCGATCAGCCCGGAAATAGCATGTCTGAATTGACATGCGATTTCCTGCGATCACCGACATGGGGGGTCTCAGGACCCCCCTCGGCGATGTGCCGGAATGCCTACTGAATTATTTCAGCAGGCATCCCAGTCCGGTCCCCAACCGGCTAGCGGCGGGGACCGGAATTCCCACGGACGTATCCATACGCCCCATGTCCTTAAGGACTCGAGATGCAGGGCATATGCATACGCCCTGCATCCTGAACAGGTTAATACCAAAAAAAAAATTTGTTTCAATATTTTTTATTGGGTTTTTCAAATATTTAACACATTCTAGACCTGTTACATAGTCGCAATAACATGACCCTTTTTCGGGTTTTCTTAGGAAAATGGAATGTTAGTTTTTTTTTTTTTTCAATTCTGGCACAAATTCTGCAATAGTAAATGAGGGTGAATAACTTATATTTAACAAGCCAGTATAGTGTGAAGTTTCAGTGCGACAAGGGATTGTCATGAACATAGGCCACGGTAAGGAAGGATTTAGGGGTGAATTAATCAATGGTGTAGGTAGAAATTTTTTGTAGATCATTTTGGTTGGTCATTTTTGTACCCTGTTGCAATTTTTTCACTGCCTTCAGGTACCATTCTGTGGGTCAGATGCAGAGCACCCGGCCCACGGAGTGTAAGGATGTAACAAGTGATGCATAGTATATGCATATACAGGATACACATGTCAACAATTGCAGGCTCCCTGTTTAAGAACACCCCAGGGGAGAGCGCCAAAAAATGTACTAACCTTTTTTCTTTCTCATTTCAGATACATGAATGAGGAGCACTACGTCAGATTCGGTGGATTGCGACGATGACCAGCTTTAAAAAAAAAATTAAAAAATGAATAAAAGGGTTTACGAGGGCTCTGGGGGAGTTTTTTTTTTTCAATGCGCCATGTTTTTTTAAATAATTGTTAGGCTTAGTAGTAAAAGCCGTCTGGTAGACTGAATCCATTACTAAGCCGGGGCTTAGAGCTAACCCCCAATTATTACCCCAGTACCCACCACCACAGGGGTCCTGGGAAGAACCAGTACCAAAAGGCCCGGAGCATCAAAAATGGCATTCCTGGGCCTAGGCGGTAACAGGCTGGTATTATTTAGGCTGGGGACAGCCAGTAACAACGGTCCTTGCTCACCCTGGTAATGTCAAGCTATTGCTGCTTGGTTGGTATCTGGCTGATACTGAAAATAGGGGGAACCACACACTTTTTTTTTATTTAAAAAACCGCATAGGGTTCCCCATATTCAGTATTAGCCAGATACCAACCAAGCAGCAACAGCCTGACATTACCAGGATGGGCGAAGACCATTGTTACTGGCCCTCCCCAGCCTAAATAACCCCAACCTATTACCGCCTAGGCCCAGGAGCACCATTTTTTTTTTAACGCTCCGGGCCTGTTGGTACCGGTTCTTCCAGCGCCCCTGTGGTGGTGGGTACCGGGGTAATAATTGGAGGTTAGTGCTAGCTGATTTTGGGGCTAATGCTAAGCCCGGCTTAGTAACGGATTCTGTCTACAAGACTGCTTCCACTACTAAGCCTGAAAATTCAGTTATAAAAACACGACACATTGTAAGAAATTTTTTATTTAGAGAACACTCCCCACAGCCCTCGTTAACCATTTTATTGAAGAAAAAAAAAACGCTGGTCATCATCGCAGTCCTCCGCATTCACGTATCTGAAATGAAAAACAAGAAATATAGGTTAGTAAATTTTTTGCGCACATAATGCAGCCTGTTCCTAAACAGGGAGCCTCCAATTGTTGCTAAACTACAACTCCGATCATGGGAGCTATTAGTTAAGCAACAACTGGAGTCTCCCTGTTTGGGAACACACTGCCAGAAAGGCTCTGTTCCCATTATGCAAAACGCATAATGTGAACAGAGTCAGGCCTGGACTGTGTAGCTCCACCCCCTTATGACATCACTAGGGGTGGAGCAGTAAAGGTCGCAGGGGGTCTCAGGAGTGAGACGCCCTTTGGATCTGTCCCTCTGCCCTTGGACTACTACTCCCATCATGGGACAGAGTCTGTCCACATGATGGGAGTAGTTGTACCGCAGCGCTGAGGGATGGCACCTGCACATCCCCCAGGTGCTGGACTCTTTTTGGACAGTTAGGACTACTACTCCCATCATGGACAGACTCCATCCATGATGGAGGTTTATAGTCCAGGGGCCAATCGCAGCAGGTCATTCTACAGAGACCCTGCTGCGATCTGCATTTATTAACTGTACAAGCCGGCGACACATGCGGCTCCCCATCGGCTCCTGTATACACTGTCATTATTCCATAATCTCCGCTGCTGCGAGACGGGAACTCTGGTGGATAGCTATTAACCAGAGTTCCCATCTCCCGGCGGCGGGGATTATGAATTATGACAGCGTATACAGGAGCTGGCAGGGAGCGCAGTGGAGATGCATGTGCCGCCGGCTTGTACAGTTAATAAATGCGTATCGCAGTGGGTCTATTGAGAATGACCTGCTGCGATCTGCCCCTCGGCCCCTGTACTATAACTCCATGATGGGAGTCCTGACTGTCCCAAGAGTCCTGCAGCCGGGGGATGTGCAAGTGCCGTCCCTCAGCACTGCGGTGCTACAACTACTCCCATCGTGGGACTTACTTTCCCATGATGGGTGTAGCTGTAGTTTAGCAGTGTTGAGGGACGGGTCCCACATCCCCCGGCTGTCTTGGTAGAACACTTTCCTACCTGTCCTTTTTGATGGTGTATTTTTGCGGGGAAAAAAACGTATTTGGGCAAAAAAAAAGATGCACATGATAACTTAGTATCCACTGCAAAATGCATTCCACAATACACACAATTTGCGCTACATGTAGAAAAGAAAAAGCTTCTACCACTAATGATAAATTCCCCCTTTAGGGTACGTTCAGACATGCAGATTTTCACAGCGTATTGCCGCTCCGAGCAGGCACATTTAATGGCACCATACAGAGGTCCTTAAGCGGCGGATCTGCAGCGTAAAATACGCTGTAAATCCGCACGTGTGAACATACCCTAAGAGTGGCTCACTGTTGAGGAGAAGGGCAGCAGCCCTTTAGTAGCAGGTGAGGTTTTCTCTTGGTGGGTGTTTGGCTAAGGCTCCTTTCACACTGCCATTTGTGGCCGGTAGGTGATGTCCATTCGGAAGATAGCGGGATCTTTATCTTCAGGTGGAATAACAGGAGTTATAACGGATGTTAGAGAAATCCTATTCAAGTGAATGGGATCCTCTATGCCCGTTATGACAACTCCAGTTAGGCTCCGTTACAATAACGGGCGTTAAGGGCGATCAAAGTGAAAAAAAAAAAAGCCCATAACTCCTTCAGGACGAAGGGCGTACCTGTACGCCCTACGCCCAGTGTGACCCCGCATCACACCGGGTCGGTCCTGGCTGCTAACGATAGCCCTGGGCTAATAGTGTGCGGTTGTTACCGTGCACCGATCGTTGTTATTAACCCTTCAGACGTGGTGATCAAAGTTGATCGCCGCATCTAAAAATGAAAGTAAACGCTTCCCGGCAGCTCAGTCGGGCTGATCGGGACATCGCGATAAAATCGCGATGTCCTGATCAGCTAGGACGCAAGCAGAGACCCCGTTACCTTGCTCCGTCGCGTCCGATCGGCATTTGATTGCTCCAAGCCTGAGCTACAGGCTTGAGCAATCGAGCCCCTATCTCGCTGATCTATGCAAAGCTATGGCTTCCCTTACGTCCTAACCAGCAGCACAAGTGGGGTGTTCTGCCCCTGTGAAGCTGGCAGGACGGTGGAATTTTTAATTCCGCCCAAGTAATTAAACATTTAATTAGTACCCCATAGAAGGCCTCCTCCCTTAGGCCACATTGCTTTTTTTCTGTCCTGTGGACATCAGGATGGTGCAGGCTCTGGAGTTTTTTCCCCCTTTTTAGGGGGGTGTTTTTTCCCTTATTTTATCTATTTCTGCAGCTTCAGGCTGCTTGTAGGGTCTCCTGTCTCGCGGTCTATGCGACTACGGGGCTGGGGACTCTGACCACAGGAGTGGCGGCATCCCGGTCCCTGCAGTTTTCCTGTTTCTCTTTTACTTGTTGTGGGTATTGTGCACACTTTGATTTTCATTACTGTGTATTTTATTTCTGATGTATGGGTTGTCCATACACCCTAGCAGACAGCACCTTATTGACTTGCATTTTGCACTTTTTTATTGTCTGTATACTTGCTGCTATTACATAGTATGGTGTCTGTATTTATATGTACTGTCTGAGTACTGGCTTATGTGCAATACCCCCATACTACCATCTTCTCTGCAGGGTATCTGGCATTGCCACCTTTTGTGATGCATTGTTCTTCTCTTTATGTGTGTATCTAATTTTAGTGCATACTATGGATCGACCGATTATCGGTTTGGCTGATATTATCGGCCGAGAATCACGATTTTGGGCATTGTCGGTATCGGCAATTACCTTGCCGATAAGCCGACAATGCCCCGCCCCCGCACCGCGTACGTCCGCCCCCCCGACCCGCCGCACCGCACCCCCCACCGCACCGCCCTGGCCCCATTGCCTCCCACATCCCAGGTTTTATAATTACCTGTGCCCGGGGTCCACGCTACTTCTGGCTCCTGTTGCGTCCTGCGTTACGCTGTGCGCAATGACGAGTGACGTGATGCGACGTGACGTCATCGTCAGTGCGCACAGTGACAGCTCAGGAGGACGCTACCGGAGCCAGATGTAGAGTGGACCCCGGGAACAGGTCATTATAAAACCGGGGATGGGGGAGGCAATGGGGCCATGGCGGTGTGGTGGGGGGTGCAGCGCAGTGCGGTGGGGCAGTAGGGGGAGCGGAGCAGTGCGGCGGTGGGGGGAGTGGTGCGGCGGTTGGGGGGGCAGTGGCGGTGATAGGACTCAGGACCCCCGGACAGGCAGGGGGATAGAAGCGGGTGGCGGCGGCGGACTATGGCACCGCAAAAGCCACTGCAGTTCATTGATTTAAAGCACCCGCTTTAAATCAATGATCTGCAGCGGTGTCGCGGGGGGGATAAATAGCCGATAACTTATACCGGAATATCGGTATAAGTTATCGGCTATCGGCCCTAACTTCCACCGATTATCGGTATCGGCCCTAAAAAAACGATATCGGTCGATCCCTAGTGCATACCAATAAAAAAATTTTACTTTTACATAATAAGTGACTCTTTTTGGGGCTTTTTGCTTTCTATTTGTAATGTTTAGTTTGGAGTCACATTTACGGGTTTAATTTATTTAGGGAGGGTGTTACTGTGGTATTTCAGTTTTATCACACACCTACTCTTTTCTCCTTTTCTTTGGTCTGTCTTTTCTTGCTAGCTAGATATACCTACACTTCTGTGATAATCTGTTGTGGTTTTGCAAAGAGCGTTACCTATTTTGATAGGTAGTCTTTCTTCTTTGTGAGCTGCAACTAAGCAAGTTTAGGCTTCTTCTAACCTATTATTTGTTTAAGTCCAGAACAATGTCAACTCCTCCTTTGAGTGACCATTTGCCTGTAGGTCGGCAAATCCGCCTCTAAGAAGCACCATTTGACATGTGCCGATTGCGGCACCCCGCTACCAGATGCCTATGAATATTAGGGATGCACCGATATATCGGCGGCCGATACATATCAGCCGAAAATAGCTATTTCGGCAAAATGCCTGAAACAACTAAAAATCTGCCGATAATGACCCACCTCCCCTGCCCGCCCACAGCACAAGTTACAAACACTTCCAGTGGCAGAGGCACTCGTGGGCGGTGCAGGGGGGGCCGGGCGCAACATCTGGGGGGGGGGGGGGGGGTTGCGCTCTCCGGGATAGGATTAGGAATACTTCTTTTTATGTGCCCAGGCCGGCTCCTGTGTGTGGCTGCAGGCGGGGGCCGGCCAGCGCATATAAAACCTAATACTGTATACTAAAAACCAGGGGGCCTCCAGCTGTTGTGAAACTACAACTCCCAGCATGCCCGTACCGGCAAAGTCTGTCCGGGCATGCTGGCAGTTGTAGTTTCACAACAGCTGGAGGCCCCCTGGTTTTTAGCATGCAGTATTAGTTTTTATATGCTCTGGTCGGCCCCTGCCTGCAGCCACACACAGGAGCCGGCCCGGGCACATAAAAAGAAGTATTCCTAATCCTATCCCGGACATCCCTGTGTCCCGAAAAATCTTTTCGGGACATAAGGATGTCCGGCGGTCACTCACCATTCCCCGGCGTCCTCCTGCGATCCTCCCGCGATCCTCCTTCGGTCCCTCGCTTCTCCGCCTCTATGGTCGTACGCACGGGACGTCACTGACGTCCCGTGCGTACAACCATAGAGACGCAGGAGGACCGCAGGATCGTCGCAGGAGAACGCACGCCGGCCGGGGCCTGGTAAGTGACCGCGTCATCTTGTTCAGTGTTCCGGGCACCGCTCCTCCGGTCCCGGCACCTACTGCTATGGTCCATAGGCCATAGCAGTAGATGGTGACCCCGGGCCGGAGGAGCGGTGACCGGATCACTGTGGGGGCAGCAGTACAGACATACAGCCCCCAGCCATACACTGTATATGGCTGGAAGCTGTATGTCTGTGGGGTGGGGGAACTGCCTACAAATGTGTGTGTGGGGGGGGGAGCTGCCTAATATTGTGGGGGGGAGGGAGCTGCCTAATATTGTGGGGGGGGGGAGCTGCCTAATATTGTGGGGGGGGGGGAGCTGCCTAATATTGTGGGGGGGGGGGAGCTGCCTAATATTGTGGGGGGGGGAAGCTGCCTGATATTGTGGGGGGGGGGGGGTAAAGCTGCCTGATATTGTGGGGGGGGGAGCTGCCTAATATTGTTGGGGGGAGCTGCCTAATATTGTGGGGGGAGCTGCCTAATATTGTTGGGGGGAGCTGCCTGATATTGTGGGGGGGAGCTGCCTGATATTGTGGGGGGGGAGCTGCCTAATATTGTTGGGGGGAGCTGCCTGATATTGTGGGGGGGGAAGCTGCCTACAAATGTGGGGGGAGCTGCCTAATATTGTTGGGGGGAGCTGCCTAATATTGTGTGGGAACTGCCTACTATTGTTGGGGGGAGCTGCCTACTATTGTGGGGAACCTGCCTACTATTGTGGGGGAAATGCTGACCTAATTTGGGAACCTGCCTACTGTTGTGGGGGAGCTGCCTACTATTGTGGGGAGCTGCCTACTATTGCGGGGGAGCTGCCTACTATTGCGGTGGAGCTGCCTACTATTGCGGGGGAGCTGCCTACTATTGCGGGGGAGCTGCCTACTATTGCGGGGGAGCTGCCTACTATTGTGGGGGAGCTGCCTACTAATGTGGGGGAACTCCCGACCTAATGTGGGGGAACTCCCGACCTAATGTGGGGGAGCTGGCAATCTAATGTGGGGGAATCTAATCTAATCTAATGAGCGGAGCGCTGCATTTTACCAGAAGACGGGGAGAAGTCTTTTTCGGTATCGGTTTCGGCCGGACATTTTTTTTTATTTCGGTTTCGTTTCGGTTCTGAAATTTCCATTTCGGTGCACCTCTAAATTGAATATAATAGGTGTCCTGGGTGTCGTCCACCTGCTAACCCTGCTGAACCCACGGTCCACGATATGTTTGTGTGGATGAAGGAGTTTATGGGGAATTCTATCTCCGAAATAAAGAATTCGTTAGCCGCCAAGAGGTCTAGAACCTCATCTAACCCTCCTTCGGTTGTGGAAGACTCCACCATGTCCGTGGGAGATAAGTCAGAGCTATCTGTAGAAGAAGTAGTCTCTCAGCCGCTTTTTCCAGTGGAAAAGACTCAGAGATTACTTAGATCCATCCGGTCAGGGGACCAGGATGTTGATCAGGGGGAAGCCTCAACATCCACCACCAGGGAACCTTGGGTTTTCAAGTTGGATGATACACACAAGAAATTGATGAAGGCCAAATGGAAACATCCGGATAAACCTGATGTACCCGTCGCCGGAGGCTGAATTAGATTCCTGGGTTCCACCACCTAAGGTCAACATGGCGGTTAATAGACTGTCTAAGAGGGTCCTTGTTCCAGCAGACGATGGAAGCAACCTTCAAGATACCCTTGATAGGAAGTTGGACTCATTGTTGAGGCGCAATTACACTGCAGCTTCAGCATCTGTTACGGTGGCTATCGCATCTAGCGAAGTTGCTGAATTCTTGAAGGATAGAGTTCTGCGGATCCAGTCCGAGATTGAGGGTAATGTTGCCAGGGAAGATATCCTGGACAGCTTTAAGACCTTGCTTCTAGGAGTGGACTTTCTCTGTGAGTCGACCCAACAGCATCTCAAGCTTGCGGCTAAGTCTATGGGACTTTCTTCAGCTAGTAGGAAAGGCAAGTCCTTACATGTCCAATCCTTTTGGGGTAAGGGCAGAGCCAGGGGAGGGAAGTACCAGGCCCCTTCCAGATCCCAAAGGCGTCAGTCCAACCAGAAGCGTAGGGGATTCCGTGGCCGTGGTAAAGATCGCAAAGCCGAGCTATGACTCTCCTATAGAACCCACCAACGTTTTCCCTCTCCCTTCCCTTGTAAGTCAGGTAGAGAAGTCATCTACCGATCCCCCTCCCGTAGGAGGACGTTTAAGTTTATTTCTTCCAACTTGGATGAAAGAAATCCAAGATCCCTGGGTACTGGATGTTATCCAGTCAGGCTACAAAATAGAGTTTATATCCCCTCCTCCAAGAAAATTTGTGTTAACAAAACTACCTCTCAGCCAAAGCAGGCTATTCTAGAGGACTCTGTCCTCCAATACATAGAAAAGCAAGCTTTGGAAGACGTTCCCCCAGTCAAAGGGGTTCAGGGGTATACTCCCCGATCTTTTTGGTGCCGAAACCATCGGGCGACTGGTGTATGATCATAGATCTGCGGTATCTGAACCGGTTCATAAGAAAAAGACGGTTCAGGATGGAGACCATCCGTTCTGTCATCAGCATTCTAGACCCACAAGATCTTATGGTCACCATCGACCTGAAGGATGCTTACCTTCATGTTCCTATATTTACTGCCCACAGGAAATTCTTGAGGGTTGCTGTCTCCATAAAAGGTATGGTAAGGCATTTCCAGTTTGCTGTTCTGCCCATCGGCATCACTTCCGCTCCCCACACCTTCACAAAGGTGGTGGCTCCGGTAGTCTCCGCCCTCAGATCTAAGAGGCCTAGAGATCATACCTTACCTAGACGACTGGCTTCTAAAAGCCGCTACTCTAGACGTGCTACAATCCCATCTTCATCTGGCTCTAGAATTTCTCCAGCGTCTGGGATGGATTATAAATTGGGAAAAATCCAAAATCATCCCTTCCACCTCCAGGAGGTTTCTGGGCTTCGTTCTCAACTCTTCTCAGATGACTTTGTCCCTTACTACAGAAAGAAGAGAACGGATCATAAGAGCCGCCGAGTTTCTAATGGTTCCTCGCAGGATATCCATAAGAACTCTGATGAAGATGTTGGGTCACATGTCAGCATCTGCAGAGGCAGTTCCCTGGGCCCTTGTTACGCCGAGCGCTCCGGGTCCCTGCTCCTCCCCGGAGCGCTCGCGGCGTCTCTCTCTCTGCAGCGCCCCGGTCAGACCCGCTGACCAGGAGCGCTGCACTGACATTGCCGGCGGGGATGCGATTCGCATAGCGGGACGCGCCCGCTCGCGAATCGCATCCCAAGTCACTTACCCGTCCCGTTCCCCGGCTGTCATGTTCTGGCGCGCGCAGCTCCGCTCTATTGGGCGCGCGCGCGCCAGCTCTCTGAGATTTAAAGGGCCAGTGCACCAATGATTGGTGCCTGGCCCAATCAGCCTAATTAGCTTCCACCTGCTCCCTGGCTATATTACCTCACTTCCCCTGCACTTCCTGGCCGGATCTTGTTGCCTTGTGCCAGTGAAAGCGTTTAGTGTTGTCCAAAGCCTGTGTTCCAGATCTTCTGCTATCCACATTGACTACGAACCTTGCCGCCTGCCCCGACCTTCTGCTACGTCTGACCTTACCTCTGCCTAGTCCTTCTGTCCCACGCCTTCTCAGCAGTCAGCGAGGTTGAGCCGTTGCCGGTGGATACGACCTGGTTGCTACCGCCGCAGCAAGACCATCCCGCTTTGCAGCGGGCTCTGGTGAATACCAGTAGCATCTTAGAACCACTCCACCGACACGGTCCACGCCAATCCCTCGCTGACACAGAGGATCCACATCCAGCCTGCCGAATCATAACAGTAGATCCGGCCATGGATCCCGCTGAGGTGCCGCTGCCAAGTCTCGCTGACCTATCCACGGTGGTCGCTCAGCAATCACAGCAAATTGCCCAACAAGGACAGCAGCTGTCGCAGTTGACCACCACGTTACAGCAACTTCTGCCACTGCTACAGCAGCAACCATCTCCTCTGCCAGCTCCTGCACCTCCTCCGCAGCGACTGGCCACTCCTAGCCTCCGCTTGTCCCTGCCTGGGGACTCTAGACTCTGCCGTGGCTTCTTGTCTCAATGTTCCCTACATATGGAGATGTTGTCGGACCAATTTCCTACAGAACGGTCTAAGGTGGCGTTCGTAGTGAGTCTTCTTTCTGGAAAGGCCTTGTCTTGGGCCACACCGCTCTGGGCCCGCAATGATCCTGCCACAGCCACAGTCCAGTCCTTCTTCGCTGAAGTCCGTAGTGTCTTCGAAGAACCAGCCCGAGCTTCTTCTGCCGAGACTGCCCTGCTGAACCTGGTCCAGGGTAATTCTTCAGTAGGCGAGTACGCCATCCAATTTCGTACTCTCGCTTCTGAATTATCTTGGCTCTCTGCGCAACCTTTAAAAAAGGCCTATCCAGTAACATCAAGGATGTGCTGGCCGCACGAGAGATTCCTGCCAACCTGCAAGAACTTATCCATTTGGCCACCCGCATTGACATGCGTTTTTCTGAGAGACACCAGGAGCTCCGCCAGGAAAAAGACCTTGATCTCTGGGCACCTCTCCCACAGTATCCTTTGCAATCTACCCCTGTCCCTCCCGCCGAGGAGGCTATGCAAGTGGATCGGTCTCGCCTGACCCAGGAAGAGAGGACTCGCCGTAGGGAAAAAAAATCTTTGTCTGTACTGCGCTAGTACCGAACATTTCTTGGTGGATTGCCCTATTCGTCCTCCACGTCTGGGAAACGCAAGCACGCACCCAGCTCACGTGGGTGTGGCGTCTCTTGGTACGAAGTCTGCTTCTCCACGTCTCACTGTGCCCGTGCGGATTTCTCCTTCTGCCAACTCCTCCCTCTCAGCCGTGGCCTGCTTGGACTCTGGTGCTTCTGGAAATTTTATTCTGGACTCTTTGGTGAATAAGTTCTGCATCCCGGTGACCCGTCTCGTCAAGCCGCTCTACATTTCTTCGGTCAACGGAGTAAAGTTGGACTGTACTGTGCGTTACCGCACAGAACCCCTCTTAATGTGCATTGGACCCCATCACGAAAAGATTGAATTTTTCATCCTTCCCAACTGCACCTCTGAAGTCCTCCTCGGTCTGCCATGGCTCCAGCATCATTCTCCCACCCTTGACTGGACCACCGGGGAGATCAAGAATTGGGGTTCTGCTTGCCGTAAGAAATGCCTCACCTCTGCTCCCAGTCCCGTCTGTTGGGCCTCAGTGTCTCCTCCTGTGCCTGGTCTCCCCAAGGCCTATCAGGACTGTGCCGTGCCTCATCATAGCCCCCGTCCTGGTGACACTCTGCCCCGTGAAAAGCTTCACCCTCTGCCCCCCCTCCCCATTCCCACTTCTTCTGAACTACCTGCCGCTGGTATAGCTACCCAGGACTTCTTTTTTCAGAAGGAGACTCAAGAGGCGCCCCCTATGTTCTCTTCTCTTTTGAAGGGACAAGGAGACAAAAAGAGGGGGAGACCTAAGGGGGGGGGGGGTACTGTTACGCCGAGCGCTCCGGGTCCCTGCTCCTCCCCGGAGCGCTCGCGGTGTCTCTCTCTCTGCAGCGCCCCGGTCAGACCCGCTGACCGGGAGCGCTGCACTGACATTGCCGGCGGGGATGCGATTCGCATAGCAGGACGCGCCCGCTCGCGAATCGCATCCCAAGTCACTTACCCGTCCCGGTCCCCGGCTGTCATGTTCTGCCACGCGCGGCTCCGCTCACTAGGGCGCGTGCGCGCCAGCTCTCTGAGATTTAAAGGGCCAGTGCACCAATGATTGGTGCCTGGCCCAATCAGCCTAATTAGCTTCCACCTGCTCCCTGGCTATATTACCTCACTTCCCCTGCACTTCCTGGCTGGATCTTGTTGCCTTGTTCCAGTGAAAGCGTTTAGTGTTGTCCAAAGCCTGTGTTCCAGATCTTCTGCTATCCACATTGACTACGAACCTTGCCGCCTGCCCCGACCTTCTGCTACGTCTGACCTTGCCTCTGCCTAGTCCTTCTGTCCCACGGCTTCTCAGCAGTCAGCGAGGTTGAGCCATTGCCGGTGGATACGACCTGGTTGCTACCGCCGCAGCAAGACCATCCCGCTTTGCGGCGGGCTCTGGTGAATACCAGTAGCATCTTAGAACCGGTCCACCGACACGGTCCATGCCAATCCCTCGCTGACACAGAGGATCCACATCCAGCTAGCCGAATCGTGACAGCCCTATGGCATCTATGACCACTTCAAGATCAAGTCTTGTCTGTCTGGAACCGCAACCCCAAAGGGTTGGACAGAAAGTGCACCCTGTCTCCTGAAGTCCGGGCATCCCTCAGGTGGTGGAGGGACCCGACAGACGGGAAGTCCTTGATTCAACCTCGTTGGATCACTTTGACCACGGACGCCTCCCTTCTGGGCTGGGGAGCCCACCTGGACGAGAATCCTGGACCCCTCATGAGAGACTTCTCTCCTCCAACATGAGAGAACTGAGAGCAGTTTGTCTAGCTCTCCTCCACTTCGCACCCCTTATTCTAGGGAAGGCGGTAAGAGTTCGGTCAGACAACACCACTGTGTTTCTGCAGTCCACATCAAGGGGGATCTCAATATACTGGCAGATCGTCTAAGTTGCGGGCTTCCGGTCCAAGGAGAATGGTCCCTGAACGAAGACATTTTCAGGTAGATAACCCTAAGGTGGGGTATGGCAGAGATAGATCTCATGGCAACTTGTGGTGAACGCCAAGGTGAAAAAATGTTGCTCTCTTTACAAAGAGGCGATAGACGCTCTGTCCATTCCCTGAAGGTTCAGGCTGGCCTACATATTCCCTCCACTTTCCATGATACCGAAGGTATTGATGAAAGTCAGGCAAGACCAGACCTCAGTGACTGCCATCATACCATTCTGGCCCAAGAGGTCCTGGTTCACCCAGCTCATGAGGATGAGTCAGGGATGTTATTGGAGGCTTCCCCACGTGCAGAACCTTGTGTCTCACAACACAGGCTCCTGCCTAGATCTGAGGAGACTCAATCTGACAGCCTGGAGATTGACAGGACCCTACTAAGTAGTGAGCTTCCTCCGGAGGTCTTGAGAACCATTGCACACTCTAGGGCAGAGTCTACAAACCAGGTCTATTCTAGGATAAAGAAGATTTTCCTTTGATGGTGTGCTACGAAAGAGGTAGTAACTTCAGATCCTCCCCTTTCTGCAATACTACGATTTCTTCAGAATGGCCTTGACAAGGGTTTTAGCCCATCCACTCTAAAGGTACAAGTCTCAGCGCTCTTTGCCTTTTTAGGCAGGTCCTTATCACAAGAATCCCTAATTAAAAGATTCCTTAGGGGAGCTGAAAGACTTAAACCTACAGTTCTCAGACCCATTCCCAAATGGGATTTGCCTACCGTTCTTAAGGGGTTATGCTCACATCCCTTTGAACTGCTAGAAGAAGTCAACTTTAGGTATGTGTCCCTTAAAGTCACCTTCTTATTGGCCATAACCTCAGCCAAAAGGGTTGGCGAGCTCCAGGCCCTTTCGGCCCGTGAGCCTTATACGTTGTTTCTCCAGGACAGAGTCCTGTTGAGATATTTACCCACCTTTGTTCCTAAGGTCCCGACATTCTCCAACATCAACCAGGTCATATCCCTTCCAGTTCTGTGTCCTAATCCATCCTCTCCCAAGGAAGTTGCTGACCACACTCTGGACATCTCAAGAATTCTCAGAGTCTACATCTCAAGAAATGAAGAGTTTAGAAGATTGTTCTTCCCTGAAAAAGAAACAAGAAGGTGCTCCAAAGGTTTTAAAGCCTCTAAACCCTCTCTGAGTAGATGGATTAAGGAGGCAATCCAGGAGTTAACTCCTCCTACCTTTGTCACTGCCCATTCTACTAGGGCAGTCTCTACTTTTGCAGAAAGGAAAGCTGTTCCTTTAGAACAAATCTGTGCTGCTGCCTTCTGGGGCACGCAGAATACGTTAATTAGTCATTACAGAGTTAATGCCAAACGATCGGAAGAGTTGGCCTTTGGCCACTCTGCCGTAGTCCCTCACGATTTGTGTTGTTACTTGCTAAGTCCCCACTTGTGCTGCTGGTTAGGATGTAAGGGAAGCGTTAATTTTTAACGTAAATTTGTTTTCCCTTAGTCCTAACAGCAGCACACAAATTTCCCTCCCGTAGTTTTTTGTTTGTTACTTGTTATAAAGCAATGTGGCCTAAGGGAGGAGGCCTTATATGGGGTGCTGATTAAATATTTAATTACTTGGGCGGAATTAAAAATTCCACCGTCCTGCCAGCTTCACAGGGGCAGAACACCGCACTTGTGCTGCTGTTAGGACTAAGGGAAAACAAATTTACGTAAAAAATTAACGCTTTGCAGGGATCAGGGTAAAAGACCAGTGTGTGCAGTGTTATAGCCCCAAATGGGAGCTATAGCACTGCAAAAAAAAAGTGGACAAAAAAAAGTTAACAAAGGTCATTTAACCCCTTCCCTAATAAAAGTTAGAATCACCCCCCTTTTCCCATAAAAAAAAAAAACTGTCTAAATAAAAATAAACATATGTGGTATCGCCGCGTGGGGAAATGTCGGAACTATAAAAATATATCGTTAATTAAGCCGCACGCTCAATGACGTATGGGCAAAAAAATTCCAAGTCCAACATAGCGTATTTTTGGTCACTTTTTATATCATGAAAAAATGAATAAAAAGCGATCAAAAAGTCCGATCAATACAAAAATGGTACCAATAAAAACTTCAGAACACGGTGCAAAAAATGAGTCCTCATACCGGTCCATACACGGAAAAATGAAAAAGCTATAGGGGTTAGAAGATGAGAATTTTTAACGTATACATTTTCCTGCATTTAGTTATGATTTTTTTCCGAAGTTCGACAATATCCAACCTATATAAGTAGGGTATCATTTTAACCGTATGGACCTACAGAGTAAAGATAAGGTATTATTTTTATTGAAAAATGCACTGCGTAGAAACAGAAGCCACCAAAATTTACTAAATTAATTTTTTTCTTCAATTTTGTCGCACAATGTATTTTTTTTCCGTTTTGTCGTGGATTTTTGGTTAAAATTACTAATGTCACTGCAAAGTAGAATTGGTGGTGCAAAAAATAAGCCATCATATGTAATTTCATGTGCAAAATTTAAAGTGTTATGATTTTTAGAAAGTGATGAGGAAAAAATGAAAATGGAAAAACCCTGCGTCCTTAAGGGATTAATGTCCGTTTGTAACAGAGCCACATAGTTTGAATGTAGCCTAAGTAATACTCTGCAGGGGCCTATAGAGCCGGTCTGGAGTCTGCAAGAAGCACAGTTCATATCCCCAGAGGCTTATGAGTGGCTTACTGTAATGCTCTGCAGGGTGGTTGCTGTAATGCTCTGTGGAAGTTCTCTCTTGGTTGGTGTCTGCAAGAAGCATCACAGCACCCCCCCCCACAAAGCATCACAGCACCAACTCATAAGCCTCTGGGGATATTAAATGTGCTTCTTGCAGACTCCAGACTGGCTCTATAGGCCCCTGCAGAGTATTACTTGGCCATACACCCACCAAGAAAGAACCTCACCCACTACTAAAGGTCTCCTACCCTTCTCCTCACCAACAAATCACTCTCAAGACCACAAATCAAATGTTCTTCTTGCAAACTCCAGACTGGCTACGCCTTGTTGAGCCTAGTCACATGGCCATGACATCATCAGAGGTCCTTTAGCTGGCTAGGAAATAGCATCTACCTTGCGCTCAGGTCACATTAGGCTACAGGTCACAGTTTTTTTTTTTTTTCCCCCCGGCACTTTGATTTGGGGTACTACATGACCTACAACTTTGTGATGATTACTCACTGGTGTACTATTCAGTGTGAACAGAGCCTAAGGCTGCGATCACCATTAGTGCCTCTGTGGCACAGATACAATTTATGAAGCTGCTCCGGTATCTGTGTAGACTCCATTCACTCCTGTGGCCCACATGGACCCGATCATACTCAGCTAGTGACTCTGGAGGAGATTCATCAAGACCTGTGCTGAGGAAAAGCTGACCAGATACCCATAGCAACCAATAATAATATCACTTCTTTTATTTAAACATGAAAAGCAATGTGATTGGTTGTTATGAGCAACAGGTAGAGGTTTCCTCTGCACAAGTTTTGATGAATCTCCCCTCTACGATCCGGTCATTTTCTGAGCATATATGACTTTTAACTCGGTGTGAAGATTGTTGTCTGCTGCATTTTTCAGTCAAATGTCAGATACATTCGGAAAATGATTGAAACGTAGTCATTAGCTATGAGCGGGTCCATGTGGGCAATAGCAGTGAATGGCGTCCGTGCACAGGTATGATTGCATGGAGGCCCAAATCGTGATGTGTATCTAGCCTTAGTTTGCAGTAGGGCTGCAACAATTAATTGATATAATCAAAATCACGTTTTTACCAATATGGGACCGCATACGGCGGGGGGAGCATACGGGGAAAAAAATGAGCCGACAGGAGTTACCGTTTCATATGGCAGGGATACGGCAGTGCAAGGTTTTTGCTCCCCCCAGCCGTATGTGGTCCTGTATTGGTAAAAACGTGATGTGAACCCAGCCTTAGTTGTCGACAAATCCCGTCATCGATGAATCGAGCTCCAATTCGTTGTTAAGCAAAATAACGAGTTACAAATGTCATAACACCGACGTTATGACATTTGTAACACTTTTTTTTGGTCAGCGCTGCACTTCTACTGGTGGCAGAAGTCCGCAGGAATATGAAGTTACAGTGCTGTGATGTCATATTCCCCGCCGGGAGCTCTGATATATGAAATCACCGCACAGTAACTTCATATTTCCAGCCGGGAGGGGGTCCGCCTAGGGGGCGGAGCACAGTGCCGCCTTCACCTTCGTATGAGGTGCAGGCACCATTAGTTAGGGCATAATGCGATCCTTTTTCTTACTTTGCTGGTCCCACATGATTGATGTAAAGGGCTCCATGCTGGTTAGGGTGGAGAGGAGGCGTGCCACTGTGAGAGTCGGCTGGCCCCTCTGACTGTTTACCGGCATTACAAGACAGCATGACTATAACTTCACAAACTGTGGGCAAAGTAAGGAAAAGGACCTTCTCTTAGATCGCATTATGCCCTAACTGATAGCGCCTGCACCTCGTACGGAGGTGACAGTTTGACTTTAAATGCTGTCAGTGTTTCCTTACCAGAATTCCTCTAGCTATTGCAAAACTACACCTCCCAGCATGCCCAGACAGCCAATGGTTGGGTTTACAATGCATGAATGCAATGCTCACTTTAAAGTGGTGTTTCAAGGATTAAAAAAGCAAATATTTATCCAAAGGTTGCTGATAAATAGGAAAAAATACTATTCTTACCTCCCTGACGTCTTCCAGCAGCACAATAATAGGGTGCTCTAACCCCTGTTTGCCAGCAGGACAGCAGAAGTTATGATAATGTAAAATCAGTTGATTCATGAAGCCTTCCCCCGCATGTATGTACATTGTGCACAAATATTAGGCAGATTGTATATTTGATAATTATTTTATTATTGAACTTCATTGCTCTTAGGTAGCACCTCTGCTGCAAATCACCGCCCTTCCATCCATTGACAGGCTTGGCTCAGCTTACACCACTGACACTAGCTGAAGGCCTGCGCTGCCAGAATGAGAGATCGGAGCCTGTATTTCTGGTGGCGCAGGTGCTGTGTGACAGATTAGGGTGCTGGTCAGTGACATACTGATCGGCATATCATTTTTTAATTTTCGGGTTACCACTTATCAATGTGACACCTATCCTGATAAACCAGGCCTCTGCATAAAGGATTGCTTCAAAGTGTCCAATGTGTCCATGGAGTATTTAAAGGGTTTCCAGTGAAAATTTTAATTTTTCCTATATGCCCGGGCTGCGAGAATTAAAATTAACCGGAGTAACATTGAGGCCAAAAGTGTCCCTCAGCCAATCACTTGCTGAGGCGATGTCCCGCTACGACCAGTGATTGACTGAGAGCAGTGTGACACTCTGGGCCCCAACGTCACTTAGGGCCTAAGCATCACTATTTCTGACATGAAGAATCATGACAGGGCCGAAGAGGGACATCAGAAGCACCGCTGGAATGCTGTAAACAGGCACAGAAATGTTGCCGTGTGCACAGCACACAGCACTCTGCTGCTCCGGAACTCTGCACCGAAATTCCAGACGTGTCAACATGGCCTTAGTTGGGAGTCTAGCTATGGGCAGTAAAGATGCAACAGCTCCTATGTCATTCTCCTCTTACCTCACGGACGGGTTTGTATTCCCAACCAGGGTGCAGGGGCAGAAGGGGGGGGGGGGTGTTTGAAAGCAGTGGCAGGGGGGGTTTGAAGGCGAGGGGGGGGTGTTTGAAAGCAGGGGGAGGTTTGAAAGCAAGGGCAGAAGGGGGAAGTGTTTGAAAGCAGGGGCAAAAGGGGGAGGTGTTTGAAAGCAAGGGCAGAAGGGTGGGGTGTTTGAAAGCAAGGGCAGAAGGGTGGGGTGTTTGAAAGCAAGGGCAGAAGGGTGGGGTGTTTGAAAGCAAGGGCAGAAGGGGGGGGTGTTTGAAAGCAAGGGCAGAAGGGGGGTATTTGAAAGCAGGGGCAGAAGGGGGAGGTGTTTGAAAGAAGGGACAGAAGGGGGGGTGTTTGAAAGCAAGGGCAGAAGGGGGGGTGTTTGAAAGCAAGGGCAGAAGGGGGGTATTTGAAAGCAGGGGCAGAAGGGGGAGGTGTTTGAAAGCTGGGGCAGAAGGGGGAGGTGTTTGAAAGCAGGGGCAGAAGGGGGAGGTGTTTGAAAGCAGGGGCAGAAGGGGGATGTTTGAAAGCAGGGGCAGAAGGGGGATGTTTGAAAACAGAGGCATGGGGTGTTTGAAAGGAAGGGCAGAATGGTGGGTTTGAAAGCAGGGGCAGAAGGGTGGGTTTGAAAGCAGGGGCAGAAGGGGGGTGGTTGAAAGCAGGGGCAGAAGGGGGGGTGTGTTTGAAAGCAAGAGAAGAAGGGGGGGGGGTTGAAAGCAAGGGCAGAAGGGGGGGTTGAATGGAACCAGGGGGATGGGGGGATAGTTTGAATGGAAGCACGGCAAGTGGGTGGAATGGAAGCAGGATTTTTTATGAAAACGGGCACAAGTGAAGGAGTTTGAATAGAAGCAGGGGCAGGAGCGGTTGGGTGAATGGAAGCAGGAGCGGTGGGGTGAATGGAAGCAGGGGCAGGTGGGGTGAATGGAAGCAAGGGCAGAAACAGGGGCAGGGGGGTGAATGGAAGCAGGAGCAGAGGGTTGATTGGAAACAGGGGCGGGGGGATTGAATGGAAGTAGGAGCAGTGGAGTGAACGGAATCAGGGGCAGGAGGGATTGAATGGAAGTAGGAGCGGTGGGGTGAATGGAAGCAAGGGCATGAGCAGTGGGGTGAATGGGGACAGGAGCGGTGGGGTGAATGGAAGCAGGAGCCAGTAGTGGCAGAAGCGGTGGGGTGAATGGAAGCAGTGGCAGGAGCGGCGGGGTGAATGGAAGCAGGAGTGGGGGGTGAATGGAAGCAAGGGCAGGAGCGGTGGGGTGAATGGAAGCAAGGGTAGGAGCGGTGGCATGAATGGAAGCAGGAGCGGTGGGGTGAATGGAAGCAAGGGCAGGAGCGGTGGGGTAAATGGAAGCAAGGGCAGGAGGGATTGACTGGAAGTAGGAGCGGTGGGGTGAATGGAAGCAAGAGCATAAGCGGTGGGGTGAATGGAAGCAAGGGCAGGAGCGGTGGGGTGAATGGAAGCAAGGGCAGGAGCGGTGGGGTGAATGGAAGCAAGGGCAGGAGCGGTGGGGTAAATGGAAGCAAGGGCAGGAGGGATTGACTGGAAGCAGGAGCGGTGGGGTGAATGGAAGCAAGGGCATAAGCGGTGGGGTGAATGGAAGCAAGGGCATAAGCGGTGGGGTGAATGGAAGCAAGGGCAGGAGCGGTGGGGTGAATGGAAGCAAGGGCAGGAGCGGTGGGGTGAATGAAAGCAAGGGCCGGAGCGGTGGGGTGAATGGCAGCAAGGGCCGGAGCGGTGGGGTGAATGGAAGCAGGAGCGGTGGGGTGAATGGAAGCAGGAGCAGTGGGTGAATGGAAGCAGGGGCAGGAGCGGTGGATGGAAGCAGGGGAGGGTGTTTGAAAGCAGGGGCAGGATTTGAAAGCCGGGTGGTATTTAAAAACAGGCAGGAGGGGTGGTGTTTGAAAGCAGGGGCAGAAGGGTGGGGTGTTTCAAAGCAATGGCAGAAGGGTGGGGTGTTCTAAAGCAGGGGCAGAAGGGGGGGTGTTTGAAAGCAGGGGCATAAGGGGGGGGTGTTTGAAAGCAGGGGCAAAAGGGTGGGTTTGAAAGCAGGGGCAGAAGGGTGGGTTTGAAAGTAGGGGCAGAAGGGGGGGTTGTTTGAAAGCAAGGCAGAAGGGGGGGAGTTTGAATGGAACCGGGGGGGGGGGTTTGAATGGAATCGGGGGCAAGTGGGTTGAATGGAAGCAGGACTTTTAATGAAAACCTGCGCAAGGGAAGGGGTGAAGGGGTTTGAATAGAAGCAGGGGCAGGAGCGGTTGGGTGAGTGCAAGCAGTGGCAGGTAGGGTGAATGGAAGCAGGAGCAGGGTGGTGAATGGAAGCAGGGGCAGGGGGGATTGAATGGAAGTAGGAGCAGTGGAGTGAATGGAAGCAAGGGCATGAGCGGTGGGGTGAATGGGGGCAGGAGCGGTGGGGTGAATGGAAGCAGGAGCCATGGGGTGAGCGGAAGTAGTGGCAGAAGCAGTGGGGTGAATGGAAGCAGTGGCAGGAGCGGTGGGGTGAATGGAAGCAAGGGCAGGAGCGTTGGGGTGAATGGAAGCAAAGGCAGGAGCGGTGGGGTGAATGGAAGCAAAGGCAGGAGCGGTGGGGTGAATGGAAGCAAGGGCAGGAGCAGTGGGATGAATGGAAGCAAGGGCAGGAGCAGTGGGGTGAATGGAAGCAAGGGCAGGAGCAGTGGGGTGAATGGAAGCCGGGGCAGGAGGGATTGAATGGAAGTAGGGGTGAGGGGATTGAATGGAAGTAGGAGCGGTGGGGTGAATGGAAGCAAGGGCATAAGCGGTGGGGTGAATAGAAGCAAGGGCAGGAGCGGTGGGGTAAATGGAAGCAAGGGCAGGAGCAGTGGGGTAAATTGAAGCAAGGGCAGGAGCGGTGGGGTGAATGGAAGCAAGGGCAGGAGTGGTGGGGTGAATGGAAGCAGGGGCAGGAGGGATTGAATGGAAGTAGGAGCGGTGGGGTGAATGGAAGCAAGGGCATAAGCGGTGGGGTGAATGGAAGCAAGGGCAGGAGCGGTGGGGTGAATGGAAGCAAGGGCAGGAGCGGTGGGGTGAATGGAAGCAAGGGCAGGAGCGGTGGGGTGAATGGAACCAGGAGCAGTGGGTGAATGGAAGCAGGAGCGGTGGGGTGAATGGAAGCAAGAGCGGTGGGGTGAATGGAAGCAGGAGCGGTGGGTGAATGGAAGCAGGAGCGGTGGGTGAATGGAAGCAGGAGCGGTGGGGTAAATGGAAGCAGGAGCGGTGGGGTGAATGGAAGCAGGGGCAGGAGCGTTGGGGTGAATGGAAGCAGGAGCGGTGGGGTGAATGGAAGTAGTAGCAGTGGGGTGAATGGAAGCAAGGGCAGGAGCGGTGGGGGGGAATGGAAGCAAGGGCAGGAGCAGTGGGGGGAATGGAAGCAAGGGCAGGAGCGGTGGGGTGAATGGAAGCAAGGGCCGGAGCGGTGGGGGGAATGGAAGCAGGAGCGGTGGAGTGGTGTGGTGAATGGAAGCAGGAGCGGTGGGGTGAATGGAAGCAGGAGCGGTGAGGTGAACGGAAGCAGGGGCAGGAGCAACGGGATGAACGGAAGCAGGGGCAGGAGCGGCGGGATGAACGGAAGCAGGGGCAGGAGTGGCGGGGTGAACGGAAGCAGTGGCTGGAGCGGCGGGTTGAACGGAAGCAGTGGCAGGAGTAGTGGGGTGAAGGAAAGCAGTGGCAGGAGTGGTGGGGTGAAGGGAAGCAGGGGCAAGAGTGGTGGGGTGAATGGAAGCAGTGGCAGGAGGTATGGGGTGAACGGAAGCAGTGGCAGGAGCGGCGGGGTGAATGGAACAGTGGCTGGAGCGGCGGGGTGAATGGAAGCAGTGGGAGGAGTGGTGGGGTGAATGGAAGCCAGGGCAGGAGCGGTGGGGTGAATGGAAGCAGGAGCGGTGGGGTGAATGGGGGCAGGAGCAGAGGGTGAATGGAAGCGGGGGTGAATGGAAGAAGGGGCAGGGGGGATTAAATGGAAGCAAGGGCAGGAGCGTTGGGGTGAATGGAAGCAAGGGCAGGAGCGGTGGGATGAATGGAAGCAAGGGCAGGAGCAGCGGGGTGAATGGAAGCAGGATCGGTGGGTGAATGGAAGCAGGAGCAGTGGGTGAAAGGAAGCCGGGGCAGGAGCAGTGGGGTGAATGGAAGCAGGAGTGGTGGGGTGAATGGAAGCAGGCGCAGGAGCGGTGGGGTGAATGAAAGCAGGAGCGGTGGGTGAATGGAAGCAGGAGCGGTGGGTTGAACGGAAGCAGGGGCAGGAGCGGCGGGATGAACGGAAGAAGGGGCAGGAGCGGCGGGATGAACGGAAGCAGGGGCAGGATCGGCGGGGTGAACAGAAGCAGTGGCTGGAGCGGCGGGGTGAACGGAAGCAGTGGCAGGAGTAGTGGGGTGAAGGAAAGCAGTGGCAGGAGCGGTGGGGTGAAGGGAAGCAGGGACAAGAGGGGTGGGGTGAATGGAAGCAGTGGCAGAAGGGATGGGGTGAACAGAAGCAGTGGCAGGAGCGGGGGGTGAATGGAACAGTGGCTGGAGCGGGGGGTGAATGGAAGCAGTGGGAGGAGTGGTGGGGTGAAGGGAAGCAGTGGCAGGAGCGGTGGGGTGAAGGGAAGCAGGGGCAAGACTGGTGGGGTGAATGGAAGCAGGGGAAAGAATGGTGGGGTGAATGGAAGCAGGGGCAAGAATGGTGGGGTGAATGGAAGCAGTTGGAGGAGGGATGGGGTGAATGGAAGCAGGAGTGGTGGGGTGAATGGAAGCAGGAGTGGTGGGGTGAATGGAAGCAGTGGCAGGAGGGATGGGGTGAATGGAAGCAGGAGTGGTGGGGTGAATGGAAGCAGGAGTGGAGGGGGGAATGGAAGCAGTGGCAGGAGGGATGGGGTGAATGGAAGCAGGAGTGGTGGGGTGAATGGAAGCAGGAGTGGAGGGGGGAATGGAAGCAGTGGCAGGAGGGATGGGGTAAATGGAAGCAGGTTCAGGAGCAGTGGGGTGAATGGATGCAGGGGCAGGAGCGGCGGGATGAAAGGAAGAAGGGGCAGGAGCGGCGGGATGAACGGAAGCAGGGGCAGGAGCGGCGGGGTGAACAGAAGCAGTGGCTGGAGCGGCGGGGTGAACGGAAGCAGTGGCAGGAGTAGTGGGGTGAAGGAAAGCAGTGGCAGGAGCGGTGGGGTGAAGGTAAGCAGGGACAAGAGTGGTGGGGTGAATGGAAGCAGTGGCAGGAGGGATGGGGTGAACGGAAGCAGTGGCAGGAGCGGGGGGGTGAATGGAAGCAGTGGGAGGAGTGGTGGGGTGAAGGGAAGCAGTGGCAGGAGCGGTGGGGTGAAGGGAAGCAGGGGCTAGAGTGGTGGGGTGAATGGAAGCAGGGGAAAGAATGGTGGGGTGAATGGAAGCAGGGGCAAGAATGGTGGGGTGAATGGAAGCAGTTGGAGGAGGGATGGGGTGAATGGAAGCAGGAGTGGTGGGGTGAATGGAAGCAGGAGTGGTGGGGTGAATGGAAGCAGTGGCAGGAGGGATGGGGTGAATGGAAGCAGGAGTGGTGGGGTGAATGGAAGCAGTGGCAGGAGGGATGGGGTGAATGGAAGCAGGAGTGGTGGGGTGAATGGAAGCAGGAGTGGAGGGTGGAATGGAAGCAGTGGCAGGAGGGATGGGGTGAATGGAAGCAGGAGTGGTGGGGTGAATGGAAGCAGGAGTGGAGGGGGGAATGGAAGCAGTGGCAGGAGGGATGGGGTAAATGGAAGCAGGTTCAGGAGCAGTGGGGTGAATGGATGCAGGGGCAATGGAGGTGAATGTAAGCAGGATTTTTTATGAAAACGAGCGCAAGGGAAGGAAGGGTTTTGCAAGTCCTTAATTCAGGCCTCAAATGCGCATGGCGCTCTCACTTTGGAGCCCTGTCGTATTTCAAGGCAACAGAATAGGGTCACATATGGGGTATCGCCGTACTCGGGAGAAATTGCCTAACAAATTTTGGGGGGCTTTTTCTCCTTTTACCCCTTATGAAAAGGAACAGTTGGGGTCTACACCAGCATGTTAGTGTAAAAAAATAAAAAATTTCACACTAACATGCTGGTGTTGCCCTATACTTTTCATTTTCACAAGAGGTAAAAGGGAAAAACGCCCCACAAAATTTGTAACGCAATTTCTCCCGAGTACGGAGATACCCCATATGTGGGCACAAAGTGCTCTGGGGGCGCACAACAAGGCCCAGAAGGGAGAGTGCGCCATGTACATTTGAGGTGATTTGCACAGAAGTGGCTGATTGTTACAGCAGTTCTGACAACTGAATGTAATAAGGGGTGCAGTGAGAATTTACACCCCACAGGTGTCTGACGGATCTTTGGAACAGTGGTACGTGAAAATGAAAAATTTTGCACAGCCCACTGTTCCAAAGATCTGTCAAACACCAGTGGGGGGTAAATGCTCACTGTACCCCTCATTACATTCTGTGAGGGGTCTAGTTTCCAAAATGGAATGCCATGTGGGGGTTATTTTGCTGTTCTGGCACCATAGGGGCTTCCTAAATGCGACATGCCCCCCGAGCAAAATTTGCTCTCAAAAAGCCAAATATGACGCCTTCCCTTCTGAGCATTGTAGTTCGCCCCGCAGTGCACTTCAGGTCCACTTATGGGGTACCTCCATACTCAGAAGAGATGGGGTTACAAATTTTGGGGGTTCTTTTCTGCTATTAACCCTTGCAAAAATGTGAAATTTGGGGGGAAACCCACATTTAAGTGAAATATTTTTTTTTTTTTACATATGCAAAAGTCGTGAAACACCTGTGGGGTATTAAGGCTCACTTTATCCCTTGTTACGTTCCTCAAGGGGTCTAGTTTCCAAAATGGTATGCCATGTGTTTTTTTTTGCTGTCTTGGCACCATAGGGGCTTCCTAAATGCGACATGCCCCCAAAAACCATTTCAGAAAAACGTACTCTCTAAAATCCCCTTGTCGCTCCTTCGCTTCTGAGCCCTCTACTGCGCCCGCCGAACACTTTACATAGACATATGAGGTATGTGCTTACTCGAGAGAAATTGGGCTACAAATATAAGTATACATTTTCTCCTTTTACCCCTTGTAAAAATGCAAAAATTGGGTCTACAAGAACATGCGAGTGTAAAAAATGAAGATTTTGAATTTCCTCCTTCACTTTGCTGCTTTTCCTGTGAAACACCTAAAGGGTTAAAACATTTACTGAATGTCATTTTGAATACTTTGGGGGGTGCAGTTTTTATAATGGGGTCATTTATGGGGTATTTCTAATATGAAGACCCTTCAAATCCACTTCAAACCTGAACTGGTCCCTGAAAAATTGCGAGTTTGAAAATTTTGTGAAAAATTGGAAAATTGCTGCTGAACTTTGAAGCCCTCTGGTGTCTTCCAAAAGTAAAAACTCGTCAATTTTATGATGCAAACATAAAGTAGACATATTGTATATGTGAATCCAAAAAAAATTTATTTTGAATATCCATTTTCCTTACAAGCAGAGAGCTTCAAAGTTAGAAAAAGCAAAATGTTTAATTTTTTCATCAAATTTTGGGAGTTTTCACCAAGAAAGGATGCAAGTTACCACAAAAATTTACCACTATGTTAAAGTAGAATATGTCACGAAAAAACTATCTCGGAATCAGAATGATAACTAAAAGCATTCCAGAGTTATTAATGTTTAAACTGACAGTGGTCAGATTTGCAAAAAAGGGCTTCGTCCTAGAGGTGAAAATGGGCTCCGTCCTTAAGGGGTACTCCAGTGGAAAACATTTTTTTCTAAAAATCAACTGGTGCCACAAAGTTATACAGATTTTTAAATTACTTCTATTAAAAAGATTAATCCTTTCAGTACTTATCAGCTGCTGTATGCTCCACAGGAAGTTCTTTTCTGTCTGACCACAGTGCTCTCTGCTGACACTCTTTTATTATAAAAGTACAAAACTTTACAAAACAAGTTCAATTCACTGTAACATAATTAACAAAACTGAGCATAAAAACAAACTATGCGTCTCAAAATAACAACTTAAACCTTCCTAACCGGCCAGCCCAGATAAACCAAAAATTCATCATTACCTTCTACAGTTCAACACACACAGACACACACACCTAATGAACATAAATAAAGCTTTCCTTGCTGTGATCAAAAACTAAAAACTTCCAAACTAGGAAACATAACTAGTGTTGCTCACGAATATTCGCAATTCGAATATTATTCGCGAATATCGCATATTCGCGAATTCGCGAATTTCGCGAATATAGCGCTATATATTCGTAATTACGAATATTCGTTTTTATTTTTTCTTCACAGTACACATCACAGTGATCACCCCTCTCTGCTTCCAGCTTGTATGGTGTAAAGAAGGCTGTAATACTACTGTGTGAGACTGGCGTGCAAAAATTCGCACATGCGAAAATTAGCACATGCTAATTTTCGCATATGCGAATTTTTACATATGCTGATTTTGTATATGCTAATATTCACATATGTTAATTTTCGCATACGCAAATATTCGCATATGCGAAAATAAAACGAGAATATGCGAATATTCGCGAATATATGACGAATATTCGTCCATATATTCGCGAATATTCGCGAATTCGAATATGGCCTATGCCGCTCAACACTAAACATAACCTCACAAATTTATTTATAATACTTTTTTTTTTATTTTTAAATTTTAAATATTTTTTTTATCCTCTCCATAACAAAACAAAAATATGGCTAGCTGCCGTAACTAAAATAATCCAACTTGGAAAACCAATTTATTTATTTTTTTCTCTCTACCCCCCCCCCCCCCCAACACACACATACATATATACCCACAAACAAAAACGAATCCACACTAGGACACAAAGATAAAAATACCAAAGAAAATCACAACATCACGCTCACGTAACTAGGGGAATGAATACTCTTGACACTATACTATAATAACTAAAAACTGGTCCGACTGCCTTTCTCTCAAAATAACTATGACATTATACAAAAAAAAAATAATAATAATTATATATACATAAAACCATACAGAATATACACAACAAACAACTCAATAACACGGAAACAACCTATACTAAACTATCCCATCACCCACCACACCCTCTGGACATGGGTCAGAGTCCATAGGTCACAGTTTTTTTCCACAATTGACCCATGCCAGACCCCAAAAATAGTACCCACTGCAACAGACCAGTCCTGGGTACACAACACCACCACCCCCCAAAACCCCCTACCCACCTAAACAGAACAATATATACAAAACAATATATACATACTCTACAACAAAGCAATATTAACAATACAATACACCAAAAACCACAAGGCCCAAGTTTGGTTGCCTGCAAGCCCTTTACAATCCAACCATAGAAAACAATACAAAAGGCTAAGGTGACATGCATAGCCCCCCACCAGGAAGAAGGATGGCAATCCTGATAAAATTAAATTCCTCTCCCTATCAACCTCTAACCCTATCGCTATCCCTTCATGAAACTGACCCTATACTCACCCTAAGATATATACACTATCCCTGGCCAAAAGAAAGGTACTTCACCTTTAGGGGCCTAGTAACTAGGGCACATTAAAAGAAAAACCTCTCCATAGGAGAGAAGCCCTACTGGTACCAAGATTGCCATACTCCAAAGACCTGATCTTCCAGAGGTCACCGGTGATGTTCCTACAGACCTCCACCTCGGAGAGGATTTTCTGTTGGGTCGACACTAAACACCGTGCATTCCACGTGTAATACCTAACCACTAAACTAACTGTTACGCCGAGCGCTCCGGGTCCCCGCTCCTCCCCGGAGCGCTCGCAACATCCTCGCAATCGCAGCGCCCCGGTCAGACCTGCTGACCGGGTGCGCTGCGATACCTCTCCCAGCCGGGATGCGATTCGCGATGCGGGTGGCGCCCGCTCGCGATGCGCACCCCGGCTCCCGTACCTGACTCGCTCTCCCTCGGTCCTGTCCCGGCGCGCGCGGCCCCGCTCCTTAGGGCGCGCGCGCGCCGGGTCTCTACGATTTAAAGGGCCACTGCGCCGCTGATTGGCGCAGTTGGCTTAATTAGTTCATTCACCTGTGCACTTCCCTATTTAACCTCACTTCCCCTTCCCTTCCTTGCCGGATCTTGTTGCCATCGTGCCTAGTGAAAGCGTTCCCTTGTGTGTTCCTAGCCTGTGTTCCAGACCTCCTGCCGTTGCCCCTGACTACGATCCTTGCTGCCTGCCCCGACCTTCTGCTACGTCCGACCTTGCTCTTGTCTACTCCCTTGTACCGCGCCTATCTTCAGCAGTCAGAGAGGTTGAGCCGTTGCTAGTGGATACGACCTGGTTACTACCGCCGCAGCAAGACCATCCCGCTTTGCGGCGGGCTCTGGTGAATACCAGTAGTGACTTAGAACCGGTCCACTAGCACGGTCCACGCCAATCCCTCTCTGGCACAGAGGATCCACCTCCTGCCAGCCGGCATCGTGACACTAACTAAGAATAAAGTGCCCCGGTCTCAGCCACCCAGGGTCCTGAATGCCCCATAAGCCCACTCCGGATAGGTAAGGCCGCAGGGGCGGATCCAGAGTCTAGTCTCGGGAGGGGCACTATTAGAGAATTTTGCGTTGGTGGACAGAAAATAAGGTGTTGCTTAAAGAACTTACAATATTATTAAATGTATCCAGTATAATAATCAAATATACCAATTGCCACAGAATGGGAAAGTGCTAAAGAAGTTTTTACCATTTAAAACTACAGCTCCCAGTATGACCTAAGTAGTGGTGAGGTTATGCTGCGAGTTGTTGTTTCACCCATCATTACTGCAAAACTTACAAGTGACTACCGCTCTGATGGGACAGTCAGGACAATACACAATGATATCAGTGACTACAGGTGACATCTTCTCTATAGTCTTTCCTTATCTAATTCAGATGGTACATACCGCCAGGTCCAGCTAAATATTCTCGCTGCATAACTTGACGCCCAGACGGCTCTTCACTATGTCAGCGGATTCTGATCTGATTCTATATGAAAAAAGTATTATTATAATACTGCCAAACACCATATCCTTTGAATATAATTCTGACACACTGTACCGTCCAAATATACTACAACTCACTTCACCCTTTGAATACAATACTGCCACACACTGTACCCTCTAAATATAATACTGCCACACATTCTACCCTCTGAATATAATACTGCCACACACTGTACCAACTGAATATAATACTGCCACACACTGTACCCACTGAATATAATACTGCCTACACACTGTACCCAATGAATATAATACTGCCACACACTGTACCCTCTAAATATAATACTGCCACACACTGTACCCTCTGAATACAATACTGCCACACACTGTACCCTCTAAATATAATACTGCCACACACTGTACCCTCTGAATATAATACTGCCACACACTGTACCCTCTGAATATAACACTGCCACACACACTGTACCAACTGAATATAATACTGCCACACACTGTACCAACTGAATATAATACTGCCACACATTGTACCCACTGAATATAATACTACCACACACTGTACCCTCTGAATATAATACTGCCACACACTGTACCCACTGAATATAATACTGCCACACACTGTACCCACTGAATATAATACTGCCACACACTGTACCAACTGAATATAATACTGCCACACACTGTACCCACTGAATATAATACTGCCCACACACTGTACCCGATTAATATAATACTGCCACACACTGTACCCACTGAATAATACTGCCACACACTGTACCCAATGAATATAATACTGCCACACACTGTAACCTCAGAATATAATACTGCCACACACTGTACCCCAGAATACAATACTGCCCACACACTGTACCCTCTGAATATAATACTGCCACACACTGTACCCTCTGAATATAACACTGCCACACACACTGTACCAACTGAATATAATACTGCCACACACTGTACCAACTGAATATAATACTGCCACACATTGTACCCACTGAATATAATACTACCACACTGTACCCTCTGAATATAATACCGCCACACACTGTACCCACTGAATATAATACTACCACACACTGTACCCTCTGAATATAATACTGCCACACACTGTACCCACTGAATAATACTGCCACACACTGTACCCAATGAATATAATACTGCCACACACTGTAACCTCAGAATATAATACTGCCACACACTGTACCCCAGAATACAATACTGCCCACACACTGTACCCTCAGAATATAATACTGCCACACACTGTACCTCTAAATATAATACTGCCACACACTGTACCCTCTGAATATAATACTGCCACACATTGTACCCTCTGAATATAATACTGCCACACACTGTACCCTCTGAATATAATACTGCCACACACACTGTACCAACTGAATATAATACTGCCACACATTGTACCCACTGAATATAATACTACCACACACTGTACCCTCTGAATATAATACTGCCACACACTGTACCCTCTGAATATAATACTGCCACACACTGTACCCACTGAATATAATACTGCCACACACTGTACCAACTGAATATAATACTGCCCACACACTGTACCCACTGAATATAATACTGCCCACACACTGTACCCTCTGAATATAATACTGCCACACACTGTACCCACTGAATATAATACTGCCACACACTGTACCCTCTGAATATAATACTGCCACACACTGTACCCTCTGAATATAATACTGCCACACACTGTACCCACTGAATATAATACTGCCACACATTGTATCCTCTGAATATAATACTGCCACACACTGTACCCTCTGAATATAATACTGCCACACACACTGTACCAACTGAATATAATACTGCCACACATTGTACCCACTGAATATAATACTACCACACACTGTACCCTCTGAATATAATACTGCCACACACTGTACCCTCTGAATATAATACTGCCACACACTGTACCCACTGAATATAATACTGCCACACACTGTACCAACTGAATATAATACTGCCCACACACTGTACCCACTGAATATAATACTGCCCACACACTGTACCCTCTGAATATAATACTGCCAGACACTGTACCCACTGAATATAATACTGCCACACACTGTACCCTCTGAATATAATACTGCCACACACTGTACCCTCTGAATATAATACTGCCACACACTGTACCCACTGAATATAATACTGCCACACACTGTACCCTCTGAATATAACACTGCCACACACACTGTACCAACTGAATATAATACTGCCACACACTGTACCAACTGAATATAATACTGCCACACATTGTACCCACTGAATATAATACTACCACACACTGTACCCACTGAATATAATACTGCCCACACACTGTACCCGATTAATATAATACTGCCACACACTGTACCCTCTGAATATAATACTGACACACACTGTACCAACTGAATATAATACTGCCCACACACTGTACCCACTGAATATAATACTGCCCACACACTGTACCCTCTGAATATAATACTGCCACACACTGTACCCACTGAATATAATACTGCCACACACTGTACCCTCTGAATATAATACTGCCACACACTGTACCCACTGAATATAATACTGCCACACACTGTACCAACTGAATATAATACTGCCACACACTGTACCCACTAAATATAATACTGCCCACACACTGTACCCGATGAATATAATACTGCCACACACTGTACCCACTGAATAATACTGCCACACACTGTACCCAATGAATATAATACTGCCCCACACTGTAACCTCAGAATATAATACTGCCACACACTGTACCCCAGAATATAATACTGCCCACACACTGTACCCTCAGAATATAATACTGACACACACTGTACCTCTAAATATAATACTGCCACACATTGTACCCTCTGAATATAATACTGCCACACATTGTACCCTCTGAATATAATACTGCCACACACTGTACCCTCTGAATATAATACTGCCACACACACTGTACCAACTGAATATAATACTGCCACACACTGTACCAACTGAATATAATACTGCCACACATTGTACCCACTGAATATAATACTACCACACACTGTACCCTCTGAATATAATACTGCCACACATTGTACCCACTGAATATAATACTGCCACACACTGTACCCTCTGAATATAATACTGCCACACACTGTACCAACTGAATATAATACTGCCACACATTGTACCCACTGAATATAATACTACCACACACTGTACCCTCTGAATACTGCCACACATTGTACCCACTGAATATAATACTGCCACACACTGTACCCTCAGAATATAGTACTGCCACACACTGTGCCCTCTGAATATAATACTACCACACACTGTACGCTCTAAATATCCCTCTGAATACAATACCGTGATGTATTGTGGCTAATGAAAACCGTACTACCCCAGAAATTCCTTATACTCTGTGCCCCTCATATATAGTAGTAATGCCCCATCCTGTGCCCCCACATAAAACTATGACCTGTCCTGTTCCCCCTCATAATAATAATGCCCTCTGTCCTGTGCCCCTACCATATAATGCCCCCTGTGCTGTGCCCCTCACATATAATGCCCCTTCAATGTTCCCCTCACATATAATGCCCCCCAATCCTGCTCCCTCAGGGGGCATTATAAGTGAGGGGAACATAACAGGGGGGCATTATAAGACAGGGCACATTATATGTTAGGGGCACATGAAAGGGGGGCATTATATGTGAAGGGCCCATGACAGGGGGTTCCTCACTTATAATGCCCCCCTATCATGTGCCCCTCACATATAATGCCCCTGTAATGTTCCCCTCACATACAATGCCCCCTGTCCTGCCCCTTCAGGGTGCATTATAAGTAAGGGGCACATAACAGGGGGCATTATAAGTTGAAGTACATTATATGTTAGCGGCCCAAGACAGGGGGGCATTATAAGTGAGGGCCTGTTATGTGCTCCTCACTTATAATGCCCCCCTGTCATGTGCCCCTCACATTTAATGCCACCTGTTATGTGCCCAACTTATAATGCCCCCTTCATGTGCCCCTCACATTTAATGCCCCGTCATGTGCCCCTCATATTTAATGCCCCCTGTCTTGTGCCCCTAACTTATAATGCCCCCTTCATGTGCCCCTCACATTTAATGCCCCCTTCATGTGCCCCTCACATTTAATGCCCCCTGTCCTGCACCCTCAGGGGGCATTTTAAGTAAGGGTCACATAACAGGGGGCATTAATGTGAGGGGCACATGACAGGGGGGCTTTATACGTGAGGAGCCCCCCTGTCATGTGCCCCTCACTTATAATCCCCCCCTGTCATGTGCCCCTCACTTATAATGCCCCCGTCATGTGCCCCTTACTTATAATGCCCCCTTGTCATGTGCCCCTCACTTATAATGCCCCCCTGTCTTGGGCCGCTAATATATAATGTGCTTCGACTTATAATGCCCCGTTATGTTCCCCTCACATATAATGCCCCCTGTCCTGCACCCTCAGGGGGCATTTTAAGTAAGGGGCACATAAAAGGAGGGCATTATAAATCAGAGCACATTATTTGTTAGCGGCACATGACAGGGGGGCATTATAAGTGGGGGGTACATGACAGGGGGGCATTATAAGTGAGGGGCACATGACAGGGGGGCATTATAAGTGAGGGGCACATGACAGGGAGGCAGCAGACTGCAGGGGCCCTGTTCGGGAGATTGTAGGGGGTCCTAGCACTCGGATCCCCCACAATCTATAACTTATCCCCTGTCTCGGCGTCTAAATAGGCTGTAAATAAATGAAAAATAGATGCTGGCAGCAGTGGGATAGATATGATATAGATATATAGATAGATATGAGATAGATAGATATGAGATAGATAGATATGATATAGATAGATATGAGATAGATAGATAGATATGAGAGAGATAGATATGAGATAGATAGATAGTAGATAGATAGATATGAGATAGATAGTAGATAGATAGATACATAGGAGATAGATAGATTGATAGGATATAGATAGATATGAGATAGATAGATATGATATAGATAGATAGGTAGATGATAGATATGAGATAGATAGATATAGTTACATAGTTAGTACGGTCGTAAAAAGACATATGTCCATCAAGTTCAACCAGGGAATTGAAGGGTAGGGGTGTGGCGCGATATTGGGGAAGGGATGGGATTTTATATTTCTTCATAAGCATTAATGTTATTTTGTTCCAGGAATGTATCCAGTCCTGTTTTAAAGCTGTTAATTTTTCCTGCTGTGACCAGTTCCTGAGGTAGACTGTTCCATAAGTTCACAGTTCTCATGGTAAAGAAGGCGTGTCGCCGCTTGAGACTAAACTTTTTCTTCTCCAGACGGAGGGAGTGCCCCCTCGTCCTTTGGGGGGGGGGGGGTTTAACCTGGAACAGTTTTTCTCCATATTTTTTGTATGGGCCATTTATATACTTATATACGTTTATCATATCCCCCCTTAAACGTCTCTTCTCAAGACTAAACAATTGTAACTCCTTTAATCGCTCCTCATAGCTAAGATGTTCCATGCCCCATATTAGTTTAGTCGCGCGTCTCTGCACCCTTTCCAGCTCCACAGTGTCCCTTTTATGGACAGGCGACCAAAACTGAACAGCATATTCCAGGTGAGGCCGTACCAATGCTTTATAAAGGGGGAGTATTATGTCCCTGTCCCTTGAGTCCATGCCTCTTTTCATACATGACAATATCCTGCTGGCTTTGGAAGCAGCAGCCTGACATTGCATGCTATTCTGAAGTCTGTGATCTACAAGTACACCCAGATCCTTCTCTACCAGTGACTCTGAAAGTTTAATCCCCCCTAAGACATACGACGCATGCAGGTTATTAGTACCCAGATGCATAACTTTACATTTATCCACATTAAACCTCATTTGCCAAGTGGATGCCCAGACACTTAGTCTATCCAAGTCATCTTGTAACCTATACACATCCTCTATAGACTGTACTGTGCTACAAAGCTTGGTGTCATCTGCAAAGATAGAAACAGAGCTGTTAATACCATCCTCTATATCATTGATAAATAAATTAAACAACAGTGGGCCCAGTACAGAACCTTGGGGTACACCACTAATTACCGGGGGCCAATCAGAGTACGAATCATTGACCACCACTTTCTGGGTACGATCCATGAGCCAGTGTTCAATCCAGTTACAAACTAAAATTTCCAAACCCAAAGACCTTAACTTACCTGTCAGACGTCTATGAGGGACAGTATCAAACGCTTTAGCAAAATCCAGAAACACTATATCCACAGCCATTCCTCTGTCAAGGCTTCTACTCACCTCTTCATAAAAGCATATTAGATTGGTTTGACAACTTCTATCCTTAGTAAACTCATGCTGGCTATCACTTATAATACTATTATCCCCTATGTATTCCTGTATGTAATCCCTTATAAGTCCTTCAAACAATTTACCCACAATGCACGTTAAACTTACCGGTCTATAGTTTCCTGGGGAAGACCTAGAGCCCTTTTTGAAGATTGGCACCACATTCGCCTTGAGCCAGTCCCTTGGCACAATACCAGACACCAGTGAATCTCTAAATATCATGAACAAGGGTACAGATATTACTGAACTTACCTCTCTAAGAACTCTTGGGTGGAATCCATCTGGCCCTGGAGATTTGCTTACATTTATATTACTTAACTTACCTTGTACCATCTCTACATTAAGCCAGTTCAGTACATTACATGATGTGTTACCAGCACTGACCTGGCCAATGTCAGCTCCTTTTTCCATAGTGTATACAGAACTAAAGAACCCATTCAGTAGCTCCGCCTTCTCTTGATAGCCCGTGACAACCTCCCCATTATCATTATTAAGGGTTCCTACATGCTCTGTCCTTGTTTTTTTTGCATTTATATATCTAAAAAAATATTTAGGATTAGTTTTGCTTTCTTTGGCCATCTGTCTCTCATTTTGAATTTTTGCTGTTTTTATTACATTTTTACAGATTTTATTAAGCTCTTTGTACTGTTTAAATGTTATATCTGACCCATCGGATTTGTATTTTTTGAAGGCTATTTTTTTTGTTGTTTATTGCTCTTTTAACATCATTTGTCAGCCATGTAGGATTTAGTTTTAATCGTTTATATTTGTTCACCTTTGGTATATATTTAGCTGTATAGTTATTTAGAGTTGATTTAAAGATGTCCCATTTACCTTCTGTATCAGTATTTGAGAACACCTCCCCCCAGTCTATGTCCTGTAGTGTAGATCTCAGCCCAGGGAAGTTTGCCTTTTTAAAGTTATATGTTTTTGCCTTCCCCGCCTGTCTTTGTTTTCTACATTTTAAGTCAAAAGTAACTATATTGTGGTCGCTATTACCAAGGTTTTCCCGCACAGTTACATTACCAATCAGCTCTGCGTTGTTGGAAATGATCAGATCCAACAATGCATCACTTCTTGTTGGGTCCTCCACAAACTGGCCCATAAAATTATCCTGCAATAAATTTAGGAATTGTCGCCCCTTTGTAGTTTTAGCCAACCCCGGACCCCAATCTATATCTGGATAGTTAAAATCTCCCATTATTACCACTGTACCTGCCCGGGCAGCCCTCTCTATTTGTTTATACAGCCGACCTTCTATCTCTTCAGTGATATTAGGGGGTCTGTAGATTACACCAAGTGTAATTTTTTTCAGTATTTCCCTCCTTTTGTAATGCTACCCACAGTGATTCCACATCCTCAGAATCATCACACACTATGGCATCGTTCACACTGACTTTCATACCACTTCTTACATACAGACAGAATCCACCACCTTTCCTGTTCATTCTATCTTTGCGAAACAATGTAAACCCCTGCAGATTGACAGCCCAGTCATGCGAGGAGTCCAGCCATGTCTCAGTGACCCCAACTATATCAATATGTTCCTCCAGTATCAAGGCCTCAAGCTCCCCCATTTTATTTGCTAGGCTTCTGGCATTTGTGAACATACACTTTACATTTCCATCCTTTTTATGTATTGGGGTTAATGGGATAATGAGATAGATAGATATGAGAGATAGATAGGAGATAGAAAGACAGATAGATCAGTGTTCCCCAACCAGGGTGCCTCCAGCTGTTGTAAAACTACAACTCCCAGTATGCCCACAAAGCCTAATACATGCTGGGAGTTGTAGTTTTACTATAGTTAGAGGCCTCTGCTGGGAAACACTGATAAGAGTTCCCCTTTACCTGTCTCCCGAGCCTTACCCCCCCCCCCTTCCCCTCCTCCAAAGTTACTTACCATGAAGGGTGGACGGGGGGGGGGGGGGGGGGGGTCTGGAGGCATTGGGTGGGTGTCCGGGCCTGTGGTGGAGGGCAGTGAGCTGAGCCCGGCCTGCTGGAAACACAAGGGTGAGAGGGGGAGGAGCTTATCTCTCAGCCCCTGCACAGTGTAATGGCTGCAGACTGAACGATGCTGAGACCGGAGCATTCTCAGCACTGACAGGCAGCCCGCGCGGCCTGCAGAGAATGGTGTCCCCGGCGGTTCACACGCTGCAGGTGAGGGGACAGTGCCCCGTTGCCCCCCCCCCCTGGATCCGCCACTGTAAGGCCGGCAAGTTGACTCCAGCCGATGGAAGCACCCACCCTGTTGTAAAGCCCTATATTAAAGGGACAATGAAGCAAGAAGTGGTCCACGCTTTCCAGCATGTCCCCACACTCTTCTCTGGGACATCACCGGTCATCAGAGTTCCTACACTTCAGGTTGTCCCTTACATATAGCTTCCCCTGAAAGCAGCACCAGGCCAAGTCCCAAAACTTTGGGGGATCCTTTTCATGTTTAAAAGATACAACCCCACCCTCAGATCCCGACCTGGGTAGTCCCTGAGCGCCAGAGGCTTCTGGAAGTGGGTCAACAGAACACGTTTGTCAAAGAACTGCCTTGACTGGGTCCTGATCTCCCACACTCCCAGACCCCACCGACGTATCGCCTTCAGAGTCGGGGTAGCGTAACCCGGAAGATATCCATGGGGCGTATGGAGGTCCTTCACTCGCCCTTCTCTCTCCCATTCCTGGAAGAAAGGCCGAAACCATTCCCTGCAGGAGATTACCCATGGAGGAGCCCTCTCTTTCCAGAGGTTTGCGATGTTAGCTTTCAAGAAGGTGTTGGTAAAGAACACCACAGGGTTTACCATAGATAAACCTCCTAGTCTCCTCGTGCGGTACGTAACCTCACTCTTGACTAGGTTTATCCTGTTCCCCCATAACAGTTGGAAAAACTGTCTGTAGATCCTAGTATAGTAAGCCTCTGGCAAGATACATACGCTGCCCAGATAGATAAACAAGGGGAGCAGGTACGATTTGATCAGGTGAACCCTTTCCCTGAGGGTCATAGACCAACCCTTCCACTGGTCCACCTTCTGAGCGGCATCCTGGAGCTTACCATCCCAGTTTTTGGTGGGATAATCATCCTGGCCAAATGTGATGCCTAAGACTTTTGCTGATTCTTGGGGCCCTGGAAGGGTGTCCGGGAGATCAAACGTGGGATCTCTACCTCCCAGCCAGAGACTCTCACACTTATCTCGGTTGATCTTAGACCCGGATGCCTCTGAGTAGCGGTCCACCTCCGACATCACCACATCGACCTCCTCTCTCTCTCTCTCTCGAGGAGACGAAAATAGTGACATCGTCAGCGTACGCCACCACTCTCTGGGTGACATCCAGCTCCGCCAGACTCATCCCGACTCCCGCCAATGGTCCACGACTCACCCTCCTAAGGAAGGGATCGATCGCAAACACATATAAGAGCGGGCTCAAAGGACAACCCTGACTGACTCCGGACCCCACCTCAAAAGAGCGGCCAGACCACCCGTTCACCAGCGGGAAACTCTCTGCCCCTACATACAAGATCTTAAGCCAATTAACAAAAGTACTTGGTAAGCCATATCTCAGGAGGACGGACCAGAGGTACTCGTGATTCACCCGATCAAATGCTTTGGCCTGATCCAGGGACAGCAAGTAACCCTTCCAGAGACCTGCACTACTCCACTCCACTGCCTCCCTGACACTAAGTACAGCACTTAAAGTGCTTCGGCCTGGAACAGTGCAGTGCTGGGCCTCCGAAAGGAGCCGGGGTGCAAACTTCACCAACCGATTAAACAGTATCTTAGCCAGAAGCTTCCTGTCTGTATTGAGAAGAGCTATGGGCCTCCAATTCTCAATACGGCTAGGATCTTTACCCTTTGAGAGAAGAATCAGGGCTGACCTCCTCATTGACTTCGGCAGAGTGGCCGAGGAGAGACACTCATTGAATACCTCAGTCAAGAGGGGAGCTAAAGACTCCTTAAAGGTCCTGTACCACTCAGATGTTAAGCCATCTGGACCTGGCGACTCCTTGGGGGCAAGCCCCTCGATCGCCAGTCTCACTTCCTCTTCCCTGATCTCTTCTGCCAAAACGCCAAGAGAGGGGTCTACCCCTGGCTCAGGAATGGCTTCAGCCAGGAAACCCGACATCACATCCCGATCCAGATCCTTCCTTCCCAAAAGGTGCGAGTAGAAGGATCCGACGACCTCCAAGATCCCCGATCTGGACCGATTCAGAGATCCCGTACTATCAATCAGTCCTGACACTATTTTACTACTCACTGACATCTTGCAGTTTCTGTAAGGGTTGGCGAGCGGTACCTCCCGTAATCCCTCTCAAAAACCAAAGATGCGTGCCTATCGTACTGACACCTCATCAGCAAGGACTTCACTCTGGAGATATCCTCTCGGCTACCTCCAGTCGAGACCAGAAGTTCGAGTTTCCTCCTCAGACCCTGATACAAGCGATACCTGTTCATGGACCTGAGGCTCGAGAGCCGGCGGAAGAAACCCGCAACCCGCTTCTTGAATATCTCCCACCACTCTGACTTACTACTACATAGGTCCAGTAAAGGTACCTGACTCTGAAGAAAATCCTCAAAGGACTGTCTTATCTCTGCTTCCTCCAGGAGGGACGAATTCAGCTTCCAATAACCTTTTCCCATCCGGGGGGTCTCTGAAACATTCAGGGAAAACAAAATCATACAGTGATCGGAGAACTCCACTTCAACCACGGACAGTGCGGAAGAGACGGCTTCCTCCTTTAAATAAAACCTATCTATCCTAGACCTGCGACTACCTTGATGATAGGTGAAACCCGCGTGGCCCGAAGGGCTCCGGATGTGGGCATCCTCTAGGTGAGCTTCTCTAGCTATGCTAATCAGTGCCACACTATCGCAAGTCAGCGGACCATTGGAGCCTCTCAGATCTTGGGACCTCGTGACATTATTGAAGTCCCCTCCAAAGATCACTTGCCGACTCGTAAAAAGAAAGGGCTTAATCCTCATAAAGAGATCTTTACGGCCCGCTTAGTTTGCAGGGCGTAGATGTTAATGAGCCGAAGCTCTTGTCCCTTCATGAAGACATCAGGCACCTCCCCATTTCTAATTCAATAACCCGTCGGCATTCAACAGGAGTGGTAAAAAGGATCGCCACCCCACTATACGGCTCAGCCGCAAGAGACCAGTGGGAGGGACCACGCCTCCACTCTCTTCTGGCTTTTACCAGAGAGGTTAGATCTGACAACCTGATCTCCTGTAAAAAGAAAATGTCGGCTTCAACGCGGCCGACAAAATCAAAGCTTGGGAATCTAGCCGTATCAGACTGTATGCTGGCACAATTAATAGATGTCAGCGTCAATGGGGTGAGTGCCGCCATACAGGGTGATTGAATTAGATGGCCTCACCCTTTATTTCTTTTTCGCCCCCTCATCCCCCGAAGAAGACGAGAGGGCTTTTTTGGGATTCGGATTGATCCATTTGATCCCTGTCTCCATCCGGCCCTGGTCTAGCCCTGCCGTCCGAGGAAGGTGTCCCGACAGGACAGGGCCCAGTTCCCCCCAGAGGCTCTTTCTTCCTAGGCACCCTGCCCTCACCTTCCCCCTCCAAGGAGGGGGAAGGGAGAGGAGATGGTATCGAGGAAGAGGTACCGGTTTGACAGGTCAATCAGAGGGGGTGCAGTCAGGCTTCTGTTTTGGACCTGGCCCGTAGTACAAGGAACAGAGGACTCTGACCTCTTCTTTCTCCCTTTCCTTTTGCCCTTATCTTTCTTTTTAGGCCTCTCCCCACTATCCTCATCCACACTTTCATAGTGGGAGGAATCAGAAGGGTCGGCCATATTGCCATCCTCTTTGCGTAGCCTCCTGATCTCCTTATCTAGCACGTTCTCCTCCAGGGCTTCAGCAGTTACAGGGCCAGCTTCAGGAGCAGGGGCTGAGGTTACCCCCGCCACCTGGGCACTCTCCAGCTCCCTACTCCTTCTACGATTTTCCTCCCGCCTTAGTTTGGCGGGGCCCTTTTTCCTACTCACAAGCCCTGTTGCGCCCCCATCCCTGCCCGTACCCTCCCCAGCCGAGGCAACTTCACAGCTCTCCTCAGCCGGAGCGGCCGCTGCACGGGCGTAGGCGCTAGGACAACGGCTAAAAGGGTGTCCGAGGACACCACACAGGTGGCACCGGATCTGCAAACAGGATGCAGCCAGATGACCCACCCACCACACAAAGCGCAGACCTGCACAGTACAGGCTGCGCTAAAGTGGGTGGGGCTGCCACACCTGTGACAGACCTTAGGCTGCCCCTGGTAGAAGACCTGAATCCTATCACGTCCAAGGAAGGCGGCTGACGGAATGTGGGCAACTGTACTGCCTGAACGCTTGAGTTTGACGGAAAACGTCCAGGCCCCAGACCAGATCCCGTGCTCATCAAAGTTATTCTTGGGCATGTCCGTCACATCCCCATACCGACCGAGCCAGGTCATGATGTCATAACAAGAAAGCGACTCGTTACGGGTCAAAACGGTCACTTTCTTGACAGAGTTCTGATGGGAAATCGCCTTTACGGTGAAATCCCGCCAGCTGGGCTCGTTCTTCGCCACTTCGTAGTTTGACCAGAAGAGTTCAAGACCTTCTGGCCAAACGAAACTGACGTCAAACTCAGACGAACCGTAGGGGTGAATCAGGGCAAAGATGTCACTCGCCCCGAATTCCATCTGAAGGAGGAGCACAGCCACTTTAGCGCGAGGTGGACACGCATCCTCTCCCCTCCAAATCAGACGGACCACATTCCTCTGGTTATTTTCCTGCCCGGGTGTTGGGAGGGACCAGACCACCTCCCCATTCTGCTCTCGGAAAGCCCCCAGTTTTCCCATCTCCCAGCCAGATCTGGTCCCCATATGTAAGAAATGTGATGTAAATGCAGCATATATTAGCATGAAGGTCTTCCCATTGCCCCCTACTTCTTGAATGATGCAAGACATCTACATGTACAGAGATAGAAGGGCCCACACTGTGCAGGAATGGCCACTTGCTGTGACTTGTAGTTCTAAGGTGATGTCAAAGGTCCTGGCAGAGTGGTATTTAGACTGAATCAACAATTTCACAATCTAAGTTTGTATAGTATGGCTTTAGTGACTTTTCTTTGTCAGCCCAGGGCCCTGTAACTATGGCTGTATGAATGGGCCCTTAAATGGGCACTGTCAGATACAAAAACTTTTGATATGTTGTAAAGCAGGTAAAATCAATAGGTTTTGCAATCGCTTTCATTAGAAAATTTTCAGTATTTCATATTGAAAAAGCCAGTCAAACAACTGCCCCCACTGCCTGCTTGGACACATACTAGTCCTGCTGTGTCCATGCGTCATCACCTATGTCATAGACACACTTCCTTGATTGACAGCTGTGAGTGCAGGGCTCACAGCTGGAGGAAAAATCCTCCCACTGTCAGCTTGTGTCCCGCTACTGTCAGTGAGGACAAGCTGGGAGTTGTAGTTTTGCTAATGCTAGGGGAGATGTGAGCAGACTGCATTCTGAGGGAGGGGGCGGAGACCTGCACAGTGAGGCCACGCCCCCTCCCTTTGAGAGGAATTCAGACTAGTGAGCTAAATTAAAAGTGTAATAAAAAAATAAAGGTGCTAGACACAAAAATTAGATGTACATGGTCAGGATTAGGTACTGAGTGATATATTAAAAATGTTTTTTGTAGGATCTGATGGGTACACTTTAACACAGTGGTCCTCATTTATTAGGAGTTTCAGGTTTTTACTAGTGGGAAAAGTTGTTTCAGACTTGCAGGATTCCTCTCTATTTACTATTAGGAAAAGTCGGGAACATTTTCTGACCAGCTATTTCTAGGTCGATATTTCCAGCCATTTACCCACAGGATTTTCTGTGAATTCAACAGTAATTCGGTCGGGTTGTGAAACCACGCCCCCTTTGTGGCAGACCACGCCCCCTTTTTGGCTTTTCACAGCGCAATGTTTGGTTTGTTGGATTTTTTTTCAGGCGCACACTGTCGCAAACTGACGCAGACATGTCTCAGACACTCTGCGCCAAAATAACCAGACAAAAAACGGTCGGTTTCAGCTTAGTAAATGAGGCCCAGTATTGCAGTCTGGATGTATCTTATAAAAGGTTCTCTCTCTCATGCACACTACTCCTATTCACATAATTAATTTTTTTATACACACTTCTCACATAAATCATTCCATTGCACACATTGGCCCTCATAATATTTATTTGCACTTTCATTTTTTTCAATCACTTCCGCATATTCATCCCACTTTCCACACACTTCCATACTTTTATTATTTTTTTCACTATCTTTTTGGGTGGTTTTTATTGTGTTCTGGGGGCACAGAACTCAGGGGGTTAATGTTTTTCACCTGCGTGTCACTGGATGTCTTGTTATGCGTTTTTGTTTGTCCTTGTCTATATATACTTTGGTTGCCAATAGTTACTCCTGGGAGGCCTCCTGAACATGTGGTTCTATTTGCATATAGATACCTTCGCCCCCCCGATGGGAGCACCTCCCACTAATAGGCTCGGCTGCAATATCTCTTTCAGTATTCAGGACTGAGCCGATACGGCCCCGCCCCGCTCTCTGACGGAGCTGCCGATGCAGCTCATGACCCTTACCCGGTCATATGACCATCGGGGCGTTCACCGCCCCGTCATTGTGTACTAGCTCTGATACGGATACTAGTGTTCCAGTCATATCTGGAAGCGACGGGCACTCCTGCACTAGATCACATGTCGGCATCTGACACATGCAATAGGTAGGGTTCACACCTGACTATCATTATGGTCTCAGTTTAGAGTTTACCTTATTGTGATTGGAGGAAATGATTGTCAATTTGATGAGCAAGATTTTGATTGGCTGATGCTGGATATATATAAGGGGATTTAGACACGCCCCTGACAAAGCACAACGTGAAATATACGTTGGGCTTGGAGCTGGTAGGTGGCAACTTGCATAGTTTGGTTTTTCCTGTTGGTTATTCCTGTTTTTGTTCCAGTCCTTGATGTCTACTATTCTTCCTATGGTATAGATATCTCTCTCTGCTGTATTAGGTGGAATTATTCACATTCATGTACAATATGTCCGTTTGGTACTTGAGTCTCCTCTTCTGCATTCATGACTCTCCCTGTATTCAATGTATTGCTGTGTCACCTGTACCATCTCCAGTCATCTGTTCTTGTCACCTGTATTTTAACATTTCTGTCTATTTTTAAATGTATGTCTTTTTGATATATGTTCAATAGAATTTAACATTTTACATAATTGGTTCTTCTGTTGATGTGGAATGAAGTACAATTAACATTGCATATGGTGTCACTGAAGATTGCGTTCCAAAAATGAAATCCCTTCATGTACAGTAGAAAGGGAATTTCATGTGTGGCAATAAATACTATATACAACAGAATCACATTTTTAATGTAAAAATTTGTAGGCAACATGGCAGCATCTAACAGAAGTTCCATTAAGGTCATTATTTCCCTTTTATTTCTTAAAATTTTCTGTACAGGGTTGAATGATCTGTATAATGTACATTCATAGAAAGCTGTATATACTGGGGAATAATGGAGGAATCATATCACTATTACACTAGGTTCTTACATAATAAGCTGACATTTTAATATTCACTTTATTATTTGGTAAAGCTATGCTGTACATGGGAATACCATTTTTTTCTCTTCATTCTCACGAGGATAGTGTTATTGATTTGAAAAGCACACAGATCATGGACTGAACACTATTGGGATTCAGTCATTCTGAGGGAGCCCAACCACTTCCAACAAAACGGCAATGTGAATGCCCTTCCATTCTAGACGGCACCTCTGCCTCTTCTTGGAATATAAAAGGTAGAACAGGGAGATTATTATTACTTTGATTCACAGTCTTGTAAACAAATACAAAGGAACAGAATGTGCTTAGATACAAAAGGAAAGACAACAGAACAAGTTGTGTAACCAGACAGCTGATCCACAGAGTGCTTTCATGTGTATTTTACATAGTGATGCTTTATCAGGACCACATCTCCAATGTATTTTTCTTTTTTTTTATCCCTAAATAAAAATATATGTATTACAAAAAGGAATAACACTTTCTCTTAAAACAAGGAAGGCCGAAAATAAAGTCATTTGAATCAACCCTGGTGGGATGGAGAAGAGGAAAAAGTTTACAGTGCTTTCCTCATGCAACAAGAAGCAGTTCCTCCTTTTGAGACTTCATTGGTGTAACATCTGTGCTGCCTAGCCAAGATCTCCTACTTCATGGTCCACCGGTGGTGGCACATTGGGCATAACTGTAGATGAAGTCCCTGCCGTAAGGTAGCCAGCAACTCCAGGTCCTGAACAAAATACAAAGCCAATGTTAGTTATACATGTCATTGTTATAACAAACGTTCTATAGAAATATCAATCCAACTTACATGGAGATGGGGTTGGATTAAAGTCTTACTATCCCTTCACTCTGAATGCAAGAGACTTTGCAGGCAATCCCGTAGTCTAAGACTTATGTGATCAGACAGATTCCTGAAGGTCACCTGCAAGTCTATGGGACATCTGGCATGGAGTTCTGGGAAATCATCTGATCACATGAGTCTCAGGCAACAAAAATGCCAGCAAAGTTTAAATGTATCCTGCCCCCAGAGTGATAGTAATGCTTTAAGTTTAGGTGTATGGTGACTCAATGTAAATAACACTGCAGCAACTACAATGTTTCCCTATGGGAGTTTGTGTCACCTTAGCGTCCTAGCCAAAAACATAACTCCAGTCAACATCTAAAAATGTAAAAAAAAAAATGTAAAAAAGGGCACAACTGCCAATATCTGTAAAATATGTAGACAACTTTTACTGTAAAAACACTCACACCTGAATATAGCAGTAAATAAGCTATATTTTAGATCCTCCTAAATGCAACAATAAGCATAGGGCTATATACCATACAACCAAATGAAAGAATTATACTAACTTCTAATAATAAATAAATGCAATAACAGTACCCAATAAATAGATGAAAATGAGTATAGATAGAAAAAAAAGCAGACTAAGGACATAGATTACTGAAACCATGTCCTGTGGTTCAATGAGACAAAGATGAACTTATTTGGTTCAGAAGGTGTTGGGCTACAGTTCATTGAGGGAATCATGAATGCCAACATGTACTGTGACATACTGAAGCAGAGCATGATCCCCCTCCCTTTGGAGACTGGCCTGCAGGGTAGTATTCTAACATGACAATGACCCCCAAAACACCACCTAGATGACCACTGCCTTGCTAAAAACTGAGGATTAAGGTGATTGACTGGCCAAGCAGATCTCCAGAACGATAACCTATTGAGCATCTGTGGGGGAGCAAAAGGTATAATGCACCAACTCTGTGATGGTGTCATGGAGGAGTAGAAGAGGACTCCAGTGGCAACCTGTAAATGTCTGGTGAACTCCATGCCGAAGAGGCTTAAGCCAGTGCTGAAAAATAATGGTGGCCACACAAAATATTGACAACTTGGGCCCAATTTGGGCATTTACATGTAGAGATGTACTCACGTTTATTGTCAAGGTTTAGACATTAAGCATAAAATATCTTACTGTATGAGAACAGTACTATAACTGAAGCAAAGTTTAGGGGCCTTGTTTTATGTTGCCCTAGGGACTGGAAGTTATGTCTCTGAGTGCATCAATGAGCCTTGGGTGTCCCTGACCTTGTCTCCAATTTACCAGTTGTCCTTCTATACCAACTTTTGAGGGACCACTGCATAAGCAGGAATACCTGGTGTTATGGGAATTCTCTGACCCAGTTATCTAGCTTTTACAATTTGGCTCTTGTAATATACTCTCAGATTCTTACACTTTCTTTTTTCTGCTTTCAAGACAATAACTTTAACACTGACTAGTTACATGCTGCCTAATATATCCCACCCATTGACTGGTAACAATGCCAAGAGGTAATCAATGTTCACTTTACCTGTCAGTGGTTTTAATGTTATTGTATAGCCATGTTCACACAAAGATTTTCATGTATCATGCTTAAAATTTGAGCAATGTGTGCACATTGCTGTCAAAAGGGAATATGCGCTGCAGTTCACATTGCGAATTGTGCTGTGCATTTCTGCAGGCATATTTCAAATATGCAAGAATAAGTGACATGTCATTTATTCCAAGTGTATTGCTCAGGAACGCCCTTAGGAAATACAGGCTGCAGATTAGCCCCATTGAAATGTCTGAAGTGTCAAGATACATTGAAGAAATCTAATGTCACTCTTGGAATTTTTGCAGTGTACCCTATGAGGGAGATTTATCATTGCCTTCCTGACATTTTATGGGCTAAAATTTGGAGCTAATTTTTGTGCAGTTATAAATATTTTGCACAATTACAATTTTGACAACTAGCAAAAGTGACTGAGATGCAGTGCTTCACTCTTGACTATGCAGTGAAAAAGATTTAAGTGTTTTTTTAATTTATTTTTTTAAAGGTTCTAAAATATTGCGCAAACATAAAAAAAAAACACGCAAATTCATACCACCTTTGCTTGCCTTAGAAAAATTACATCCAACAGCAAAGTTCTGAGGTGATTTTGTATCAAAGTCTTGATGAATTTCAGGCACATAAGCCAAAAACGCAGCAAAAAAAACCCAAAAAACATGGTGTGAAGTGGCTGCACACAGACACACATAGATGAATCTCACCCTATATCTCTAGGATATAGAAAACACGAGGGCAGGAAAACAAAAATGTGTTAAAGAGATATTCCTGGATAAAACTTTCTAAACATATCCATGTGGACTGTGCACCAAATTATAGCAAGATGTGAAAGGGGTATTCCAGGCAAAACCTTTTTTTATATATATATATATCAACTGGCTCCAGAAAGTTAAACAGGTTTGTAAATTACTTCTATTAAAAAATCTTAATCCTTCCAATAGTTATTAGCTTCGGAAGTTTTCTGTCTAACTGCTCAATGATGATGTCACGTCCCGGGAGCTGTGCATGATGGGAGAATATCCCCATAGGAACTGCTCCAGGGACGTGAGTCATCAGAGAGCAGTTAGACAGAAAACAACAACTCAACTTCTGAAGCTAATAACTATTGGAAGGATTAAGATTTTTTTTAATAGAAGTAATTTACAAATCTGTTTAACTTTCCGGAGCCAGTTGATATATATAAAAAAAAAAAATTTTGGCCTGGAATACCCCTTTAAGGACACAACTTTACATAGGTTTGCTTGGACACCATGTCACTCCACTGGAATCATAACATGGGTACCAGTAAATAATACTAGGTACAGGGCATGTGTAAGTGATGCTGTGAAATCATTATATAAATTGGACAAGGCGACTGACAACATGATGAGACCCTTAAGGGTACGTTCACACGTACGCAGATTTGATGCGCAGGATTTTCTGCTGCAGATTTCAATGTTAACTATATGACTGAGCACAGCTTCTAATCTGCAGTTACAAATCCTTCTGCCCAGGATCCTGTATGTGTGAACATACCCTAAAGCAGATGCTAATAACATGAATTACTCGCTTTACTTTATATGTAAGATATCGGTATAAAATGGATTAAACAAAATAAAATGATATATTCCATATTAGTAAAATCAACCAGTGTTCCTCAATTCCAATCTACATGGAATCCCAATAGGTCATATTTTGAGGGTTTGTATTCTGGCCATCCATATAAAATTAAAGTCAATCTAATGTGTATGGGAGTTGTTAAACGGTCCTGGCAGCAGATGTGGGTGGACCGAGAACTGGAAATGCTTTCCCGATATCTTGTTGTGCAGAGAGATGTTATCTGCTGTCAGACGTGCACTAATGCACTGGTGGGTAAATTTGTGTCTACACATCAGAAACTGCCTCTGAGGTTTCTTGAGGACTCGATTTGAGAATCACTGGATAAATAAAAATAAAAATGTAAATGATCTAAACTCAATACACACCAGGAGGAAAGGTGGGGGAAGGGAAATGTGTATACAGTCATGTCTGAAGCACAAGATGCATGGATGCAGCAGGTGCAACAAGCATTGTACCTGTGTTACAGAGCTACACAGCAGTTAGCAAGCTGCCTGGAAGAAAGCATCTAAAGCCCACTTCTGAGATGAAGGGGGCTGCTACCAGTAAGAAGGGAAGGAGAGACACCTGAAGGAAGAAAAGTAAAAAGCAAGGGAAAAAGAGGTTAGGAAGGAAGCAGACAGCAACAGGCATAAGGGTATACAAGGTCCTGGATTACAAAAAAAAAAAAAAGCAAACCTGCTGATAATTTGTATGAGATACTGCAACTTAGTCCAACTCATATCAACGGAACTAAACTGCAATATCATGCACAGCCTGCAAACAGGTGCTTTTTATTTTTTTTACAAGAAAGTGCCCATATTTTTCTAGTTATGTAAAAACCCTTTATTAAGGCTTAGTAACAATCTCTTGGTGATGGCTATGTGCAGAGAGGGATTATCACAGGCTGCCACAGTAGATTAAAGGGGTTATTCAAACTAACAATTGATAAGACAACAATATTGGAATCGGCAGACTCCCAACTCTCCGCAGCTTGATGGGGCCATGGGCTTGTGCAGGGGCTCAGCCTCTGCTTTTTTTTTTTACTCTTACACAGTCGCCACACTATTTGTAGGTAGGAACTGCAGAGCTGTTTTGTTCACTTAAATAGAAAGATGCTTTGGTATCTAGCACTGCTGCTACTAATAGTATGGCGAATGCAAGTACACTGCTCAAAATAAATAAAGGGAATACTAAGATAACACATCCTAGATCTGAATGAATGAACTAATCGTATGAAATACTTTCGTCTTTACATAGTTGAATGTGCTGACAACAAAATCACACAAAAATTATCTATGGAAATCAAATTTATCAACCCATGGAGGTCTGGATATGGAGTCACACTCAAAATGAGAGTGGAAAACCACACAACAGGCTGACCCAACTTTGATGTAATGTCCTTAAAACAAGTCAAAATGAGGCTCAGTAGTGTGTGTGTGTCCTCCATGTGCCCGCATGACCTTCCTACAATGCCTGTGCATGCTCCGGATGAGGTGGCGGATGGTCTCCTGAAGGCATGTCCTCCAAGACCTGGACTAAAGCATCCGCCAATTCCTGGACAGTCTGTGGTGCAACGTGGTGTTGGTGGATGGAGCAAGACATGATTCAGGTCTGGGGAACCGGCAGGCCAGTCCATAGCATCAATGCCTTCCTCTTGCAGGAACTGCTGACACACTCCAGCCACATGAGGTCTAGCATTAAGAGGAACCCAGGGCCAACCGCACCAGCGAGGGGTCTGAGGATCTCATGTCGGTACCTAATGGCCGTCAGGCTACCTCTGGCAAGCAAATGGAGGGCTGTGCGGCATCCCCCCCCCCCCCCCCCCCCCAAAGAAATACCACCCCACACCATTACTGACCCACTGCCAAACCGGTCAAGCTGGAGGATTTTGCAGGCAGCAGAACATTCTCCACGGCGTCTCCAGACTCTGTCACATGTGCTCAGTGTGAACCTGCTTTCATCTGTGAAGAGCACAAGGTGCCAGTGGTGAATTTGCCAATCTTGGTGTTCTCTGGCAAATGCCAAACGTTCTGCACGGTGTTGGGCTGTAAGCACAACCCCCACCTGTGTATGTCGGGCCCTCATACCTCCCACTTGGAGTCTGTTTCTGACCATTTGAGTGGACACATGCACATTTGTGGCCTGCTGGAGGTCATTTTGCAGGGCTCTGGCAGTGTTCCTCCTTGCACAAAGGCAGAGGTAGTCGTTCTGCTGCTGGGTTGTTGCCCTCCTACAGCCTCCTCAATGTCTCCTGATGTACTGGCCTGTCTCCTGGTAGCGCCTCCATGCTCTGGACACTACGCTGATAAACATAGCAAACCTTCTTGCCACAGCTCGCATTGATGTGCCATCCCGGATAAGCTGCACTACCTGAGCCACTTGTGTGGAGAGTAGACTCTGTCTCATGCTACCACTAGAGTGAAAGCACCGCCAGCATTCAAAAGTGACCAAAACATCAGCCAGGAAGCATAGGAACTGAGAAGTGGATCTGTGGTCACCACCTGCAGAACCACTCCTTTATTGGGGATGTCTTGCTAATTGCCTATAATTTCTACCTGTTGTCTGTTCCATTTGCACAACAGCATGAGAAATTGATTGTCAATCAGTGTTGCTTCCTGAGTGGACAGTGTGATTTCACAGTAGTGTGATTGACTTGGAGTTACATTGTGTTGTTTAAGTGTTCCCTTTATTTTTTTAAGCAGTGAACTTGTAAAAACTGAAGAGTTTGCAGTGCTTGCAAGAGTGCCTCAAGACCAGGTACATGGTTTTCGTTACAAATGTAAGCACAGACCCACAAGGGGGTCCAACAATGCTGGAGCAGGTCAGTATTTTAAATATGCAGCTGCCATATTTTATTTAACAACTGAACAAACAGCCAGTTCATTTTATAGATAATAGAAGGCAATATGGATTCAATATGACAGAAAAGGGTGTGAGTGCCCAGTAAAGAAAGTAATACAGGGTGTATATAGGTAAACATAGCTACAGTTGCCTAAAGTGGTTTTCCTGTTATTTACCAACCCCTCACCCAGACCCAAGTCACAGAGGTACATCTAATAGCATTTTAGTACCAACACAACACAAAAATACAACAATTGGCTGCATGGTTTCTAAATATTTTGGCATTCTGGGGGTGATATCTCAACACTAGAGCAAGGAAAAAGTAACAGCTGACCAAACCAACCAATTAAATGCCTACATTTACTTTAAAGAGCTCGGATCTCTTTTGCTCTTACACTAGATCAGGGGTCAGCAACCCCTGGCACGCGTGCCACACATGGCACGCCGGATGCTTTTGAGTGGCATGCAGGGCCCCGGCCAGAGAGGCGCTCACTCCGCTAATGGGGATCTAGGACACTTCTCCGGCATCCCCAGGTGAGCGAGCGCCGCTTTAAGCTGTGTGTACACAGTGCAAGCCTCCTTTCAGCGTGTGCCGCAGGCCTGCGGCTTCACTGAGAGGAGACCTGTGACCTCTTCCCGCACAGGCACCGATAACATCTCTCATCGGCGACTGCACTGTAGCGGGAGAAGAACACAGCCAGCTTGTGTGGGAAATAGGGGAGTAAAAGTTTGTTTTTTATTCATCCTGGCATCAGCAGAGCAGGGGAAGGAAGGTGATGGGAGGGGGAAGTGCAAGTGGTGATGATGGGGGGAGTGCAAGTGGTGATTATGGGGGGGGGGGGGGGAGGAAGTGCAAGTGGTGATGGGGGGAGGGGGAAGTGCAAGTGATGATAGGGGGGAGTGCAAGTGATGATGATGAGGGGGGTGCAAGTGATGATGATCAGGGGGGAGTGCAAGTGATGATGAGAGGGGGAGTGCAAGTGATGATGATGATGATTGGGGGTGGGGGAGTGCAAGTGATGATGATTGGGGGAGTGCAAGTAATGATGATGAGGGGGGAGTGATGATGGAGGGGGCGCAAGTGAGTGGGGGGGGGGGGGTGCCAGTGACAGGGAGGGGGATGATGATTTGTATGTGAAGGACCACTGGCTACTTCCCTACCTGGCTACCTACAAAGTTACCTGCCTGGCTACCTTCTGCTCTGTAACACTGAATTCTGCACTTCTGGGGGGTGTACTGGAAAAATGCAAAAACTAGTATGTTTGTCCTGCAGATTCTGGGGTCTGTATTATGGTGGAGTCTGATTCTGGGGTCTGTATTATGATGGGTGGTGATTCTGGGGTCTGTATTATGATTGGGTCTGATTCTGTGATCTGTATTATGGTGGGTGGTGATTCTGGGGCCTGTAATATGGCGGGTGGTGATTATGGGGTCTGTATTATGGTGGATGGTGATTATTGGGTCTGTATTATGGTGGGGTCAGTATCTGGGGGGGGGGTCGGATTCTGGGGTCTGTATTATGGTGGGGTCTGATTCTGGGGTCTGTATTGTGGTGTGAACTGATTCTGGTGTCTGTATTATGGTGTGGACTGATTCTGGTGTCTGTATTATGGTGTGGACTGATTCTGGGGTCTGTATTATGGTGTGGACTGATTCTGGGGTCTGTATTATGGTGTGGACTGATTCTGGGGTCTGTATTATGGTGTGGACTGATTCTGGGGTCTGTATTATGGTGGGGTCTGATTCTGGGCTCTGTATTATGGTGGGGTCTGATTTTGGGCTCTGTATTATGGTGGGGACTGATCCTGGGGTCTGTATTATGGTGAGGTCTGATTCTGGGGTCTGTATTATGGTGGGGACTGATTCTGTGGTCTGTATTGTGGTAGGGACTGATTCTGAGGTCTGTATTATGGTGGGGACTCAGTTTGTCAGTACAGACAGGTGACACTGATGACAACGGTACTTACCTTGTCCCGTTCCGTGCAGGTGATCTCCGTTAACTTCAGCTCCAGGCCCGGCTTGGGGCACGGGCGGAGCTTAGTGACTTCACCGCTGGTGTTCTCTAGCAGCGGGACCCAGTAGAGAGCAGCAGTGGTGACGTCACTAAGTTCCACCCGTGCCTCAAGCCGGGTGCCCGGAGCTGAAGCTAACGGACAAGATTCCTGACCGGTTAGTGCAGGACCAATTTTCACAACATTTCATGTTGGGTCATGTAAGCATGCACTGCAGGTGCTTTGTATTAGAAATGTATACAATCACTAATAGTTGTTCAGCCTCTACAAATACTTTGCTGTTGTGTTTTATCAGAGGTCTACCACCACTTGTTCTTTTCACAATAATACCATAACTTCTGATCAAACATTTTATCAATGTTTGACCTGACAACATCGGGGATAGTTTGCTGGAGCTCTAAAATCACTTTGTGTTTGTACGTTCAGATTTTTAACTGAAATTCTACATATTTAATACAAAGCCAGATACAAAGCCAGAAATACAAAGCCAATACAAAGCCAGAAATGGATTTAACAAGTTAAGAAGTTTCAGTCTTTCCTCCTCCATTTATCATTCACTGCTGGGTTTGTATTTAATAATTTCAATAAAAAATCTTTGGTCTGTAAACACAGCCATAAAGATATGGGGGGAGATTTATCAAAACCTGTCCAGAGGAAAAATTGCTGAGTTGCCCATAGCAGTCAATCAGATCGCTTTCATTTTTCAGAGGCCTTTTTAAATATGAAAGAAGCAACCTGATTGGTTGCTATGGGCAACTCAGCAACTCTTCCACTGTGCAGGTTTTGATAAGTATCCCCCATGATGCAGTGTTCTACCCTACAGTAACTTAGCACAGATGTCATGGATTTACTCTTATTTAAAGGGAACCTGTCATATTGAAATTACCCATTGAAATAACCCACTTTAATGGGTTGCTGTAGGCAATAAAGTCAGTTTTATGTTTGAAAGTTTGGAAAATAAATGAGCCCCAATGGGTTTTCTAAAAACATCCACCATAAATGACAAGAGGCACATTACATCCATATACTTTAATAAGTGTTTAAGAATTAGACTGTGCTCCTACTTTGTTATTATCTTTTAAAGGGGACTTGTAACTAAACCAATTAAAAATACAAATATCACAAGTATAGTCTAGTAGGGTATCATGCCGGGTATGCCCTGATCACAGCTCCAGTGGGAAAAGTCGATTTTTGGACTTACCGTAAAATCTTTTTCTCTGAGCTTCTATTGGGGGACACAGGACCATGGGTATATGCTGCTTGCCACTAGGAGGCTGACACTAGGCTTAAAAAACAAAAGAAGGTCAGCCCCTCTTGGCAGGATATACCCGCCTCCTGGCTCTGAGCAACTCCGTTTAGTCCCAAAGCAGAGGAGAACCGACCAAGACAGAACTGTCCAAACAAACCCCAGAAAAAGAAGGGAACCGACCACAAACAAAACACCCCCGAACCACGTGGCGGAAACTGGCTGGTCACCAACAAACCAATGGGCGGGTGCTGTGTCCCCAATAGAAGCTCCGAGAAAGAGATTTTAGGGTAAGTCCAAAAATCTACTTTTCTTGAGCGCTGTCCCAAAGCAGTTCCTGGGGAGGGAGAGTCTAACATCCCAGCCAGAACAGTACTCAGGCGGACGACAGAACTGCCGCCTGGAGAAAGTATGCACGCAGTAAAACTTGGCAAAAGTGATCAGAGACGACCAGGTCACTGCCTTGCAAACCTGTAAGGCCGAAGCCCCATGGCTGACCGCCCAAGACGCGCCCATCGCGTGGAGGGAGCCATCATGCAAAAAGGGGGCGCCTGACCCTTGCAACAGTACGCCTCCGAAATGGCAGAGCGTATCCACCAGGAGATAGTCGCCTTGGAGGCTGGAAGCCCCTTGTGCCGTCCCTCAGGAAGCACAAACAGGGCATCACACCGCTGAAAGGAGGAAGTGACCGATAAATAGGTCCGAACTGCTCGAACCAAGTCCAGCTTGTGAAGATGGCGCTCTCGAGGGTGAGAAGTGACGGGCAGATGGAAGGCAACACAATATCCTCGTTTACGTGAAAAGAAGACAACCATGGGCTGAAAGGAGGGGACAGGCCAAAGGACCACCTTGTTTTGGTGAAGCACTAGGAAAGGCGAACGGCAAGAGAGGGCTGCCAATTCAGACACCCTGCGAATGGACGTAACCGCGATGAGGAAGGCTACCTTCCAGGAAAGGAAGCGAAAGGAAATCGGCCCCAGAGGCTTAAACGGAGAACTCTGTAGGGCAGGCATAGGCAACCTTCGGCACTGCTGATGTTTTGGACTACATTTCCCATGATGCTTTTGCAGCATTTTGGCTGTAAGAGCATCATGGGAGATGTAGTCCAAAACATCTGCAGTGCCAAAGGTTGCCTGTGCCTGCTGTAGGGCATCCAGAACAAGGTTGAGGTCCCAAGGGGCAGTAGGGGACCGGAACGGGGGAACCTCATGAGCCACGCCCTTCAAAAAGGTCCGCACATGAAGATCTGACGCAAGCGGGCGTTGGAAGAGGACAGACAACACCAAAACTTGCCCTTTAATGGAACTGAGAACAAGACAAGTCTCCAGCCCCGATGGGAAAAAGGACAAGAGGTTAGGCAAAGAGAAGGAGGTGGGAGAAAGCGAACGAGCCTCACACCAGCGGAAATAGGCCCGCCAGGTACGGTGAAAAATCCTGGCGGACTAGGGCTTCCGAGTTTGGAGCATGGTACGAATCACATGGGAAGAAAAACCTCGAGCCCTCAAAACCACGGTCTCAACAACCATGCTGTAAAACGCAGTGAAAGTAAATTGGGGTCCTTGGGAGAGGAGGTCGGGGCGATCTGGAAGGCGGAAGGGAACATCCGCCACGAGATCGACCACATCGTCGTGCCACACGCGACACAGCCAGTCCGGGGCTACCAGAATCACCGAGACGAGGGAAAAGGTAGGGCAGAGCGAAGGGGGTCCAAGGGACCACAAGAGCCTCTACCGCTAGAGCCAGGGGATCCCGCGACCTGGAGACAAAGCAAGGGACCTTCCTGTTCCAGCGGGACGTGAAGAGATCCACGTCCAGAGTACCTCCCCGGAAAACACACATTCCCCAACCATATGAAAAGAGGGGTCCAGGGAAGGGAGAGGGGGGCCCAGGAAGGGGAAAGGGGGCCCAGGTAAGGGAGGGAATACTCACCTACAGAGCTCCAGCATACTCACCAATGAAGTCTTCGGCCAGCTAGGGCCATCTGCCTTAAGCCATGCTCAGCTGGCAAACAGGGGGACGGCCAATTCAGAAATGCACCGTGCCCCTAGCTCGCAGGAGGGGGATCAGGCAGCGCCATGCTCCTGTCGCCCCCACGCTAGATAAAACAAAAAAGGGAGAGAAAATCTAACTAGAACCTGAAACTAGGAAAAAACTAAAGAATTAAGACCAGGTCTGGAGAGGCTCCGGACCTGTGTCTGTCTCCTCTGACACTAAGCTAAAAACTGAGTTGCTCAGAGCCAGGAGGCGCTGACCTACTTTTGTTTTTTAAGCCCAGTGTCAGCATCCTAGTGGCAAGCAGCATATACCCATGGTCCTGTGTCCCCCAATGAAGCGCTCGAGAAATATGAAATGGCAGTGACATAGGTTCATATTTCTGTGACCAGGCCAGGAGCTCCCCAGCCAGCGGCCACCTGCCTAAATCTACCGGCCGCTAGCTGTTGCAGCTACAACTCCCATCATGCCCTTATAGTGAGGACATGCTAAGAGTTTTAATCTTGAAACAGCTAGCGGGTGGTCGGGGAGCGGAGCTTTACAAAAATTCACACAAAAGTTGCAGTTGCTCTCAAATGCAATGCTGTCAAAAGAAAGTTTTGTAAGCCAGGTCTGACCTGGCTTTGACTTGCGACTTTTTGAAGGGGTTTTACAACTTTTTTTGTGCTTACGTGCGACATTCGCACTTCATGAATTCCCAACCATTGCAAAGTGAAAACTGAAAGTTGCTTAGGTAGGGCTATTTGCAACTTTATGCATACCCACAAAAGTCGCACACAAAGTTGCTTAGGTGCAACCTAAGACTTTTTGTGCAGCTATGGTAAGCAAAAAAAAGAGCGTGTGTGAAGAGAACTGAGCATGTCTGACCAGGACCTATCCCATGGCAACAAGCACAAAACAAGAGAGAACCCAGCCTATATTGGTAGGGTCGTCTTTCAAGAACATTTGAGTTCAGATAATTACTTGTATTTACAAATATGTTTAATTTGACTTAAAGGGGTTACCCAGGAATAGAAAAACGTAGCTAATTTCTTTCAAAAACCGCTCCCAGTCTGTCTCCAGGTTGGATGTGATATTACAACTTGGCACCATTCACTTCAATGGTACTGAGCTGCAGAACCACACCCAACCTGGAGACAGACGGGGGCAGGTTTTGAAAGAAATCAGCTCTGTTTTTCTATTCCTGGATAACCCCCTTATTGCATCATTCAAGGCCTATTTATCTTCATGGTAAAACCCCCTTAAGCTGGACATATACATTAGATCATGTTGATAAAGCCTATTGAATTCAGCAGGACCAGCTAAACATTATAATGTGTATAAGGGTATCCTGACTCTCCCCTGATGGAAGATGTCTGGTTATAGAAAGATCATGCAGTTAGATTTCAACAACACCCCATCCTTTTGCTCTAAAGGGAGATAAGCCACCACAATATGTCTGGTTGTGACTTTCTTTTCCTCTCCCAATTTAGAACACGGGCAAGCTTGTAAAAGGGAATTAAAAAAAATATCTGTCAGACGAGTGTTCAGCTGGCAGCTATAGAAGGTGTATTTCCAGCATTAAAATACACAATACAGCACTGTATCTTATTGGGTATCATGGGATTGTAAGGTTGAAGTTAGAGTAGCAGGACGTCATGCTTTAAAAGATTATGTAGCAGGCAACAGCAGTAAGGAAAGCATTCTTGCTGAGCTGTACTCCACTTCATGGTATACCACTTGTTAAGCCTATATTATTAAGTATTTTACCTGTATATTGGTCATTAAAAACCAAGAGCAGAGCCCGCCCATTAATAAAAATAGAATTTTTATTTTTTTCGTGCCAAGCGGAAGGGAGGAATGGGGGTAAAAACGTATATAATTATGATAATGGATGTGAAAATTATGATATATCAATTGCACTGTATTGACAAAGGTAAGCTAGATTTTATGTAGATTAGTATTCAATAAAAAAGTTTTCATTTCCTAGTGAATGAGATAGAAAATACAAACAAAACCACTTACCAGTGAGGTATCCTGCTGTCTGTGATTCAGAAATGAACAAGTCATGTTTCTGATCTTTAAAGGCACTCCATACAGAGGATCGGGACAAAATTTCATTTACCTGAAATGCACATAGCCATTAACAGTTATTTTAAAATTAAAATGGGATCTTTGGTCACTCTAGTGTATTCTTTGTGTACCATGTCAATTGCCCACGTAGGGGGAGAGAACCAGGATTATAATATGGGTTTGAGTGACTGTAGTAAAAGAATGAGGGGGATTACCTTAAAGGGGTATTCCAGGAAAAAAAAAAAAAAAAAAAAAAAAATATATATATATATATATATATATATATATATATATATATATATATATATATATATATATATATATATATATATATATATATATATATATATATTATATATATCTCAACTGGCTCCAGAAAGTTAAACAGATTTGTAAATTACTTCTATTAAAAAATCTTAATCCTTCCAATAATTATCAGCTGCTGAAGTTGAGTTGTTCTTTTCTGTCTGGCAACAGTGCTCTCTGCTGATATCTTTGCTTGTCTCGGGAACTGCACAGAGTAGAAGAAGTTTGCTTTGATGATTTGCTTCTATTCTAGACAGTTCCCGAGACAGGTGTCATCAGAGAGCACTTAAACAGAAAAGAACAAATCAACTTCAGCGGTTCATAAGTATTGAAAGCATTGAGATTTTTTTTTTTTTTATAGAAGTAATTTACAAATCTGTTTAACTATCTGGAGCCAGTTGATATATAGAAAAAGTTTTTTCCTGGATAACCCCTTTAATAATCAGAGGGGCTACAAGGCACCATATGTCAGGAAAGGGTGGGGGAGCATAGGGGTGTTCGTGGACATCGACATGCTACAAAAAGGTATGTGATCAGTCCCCCTAAGCTATACAAAGAATACATTAATTTTTTCACACTGACCACAGGTCATCTTTAAGTAGGCACATACACTACAATAACGTTGGGGATTTCTCACCTGTTCACCATACTGCAGGCTACGAGTCATGGATTTCAGAGCCTTAACTATCTGAGCCTTTGTGGCTGCAGGACTTTCTAGGTTCTCAAGGCCTTGACCTTCAAGCAACCTTAGCAAATATGGAACCAGATCTGCTTTCAATGCCTGTAAAATATATCAATAAAAACTGATCAATTTTGGGGGTATTTATTTATTTTATGTACCTCGGCAGAAAAAAATATATAGTTAATTATATATCCCCAAGCAAATCTATAATACCTCTGCTTGTGTCCAATAAAAAGTGCAAGTATTATGACAGCTGAGGCAAAGCCAATGACTTGACATCATGCTGTAGGTAGTGTTTACATCAGTTATCGTGCTTATAAAACTCTAAAACTCTAAGCATCGACAGAACCATGATGTAACAATACATTTTACTTTAAGGAATTTTTTTTTTTTGCAGCATAGCTATTCATTTTATGACTTATAAACCCCTGGTTTGTGGTGAACAGATTAATGACTCTATATTCAATTTTAACATACATTATACAAGGGCTCAAGCTGATCTATTGATGTCAGAGGGGACTAGAAAGGCCCATCATTATCATGCTGTAAACAGGTATGTGATCTGCCCCCCCCCCCCCCCCCCTCCAAGGCTATCTACTGGTTACTGTAGTTGATTTTATTCAGAGTGACCACATGTCCTCTGAGTCTCCTCCATATTTTTAATGGATCGTTCTTTAAAGCCCTACTTGCTAGACACCTCCCAAACATCCTCAAGTGACTACATCTAGCTCTCAGTGTTCATGAGAAGATCCAGAGGAGACACTCCCTATAGAGCACGGGAACAGAAGCGCCCACGATAACATTCTGTGCACTCCCAACCATCAGAACTTTGTATGTGCCTTGATGGCTCAAGAAGAACAGACTGCCAAAAGGCAGCTGGACATTTCTGATCTGATCATAGATTTCAGCAAAGGGTAAAATAAAATGAGCACCCTTTATTGGCTGCTCATATTTATCTTTTACATCATAGAGAAGACAAGAGGCATACTGTGCAGCAGGAGGCATAGGTTAGCACTAAGAATGCACAGTGTGGCTGGCACTGCTATAAGGGACGTTGGCTGTTAACTTTATGGAGGAAACTGTACGATTGTACTTTGAGTTCAATTTTAAGCAACCTAAATGAGCAATCCAAATAAAACTGGTAAGAGTCTAAGACTAGTAGAGTCTAAGATTATATGCACAGTGTTTTGAGCCTTATTTTGGCCAGGAGTGCAACCAACTCGGAGAAAAACTATAATGTAAAAATGTGCAACTTTTTCTGTATTTTGGACCCACTCATGGTTTTAGGAAAAAAAATTAAACTAAACTAAATTAAACTAAAAAAAATTAAACTAAACTAAATTAAACTAAACTACAATAAGGCTCAAAATATTGTAAATTCATATAGCCCAAGACTGAGTTTCTCTTTGGTTTTCTCTCAATCTGTGTCATGCTCCAACCCTTAAAACGGACGACTTTTTGTGGCGTGAAAAATGCTAATGGTAACAAAGAAATATAAAACACTACAATGTTTTCTTTTGCATATTTGGGTCAAACACACTTTGTGACATTTTTCTCCTATATACCTGAAAAGCTTTTTTTCAGCTTGGAAAAAAAAAAAAAAAAAAAAAAACTAGACAAATCAAAAATAAATGAAGATAATTTTTAAATTTTTTTTTTTTGGGGGGGGGTTTGGTAATAAAAACAAACAATTAAAACACACACAAAAGGCATTTGTGAATGAGGTCTCAAAGAGGTATACTTATTGCCTATCCACAGGTTTAGAAAGGTAGACGTGAGGTGGCTTCTCATGCTTTATCGTAGTCTATAGGAGTTGTAAAATACTTCCAGTAACTACAGTGGAGAAAACTACATACAAGTGTGCGCCCCCCCTATTGCCACTTCTGTAGAGTGCTATACAGAGTACGCTCAATCTGTCCACCTGATTAAGTATTAGTTTGTTTGGCACAAATCCTTCTAACACTATGTAACATGCATACAAAATCACCCAGTAAAAGGGAAAAAACTTAGAACAACTCACTTGTGCCACCAACTCTGTTTGCTCCTTCTGGAACATCCTATTGAGGGCTTCACATGCTATACCAATCATATCAGAGCGCTTTTTCATCCCACTCATGAAGGGTCCAATTGTTTCCAGCGAAGCCATTGCACGAACACATAACTGAGATAAGACATGGAAATTTCATTAACTAGAGGTCATGACACTTGGCATGCAGAATCCACTCACAAATAATACCGCACCTCATTATCAGTCATGGTGTGAATGACCCGTATTGCACACTTTGGAACGGCATTGTTCTTGTGGTTCAGGGCCTGAAGAATCTTAGGCAGGTGTCCCAAAGGTGGAACCTGGTCCAATAACTGAGACTGAGCGTTGAACAGACATACTGTTGCTGTAGTTACGGTTTCTAAAGTTTCACCCTATAAGACCAATACAAGGTTTTGGAACTTTTGTTTAACATGATAATATGATATATAAAGCTAACTCTACATTTATACTTAAGCCCTTAAGACTTTTTCTACTCAATTTCTTTTGACAAACTGCATAAGTGCGTGTTTTTTTGCAGGAGTTGTACTTTTAAAGGCACAGTATTTCACACTGAAAAAGCCAGTTGAACAACTGCCCCCCCCCCCTTACCTGCTTGGACATATACTAGTCCTGCTGTGTCCATGCATCATCACCTACATCATGGACACACTTCCTTGATTGACAGCAGTGAGCGCAGGGCTCACAGCTAGAGGAAAAATCCTCCCCCTGTCAGCTTGTGTCCCGCTACTGTCAGTGAGGACAAGCTGGGAGTTGTAGTTTTGCTACTGAGGGAGGGGGCGGAGACCTGCACAGTGAGGCCACGCCCCCTCCCTTTGGGAGGAATTCAGACTAGTGTGCTAAATTAAAAGTGTAATAAAAAAATAAATAAAGGTCTAATAAAAATTAGATGTACATGGTCAGGATTAGGCACTGAGTGATATATTTAAAAAAAATTGTGTTTGATCTGACGGGTATGCTTTTTCTAGGTGAATCTCAGCTAAATAGTCAAGACCAAATTTGCAGACCTGGGGTTTTTGTCAAGACGCTCTCTGCCATGGAAATATATCTAATTGCATTGCAGGGTGCTGATGGCCTCCATCTAAGGAGTTAAATGATTAGGACCAGAGGTAACTTTGATGCCCGCCACAGCATCTGTGCTTGTTCCACCCTGTAGACATGGCACTGTGGCCTATTAATGTCAGAATACCACAAATAAGATATGTTATCAATGAATGATCCACAGGGATCAGACTGGTTGGACCACCATCAATGTTTAGGTAGGTGTTACCCACAGCTCCACAAATATGAAGATAGATGCCTGAGGATAATGATGCTCTGGAGTAATACTATTACTGAAACTGATAATCCTCTCTCTAAGAGCTTACATGAGCATTATTTTTTTCCAGAAGTTCAGTAAACTTTTCCAGTAGAGCAACAAGGAATTCTCTTGGCTTCCGTAGAACCCAAGCAGGTTGAGCGATAAATATTCTTAGGAAAACACCACCAACTGATAATTCTCCGTGTGCCTCTCCAAATGCGATACTGAAATCATCTGGCAACTAGAAAACAGCAAAATCATTTATAAATGTTTTGAAATGGCAAAATAGATGAAAACAAACAAAAAAAAATTATAAATTGAAAAGAAACATGCAAGTTTAAAAAAAAAGAGAATGTCACCAAGCTTATGCTGCTCTATAGGAGGACAGCATCCTGTGATATTAGCAATGTGTCTCTTATCTGTGAATATGCTGTAGTATTGTTAAAATAAATAAATCACAGATTAAACGTTTGCAAACATTATGGTTTACTAGCCCTAACTTTTCATTTATTGTGCTACCAATATCATTTTTGCTGTATTTTCTTTATTATCTGTTTCATAGAAAATGGTATAGTTTTTTATTATTTAAAATGGCAACTTCACACTAAATAAAGTTATTGAAATGGATTCCCTAAGTGGGTTAGATATTAAATATGTAAGGTCTTGGGTGAAAGAGGCAGCTATGCACAGCCTGTGTGTTTTTATTTTTTTATTGTATCAATCTAAGTTCTGGCATCTTTTTTATTGAATTGCTCACTGTCATCTACAGGATCTCCAGTTACAGAAGAAAACCGCTCCCTGACATTACATAAGCCACTGGCCAAGCTGACCCAGCAGCATCTCCACGTTGCAGGCTTCTCAGTGATCATCAGGATCTGTGGAGGTAGATGCATTGCCACCTCCTCTATACACTACATATGTAGACTGCAAAAGAGAAGACAAAAGAGGTTGCAAGAAGTTTTTATCTTCTTCAGATATCTGTGCTTCGGAAGGCACACTCTGTACATGGGAAGGCCGGCAGGGTCCTCATTTACTTCAATGGCCTGAATGTAGTCAGCTAGTCACTAAGTTTGGGTAATTTTTTCGCAAGTACCGTATATGTGTTTTTACTTGGTCCATAAAGAGCAGAAAACCGAACTTTAAGGTCCATCCAAGTAAACACACACATACATTTGGAAAATGACCTGAATGTTGTCAATAGCCATGTTTAAGTCACTGAAGAATATGGGGCCTGTGTATAGATATGATGGCATCCCTTTTGGCAGGATGCTGATGTATAAGTGCCTGGGAAGTCACAATTGTAATGTGAATACACCCGTACTCCCGTAATGTACATTTACAATGGCACAAGCTTAGAGCCCATGACCATTATAGTTGTTAACAGGATAAAACTACAACATATTCACAGATAAAATAGATGCTGCAGGGTCTTCCTATGCTTCATGCTGCTCTCAGAAAGGGCACCATAAACGCAGTAGTATAAGGTAAAGCTGTTTTTTATTTTGCATATACACCTTGATTTTTTTTTTTTTTTAAACATAGAAAAGCTTACCCTCCAATTTGCATCAGGATTTTCTACCTGCTGCCTAAAGTGCCTAAAAGTTTAAAGAGCAAATTAGTATATGCTCATAGCAATAGACATCATTAGATTTAACAGTTATTACTATATGTCCCAATTACTAGAAATAATTTTCTAGTTATTTACTAGTTATTTTTTCCTTCAGATACCTTCTAGTGTACACAAAGTATTATACATACATGTCTACTAACAAGACACATACAAAACAAAAGATTTGTGACAGTTGAGCCTTAGTTTTTACACAACACTTCAGGCCTCTTCCACTTAGCAGTAGTTTGTATCAACAGCAAGTAAAAGGCAAACACTAGACACTGTAGGCTTAAATGGGCACGGTCAGATACAAAAACTTTTGATAGGTTTTGCAATTGCTTTCATTAGAAAATTTTCAGTATTTCACACTGAAAAAGCCAGTCAAACAACTGCCCCCCTGCCTGCTTGGACACATACTAGTCCTGCTGTGTCCATGCATCATCACCTATGTCATGGACACACTTCCTTGATTGAGGCTCACAGCTAGAGGAAAAGTCCTCCCACTGTCAGCTTGTGTCCCGCTACTGTCAGTGAGGACAAGCTGGGAGTTGTAGTTTTGCTAGGGTTAGGGGAGATGTGAGCAGACAGCATACTGAGGGAGGGGGCGGAGACCTGCACAGTGAGGCCATGCCCCCTCCCTTTGGGAGGAATTCAGACCAGTGAGCTGAATTAAAAGTGTAAAAAAAAATAAAAATAAAATAAAGGTCTAATAAAAATTAGATGTACATGGTCAGGATTAGGTACTGAGTGATATATATATATATCTATATATATATATATATATATATAAAAACCTGTTTGATCTGACGAGTATGCTTTTTCTAGGTAAATCTCAGCTAAATAGTCAAGACCAAATTTGCAACCGCTCAAATTCAATGATGAAGATATATTAAAGCTTGTGAAGAGGAAAAGCAGTCTAGTTGCCCATAGCAACCAATCAGATCACTTCTTTAATTTTTTTAAACGTGACCTGAATAGTTGCTATGGCAGGGATGTGGAAATCCTATAGCCCGACGCCCGGGACAAGTAGTTTTGGGCGCCGGGCAGGTGAATTGTTTATAGATTTAGCCCTGTATCGAGCAGGGAGAGACCGACTTCCCCCTTATTTTTCTTTAATGTCGGTGTGAGGAGCAGGAGCGGATGGAAGTCTACACCTCACACCGGCGCTCAGAGTATATGGAGGGGGCGGCGGCCTCCAGCTGACTGCAGAGACCCCTTATCTCCCCTCCTGGAGGATGGACGGAGCTCAGAAGACACAGCAGGGGGAGAGAGAGGATGTAGACAGCTCTGCACAGCTCCATCCCCCACACACAGCTCTACCCCTCCCCCTCCCCTGCTCTGTCTAGACAGGACGTAATCCACCACGGGGCGGTTGCTTGTTTGTACGGGGAAAACACAGAGCAGGGGGAGAGAGGAGAGGACGGAAATCTCACCTCACACCGGCCGGGACTACAGCTCTGATGTCCACTCATGGCGGCTCAGGTGAGGAGGCAGAGAATACAGGCGACAGGAAGGGTGGCTGTATATGTATGGTGTGAGTGTATGTGTGATGGGGGGGCAGCGGCAAGTGTATGTATAATGTGTGCATATGTATGGTGTATATCAGTGTTTCCCAACCAGGGTGCCTCCAGCTGTTGCAAAAATACAACTCCCAGCATGCCCTGGGCATGCTGGGAGTTGTAGTTTTGCAACAGCTGGAGGCACCCTGGTTGGGAAACACTGGTGGATATGTATGGTGTGAGTGTCTGTGTGTGATGTGTATGTAATGTATAATGTGTGTATAATGTCTAAGTGTGATGTGTATGTAATGTATAATGTGTGTATGATGTCTGTGTGTGATGTGTATGTAATGTATAATGTGTGTATAATGTCTAAGTGTGATGTGTATGTAATGTATGATGTGTGTATGATGTCTGTGTGTGATGTGTATGTAATGTATAATGTGTGTATAATGTCTAAGTGTGATGTGTATGTAATGTATAATGTGTGTATGATGTCTGTGTGTGATGTGTATGTAATGTATAATGTGTGTATGATGTCTGTGTGTGATGTGTATGTAATGTATAATGTGTGTATGATGTCTGTGTGTGATGTGTATGTAATGTATAATGTGTGTATGATGTCTGTGTGTGATGTGTATGTAATGTATAATGTGTGTATAATGTCTAAGTGTGATGTGTATGTAATGTATGATGTGGGGTGGGCAGCGGCAGGTGTATGTATGGTGTATATGTAGGGTGTGAGTGTGTGTGTGTATGTAATGTATGATGTGGGGGGGTAGTGGCGGGGGTGTGTGTGTGTGTATGTATGTATGTATGTATATGGGGGCAGTGGCTGGTGCATGTATGATATGTGTATGCATAAATGTTTTGTATAGGAGCAGACGGGCATTAGGGCAGTTGTGCCATCTAATTTTATTTATTTTTAGTGGCACCCGCACTAAATCGCACCCCCAGAATCCTGCCCCCTTCATACTCACCCGCCAACCAAGAGCCCCACGGATGCACACAAACACGCCCAAACCAAAACTACAACTCCCAGCATGTTACACCATAACTTAAACTGTAGAACTATAAAGTGTAACATGCTGGGAGTTGTAGTTTTGGTTCGGGTCAGCTGCAGAGCTATAGGCTGCATCAGGGCATGCTGGGTGTTGTAGTTACTAACTGTAATTCCCAGTATTCCTTGACATAGACTATGGCTCTGCAGCTGACACAAACCAAAACTACAACTCCCAGCATGTTACACAATAACCTTAACTGTCCTACTATACAGTGCAACATGCTGCAACACCCACACAACCATAGGCTGTATCAGGGCATGCTGGGAGTTGTAGTTATCTAGTAACTAAATGCAACTTCCAGCATTTTCTGACACAAAATGCAGCACATAAACTGGAGAAGCAGAACCCCCCCCCATGCAGTAACATAAGTCCCTATTGAGACTGAAAAAAGTGATTAAAATATTTTAAAAAGTGCGTATATATGTGAATAAGCCCCTTTCCTAATAAAAGTTTCCAATTTTCTTTCAATAAAAATAATGTACAAAAATAAACATAAGTGGTATCGCTGCATGTGGAAATGTCCAGACTATTAAAATATAATGTTAATTAAACCGTACGGTGAACGGTGTAAATGTAAATAATTGTCCAGAATTGTTCATTTTTGGTCACTTCATATGAGAAATTTTTTATGGTGATCAAAAAGTTACATCTAGACTCTTCTGGGCTCAGGTGTAAAAGGAGCTACAGCTCTCCGGCTGCTAATAGCCTGACATACTGCGATCGCCTATTAAACCATTAGATCACCGCTGTCAGCAGTGTCTAAAGGAATCGTATATCCATCCCTGGTGGCCTAGTGGGGGGGGGGGATCAGACTATTTTGGTGGAAATTATTTTATCTGCCAGGACAAGTGGATTTTCTTGAGGGACAAGTAGATTGTGTTCCGCTTTAGTCCCTTGGACAAGTAGTTTTTTTTTTTAATTTCCACACCCCTGTATGGGCAACTGGTCAACTTTTCCTCTACATGGGCAACTGGTCAACTCTATCTCCCCCAATGAGAGGCACAAGTATTCAAATACCTAAAGTGTACCTGTTATTTACAAAAACTTTTTATATATATTGTAGATAACATTATATGTATATTTGTAACATACATTGGTTAAAAAGGTGTATATATTAGTCCCTGCAGCTACTGCTTGTGTGTCTCTGTGACTAGACCAAATACAGGAAGTGTGGGTGGACAAGCAGGGCTCTGTACACCGAGGACAAGCAGGGCTCTGTACACCGAGGACAAGCAGGGCTCTGTACACCGAGGACAAGCAGGGCTCTGTACACCGAGGACAAGCAGGGCTCTGTACACCGAGGACAAGCAGGGCTCTGTACACCGAGGACAAGCAGGGCTCTGTACACCGAGGACAAGCAGGGCTCTGTACACCGAGGACAAGCAGGGCTCTGTACACCGAGGACAAGCAGGGCTCTGTACACCGAGGACAAGCAGGGCTCTGTACACCGAGGACAAGCAGGGCTCTGTACACCGAGGACAAGCAGGGCTCTGTACAACGAGGACAAGCAGGGCTCTGTTCACCGAGGACAAGCAGGGCTCTGTTCACTGAGGACAAGCAGGGCTCTGTACACTGAGGACAAGCAGGACAAGCAAGAAAATTTGTCTGGAATTGTCCGGAGTCGAGGAGTCTGACGAAATTTTGGGTACCTGGAGTCGGCAAACAATGCACCAACTCAGACTAAATTTAGATTGAAAAAAAAAAAAATTTTTTAAAAATAAAAAGCAAGTTTAACCCCTTAAGGACCACGGGTTTTTCCATTTTTGCACTTTCGTTTTTTTCCTCCTCACCTTTTAAAAATCATAACCCTTTCAATTTTGCATTTAAAAATCCATATGATGGCTTATTTTTTGCGCCACCAATTCTACTTTGCAGTGACATCAGTCATTTTACCCAAAGATGTACGGCGAAACGGAAAAAAAAAAATCATTGTGAAACGAAATTGAAGAAAAAACACCATTTTGTAAATTTTGGGGGCTTCCGTTTCTACGTAGTACATTTTTTGGTAAAAATGACACCTTATCTTTATTCTGTAGGTCCATACGATTGAAATGATACCCTACTTATATAGGTTTGATTTTGTCGCACTTCTGTAAAAAATCATAACTACATGCAGAAAAATGTATACGTTTAAAATTGTCATCTTCTGACCCCTATAACTTTTTTATTTTTCCGCATATGGGGCGGTATGAGGGCTCATTTTTTGCATCGTGATCTGAAGTTTTTAGAGATACCATTTTTGTATTGATTGGACTTTTTGATCGCTTTTTTATTTATTTTTCATGATATAAAAAGCGACCAAAAATACGTTATTTTGGACTTTGGAATTTTTTTGCGCGTACGCCATTGACCGTGTGGTTTAATTAATGATACATTTTTATAGTTCGGACATTTACGCACGCAGCGATACCACATATGTTTATATTTATTTTTATTTCCATGTTTTTTTTTTTTTTTTATAGGAAAAGGGAGATGATTTGAACTTTTAATAAGGAAGGGGTTAAATCACATTTATTAACTTTTTTTACACTTTTTTTTGCAGTGTTCTAGCTCCCATAGGGACCTATAACACTGCACACACTGGATTGCCAGCACTGTTCACTGCAAAGCCATAGCTTTGCAATGACCAGCGCTATCGGCGGTCGATTGCTCAAGCCTGAATCTCAGGCTTGGAGCAACGAATCGCCGAGGGGACACGCCGGAGGCAGGTAAGAGGACCTCCACTCGCGTCTCAGCTGATCGGGACACCGCATTTTCAGTGCAGTAGTCCTGATCAGCCCCGCTGAGCAGCTTTCACTTTCGGTTTAGACGCGGCATTCAACTTTGAACGCTGCGTCTTCCGGGGTCATACAGGCCTATTTCTTTGTTTAATGCAGATACAAAAATTTTGGCCAAAGTGCTGGCTGATAGATTGGCCCGGTGTGACCTCGGATCTGATAGGAAAAGATCAGTGTGGATTCAGGCAAGGGTTTAGTATGGCAGATAATATAAGGAGGCTGTTCGCAAATATACAAGAGGTAAAGGAGGGCCACTCCATCCTGTCCCTTGACGCAGTCAAGGCTTTCAACAGAGTGGAGTGGCCCTATTTATGGAAGGTATTAGAAGGCTTTTGATTAGGAGAGAAATTTATAAGATGGATACAAATTTTATATAAAAATCCAATGGCGGGGGTGGGGTAAATGGTGGAGACAGAGGGATTTCTTCTTACTAGAGGAATGAGGCAGGGTTGTCCTCTCTCCCCCTACATTTTCTCCCTGTATATTGAACTACTTGCAATCAAGATCAGGAAAATGAAGGCGATGGAGGGGTTTGGGTGTCGGGGAGAGAGGACAAGATCTCATTGTTTGCGGATGACATTCTGATGTATGTCTCCAACACAAATGATACAATAGACAAAATAATAACAACAGTGGAAAGTTTTGGTAAACTATCAGGTCTCCAGGTAAATTGGGAAAAAACAGTGCTGCTTCCGTTGGAAGGCAGAATAGAGTACAGTAAGTTTAGGGTTCTAAAAGAACAGGAATCCTTTCGATATTTGGGTATTATGATCTCGAAAGATGTAAAAGATTATATAAAATTAAACATAGATCCAGTGCTGCAAAAAATAAGGGCTACATTTAAGATTTGGTGTGGACTCCCACTGAATATGGCGGACAGAATTAGTCTAATAAAAATGATAACCTTACCACAATTGCAATATGTTCTATTAAATAGTCCAATATAGTTGGGGGAGAGAGTTTAAAAAAAATAGAATCCTTGTTGAAAGATTTAATCTGGAAGGGGAGAAGACAGAGGATAAAGTTGCAACACCTAGTTAAGGAAGAGAATAGTGGAGGATTGTCAGTCCCGGATTCTAGAACATATTTATGGGCTGCGCAATTGACTCAATCAGATGCAAAGAAATGGACTATTTGAAAAGAGCAGTCAGGAGCAGGGGGAAAAAAAGTACATGGGAATGGTTAGAAGGAGGACAATTAAGCACTGGGGCAAAGGACAAACTTTATTAGAGTTGGCACAGAAAATATGTGAAAAAATAAAAAATATAGTAGCACAGAAGAGGGCGACACGATATACACCAATATTTGAGAATAAAAAATTGGAAGAAATTACTAAAACACAAACAAAAGAATTTTGTCACAAATATAATATACGATTTGTGGCACAAATATGGGAGGAAAAGGGGTTGAAATCATTTTATAGTTTAAGTAGAGAATATGGAATCCCTGAGAATCAGGGGTTCCGATTTTTTCAGTTAAGACACGCGGTGAAGAAAATAAAAGAAAAAGAGTGGTTGGTGGTACAAGAAGAACCATTAATGAAGGAGGTGATGGGGAAAGAAATTAGAAGGAAAATAACATCTAAAATGTATAAGGAATTGAGGAAGGTACAGGATGGAAGGGTGATTCATAATAGTCAATGGAAATGGGAGAATTAAGTTGGTGGTTTAAGTCAAATAGAATGGGAAAGTATTTGGGGATGGGGTAAAAAAGCAATATTAAATAGAAATCACAGGGTGACACAATTTTTTATAAGTAAGAGATTATATTATGCTCCCAAGCAGTTGGGGAAGATAGCAAAGAATAGACACTATGATTGTCCAAAATGTGGAGAGGAGGAAGCAGATTTTGCCCATATGTATTATAAATGTGCACAGGTTCAAGGGGTGTGGCAAAAAATGATAAAAGAAATCGAAACAAGGTTGAAAATTACAATTTCAGATAATCCCAAAATATGGCTGTTAGGAATGGTGGCTGGAAAAAATAATAGGGCACTGTTGTATAAATTGATGTTTGTAATAAGATTAATGATAGCCAGAAAATGGATGGGTAAAGAAAATGCAGATATAAAGGAATACATGAACACTGTAGCAAATATAATTAATTTGGACAAAAAATGGAGGGTTAAAAAAGTTCCATCAAATATGGGATAGTTGGATTGAAAACCAATAGGTGAAAAAATAAAATTAGTTGAAGTTGTAAGAAAAAAATGTGATTGACAGTTTTTCTCTTCACCGATGCCAGAGGGGGGGGGGGGAAGAGATGAAAAAATGTTAATACTTGAAGGCCTGTGGTCAGCCCGATACCTCTGCTCCTTGATAGGCGGAGTTGTTTTTTTTTTCCCCCTTTCCCTAAATATTGTTTGGACCTCAGTTAAAGTAAGCATTGAATTTGTTGACCCTCTCTCTCCCTCGGGGGGGTGGGGGGTGGGGGGTGGGGTGGAGAATGGAGGGGAGTTTCCCCCCCCCCCCCCCTACTACTTCCTTCTCTCCTTTGTTGTTAAATTGGGAGAAAGCAGTGTGAAATGAAGAAATAAATAACCTCATAAACCTCAACACCTGAAATGCCTCGCTACCCCGGAAGACCATGGTGAGTAAAATACCACCTTGGGAGGTTGGGGGGTAGTCGGGGGAGAGAAGGGGGGAAAAAAAAAAAAGAGGTAAGGTAAGAGGAAAGGAAAAGAGAAAGAAAATATAACAAAAGGAAAGGTTGTATGGTGTGGTGTGTTTTTTTCCCTTTCCCTTTCTTTCTTTCTCTCCCCCTTCTCTCTCGCTCTTCTATTTTGCGTTCTCCCCTCCCCACCCCTTGATCGGGTACCCCTTGGGAGGAGATGGTATGGCGGTGTTAAAATCCGCTTGCTGTTGAATTAATTTAGTTTCCTCTACTGATGTTAACATTTAGAAATAAGGGAGGGAGGGGTTAATGAAAAGGTACATATAGAAGTCATGAATAGGAATGAGGAGGGGTGGGGGGGGAGGAGAGGGAGGTGATGAGAGGGACTGCAGGCCTCAAGTAGTAAGGAAAAAGGAAGATGATGTAATGGGAAGGGGTAAAAAGAAAACTAATGGATATGATTTGATGGATTGTCGAACGAAACTCTCGGTGGAGAGTTGGTTTTACGCAAAATTGTAAAATGAAATGTTAATAAAAGTGTTTAAAAAAAACAAAAACAAAACGCTGTGTCTAAAGGGTTAATAGCGCACGGCACCGCGATCGCTGCCGTGCGCTATTAGCCCCGGGTCCCGGCATCAGATACATGCCGGGACCGACCCGATATGACGCAGGGTCACCACGTGACCCCGCGTTCTATCGCGTGAGCCGGCCATGGATGTAGGGGGTTGGTCGTTAAGGGGTTAAACCCCTTGGTCATTAAGGGGTTAAATGTCCCAATTCACAAAAAGTTATAATTAATGACTTCTCTACTTTAAGAATAAAGACCAATGCATGCAGTGCCTCACATAACCGCAAAAGAACACGTTAAGTGACCGTGAAGAAGCATGCTTTTTCATGTGCTTCACTATATGGCACGCAACGCACAATTAGGAGCAGCAATACTTCTACTTTCCATAGTGTTGTGTTCTGCGGTTACAGGGAACCCATGTGAAGGGAATGGAGGGTCAATAATTCAAGACTGAAGCTATAAACCATTGGAAAAACTGCTGTCATTCAGCTAAGGCTATAAAAACTTGTAAACTCTATTGTTAGCTTAAACTTTAAACATGACTATGGGATTCTACTAGAGAAATCATGTTTTATAATAAATTCCCCTTCCTGGATCCTCCCACTGCCCTATCTTCAGCAGCAGATCAGCACACAAACTGTTCAATACAGTAGACTTTTGGCTTCCCAGCCAGTAGTCCTGCGGTAATGACATGTATGTTGCCTTTCTTTCCTGCAAGGAATGTATAAAATACATTTGCATATTAATACAGAGTCGTCTGAAGTACAAAAAACTGCGGAGTTGGAGTCGGAACATTTATCTACCGATTCCACAGCCCTGGTGTTTACAAAGCCCCCGTGGTGCCAGAACAGTGGACCCCTCCCCCCCCACATGTGACCCCATTTTGGAAACCACACCCCTCACGTAATGTAATAAGGGGTACAGTGAGCATTTACACCCCACAGGTGTCTGACAGATTTTTGGAACAGTGGTCCGTGAAAATGAAAAATTTTATTTTTCATTTGCACAGCCCACTGTTCCAAAGATCTGTCAAACGCCAGTGGGGTGTAAATGCTCACTGAACGCCTTATTAAATTCTATGAGGGGTGTAGTTTCCAAAATGGTGTCACAAGTGGGGGTCCACTGTTCTGGCACCACGGGGGTCTTTGTAAACGCACATGGCCCCGACTTCTATTCCAACCAAATTCTCTCTCCAAAAGCCCAATGACGCTCTTTCTCTTCTGAGCATTGTAGTACGCTTGCAGTGCACTTGACTTCCACACATGGGGTATTTCTATACTCAGAAGAAATGGGGTTACAAATTTTGGGGAGCATTTTCTCCTATTACCCCTTGGAAAAATGTAAAATGGTTAGAAAAACCAGCATTTTAGTGGAAAACATTTTTTTTTTCATTTACACATCCGACTTTAATGAAAAGTCATCAAACACCTTGAGGGGTGTTGTTTCCAAAATAGTATGCCATGTGGTTTTTTTTTTCTTTTGCTGTTCTGGCACCATAGGGGCTTCCTAAATGCAACATGCCCCCCAAAAACCATTTCAGCAAAATTTTCTTTCCAAAAGCCAAATCTGACTCTCTTCTGAGCATTGTAGTGCGCCCGGAGTGCACTTGATGCCCACACATGGGGTATTTCCATGCTCAGAAGAGATGGAGTTACAAATTTTGGGGAGCATTTTCTCCTATTATCCCTTGTAAAAATGTAAACTTCTGATCCTAGAAGTGCACCCACAGAGCACTTGACATACACATATGAGGTATTTCCTTACTCGAGAGAAATTGGGTTACAAATTTTAGGAAGATTTCTCTCCTTTTACCTCTTGTAAAAATTCAAAAACTGGGTCTACAAGAACATGTGAGTGTAAAAAACAAAGATTTAGAATTTTCTCCTTCACTTTGCTGCTATTCCTGTGAAACACCTAAAAGGGTTAACACACTTACTGAATGTCATTTTGAATACTTTGAGGGGTGCAGTTTTTATGATGGGGTCATTTATGACCCTCAAATCCACTTCAAAACTGAACTGGTCCCTGAAAAAATCAGATTTTGAAAATGTTGTGAAAAATTGGAAAATTGCTGATATACTTTGAAGCCCTCTAATGTCTTACAAAAGTAAAAACATGTCAACTTTATGATGAAAATCATAGACAGTAGACATATTGTATATGTGAATCAATATATCATTTATTTGAGATGTCTATTTTCCTTATAAGCAGAGAGCTTCAAAGTAAAAACATTTTTCATCAAAAGAAATGATGCAAGTATCGACAAAATTTTACTACTCACATAAAGTAGAATATGCCACGAAAAAACTATCTCGGAATCAGAATGAAAAGTTAAAGCATCCCAGAGTTATTAATGCTTAGGCTCCTTTAACACTATGAATTTCTCTGTTTACAAACTTCCGTCACATGTTTTGTCACTACAGCTGCAAAACCCGGCAGTTACAAAACCCGACGGCCGTGACTAAATTGCATTGCAGCCTATGGGGTTTTGTAACTGCCCGTTTGCACCCGTATATGCCCGTAATTTATTACGGGCGTTATACAGTGACGGGACATTGTGGTGGAAAAATTACTGCATGCAGTAATTTTTCCGCCACGATGTCCCGTCACTGTATAACGCCCGTAATAAATTACGGGCATATACGGGTGCAAACGGGCAGTTACAAAACCCCATAGGCTGCAATGCAATTTAGTCACGGCCGTCAGGGGTTTTGTAACGGCCGGGTCTTGCAGCTGTAGTGACGGAACATGTGACGGAAGTTTGTAAACTGAGAAATTCATAGTGTGAAAGGAGCCTTAAAGTGACAGTGGTCAGATGTGCAAAAAATGCTCGTGTCCTTAAGGTGAAAATGGTCTGGGTCCTTAAAGGAGAACTCCAGAGTATAAAAATTGCCGGTGGTCAGAGAGTCTTACTGCACTCAGCCAATCACCAGCCGCAGTGAAGTCCCGACTCGGCCGGCGATAGGCTGAGCGGCAGTGTGATGTTTTCGGCCCCAGCAGCAAGTGCCGGTGTAGTGAAGAATTTTGTGTCCTGAACCGTTCTCACACTGCCGCTCAGCCTATCGCCGGCCGAGTCGGACTTCGCTGCGGCTGGTGATTGGCTGAACGCAGTATGATTCTCCAACCACCGGCAACCAGGAAGTGGATCGCGGCGGAGACCAGAGCCCCGGGGGAGCGGAGGAAGGTATGTACATCTTAATTTTTTTACTGCCAGCAGTATGGGCGACAATTTTTATACTCTGTAGTTCTCCTTCAAGGGGGTTAAAAAGCAAATTATTTGTAGATCCTACAGTTCTGATCTTCCTTTGTATAGCGTATTAAAGGAATACTGTAGTGGTATATAACTTATCCCAATCTCCTGTACGGGGCCGTAGCAGTCCGCAGGAAGGGGGACGTTCAATAGAAACAAGATGGTTGTCAATAGAAACAAGCTAGTTGACACACACATACCTTACAACTTAGATGGGCTGCTATAATGCAGGAAAAAAAAAAACAGCCTTTTCTATATGCATTTACCGCAATGTCACAGAACTATTACATAATAGTAAACTGATCTATAAACAACTTTTTATGTTTCTACTTACTCCAGCATCATTTCACGGACTGTGGTTGACACTTTTTCTCTGGAGTTATCATTCCAAATTAATTCTGGATTTTCATGGGTTCCTTCAAATATATGAACAGCAGCTTCAGCATTGTCCCTCATAGCGTCCATGAATACCCCTGGCAGGAACTTCATAAGTGCAATTCTGACCTAAAGGTTTGAAAAAAGATTGGTATTATCCCATTGTTTCACTAATAATTTAGGATACCGCAGTGGATAAAATTGTGGAAATTTTTTTAAACTTACATGACTATATTATGTATTATATTATGCAAATTACTATATATATATATATATATATATATATATATATATATATATATATATATATATATATACTGAAAGTGATTTTAAACTGAATGCATAACCTTGATATTTTTTTACTGATTAGAGCCAATTGAAGATTTTTTATTTTCATTTGTAGTACATGACTATTTCATTTTTACTACATTACATATATCCTATAATATAGATAGTAGGATGGAAAATTTGAAAAATCATGTCCATAAATCCTTAAACATAAAAAAAAAAAAAAAAAAAAAAAAAATACAGGTTATTTTCTGGTGACATTTCCTATAATTCTGAACTCAATACAAAAACAGAACTCAAATATCTGCAGTGCAAAAGGTATGCTGCAAATGCTGCCATCCTGAGCAATCTACACTATAGGAATCCTTTTATTGGTTCAGGATTTTTCAAACTGTGCGATACATTTTGTATTAGACACATACAAAAAAAGGAGGATTACCGAATTATGTGAATGTGGTCTTTCCTATAGGGTAACTGCAAGGCAAGCTGGTGTGATGGAACAGCAAAAAATGTTTTAGCTGGCTTATGACAGACTGTTATTGGCTAGAAAAAATAGTTACATATCTTTCATCGGCAAACAATTGTACTGGCCAATAAGGTCTAACGTGTGGCTGTTTCTGTATAATGATCTTTTATCATATGCCGTATATACTCGAGTATAAGCCGACCCGAGTAAGCCGAGACCCCTAATTTCAACCCAAAATCCCAGGAAAAGTTATTGACTCGAGTATAAGCCTAGGGTGGGAAATACATCATCCCCCCCTGTCATCATCCAGACCCGTCATTAACATCCTCATCATCACCGCCTGTCATCATCCAGACCCTCATCATCATCACCTGTCATCATCCCCTTGTCATCATCCCACACATCCCCCCCTTCATCATCCCCTTGTCATCATCCCACACATCCCCCTTCATCATCCCCTTGTCATCATCCCACACATCATCCCCCACCCCCCTTCATCATCCCCTTGTAATCATCCCACACACCCCCCTTCATCATCCCACCCCCCCCTTCATCATCCTCTTCTCATCATCCGCCCTCAGTGGTCTTCAACCTGCGGACCTCCAGAGGTTTCAAAACTACAACTCCCAGCAAGCCCGGGCAGCCATCGGCTGTCCGGGCTTGCTGGGAGTTGTAGTTTTGAAACCTCCGGAGGTCCGCAGGTTGAAGACCACTGCGGCCTTCAACATCATCCAGCCCCCTCTCACCCCCCTTTAGTTCTGAGTACTCACCTTTGCTCGGCGCTGGTCCGGTCCTGCAGGACTGTCCGGAGAGGAGGTGGTCCGGTGGGATAGTGGTTCCGGGCTGCTATCTTCACCGGGGGCGCCTCTTCTCCGCGCTTCCGGCCCGGAATAGAGGCGTTGCCTTGACAATGACGCAGAAGTACGTTGGCAATGAACGCACCTCTGCGTCGTTGTCAAGGCAACGTGACTATTCTGAGGCCGGGCCCGAAGCGCTTAGAAGAGGCCTCCTCGGTGAAGATAGCAGCCCGGAACCACTATCCCACCGGACCACCTCCTCTCCCGACAGCCCTGCAGCAGCGGACCAGCGCCGAGCAGAGGTGAGTACTGTACAGAACTAAAGGGGGGTGAGAGGGGGCTGGATGATGTCGAAGGCCGCAGTGGTCTTCAACCTGCGGACCTCCGGAGGTTTCAAAACTACAACTCCAAGCAAGCCCGGACAGCCGATGGCTGCGCGGGCTTGCTGGGAGTTGTAGTTTTGAAACCTCTAGAGGTCCGCAGGTTGAAGACCACTGCGGGTGGAGAGTTCACTCGAGTATAAGCCGAGGGGGGTGTTTTCAGCACGAAAAATCGTGCCGAAAAACTCGGCTTATACTCGAGTATATACGGTAATTGTTATTCCAATTGCTGTTTAAACATTAGAATGGCAAAAAAAAAAGCCATCTCAATGTACAGAAGTGCTACAAATAACTACTGTAGGCAAAAGAACACATAAAAAGTACAGAACATTAGTGGAAGAAAGTGATTTTAAATGATGAGTGAAAGACATCCATATCTTGTAGCGATAGGTGAAAATATGTGATGTCGAGTGGGAGAAGGGCTACATCCTGATTGCATTGAGGAAATGCAGAGAACCCAAAAAGTGTTATGATTTGGGCATTAATATTAGCATATTGTGTTGCATGCCTTTATGTAATAGACAATGGAATGCTGAAAGAAAGAAAATTGTATGAAGCCATATTAGAAAAAGAACTAACTTCCCTGAGGCACCATATTGAACAGCATTGTACAATCAAGGTGTCCATGACATAAAAGACTATTTTCAGCAGTCATGTGCCATATACACTATAGAAAACAAGTTTTCCGTTTGTGTGTTGAAACACTCTCATTCAGTAAAACATCCCATGCAAAGTTGCAAGATTTGAAATGTTATGAATTTACATTAATAATCCATCTGGGATGTTGAGAAAACCAACTTACCTTAGGGCCAACAAGTTTGTCAGTTGTCATCTTGGCAAACAGCTCTGCTGTTTGTGTTCGGACTTGGGGGTGAGTTGAATTACAAAACATATCCAGTAGGTAAATTAAAGCTCCTTAAGAGGGAGGCAAAAAAAAATTATTAAAACTAAATAAATGGGAGAATGATGCCTTCAACCTTCACTAGCTTGTGAGTCAATTACAGAAATGACAGATGGCACTGTGCCACAGTGCATATAGAATGAAAAAGAGTCTATTAATGGGAATCTTATCAGGGTCACCCGCACTTACATGTTGGTACAGACGTATAGTGTGGGTGATACCGATTAAAATCACACCTACCACTCATTGTTCTGTGCCTCCGGTCTTTGGTATATGCAAATGTGGAACTTAGTGCACGGGGGCATTCGCAAGCCCCTGGTGCACAGTGATGTTAGGACTGGATCTTGTTTGATCTTACCACAGTATTTACTTGCATCAATTTCATATGGTTTTGACCCTAATGGCATGTTTCAGTAATGCTTTTAGAGCGTCTACCAGCTCAGAAGCCACAGGTGGATGTTGAGCAACTGGTTGGATAATAAATTCTTAGGTTACATAAAATGACGATAGATAATAAACGATATCTTCCACATACCTTTGGCCATGGCCTCCTTTATGATTTTAGTATTGGATGTTAAGGCATACAAGGTGGCAAGAACAAGCTGTCGACCTGAAAATAGATCACAAGTTAAATATAATGGGGATCTGTAGTGCACTTACCCTTTTCTTTAACCTAAATACATATATAATAAACCTTGCAAGCACATTTTATATACTTTTTTTTCTGACTGTTTCATAATACGGAACATTTAATATCCCTACTCCCATTAGCTCTTACTGATGTCATAAAAGGGGAAATACACTTAGGGTATATCCACACATACAGTATTCTGTGCAGATTTGAGGCGCAGGATTTAAAGTGGTGTTCAGTCATTTAATTTAGATTGAAATCTGCAGCAGAAAATCCTGCACATCAAATCTGCGCAGAATACTGTACATTTAAATACACCATTAATATGGTTTTCTTGCAATTTTTGGGGAGCATATAACTCATAGGCTGAACCTATCTTTAAAACATTCTGAAAAGGAATACTAAACTTACTTGTTGGCAATGAATGCAAGAGTGATAATAAGCTAGAGAGAACCATGGATTCTGCAATGTTATTAACACATTCCTGGTTACTGGTAACAATGTTGACTACCTGTAAAGTAAAACCGAGAGGTAGAAAAAAAAGTAGAATGATATAAACGTTTAAATAAACAGGGATAAACAAAGCAGAAAAGAAGCACCCCTAACAAAACATTTATCCTCTATCTTGTTACCAAACTGCATCATGTAACTAGAAATGCAGTTATTTTGTTTACAAATGCCCTTATTTTGCAGATATGTGCTCAGTTATGGTCCCTGGTTGTACCACATGATCAGCATTTGAGTTTATACTATTGTATGGAGTGGCATAGTCTAGTATGCTATTCTATACAAGAATAAAAGGAAAAAAATGTAAAAAATGTATATCATATACTGATCTTGCGGTCAAAAGGACACTGCTTTGGCCTTTGCTGGGTAAATGGAGCCCTAGGGGTGCATTTGCTGACAAAGTCACTTTAATCAGGTTATTGTCATCATAAATAAACTGTTGACAGACACGTTGTCCACACACATCAAAAGTTTTGATTGGATCGGGTCTCGCTCCTGAGTTATCAGTTGGGAAAGCAAGCAGCAGCATATACCACTCACTCCCCAGCCATCAGATCTGACCTGCCTTTCCGTACAAGTCTGCGTAATGACTTTTACATAAAAAAAACAGGTTGCATCTGCCGGGAAGTGAGCAGCACGCTGCCGCTCGCTTTCATGGCTGATAGCTAGAGATCGCACCAGGTCTCAGGAATGAAACTTTTTTCTTTTTAATAATGACAGTAACCCTTTTAAACAGTAAGTTCTCTAGGGTTTCTTTGCAGAAAAATCTGCTGAAATAGCTTTAGATTCAGAGACACAAACTGTACATAGGAATACTTTTCCAAATTGAGAAATTACCTCCAAAGCAAGCTGCTGAACTTTCCCTGCTCCATGGACTCGCAGCAATGAAAATATCAATTTGAAATGGCCAATACATTCTGTCTCAGACCCTAGAGTAGAATAATAATAATTTTTTTATAAGTTTATCATGCATGTACATTTTATGATCTAAAGAGGTCTTTTGAAATATGAACAATACATATGGTACACAAATGACAAAAAATTACTAACAATAGTGCAACTTAAAGAGTACCTGTCGCCAAACTAAACTTTTTATATACTGTTCCTTATGGAATTATAAGACACTTTGCTATTTACTTGCTGTTAAAATTCTCAACCTTTATATGTTTTAATTGTGATTGAAAAAACGGCCACTAGGTGGCTCTGTTCTATTTCCTGCCACAAGTCAAACAGTTAGTTTGGCCTCCACCCAGACTTGCAGAAGTCCAAACTCAGGAAGTGCATGCAGAGCATGGTGAGGCACATGTCTCAGGCTTCAGTGACGCCGCACCTGCTTGGGAACACCCACTTTCTCCTGCCGGGAGCTCAGACATTGTGAGCAAAGTGAAAGGTATGATAGAGAGCTTTTTAGAAATCAGAAATTATTTAAGGGCAGGAGGGGTGTCAGGAGTAGTTTGGAAATATAATCTGAGTTAGTTTAGAAAATATGGTTTGATGACAGATACTCTAAGAAAACCATTTACTTTATAGTTTTCATTAAATGTTATTTGATATTAATATTTTCATAATAATTAACAATGTCCCGATACGGAAACTGGTATTGGTAACAATACCAGTAATTGTGCAAACGTCCCTGATACCTAATTTGACACCAGTTGGGACTCCAGCCGGCAGGCATACTCCAATGCTCCTTACCGTCCCAGATCCGGCAGGACATTCCTGCTATTGAGCTGTCTCGGAATGGCACCCACATTTTCCGCATTTAACTGTAAATGCCTCCAAATGAGGCACTTACAGTTAAATGTGACACTCAGTGAAAAGCTTGACAGGGTGAAGAGCCACTGTCAATCACTCGTGTCCACTGACTGCATTTAGCCAGCAAACACAAGTGGCTAAACAATTCCTCTGGTTTCCTGCACACGAGTGCCGTCATCAGATGCCGGAGCGCAGAGGAAGAGGAAAGAATAGAAGAGGCTGTGCTGAGGTGCAGGAGCTGACGGGGGGAAGAAGACCAGCAGGAGGTAAGTATGTGTGTGTGTGGGGGGGGGGGGGGGGGGGGGGGTTTGGTAGTTATGGGTTTATGAGCTGTTGCCTACTATAAGAGAACTGCTAATTATTATGGGCAGAATCTGCTGCCTACCTAATGTGGGGGCTACCTACTATCTACATAGCTTGTATGAGGGTTTTTATACAGGGGACAGCTATCTGGGGGATTTACTTTTACATTTACTAGGAGCCCTTCCCTTAATAAAAACTGAAAATGTCCCCTTTTTCCCAGTAAAAAAAAATAAAAATAAAAAAAACTGTCACATGACACTTAAAAAAAAATGAAAATAAAGTATTGTAATTGGTATCGGCGAGTACCAAAGGTTTTGGTACACAAACTTAAAAAATGGTATTGGTACAACCCCGCTAATTATGATGAAAAGAGTCATTCCTATGTAGGCAGTTAATAAAATGCCTGTGTAATATTAACTACTTTCTCTGCACTGTACAGATACAATTATTCCATGGCCTGAGAAAGCCGATCTGCTCACAGTAGTATATGAGATCAGGTGTGCATGCAACTCACCATGGAAGAATGGTTGTGAGCGACAGATGCATTCCTACTACTTAATGCCTACTATGATATTTAAAGATAAACTAATAAAACTAATACCAGGGTTATGTTTGATTACGTTCCTCAAAGCTTCCAAGGACATTTCAACCTTCAGTAATCTTTCTCCATGCTGTTCAGACTCCACTTTCCCAGTCTGGGTCATAGCCATAAGTGTATGGAGGTACTGTGCTTGGGATCCAATGTAATCCAGCAGACTTGCGGCAAAGGCTTTTGGTACCTGTGCATGAATAAGAAAAGCAGCAATACTATATAATCAAATGGCAAATGTAAATTCCAATTATTTTATATATAAAAAAAAAATTATAAAATCATAAAATCGACAAACAGAGTGTCATTTTTTTTTTCAGGGAAATTCCCCTGAAACATTTTTGATATAGTGATGGGGCCAAATTACAATAAAGAACACAATTTTGCAAATAAGAGCCCACTGGGCGTTCCTTTTGGCTGCTAGGGCGCAGCACAGTTTGGCACCTTTACCAGTTAGTCACTCCGCTCTGTGCGGTGGTCACCTTTATGTAAACCCTGCCTCTCTTCTGTAACCTAGCAGTTGAGGGGAACTCACAGTAGGCCCCAAATCCTAAACTGCATATATTTTTAAGATGAGATATTTGTCAATTAATCTAATGAGAGGTATGCATGATTTAGGATTAAAAGCCATAAACAGCCATGCCCTTACTTTATACTCTAAAAATCTGCTGACAGGCCTGCTTTAAAGTGACCATCCGATCCTTGACAATAATTTAACATGACATGAAGAATGTATACTTAACCTTGTGACCACCTTTTTAGCCCTTCTTCTGTAGATTGCCAATTACCGGTCCCTAATGAAGTAATCTAAAATAGCCACCCGTTTTTCAGGCTCCACTATGTATTATCCCATTTCCCTTATATGGAGGGAGGAGGGTCTTTGGCTAACTATTGAAGCACATTGTACGTAGGGTAGTCCGAGAGGCTGGCGGCTTCAGAAATGGTGTCACAGGCCTCTAGATGAACTTTATTTTTTATTCATAAATGAACATTCACCTCAAGCTGGAAAGTGGGTTGCTCATTGTAGACCCGTACAAAAATCTCCCCCACAATGAGCTCCTTGCCATGATCACTGAACACAAAATCAGCTCCAAAGCTTTTATCACATTCCCCCTGGAAAAGAAAACAAATGTAAGATAATTTTAATTATAATACAAATCAATAGGTTTGATCTATGAAAGTATGTTTTTGACAAATAACATAGATCCTTTATTTCTTACTCGTCTTGTCATGCTTTCCTGCTCAGATTCAAGAAATTCCAAAAGTTCTGCTCTGGTACCATTATTCCATATGAGGTATGGGCTTTCTGTGTTACAATTAAGCATTTTGAGAATCTGAGAAGTAAAAAAGAATAAATGTAGTATTCGAGTATACATATATGATTGTATTTACTTTTGCTAATTCCCCCATGAACCGTACTGTCAATGGAGTAATCCATAAAAATTGGTATATGATCGAGCAAGATCAAGATTTGTTTAGAGTTGACATTTCTTGTCCTCTGATCACATTTAGAAGGAGTAAAACCATTGGTAGCATGCTAAAAACATTAGAACGCAAAAATTCAATTAAAGGGGTACTCCGGTGCTTACACATCTTATCCCCTATCCAAAGGATAGGGGATAAGATGCCTGATCGCGGGAGTCCCGCAGCTGGGGAAGCCCGGGATCATGCACACGGCACCCCGTTTGTAATCAGTGCCCGGAGTGTGTTCGCTCCGGGTCTGATTACGGTCGACTGCAGGGTCGGCGGCGTGTGACGTCACGCCTCCGACCCCGTGTGACGTCACGCTCCGCCCCTCAATGCAAGCCTACGGGAGGGGGCGTGATAGCTGCCAGTGCCACCGGCCATACGGTCGACCGTAATCAGACCTGGAGCGAACATGCTCCGGGCACTGATTACAAACAGGATGCCGCGTGCATGATTCCGGGCATCCCCAGCTGCGGGACTTCCGCGATCAAGCATCTTATCACCTATCCTTTGGATAGGGGATAAGATGTGTAAGCACCGAAGTACCCCTTTAAAAAAAGTTCTAACTGGTTGGATAGGGTGATTCCTATAGAGATTGTAATATAAGTAATAAAAATCTAGCCCAAGCTAATTTTTCATTAGGGCCTTGCCATGTAAATGTCGGACAGTTAATTACATGTGAGACCACTTTTGTGGTACATTGCATACTCTGCCCATGTGGCTATTATTACAATCGGAAGATCCAAAAGGAAACTATCTATGAATTAAGGAGCATTTTAGTTCAATCAAAACAGGTAAAAGCGCACTCAGACTTATTGTTCACATGCAAGAGGTCAACGCAGGTAATATATCTGGATTGAAATTTGCAGGCATTGAGAGGGTTAACTGTCCTAAAAGAGGCGGTAGTAGGCTTGATATGCTTGCACGCGCAGAAGCGCGATGGATTATACGAGCAGATGCGCTCGGTCCTTTAGGATTAAATGATCGCAACGAACTAGGGGCATTTCTGTGATTCATATAGTCTGTTTGTTTTATCAGTTTGTCTATATGCACACTCACTTTTTCAATGTGTTTTTAAAGTATTTTTGGTTATGTGTATATGCTTTACACATGGTGGGTGGAGACTATATAACAGGTAAGCGAGCAACAGGAAGCTGTCACCGGGACCTGAGGAAACGCCAATAGGCGTGAAACAGTGCCTGTCGTCCAGGTGAACGCTCCTGCCTCTCGCCTCTGCTCGCATTCATGGGGAAGAAGTCTCATTTGTGTTCTGTATGAACTGTGAATAAATCTGTGGCAGCAGGAACTTTCAGGCGTGTGCTCCGTTTTTCTCCTTCTCTTCATTTAAGTGTTTGTACCCATATATATCCACACGTGAAGACCCTGGTCTGCAAGGACTCATACCCCACAACTTTTCCAGCTGTTTAATATACTCTGCTCTGTCAGTGGTGCCCAGCTTTATCTTTTTGTTGATTCAATATACATGTTCATAGGGTAACATGTCTTGCTGTCCTATTAGGTTACTATGATTGAACACATCTGCTGGGTCAATACCCAATGCATTTAGAAAGTCTTCAGACCCTTTAACTTTGCTCACACTTTGTTATGCCAAGGCTTTTGCTATCATATTGAAAAGAACAAAAATATTGCTTTGACATAAGTATTCAGAACCTTTACTCAGTACTTCGTTAAAGCACCTTTGACTGCAATTACAGCCTTCGGTCTTCTTTGGTATGATGCCTCAAGGTTTGCACATCTGGATTTGGGAATTTTCTGCCATTTGTATCTGTAGATTCTCTAAAGATCTGTCAGGTTAGATTCAGACAGTCATTTTCAGGGGGGCATATTTATCTACATTACTGTAATCGATTTTACTTATGGATAGATATACTTAAATAGTATTAGTCACCAAATAAAATGTTTAATATAGTGTTCCTTGTGTAATTAGCAGACACTTTCCCATTCACTTGCTTTTAAAATTATCAACATGAATATGTTTAAAATGTAATAGAAAAAACAGCTGCTAGGTGGCGCGGTTCTGTTCCCTGCCACAATTAACATAGTGAGTTTGGTCTCCTCCCAGCCTGGCATGAGACCAAACTCAGGAAGTGCTTCTCTGCACTGAGCTTGATTGTCAGCTGCAAAGAGCCTCCCTGAAAGCTGCACAGAGCCTCATTGAAAGCTGCATAGAGCCTCACTGAAAGATGCACCGAGCCGGAGGTCTTCTATTCATCACAGCACTGCAATGATGTGAGAGCGGAAGTGGTCCCTCAGCAGGCTTCAGTGATGTTATGCCTGCTAGGAAGTTGCACTGTGTGAGCAAGAATAAAAAGGTATGACACAGAGCTGTTAAAAGCTCTGAATTTAAAAAAAATAAATTTTTTTTGGTGGGAGGGGTGTTTGGAGTAGTTAGGGAAGATAGCCTAAATTAGTTTAGAAAAGTTTATTTGGTGACAGGTACTTTTTAATATATATATTTTTAGGCTAGGCCCCACTAGTTATTATGTATTAATCTAATCTGTTTAGGGTAATAGCCTGACACTGAGACTTTGGATTTGGTGGTCTTCTTTACCATCATGTATTGACTTTTTTACATCTTCAAGGCATGTCAAGCTCATCTTGTTGTACTTTTACTCACCTGTAAAGCTGTACAATAAATTCTTATATTGATGATCTGGGCAATGTACATGTTCTTAACTTAAATCAATAAATTGATGTGCTTGAAACAAAACATTGATTCAGACTGAGATCTGGACTCTTTGCTAACCATGCCAATTAACTTTTTTTTCCTTAAGAAAACTTTTTAATGAAAATTTGTCAGCTGTATTGGCTACGAAGAGAAGAGCTGCAGACACCACTATTGGGTAATAAAAGCTAAGTGTACCCTTCCTGGAACTGATGGTGGTTGCTAAACTTATAAAATTGCCTTTTTATTTCTCAGCCATGAGTTAAAGGGGTACTCCGCCCCTAGACGCAGGGGACCCCCGCGATCTCGGCTGTGGCACCCTGCTTTCATTACTGCACAGTTTTCTCTGTGCAGTGATGAAAGAGGGGATCCACAGCCGAGATCGCGGGGGATCCTTTGGATAGGGGATAAGATGTCCAGGGGTGGAGTACCCCTTTAAGGCCACAGCCTTCTCACCTGTTCTAACCTCCCAGACCCACCTTGACTAACATACAAGTCAAGACAATGTAATACATTTGGAAACCACCACCAGCTCCAGGAAATTAACTGTTTACTTTCATAACCTAACAGCTATCCAACAGGCTCTGCAGCTTTTAGCAGCAAATACAGCTGACAGATTCCCTTTAACATACTTTGCTTCATGAAAAGATGCAATATTATTCTGAAAAATAACTGGATATTATGATTATCAGCTACTTTTGTCCTGTATTGGACATACAACCCCATATTATAAATAAATGTGGAAATAAGATTGTTTTCTTTAGCATCATCTTTATGTTTTATTAGAAAGGCACCAAAGGTTTCAGCATCATCACTTTGGCCAATGCAGATTGGTGATTCATCACTGAATATGGCTTTCATCCAATCCTTAACCCCTTAAGGACGCAGGACGTAAATGTACGTCCTGGTGAGGTGGTACTTAACGCACCAGGACGTACATTTACGTCCTAAGCATAACCGCGGGCATCGGAGCGATGCCCGTGTCATGCGCGGCTGATCCCGGCTGCTGAACGCAGCCAGGGACCCGCCGGCAATGGCAGACGCCCGCGATCTCGCGGGCGTCCGCCATTAACCCCTCAGGTGCCGGGATCAATACAGATCCCGGCATCTGCGGCAGTTCGCGATTTAAATGAACGATCGGATCGCCCGCAGCGCTGCTGCGGGGATCCGATCATTCATAACGCCGCACGGAGGTCCCCTCTCCTTCCTCCGTGCGGCTCCCGGCATCTCCTGCTCTGGTCTGAGATCGAGCAGACCAGAGCAGGAGATGACCGATAATACTGATCTGTTCTATGTCCTATACATAGAACAGATCAGTATTAGCAATCATGGTATTGCTATGAATAGTCCCCTATGGGGACTATTCAAGTGTAAAAAAAAATGTAAAAAAATGTAAAAGTAAAAGTAAAAAAAAAGTGAAAAATCCCCTCCCCCAATAAAAAAGTAAAACGTCCGTTTTTTCCTATTTTACCCCCAAAAAGCGTAAAAAACATTTTTTATAGACATATTTGGTATCGCCGCGTGCGTAAATGTCCGAACTATTAAAATAAAATGTTAATGATCCAGTACGGTGAACGGCGTGAACGAAAAAAAAAAAAAAAAAAAAAAAAGTCCAAAATTCCTACTTTTTTTAATACATTTTATTAAAAAAAAAATAAAAAATGTATTAAAAGTTTTTTTATATGCAAATGTGGTATCAAAAAAAAGTACAGATCATGGCGCAAAAAATGAGCCCCCATACCGCCGCTTTTACGGAAAAATAAAAAAGTTAGAGGTCATCAAAATAAAGGGATTATAAACGTACTAATTTGGTTAAAAAGTTTGTGATTTTTTTTAAGCGCAACAATAAAATAAAAGTATGTAATAATGGGTATCATTTTAATCGTATTGACCCTCAGAATAAAGAACACATGTCATTTTTACCATAAATTGTACGGCGTGAAAACGAAATCTTCCAAAATTAGCAAAATTGCGTTTTTCGTTTTAATTTCCCCACAAAAATAGTGTTTTTTGGTTGCGCCATACATTTTATGATATAATGAGTGATGTCACTACAAAGGACAACTGGTCACGCAAAAAACAAGCCCTCATACTAGTCTGTGGATGAAAATATAAAAGAGTTATGATTTTTAGAAGGCGAGGAGGAAAAAATGAAAACGTAAAAATTAAATTGTCTGAGTCCTTAAGGCCAAAATGGGCTGAGTCCTTAAGGGGTTAACACTCCATGGTAACTGTCCTTTAAAAGTAAAACTAATAGGAGGGTCACCCACACTAAGGCTCCTTTCACATATGTCCCACATATGGCTCAGCCTAAACTCGCCCCAATTGATGCAACAACTGATGACAAAACTGCATCAAGTTGGCAACAATTGTTAAGTATCTGGCGTTCATTCATTGTGCATGCCAGATTGGAGAATGCAGCAAGATGCGGTCCCCTGTCTGGCACCCATGTGACTTTTTCCACCATCTGGCATCAGACTTGAGACACCGGATGAATGTGAACTGTCCCATTCAAATGAATAGGATCAGTTCTATCATCAGTTTATCTCCAGTGCTTTTTCTACAGCACCGGAGGGAAACCTTGTCAGACACCGAACAAATATGAAGGGTCCCTAAGCTGAATATATTTAGGCTTATATTGCAGGTAACCTTTTCAAGAGTGTATTACTCCGTGCAGCTGTTGTGGAGTTATTCAACAAACTGTTCATATAATAATTATGGGGAGCATTCCCAATGCTCTTTTAGCAATATTCACGGCTGCATCTCCCACCCGACCCTTCATCAGTATTCCCTGCTTATTCTTGTGACGTAGCTCTCATTAGCACAAGCCGGGAACTGTCAAGAGCTGCAGCCATATTGTAACAGGGTTATGTCAAAACGTTACAATATAATAAGGTTATGACATTATTCAACACTATGGCTGGAGATGATATAAATTAGTCTTTCTAATGTAAATACTAATGGGTTAAGAGTGATGATATGGGGTACCACTATAGATCCAGCATACAATACCTCTTCGGGAGATGACACAGAAAGTTTTCTAGCAACATAAGGAGTAAGCATCCCTGCTAAGCTTTTCCGTATAGTTGGATTTTCAGGTGTTGCTTGGTCGCCTGTTAAATATCCCCCTAATCGGCTTACAGCAAGAAGGCTGAGCTTGGCAAGACTGTTGGCAACTTCCTGTTAAACAATAAGAAATAAGCAAAAAAAAAAGGAACATTGGTAGTAAAATACATGTAGGGAAATAGAGTTTTGACAATGCAAGTTTTTCAATATATAATTCAAAACACAGTTATCAGAATTTCTTTACTAATATCTTTTCAATGTTAAGTAAAAAATTATATATTTTGTAAATAGGTAATTAGAATTCATATGACAAACATGAGGTATTAGTTGATATTTTGGCCAAAATGCCAAAATACACAAGCTCGCAACCCACGTCAAGGCTCCTCAGTCTCTTGCAAGTTCTTACAAAAAAGGCCATATTTACAGGTTACTGATACAAGGGCAGGTTAGGCACCTATTTTCATCATGATACTGGTCAGCCACAATGCTATAAGCCCACCTAATCAAATGCCTCAAGCTCACCTGATCAAATAGTATGGGCGTCACTAATAGGTTGTAAGCCAGCATGGTGCACTACACGTTATCATGTACCTGGCACCCTGTATATGCCTTATCTGTGTGCAATTATAATACTAAGGAGCTACTCCTCAGTATTTTGCACCTGTGCGACCTCCCATTATATAGCATTGTGGCTGATCTGCATCATAATGGGAATAGGTGCCTAACCTGCCCTTGTTTCAGTAACCAGTAAGTGTGGCCTGTTTTTCTGTGATTTTTTTTAGTGATTTTTGTCCCATTTTTCTGTGATTATTGTACTATATTACCTACAAAAGATAAGGTTGACATGTACAAATATTTAACATCCTTGTCTGTCTTAACTCATATTAGTCTGAAATCTTTACAAATATATTATACAATTAGCCATCTCTATTTACTAAGACAAACAGAACCCAGTGTTATCATATATACACTTGTATACAGTCAATAAGCATGACAAGCTATACAGAACACTTCTATAGTCATCAAAACGAAATATCACATGAGGATTTAGCATAACAATACAACTATTCGTAGTATAAGAAAGATATCTTTTAACATATGCTGTACCTGTGACAAGATTCTATTGCAAGCCTGAGTGAGACATGCAGAGATTACCTACTACTGTGCCTCACCATGGGGTCATATAAATATCTCCTTGATAACATAATGACTCTTACAATCAGAAAACACATTCACTCTGGTACTTAATATTTTCTAAACACGGTGGCTTGTAGAGATGAGCGAACTTACAGTAAATTCGATTCGTCACAAACTTCTCGGCTCGGCAGTTGATGACTTATCCTGTGTAAATTAGTTCAGCTTTCAGGTGCTCCGGTGGGCTGGAAAAGGTGGATACAGTCCTAGGAGACTCTTTCCTAGGAATGTATCCACCTTTTCCAGCCCACCGGAGCACCTGAAAGCTGAACTAATTTACGCAGGATACCTCATCAACTGCCGAGCCGAGAAGTTCGTGACGAATCAAATTTACTGTAAGTTCGCTCATCTCTAGTGGCTTGTGTTAATACACAGACTAACCATTCTTACTAAAAAAAAAGAAAACAAATTGTCTTATGTGTGTCTTCTAAACCACGCTTTTGTTTACCTCAGGCATTCCATTGTATGTTTGTCCCAGACATACTCTATGGCCTAAGGAACACATTGCATGTATGCCCCATTTGAACTAGTTGAATATAATTGAATCATTTAGATATTATTTTATTATGCTTGAATAATCCTGAAAAGTTGGTTTTAAATGTCACAAAGAAACCACTACGACATCTAAAGAATTTCATGCTGAGCTAATGGCATGTGGAGTGATGCTGTAGTGTCCCACTGCATGTTATTTGTGTTACTTAGTGGCAGTCTGATGTGGTACCCCTATACCCCTCTTTTTGCAATGTTTACGGGGAGAGAGACACTGTCTGCAGCCACTTCATTCTGAGTGTCAGTGGTAACCTCAGTTTTGGAATACCACCATAGGAAATCCCATGATAACCTAGATCCATGCATAATATTACAGAGAGAAAAGTATCATACTATGATGAATAAACACTGCCTTTACACTGGGCAGCAGAAGTCATATTTGAGTAGAATAGAATATATGGACATATTTTCATGTGCTAATACCTGTTGATTTGTGTCTTCATTCTTCTGAATACCACTTTCTTCCAATGTAAAGTCATAGTTAAAAGGATAAATAAGCAGGTGCCACAAAATCCCTGCATGGAACAAATGTGTTTGCAGGAAGAAATCAACTGCGAAGGAGCTGACACATTCCACGGCCAGTGAAGCCAGTCTCTGGACTTTCTGTGAACAAACATACAAGTTTCATGTTTTTGTATCCCCTTTATTGGTTTGGAAATTATGACAGTAGAGACCCAACAATGTTAAATTATTCTTCACTAGGCATCCAATGAACACTACAGGTCTCTTATTAATGATATATATAACAAAAAAAGAAATTAGTAAATTGTAGCTATACACTTAGTCCAGATTCACATGTTGCATGCAAGTCAGTGCAACTTTTAAATTGACTTTAGTTACAGGCAATGGAATTGTTCATGACCATGCAGCAAACTGCTTGTAGCTGAAGTCAGCCTGAAAACTGCAGATTTGCAAGTCAGGGCAGTTTCTCCAACACTGTGCAACATGAGAAATGCAATGTGTGAACCTGGCAAGAAAGAGAAGAGGGATTCCTAGCTGCAGCCTACTGTAAACATGTAAACTGCTTAGTCAATTATTTAAAGGGGTACTCCGGTGAAAAACTTTTATTTTTATTTTTTTAAATCAACTGGTGCCAGAAAGTTAAACAGATTTGTAAATTACTTCTATTAAAAAATCTTAATCCTTCCTGTACTTATTAGCTGCTGAATACTACAGTGGAAATTCTTTTCCGTTTGAAGCACAGAGCTGTCTGCTGACATCATGAGCACAATGCTCTCTGCTGACATCTCTGTCCATTTTAGGAACTGCCAGAGTAAAACATATGCTATTCTGGACAGTTCCTAAAATGGACAGAGATGTCAGCAGAGAGCACTGTGCTCATGATGTCAGCAGAGAGCACTGTGTTCCAAAAAGAAAAGAATTTCCGCTGTAGTATTCAGCAGCTAATAAGTACAGGAAGGATTAAGATTTTTTAATAGAATTTACAAATCTGTTTAACTTTCTGGCACCAGTTGATAAAAAAAAAAAAAAAAGTTTTTCACTGGAGTACCCCTTTAAGATACTACAATTTTACAGGAAAATAGCATATACTCACCAAAGAACACATACATCTCTAGGGTCACTTGGTATGAATAGGGCAGGGGGGAGAAGGCAATAATGCGCAGAAGGCAGTCACAGGTATAAAACAAGTAGAAGAAAAAGTATGTATCAAGCACAAGTCTTCCTCGTTATCTTAAAATAACTGCAATGCCAGTGCTTTTAAGATAGAGAAATTGACGTGTGCTGGATACATACACAGCTCTTATAGGAAACTATAAAGCATGTATAAATTCAACCTATCGAGGGAGTAATGTATATACCCTCGCACATAAATTAATGTAAACACCCTTAAATGATAATTATTATTATACATTCACTATCATAATCATTAATTAGGCCTAGATGTATAAAACTAAACTTTATTTAAATCACAGCTACATTTAGATATAAAGACATATAGATATAAAGACATAGATAAATCTCAGTAACAGTACAGCATTGTGTCTTTCGACCTGATGAAAGTCACAGATCACAGATGTGGTAGGGGAGGGGTAAAGGGTACAGGTGAGCCCCTACTCAATAGAGAGCCCTACCTAGTCTAAACCCTTGCCCTCACTAATCAATAAGTGTCGACAGGGACAAGGTGATATAAGCATTCCTTTACAGATAACTCATAAACGAAACAGATTTATATGGCATCTCGTGCTCCCTTTCCAACGCGTTTCTCCCTTAGCAAATAACTAGGGTTCATCAGGGAATGGAGGAGAAAAAATATCATATAAATATATAAAGTATTGCAGATGGTGTACTGCAGTAGAGTAAAATCACATGATACTAAAGCACAGTTGAGTGAGTCAAGACTGCAAAAAATAATAACAGTCGGATGTAGGAGCTGAGTTCATTCAATATGTGTACGTAGGTAGGTCCATTATATTATGTATGAAAACGGCCCATTCCAGGATGGTACCAAGTTGAGGCAGGTAAAGCTCTGTATTAGCCTCACAGTGGAACAGCAAGATAGCGAGGTGATCCCAGTGTTGTTCAGATAGGGCTATATTGATAGGGTTTAAATGACCCCAGAGGCAAGTTCAGTTCAAGACCTGGACACACACTTGGAAAATTATACACTCCTGTAAGTTTAACGTTGTTGGCCCATCCTGGTAAAAATAGAGGCACTTCCCTTTCACATAGTGGTTACCTGGTGATAAAGTCAGATAGATGAAAACGATGGGAGGAGGTGAGACTATGCGTCCCCGTTTTTCCGCCAAATGGTCTTCCCGGACCTGACAGCTCAGACGCGTGGACCCACAAGATGACCTACCTACGTACACATATTGAATGAACTCAGCTCCTACATCCGACTGTTATTTTTTGCAGTCTTTACTCACGCAACTGTGCTTTAGTATCATGTGATTTTACTCTACTGCAGTACACCATCTGCAATACTTTATATATTTATATGATATTTTTTATATGATATTTGCTAAGGGAGAAACGCGTTGAAAAGGGAGCACGAGATGCCATATAAATCTGTTTCGTTAAAATAATGCTTATATCACCCTGTCCCTGTCGACACTTATTGATTAGTGAGGGCAAGGGATTAGACTAGGTAGGGCTCTCTATTGAGTAGGGGCTCACCTGTACCCTTTACCCCTCCCCTACCACATCTGTGATCTGTGACTTTCATCAGGTCGAAAGAAACAATGCTGTACTGTTACTGAGATTTATCTATGTCTTTATATCTATATGTCTTTATGTCTAAATTTATCTGTGATTTAAATAAAGTTTAGTTTTATAAATCTAGGCCTAATTAATGATTATGATAGTGAATGTATAAAGCATATATAGTCTGATCCATCCAACCATTTGTCCTCTACTACTTGCTTACTACCCAATATTCTAGTAAGAATTAAAGAATAATGGCAATAGGACCACAAGATCAGCTTCTAATAGAATAGCTTAACACAGTCTGGAGATGTAGGTCTATGATGCACCATACTCTGGGTTTTGGTCCCAGAAATTTACTATAACTGGAAGTACACTTTAATGAACAAGAGACACAGTTTCCATTTTCAGATGAAAAACCATACTATTGTACAGGTGTGGATCAGAAACCACGCTATGGTGTTAGCTGTCATGCTGGAGACTCAAATGAAGATTTAGACACACACACACAATGCATTTGGAAATTCTCATGACCCTCCCACTTGTTTCCCATTTTGTTATATAGAGGCCTTGTGCAAAAAATAAAACAATCAAGCCCCCCCCCCCAATCATTCTGCACCCAATACCCATAATTGCAAAGTGAAAACAGAATGTTAGAAATATTTGCTAATTTATTAAAAAGTATGGACAAAAGTATTTAGACTCTCTGCTATGACACTGTCAGGCTAGGTTTCCACTTGTTTTTTTTTTTGACAAAAACGCCAATAAAAACGCCCATTCTGCCGCATGGCGTTTTTTTTTGTGAAAAAACGCTGCGGCCAGATGTTAGCTGCAAGTCAATAGTAAACTGCAAAATGCCAAATCCACTTGGCGTTTTTCAGTTTGGCGTTTTTTTTTATCCTTTTAGCGTTTTTGGACTCCTTGGCAGTTTTTAAAAAACGACCTCTTGTCGAGACTGGCGTTTTTTCGGGAAAATCTTGGCGTTTTTCTCCCATAGAAGTCTGTGGGTTTTAAATTTGGCATTTTTTCAGGCGGTTTTTATTCTCTTTTTGACTTTAGCGATCCAAAAAGTGTTGGAGATACCTTTTTTATTAAAATTTAGTAGGGTACCATTAAAAAAATAATAAAAAAGATACAGTAGTGATGGAAAAAATTGTATTTAATGAAATATATCTTTTTTATAACAACATTTTTATAAATTTTTAAACAGGGATCAATTTATGTGCGCGGGTAGGGCACTAAAAATGTAGCCGACAATAATAAAAATGTAGTGTGTGTTTCACTTTCTTTTTACATTTTTTAGGTAGTACTACTACTCCCAGCATGGAACACACTGTTCCATGATGGGAGTAGTAGTTACCTGTACTAATTGACAGATCGCCGGGGTCCCTTGCGATCCTCCTGTATAAATGTATAGATGTGGGCGGCCGCTCTTCTCTGGTCCCCTGCACTGTCGTATATATACACATATTCATATTTCCCGCAGAGCTGTGATTGGTCAGATGGTTCCAGCCAATCACAACTCTGTGGGAAATAGGAATGTGTGTATATATACGGCAGTGCAGGGGACCATAGAAGAGCGGCCGCCGCATCTATACATTATACTGGAGGATCGCAACGGGTGTCAGGAGGAGTGACACTCGCTGCGATCTGTCTATTACTGCAGGTACTACAGCTCCCAGCATGGAGCAGAGTGTGCAGAGTGTGCTCCATGTTGGGAGTATTAGTACCTGCAGTAAGGGATAGATCCCAGGGATGTCACTTCTCTTGACACTCGCTGCGATCAAAGTGACTCGATGACACCAAGCTTTGTAGCACGGTACAGTCTATAGAGGATGTGCATAAGTTACAAGATGACTTGGATAGACTAAGTGTCTGGGCATCCACTTGGCAAATGAGGTTCAATGTGGATAAATGTAAAGTTATGCATCTGGGTACTAATAACCTGCATGCGTCGTATGTTTTAGGGGGGATTAAACTGGCAGAGTCACTGGTAGAGAAGGATCTGGGTGTACTTGTAGATCACAGACTACAGAATAGCATGCAATGTCAGGCTGCTGCTTCCAAAGCCGGCAGGATATTGTAATGTATCAAAAGAGGCATGGACTCAAGGGACAGGGACATAATACTCCCCCTTTATAAAGCATTGGTACGGCCTCACCTGGAATATGCTGTTCAGTTTTGGTCGCCTGTTCATAAAAGGGACACTGCAGAGTTGGAAAGGGTGCAGAGACGCGCGACTAAACTAATATGGGGCATGGAACATCTTAGCTATGAGGAGCGATTAAAGGAGTTACAATTGTTTAGTCTTGAGAAGAGACGTTTAAGGGGGGATATGATAAACGTATATAAGTATATTAATGGCCCATACAAAAAATATGGAGAAAAACTGTTCCAGGTTAAACCCCCCCAAAGGACGAGGGGGCACTCCCTCCGTCTGGAGAAGAAAAGGTTTAGTCTAAAGGGGCGGCACGCCTTCTTTACCGTGAGGACTGTGAATTTATGGAACGGTCTACCTCAGGAACTGGTCACAGCAGGAACAATTAACAGCTTTAAAACAGGGTTAGATACATTCCTGGAACAAAATAACATTAATGCTTATGCAGAATTATAAAACTACATCCCTTTCCCTTATCCCCTTACATCCTTCCCTTCAATCCCCTGGTTGGACTTGATGGACGCATGTCTTTTTTCAACCATACTAACTATGTAAACTATGTAAGACTGTCGGGATCAGCTGTTCTCAAGGCTACAGAGCCGGAAGATTAGCTGATCCTGAGCAGTAGATATACATCTATACATACTGCCCAGCAAGAACTTACAGTGAGCCTGCAATGTGTATACAGTATACACATTGCTGGCTCACTTAACCCCTTGCTGAGCTGTGCGCTATGCACCAGCCCGGCAAGGAAAGAGTTAACTTACACTGCTGGACAGTGTAGGTTAACCCTTTGGGCGGTATACACTATATACAGCTATCTATAGATAGCTGTATATAGTGTATACAGAAGATGGAGAAGTCCCCTTACCTCCATCCAGTCCACGCGGGTCCGTGTAGCTCCACCCCTTAGTGATGACATCATTAGGGGCGGAGCTACAGACGCGATCCAGGCTGGCAAGGGTATAAGGCTGTTAACATTGTCCGTATTGGATAATGTGAACAGACCCTTCTGCCAGTGTCTACCCAGACAGGGAGACTCCAGCTGTTGCTAAACTACAACTCCCAGCATGCCCAGACAGCCAAAGGCTGTCTGGGCATGCTGGGAGTTGTAGTTTTGCACCAATTGGAGGCTCACTGTTTAGGTAGACATTGCATTATGGGCGCTCTCACCTGCAGAGTGTGCAAAAAATGTCGTAACCTATTTTTTTGTGTTTTTTCTTTCTTCTCGTTTCAGATCCGTGTATGCAGAGGATTACGACGGATTCGATGGATTACCACGGATGAACGGGATTTTTTTATATTTTAATAAAATGGTTAACGAGGGCTGTGGGGGAGTGTTTTTTAAAATAAAATAATTTTTCCAATGTGTTGTGTTTTCTTTTTTATTGAATATTCAGGCTTAGTTATGGAGGCTGTCTAATAGACAGAATCCATGACTAAGCCGGGGCTTAGCGTTAGCCCCAAAAACAGCTGGCGCTAACCCCCAATTATTACCCTGGTACCCACCGCCACAGGGGTGCCGGGAAGAGCCGGTACCAACAGGCCCAGAGCGTCAAAAATGGCGCTCCTGGGCCTAGGCGGTAACAGGCTGGCGTTATTTAGGCTGGGGAGGGCCAGTAACAATGGTCCTCGCCCACCCTGGTAACGTCAGGGTGTTGCAGAAGGGTCTGTTCCCATTATCCAAAACGGACAATGTGAACAGAGCTTCAGACTAGCCTGAATATGTATGTAGCTCCGCCCCTAACGACGTCATCACTAGGGGTGGAGCTACACGGAGTGGCAGTGACAGAAACGAGGGAGGTAATAGATAGCTGTATATTCTGTATACCGCCCAAAGGGGCTATAGGAGCAGGGAGTCCTGTCAGTCTGGTGACAGGATTCTCGGCTCCTGTATAGTATACACGGGTACACTATGCCCCCCTGTATACTATACAGCCGGGGAGGTGAGTAGTGATGCTGTACATCAATCCTCATCTCCTTACACTCTGTGGACCGGGCGCTCAGCATCCGACCCACAGAGTGGTACCTGAAGGCAGTGAGAAAACAAATTTGGCTGTTTCCACACACCAGGGAAAACGCCAGAAAAAACGCCAGCAAAACTGCCAAAACTCAGGAAAAACCTGTGGCAGTTTTTCTGGCGTTTTTGCTGGCGTTTTTTTAGGTAAACAAAAAAAAACCAAGTGGAAACCTAGCCTCATGGTAATATTTGCCATGATCCCCAAACAAGGAATGGAACCGTGTTGTCTGTGAGCACTGAATATTTAGTACCCTTCTGGGGGGGAGGGGGGAATTCATTTTGATCAAGAAAGATACCACACTCTCTGGTGTGTGTGTGTGTGTGTGTGTGTGTGTGTGTGTGTGTGTGTGTGTGTGTGTGGGGAGATATTTCTTTTAACTTCCTAGTACCTATATTTATAAATAGTAAAACATAGGGAAGTCCCCATGCACTAACTAATATATATATCTATATATATCTATATCTATCTATTTATCTTAGAACTGCCTAAAGATTACATAAACAAATCCACAAACAGACTCACCTTGCCATAGTAAAATACTCTACATAGATCCTTAATGATGTTTGGCATTTCTGTAATCTTCTCTCTGCACTCTTCAAACTGAGCTGCTACACTGTAACACTTGCAAATATGTCCACAGACCTGAAAAAAATTGTTTTGATTTATACTTGTGAATTCATTGACTTACCATGATGGGATATAGGAGGGACTGATTTCTCTAGATCTAAGCAATTTTCTGTTTCCATTATGACAAACAATCTCCTTCTAAATTTAGAGCTTAACTTCTTAAAGGGGTACTCCACTGAATTTTTTTTTTTTTTTAATCAACTGGTGTCAAAAAGTTAAACAGATTTGTATCTTACTTCTATTTAAAAATCTTAACCCTTGCAGTACTTATCAGCTGCTGTATGCTACAGAGGAAGTTATTTTCTTTTTGAATGTCCTTTCTGTCTGACCACAGTGTTCTCTGCTGACACCTCTGTCCATTTTAGGAACTGTCCAGAGTAGGAAAAAATCCCCATAGCAAACCTCTCCTGCTCTGGACAGTTCCTAAAATGGACACAGGTGTCAGCAAAGAGCACTGTGGTCAGACAGAAAGTATACAGCAGCTGATAAGTACTGGAAGGATTAACATTTTTAAATAGAAGTAATTTACAAATCTATTTAACTTTCTGGCACCAGTTTATTAAAAAAAAAAGTTTTCCAGTGGAGTACTCCTTTAAGGACAAAGCCCATATTGGCCTTGAGGACACAGCCAATTTTCATTTTTGCTTTTTTATTTATTCCTCCTCCCCTTACTCTTATTTTTCTATCCACAGACTGATTGTTTTTTGCACAACCAATTGTACTTTACACCTTTTATTTCACTATATCATGAACGGCAAAACAAAAACTATTATTGGTGGGCGGAAATTGAAAAGAAAACAACCTTTTTGAAACTTTTGTTTATACACAGTGCACTTAATGGTTAAAATGACGACATGCTCTCTTTATTCTGTTGGTCAATGCTATTAAAAAAATACACCATTTATATAGTTTTTCTATTGCTGTTCTTCATAATTTTTTTCTTTTTTTTAAACAAAATCAGTATGCTCAAAGTTGTCCTCTTCTGACACCTATAACTTTTCATTTTTCTATATAAAGGGATGTATGAAGGTTTAGATCTGTCGTTTTATCAGTACTATCTATGCTTTGATTATAATATGCATTTTTTGTCCTTTTTTTAGGTTTACGCTGCTCATCGTACAGGATCATAAAAATTATATTTTATTGACCTGGAGAATTCTGCATGCTGCAATACCAAATATATTTTTATTTTATTTATAATTTTTTTCTGTAGAATGGGAAAAAAAATGTTTTTATTATTGGAGGGGCTTTTATTTAATAAATAAAAAATAATGCTACTATATGCAATCATTAGATTGCATTCACTGTATAATGCTATGGGTACTGCATAGCATTGTACAGTGTGATTGGTGCTTCAATGATAAAGCTTGGGGACCCTCCACTGCTATTTTAGCTCATTGAGGGTATCATGAGCACCACTGAGCTACCGACATGTTTCATTTACTCCTTTAGATGTCATGATCAGCATTTATCACAGCTTGTATAGGATTAATAGCAGCCATCAATCACCACCTATGAAGCGAACTCAGATCTCTAGCAGCTTCATGGTGACTTAAAGGGGTTATCCAGGATTTTATATTATCAACTGGCTCCAGAAAGTTAAACAGATTTGTAAATTACTTCTATTAAAAAATCTTAATCCTTTCAGTAGTTATGAGCTTCTGAAGTGAAGGTTGTTCTTTTCTGTCTAAGTGCTCTCTGATGACACGTGTCTCGGGAACCGCCCAGTTGAGAAGAGGTTTTCTATGGGGATTTGCTTCTAAACTTCCGGTTCCAGAGACATGTGTCATCAGAGAGCACTTAGACAGAAAAGATAACCCCTTTAACGCTCCAGGGTGTACAATTTCTGCCTGGTGCGTTAAGTCCCAGACGGCAAGGGCCTACTTGTATGCCCGATGTTGTCTAGGGGTTAAAGAAGTTGACCCACAATCAAAACTTATCATCCATAAACAGGAGGTGTTTAGTGTCCATACAGACAAAAGAACACAAATTGATAAATTTAGTAAAATGATAAATGTCATTATAGGAAAACCCCTTTAATGGGCTATACACAAGGAGAGATGTTTTCTTCCTATGGTCTGTACAGATTATGTGTCTTTATTACAAAAAAGATGTACCTGAACAGGCATGTCTTCTGGCTTACTTGATCCAGTTAACACCGAAACACAGCGACTGAAAGCCTCCTGTAGCACCTGAAAACAAATTAGAGCGTTAGTTTATGCTAAAAATGTAAGGTAGGATAAACTTAGCACTAGCTAAGAATTTGGTACCTCAATGCCATTTTCTCTCCTAAGTTCCTCTGCATTAAGTGCTGAACAATTCACTGTGTGAAATGCCAATTCAGTGGCAGCAGGAAGGAGAGAGAGCTTGGAGAAGAGCTGATCATCGGAGGTCTCCATGATAATAGTTCGGATGAGCATAGGGTATCCGGCGTACTTGTAAGGCTGAAGATCTATAAAAAAAAAAATAAGGGAGAAGACAATTTTAATGCTTTAAGCTTTTGTTTATACACTTTATTGATCTGATGTATGAACCCACTGGGATATTCCAAATACATCTATAAACATTGGTTAAATTATATTTTGCAACTGCCCTTCACATAGTATATATCTATATCTATATCAGGTTTAAAAAAATATCAAATTGAAGTGTTCCTCAAGTCTTAGCCAACATATTAACATACTTCCTTTCTATTCAGTAAGTTTCAGACCATCTTTAAATTTCTAGATTGCACATGGGTCCGGGGCTGCGTTGATCCGAAACGTCTATCTCCCAGACTTTACTGGTCTTTGAATGACACACAGTGCTACCTGTCCGACAGCAGCCCTGTGTGTGTAGTCTGCACATGCACCGGTACTGTGGTTTCTGGTGCACGCGCAGTGAAGCTTTAGGCCGTCTAAAGGTAGAGAGCTCACTATAATGACTGACTCTGCTGCGCTGGGAACAGCCTCCAAACTCCGCCAACAGGGATCAAAGCTTCACTGAGAATGTCCCATAAATCACAGTACTTTTTTTTTCTGTACTAGTTGCTATTGCAATAACTTAGGAACATTAAAGGGGTACTCCGCCCCTAGACCTCTTATTCCCTATCCAAAGGATAGGGGATAACATGTCTGATCGCGGGGGTACCACCTCTAAGGACACCCCGTGATCTCGGCTGTGGCACCTTAGACATCCGGAGCATGGAGCAAATTTCGCTCTGTGCCGGATGACTGGCGATGCGGGGCGGAGGCTCGTGACGTCACAGCCACGTCCCCTAATGCAAGTGTATGGGAGGGAGCGTGACGGCTGTCCCACCCCATCCCATCCCATAAACTTACAGTGAGGGTTCATTGCCATGAAGTCACGAACGTCTGTGACGTCACGAGCAACTGTGACGTCACGAGCAACTGTGACGTCACGAGCAACTGTGACGTCACGAGCAACTGTGACGTCACGAGCAACTGTGACGTCACGAGCCTTCGGAGCTTCACCCAATGCTCTAGACGAACACCAGGTTCAGCAGGGAGATCCTTTGGATAGGGCATAAGATGTCTAGGGGCGGAGTACTCCTTTAAGGCAAAAGCTGCCACACATTGCTTGCTTTCTCCAAGTCTGGACAGAGCTAGTGCTGGTGATTTGATTATGTGTAGTGTAGTCTTTATACCTACAAACATATACTAAACTGATAGGCAGAAGTAAAACCATTTCTGACAACAAGTCTGTTGATTGTTACTAATAGCAAATATGCGACATAATACAGGATCATGACAAGTGATGCATTATATTTACAAAGTAGCTAAAATTATATATATATATATATATATATATATATATATATATATATATATAGCTGTAAAAAAACGATTGATTGCACAATCTGTTTGCTGCCAATAAATTAATAAGTTGATTGATGAATCAGGAAGAAAAGTAGATTTTTATGCTTACTGTAAAATCTCTTTCTCGGAGGATCCATTGGGGGACACAGAGACCGTGGGTATATCTTGCTGCCACTAGAAGGCTGACACCAGGCAACATAAGAAGTCGTCCCCTCCTAGCAGGATATACCCCACCTACAGGCTCTGAGCCATCACTTTAGTCCCAAAGCAGTAGGAGGATTGACAGTGAAAGAAAAACCAGTAACTGTCCAAGGAAACCACAGACAAAAATTTACCGAACCAAGGACAGGACAAATGGGTGGGTCCTCTGAGAAAGATTTTACAGTAAGCATAAAAATCTACTTTTCTCGTTCAGCTCCATTGGGGGGGACAAAGAGACCGTGGGATGTACCAAAGCAGTCCCCGGGGTGGGAAAAAAACCTCAAGTAACTCAGGTGGAAGGCTGGGCCACAGCCGCCTGCAACACCTTGCGACCCAAACCAGCATCAGTGGATGCAAAGGTATGCACCTGGTAAAATTTTGTAAACGTGTGCAAGGATGACCAGATGGCCGCCTTACAGATTTGTAAGGCCGATGTCCTGTTGCGGAGAGCCCAGGAGGCCCCAACATAACGAGTGGAATGAGCCGAGACCCGGAAAGGAGGAGTCTTCCCCTTGCAGCGGTAAGCTTCCGAGATGACAGAATGGATACACCACGAAATGGTCTCCTTCGAAGCAGGAAGTCCCTTACGACCATTGTGCAGATCACTTGGGGAGAGAACCCCCTGGCCCTCAGCACCGCGGTCTCAACCACCACGACAGTAAATTGAGGTGGCAAAGGGGACCTTGAGAGAGCAGGTCGGGACTAACTAGGAGGCGCAGTGGTACGTCGTCGTCGGGGGGGGGGGGGGGGGGGGGGGGGGGGGGCGATCAGGGCCAGCACTAGCCTGGCCCTCATTGGACAGAACTGAACCCTGTAGCGCGAACACCACACTGATAGGAATATAGTGACCCCCCCCCCCCCCCCAGTGTGTGGGCAGGAAAGTAGAGAAAGGAGCCAGATCCCCGCCAAAATTCTGGCAGAGCTAACTGGAGCAATTAGGCCAAAGCCGCAGCCTCAATCAATACCCCCTGTGTTCCTAACGCTTTACTTTGAGTGCGTCTAGAAAAAGCTGCTGGCCATGCGCATGCAGCGCAGCCGACAGAGAAGATGTGGCGGAAGCGAAAGCAAATGCCGGCCATGCACGCACAGTGCAGCCGCCGGCAAAATAGGGCTGTAAAAACTCCCCAGTGAAAATAACATTAACCACTGTCCTAAGCACCACTGCTCCTGTCCCCTGTTTTCAGGAGGAAAAGGAAAGAAGGAAATACTCACCTTGTCCAGGGAAACTTACCTACTGAAGTATTCGGCCAGGCTATTATACACCTGCATCATGCTGGGCTGAGACAGTGAGACGGGCAGGGTAGATACAGGGACCTGGACCCAAGGGTGCAAGCCCGGGCGCTGACCAATGGCGAGAAGGGGTTGACAGTGCATAACTCTATGCCTGTGCCCCTTCTTTGCAAATGGGGGAACAGCGCTATGCTCCTGAGCCCCCACCTAAAAAGAGAGAAATAAAAGGGAGAAAAAAAAAATCTATATACACAACCCTAAACTAAAAAATAAGAAAATAAAAGACCAGGTCTGGAGAGCTCCAGACCTGTGTCTGCCTCCTATGGACACTAAGCTAAACCTGATAGCTCAGGGCCTGTAGGCGGGGTATATCCTGCTGGGAGGGGCCGAATTCTTTTGTTGCCTAGTGTCAGCTTCCTAGTCGCAGAAGCATATACCCAGGGTGTCTGTGTCCCCCAATGGAGCCAAACAAGAAATTGCTAAATTACTGGGGAAAAAAAAAAAAAAAAAAGTTTTTTTGGGCTTTACTTTAATTACTTAAAAAAAAATATGTACAGTAGGCATATACAGTCATGGTCGTAAATGTTGGCACCCCTGACATTTTTCAAGAAAATGAAGTATTTATCACAGAAAAGAATTACAGTAACACATATTTTGCTATATACATGTTTATTCCCTTTGTGTGTATTGGAACTAAACCAAAAAAGGGAGGAAAAAAAGCAAATTGGACATAATGTCACACCAAACTCCAAAAATAGGCTGGACAAAATTATTGGCACCCATAACTTAATATTTGGTTGCACGCCCTTTGGAAATAATAACTGAAATCAGTCCTTCACTATAACCATCAATAAGTTCTTACACCTCTCAGCCGGAATGTTGGACTACTCTTCCTTTGCAAACTGCTCCAGGTCTCTCTTACTAGAAAAGCGCCTTTTCCCAACAGCAATTTTAAGATCTCTCCACATGTGTTCAATGGAATTTATATCTGGACTCATTGCTGGCCACTTCAGAACTTTCCAGCGCTGTTTTGCCATCCATGTCTGGGTGCTTTTTGAAGTATGTTTGGGGTCATTGTCCTGCTGGAAAACCCAAGATCTCGGACGCAAACCCAGCTTTCTGACCCTGTGCTGTACAGTGTGACCCAAAATCTGTTGGTAAACCTCAGATTTCATGATTTCTTGCACACATTCAAGGCACCCAGTGCCAGAGGCAGCAAAACAAACCCAAAACATCATTGAACCTCCAAAATATTTCACTGTAGGTACTGTATACTTTTCTTTGTAGGCCTCATTCCATTTTCGGTAAACAGTAGAATGATGTGCTTTACCAAAAGGCTCTTAGTCTCATCTGTCCACAAGACATAGCATTTAATTTCATTTATATGTCGATGGATAGTTCACGCTGACATTGATGCTCCCTGGGCCTGCAGGATAGCTTGAATCTCTTTGGAACTTGTTTGAGGCTGCTTATCCACCATCCGGACTATCCTGCATTGACACCCTTCATCAATTATTCTCTTCTGTCCATGCCCAGGGAGATTAGCTACAGTGCCATGGGTTGACAGTTCTCTTCTCCTCTTTCGGTTGTCCATGCTTTGTGTGGCACACACAGAGACACAATATAAAGACTAAGTGAACTTCTCTCCTTTTTATCTGTTTTCAGATGTGATTTTTATATTGCCCACACCTGTTATTTGTCCCAGGCTAGTTTAAAGGAGCATCGCATGCTTGAAACAATCGTATTTTTCCACAATTTTGAAAGGGTGTCAATAATTTTGTCCTGCCCATTTTTGGAGTTTGTGTGACATTATGTCCAATTAGCTTTTTTTCCTCCTTTTTTGGTTTAGTTCCAATACACACAAAGGGAATAAACATGGACAGTGGGGATCAAAAGTTTGGGCACCCAAGGTAAAAATTTGTATTGATGTGCATAAAAAAGCCAAGGAAAGATGGAAAAATCTCCAAAAGGCATCAAATTACAGATTAGACATTCTTATATGTCAACAAAAGTTAGATTTTGCTAATGCTCCTTCACCTGCTATATGAGATGTAACCCCCGTTCACAGAAATAAAGCATGAATTTATAGGACTGGTGAGTGCAATCTTATCTTTCTTCTTCTCATTGTGAATGAAAAGTTAGATTTTATTTCCATCATTTACACTTTCAAAATAACAGAAAACAAAAAATTGTCATCTGCAAAAGTTTGGGCACCCTGCAGAATTTATAGCATGCAATGCCCCCTTTGCAAAGCTGAGACCTGCCAGTGTCATGGATTGTTCTCAATCATCATCTGGGAAGACCAGGTGATGTCAATCTCAAAGGTTTTAAATGCCCAGACTCATCTGACCTTGCCCCAAAAATCAGCACCATGGGTTCTTCTAAGCAGTTGTCTAGAAATCTGAAACTGAAAATAGTTGACGCTCACAAAGCTGGAGAAGGCTACAAGAAGATAGCAAAACGTTTTCAGATGTCAATATCCTCTGTTCGGAATGTAATTAAGAAATGGCAGTTATCAGGAACAGTGGAAGTTAAAGCAAGATCTGTAAGACCAAGAAAAATATCAGACAGAACAGCTAGCAGGATTGTGAGAAAAACTATTCAAAACCCACATTTGACTGCACAATCCCTCCAGAAAGATCTGGCAGACACTGGAGTTGTGGTACACTATTCCACTATAAAGAGATACTTGTACAAAAATGGTCTTCATGGAAGAGTCATCAGAAGAAAATCTCTTCTACGTCCTCACCACAAAAATCAACGTTTGAACTTTGCAAATGAACATATAGACAAGCCTGATGCATTTTGGAAACAAGTTCTGTGGACCGATGAGGTTAAAATTGAACTTTTTGGCCAGAATGAGCAAAGGTACGTTTGGAGAAGAAGCTGTGATACTTGTCAAGGGGGCAGTACAAGATATTAACTCTGCAGGGTGCCCAAACTTTTGCAGACACCATTTTTTAGTTTTCTGTTATTTTGAAAGTGTAAATGATGGAAATAAAATCTAACTTTTGTTGACATATTATAAGAATGTCTAATCTGTAATTTGATGCCTTTTGGAGATTTTTCCATCTTTCCTTGGCTTCTTTATGCACATTAATACCAATTTTTACCTGGGGCGCCCAAACTTTTGATCCCCACTGTATATAGCATAACGTGTTATTGCAATCCTTTTCTGTGAGAAATACTTCATTTTCTAGCAAAATTTCATGCCCATGACATTTACGACCATGACTGTAAAAAGGAGATTTTTGTGGGCTTACCGTAAAATCTCTTTCTCGTAGCCTTCATTGGGGGACACCTAACTGATGGGTATATGCTCTTGCCACTAGGGGGCACTGACACTAGGAAAAAAAAAAGCCTGCTCCTCCCTGGCAGGATATACTCACCCACCTGAAGTGAGGTAATCAGTTCTGTCACAAAGCAGTAGGGGAAGCCAACAAAGAAATACGTCCGAAGGACCCTAGAAAGGAATCCCGGATAACCAACCCAAGAACTGGGGAAATAGTCCGCAAAGAAGATGAAGAAATTGGTGGGTGCGGTGTCCCCCAATGAAGGCTACGAGAAAGAGATTTTACGGTGAGTAAACAAAAAAACTCCTTTTCTCGATCGCTCTTCATTGGGGGACACCTTACTGAGGAACGTACCAAAGCAGTCACCAAGGGTGGGAAAAACAGAAAAAGAATCAGTCCCGAGACTGAACTCGCATGTCCACAAGGCCTGCGGACAAGCCCCCAGGTTGGAGAAACACTAGGCCCAGAAATTAAGCTCCCGGAAGATCTCCTGTTCAAGGAGATGGACTAGGACACCAAAGGAAGGGCTGTCCTGTGTATAGACCAAAGAACCCCGAGAGGACCCAAGACCTAGAGAGACAAGAAAAAAAAAAAGAAGATGGAATGCTGCTATGGAGAGGTCCGGTGCAATAGAGCAAAGACCTGCACAGCCGCAGACCCAAAAACCCATGGCCCAGGGGCCTGCCATGAGCACCCAGAAGGCGACAACAGCCATACTGGTGTGATACAGATAGTCTGAACGCCCTCCAACCTGACAGCACATGGACCCCAAAGGAAGGAGGAGCGGCAAACACCCTGAAAAAGGGGGGGGGGGTATCTGAGATACCGGAGAGACCAACAAGTAAATTGGAGACGTACAGTCACGTAGAAGACGAACCCCTGAAGAGTAAGGAAAACAGACGTCCGCGAAAACTCTCCGGGCGACAAACTTCCATGAAGTGAAGGAGTGCAGAACAGCAAAGACCGCCCCAACTAATGGGACCACAGAGGAGTCTTGGCTGGATCACTACACATACCCAAGACCTGAACCATCACCAAAACCCAAGGAACCGGAAAAACCGCCTAAAAAGAACGCACGCCACAGCATCCTAGGACAGAGTCCAAGCCAAAGAGACCAACCAGTCATAGACTCCAGTAATCCGAGAGGACCAGAGCACTCTGAAGAAACATCCTGCCAGAATGGGAACGAAGGGAGAAACAAATGAGAACCCAGCTGGGATTCTCAGGGTATGGGCACAGGAAGGATGACTCCAGAAGACTGAGGTGTCCATGCAGTACAACTGACACAGACAAAAGGGAAGGAAGAACACACCCCTTCCAGGGAGATTGCACATTTTCCTCCAACAGAAAAGGAAGCCAAGGCTGTGTGAGCAGCAGTAGATAACCAAAAAACAGAAAGAGAGCCAGACTGTGATAGTGGACAGTAAGCACACAAGCCTAGACAGTAAAAATCTCAGTTGAATGGCCCCGCCAGATGCTCCACCTATATAGTGGGAACAGCAAGATGGCATCATCTTGGCGGCAGAAAAGACTCAACACAATAGTCCCTCCAGAGGAGGGAAAACCAGGATGGTCAAGAGAAAAACTCAAACACTGATGCCAAGCACCCTGATCCCCATACCTCCTGTGGAAAGGGGATTGGCAAAACGCGCCAGGTGCAGTAAGAGCAGGGAAATGCTGCCCCACAGCAACGGGAGGACAAGTACTGGGTGGACGGAGCCCCCAGGCCCCAGCGGCAACCATCGCTGTCTGGAGGAGCCACCTTGTGTCCCAAGAGGGATTGGAATCTTGTACATTGGAGCTAAGCAAAAACACAAGACGTGTAGAGAGTCAATCTAGACTGTAACGAGTAGGTGCCTGAGCCACCCCGGAAAAAAAACAAAACACTTGGAGGCATATGGAGGGGCTGAACTGACTGTCGCCCCAGCAGGCCCACTCACCTGTCTTCTTATACTCACCTCAAGATGTCTTCAGCCAGCTTTTTAGTCACTTGCATCACGTCATGCTGCTACAGTCCAAGACGAGCAGGGAAAATAGGGGGACCCGGACCCTAGGTGCAACCCCAGGCACTGGCAGTTGGCGGGAAGGGGTTAACGGTGCATGAAGTTTTATGTCCCGTGCCCCTTAGCTGCATATGGGGGAAGAGGTAGCGTCATGCTCCTGAACCCCCACCAGAAAAAAAGGAAACAAAAGGGAGTAAAAAAAATCTAACTAAACAGCCCTTACTAGAAAATAATAAAAAAGATCAGGTCTGGGGAGAACCCAGACCTGTGTCTTGCCTCCTTGCTGACACTAGCTAAAACTGATTACCTCACTGCAGGTGGGCAGGTATATCCTGCTAGGGAGGAGCAGACTTTTTTTTCCTAGTGTCAGCGCCTCCTAGTGGCAAGAGCATATACCCGTCAGTAAGGTGTCCCCCAATGAAGAGTGACCGAGAAACAAGTACCTTTGGCTGTACTGGCATGCTGGGAGTTGTAGTTTTGCAACAGCTGGTGGCACCCTGGTTGGGACAATGACTTGGCATTTAAAACAAAACTGTCACCTCCATACGAGGTACAGAGGTGCAGGCACCATCAGTTAGAGCATAATGCTATCTAAAAGAAGGTCCTCTTCCTTACTTTGCCAGCAGTTTATGAAGTTATATTTTTTGCGGTCTAGTAAAGCTGGTGAACAGTCGGAGGGGCCGGCTGACTCTCACAGCGGGACGGCTCCTCCCTGCCCTAACCCACTTCCAGCATGGAGCCCTGTACGTCAATCATGTGGGACTGCCCCTCCATATCTTGTACGGAGGTAAGGGCGGCACTGCACCCGCCGCCATGCTGGGGAATATGAAGTGGCTATGTGATGATTTCATATTCCCCTCCGGAAGCTCTGATTGGTCAACTGAGCCGAACAATTAGACCATATTCTGGCAGGGAATATGACATCAAAACACTGTAACTTTATATTCCCATGCTGGAACTCAGGCCAGGGAGGGGACAGAGCGCAGTGCCGCACGCTGAAGTGCAGCGCTGACCCAAAAAACTAGTTACAAATATCATAACGCCAGATAACTAAAATTAGAGTGAAGATGTTAGAAACTGACAGGATAGAATGCCAAGATCCACCGGGTGGTTACAGACATGAGAATGAGCAGATAGAAATTACACATAGAAATTGCACCAACAAAATAAAAATGGACATTTACCTTCCTTGTGGCGATTGAATAGGATACTTTGCGTTTTAAGGATAAGGATGATATTTTCTGGATCTGGCCCATCCACAACCTTAGTTGACTTTGTACACAGAAACTCATATGCCTTGTTCACTTTTTCAAACATATCCTAGTAAATAAAAGACAGTCAAAATTATTATTATTTTTTTTTTTTTCATTAGGACACAGGCTATTTAAATCCCACAAATTCCCACAGTACCAGCAGGAGGGAAGAGGTGTGGCTAAAAATTACAATCATAAAATGTAAAAAAACACACTAAAATCACATTTATAATAAAAATAAAATGGATCCAATAGGATTTCCACTCTAAATGCTGTTAATACTGTAGAATAATAGTTCCATTGGGCTGCTCTGCCACACACTTCGGGTCTACCTGATGTCAGCTGTTGCCTGGAGAATCTTAGACACTCCTGACTGCTCACTTGTCAGGTTGCAGCAGATTGATATCATTATTTACAGTGACGCTAAATTCAGTAGTTACCATAGAGACAGGGATACTGCCAACTCATGTCTCACCAGACTCCTGAATGTTGCTTCTTCTGACAAACAATTTCCATGAAGACTGGAGACACTCCTAGCTCGCATCTCATAGGCTCTGGAATACCACGGACGCAAATATTCCTTTTTTTTCACTGATTCAAGCAATAAGGGACTGATGTATTTAATTTGAATATTCAATACATCTCCTTACGCTTCAGTGTCTTAACAGACTTAAAACATAACATGGTGCAGCAATATTTATTTGCAAAAAACAAATGTGATCCTCCCTATTCCTATGCCCTATCACTGTTTGCAATGCTTTATTGTTTGACTTAATATTATGTGTGCTGGAATGTTAGTGTAGAATGTGGTATGATGTATAGCAGGGGTACTCAACTATTCTTAGTGAGGGTCTGCTTATCTAAGTCTTCCACTGGTAAAGGTCCGAGCAAAGAACTGAGGCCTGATTCACACCTAGTGGCCGCAGTGCCATGAAGGAAATAGGTAAAACGACTGAAGTCTGGAGGATGTAAATGTACTGTTTCCTGTATTTTCTGAATACTGCTAGAGACTGTACCCCTGAATATAATTCTGCCACACGCTGTACCCCTGAATATAATGCTGCCACACGCTGTACCCCTGACTATAATGCTGCCACACGCTGTACCCCTGAATACTGCAACATGCTGTGCCCCTGAATATAATACTGCCACATGCTGCACCCCTGAATATAATACTGCCACAGGCTGTACCCCCTGAATATAATAATGCCACATACTATACCCCTGTATATATTACTGCAGCATGCTGTGCCCCCGAATATATTACTGCCACACACTATGCCCCAGGTATAGTGCTGCCACATGCTATGCCCCTAATATATTAAAGCAACACCTGAATAAAATACTGCCACACACTGTACCCCTGAATATAATGCTGCCACACACTGTGCCCCTGAATATATTACTGCAGCATGCTGTGCCCCCGAATATATCACTGCCGCACGCTGTACCTCTGAATATAATACTGTCACACACTGTACCCCCTGAATATAATAATGCCACATACTATACCCCTGTATATATTACTGCAGCATGATGTGCCCCCGAATATAATAATGCCACATACTATACCCCTGTATGTATTACTGCAGCATGCTGTGCCCCCGAATATATTACTGCAGCATGCTGTGCCCCCGATTACTGCAGCATGCTGTGCCCCCGAATATATTACTGCCACACACTATGCCCCAGGTATAGTGCTGCCACATGCTATGCCCCTAATATATTAAAGCAACACGCTGTGCTCCAGGTATATTACTGCCACACGCTGTGCCCCTGGTATATTTCTGCCACTTGATATGCCCCCGATATAGTTCTGCCACACGCTATATCCCCGGTATAGTACTGCCACACGCTATATCCCTGGTATAGTACTGCCACACGCTATATCCCTGGTATAGTACTGCCACACGCTATATCCCTGGTATAGTACTGCCACACGCTATATCCCTGGTATAGTACTGCCACACGCTATATCCCTGGTATAGTACTGCCACACGCTATGTCCCTGGTATAGTACTGCCACACGCTATGTCCCTGGTATAGTACTGCCACACGCTATGTCCCTGGTATAGTACTGCCACACACTATACCCCTGGTATAGTACTGCCACACGCTATGTCCCTGGTATAGTACTGCCACACGCTATGTCCCTGGTATAGTACTGCCACACGCTATATCCCTGGTATAGTACTGCCACACAATATGCCCCCAAATATAATTTTACTTACTACTCGTCTATCTACTTAGAAAATGTCCTACCTAGCTATACTTCCTGACTACCTATCAAACTTACTACCTGCCTACCTAGCAAACTCACAACCTACCAAGCAAACTTACTACCTGTATACAACAAACTTACTACAAGGGTGTCCAACCTACCTATGTACCTACCTGGGACAAACTTCCTACAAGGGGGTCCCTTACCTAACTACTTGGGTCAAGCTTCCTTCAAGAGGGTCATACCAATAATGAGGGAAAGCTACCTACAGGGGCATGCTACCTACAGAGGAGCAAGCTACCTACATGGGCCCATCTGCCTACAGTAGAGCCCTACATACAGAATGCAAACTACCTACAGGAGGGTCTTTCTTACAGGGGGCAAGCTACCTACAAAAGGGTCCTACATACAGGATGAAAACTACCTACAGGAGGGCCCTACATACAGGGGCAAACTACCTACAAGAAGGTCCTTCATACAGGGGGCAAGCTGCATAGTGGAGAGTCCATCATACGGGGGGGGGGGGGGGATACCTACAGGAGGGCCCTTCATACAGGGGTAAGCTACCTACATGAGGGTCCTACCTACAGGGAGCAAGCTACTTACAGGATGGTCCTGCATACAGGGGCAAGCTACCTACAGTGGTCAAACTATCAACCCAAGGGTCCTACATGCAGGGGAAAACTGCATACAGGAGAGTCCTACATACAGGGGGTAAGCTGCCTACATGGGCCAAGCTGTCAACAGAAGGGTCCTACATGCAGGGAGCAAACTACATACAAGAGGGTCCTACACACAGGGGGCAAGCTATTAACAGGAGGGTCTTCCTTACAAGGGGCAAGCTGCCAACAGGCGGGTCCTACATACAGGGGCAACTTAGCTACAGAAGGGCCTTAAAGGGGTCAAAACTACCGGAGGGACCTACCTACAGGAGGAAAGCTACTTCCAGGAGGGCCCTACATACAGGGGCCAAGCTACATACAGGGGGCACCTAACGAATGGGAAATAATAACTACTGGAGCAACCTATCTACCCAATAGGGAAGGGGGTGGGAACCTACCTAATCCTTCCCAACCGACTTTACTGTGCGTAACATGGAATTATTACTGATAAGGATGCTGGAAAAGTGTGAAGCCCAATATGTTTGTGTTGCAAGTTCTGGGCTAAAGAGTTGTGGCTGAGAGAAATCTTTATGTTGGCCAGGGCCAGATGGAGAAGAAAAGGGAAAGGTGAAAGACTCTGATCAGAAAAGAAGTCATCTGTGAGTTGCCGGCATATAGCTGCACTGTAATCTACATAGCCAACATATATAGGTCTTGTGTATTGCCTTTTTTTTTTAATTATATATTTTTAATAAAGCAATTTTTTGTCTTTCAGCGACAATTATTTGGTAGGGGTGCCACGCAGAAAAAATTTTGTTCTGAAAGGTGCCAGAGCCGAAAAAGTTTGGGAACCACTGTTCTAACCACATATTACAAACAAAAAAAATATAGGCATATCAATACATAAAGATGAAAATTTTAGTTTTTTTTTTTTTAATCATCTACCTATTAGATCTAACCTATGGATTAATACAAACCCTTCCATCAGGATTCTTGTCTGGATGGTATTTCTGAGCAAGTCTGAAGTATGCTTTTCTTATCTTACTCTCTTCTTGCCTTAGATAAAAAAGGGGAAACAATATTAATTTCTCATGTAAACAGAACAGAATCCCACAAAGGGCAAGATATTTAAGCTGCTTTAACAGTTTGAAAGATATATGATATATTTTTGATAAGTAAATTTTGCTTTCTTTATTATACAAAATCAAAACCTTCACAGTTCATAAATACAGTGGAAAGCCTAAAGAAGGGTTACAACTAAAAATGCTGTTTAGTCAACGTCAACTATGTATCGAATGGTTGTAAAGCTCATATGATAAAATTGTGCACAATTTACATGGCGTGCAGGACTTCTCACAATGAATCACAATTTTTTCCTTGTTTTAACATCAATAACTTACAGGCCTTGTCCTTTTGGAAGACCAAGAACGTCATAAGCATCATCAATAGACATACTTGGAGGTTTTTTCTCTACCTCTCTTTTCCAGGCATCTAAAGTGTCCTTCAAAAGTTTCACCTAGTAAAAAAAAGAAATAAATTAGAGTATGCTCACACTGGCAAAAAAAAAAAAAAAAAAAACCAGTGTGCAATCTGCTTTGTGGATTTTGGTGCCGATTTTGATGTGGTTTTTCATGTGGCTTTCCATGCTGATTTTTTTCTTAAACCAAGCAATAATTTTTTTGCATATCCCCCATTCAAACCAATGTAAAAAAATTTTTTGCATTTTTGGTGCAGAAAAAACAAAACAAAACATTTCTTGTCTATGTGAACGAGCCCTTCTTAATATTCTATAACTACATTTTTCATACAAAACAGACAACAAAACATGTTTGTAACTTACAGGATCCTTAATTGGCCAATTCGGAAATCTGAATGTGTCACAGAAATGTTTCAGGTAGTAGATGTTGCAGAACAGCTCATTCTCCAGTTGCGGATAATTGATGACTGGAATAGGGCAGTATTGGTAAAGTGCTCTTGTGTTACTCTGAAGTCGGGGGCTGAAATCAGCTAAGTGGGCAGCAATCTTCTCAATCATGAGTCGTCTGAAATTCATCAACAATTAAAAGGTTTGAGTATGAAAACAAATATACTATGCATTAAAAGGAAAATGAAAATCTAAGATGCCGGGAACACATGAGAAGCACCTTCAGCTAATGCAAAAAAAGGCATATGATACACGTAAATGCATTCAACAAAAAGAGGTTTAATAGCATCCACAATTCAAATTGTCCATGCCACTGGTCTGACTAGTTTTTGTAGACTTAGAGGGCACAATCTAGATCAGTGTGTGCTAATCAATTAGACTTTGATTTCAGGGCTGTGAAAATACGCATATGAGTATATCTAGATTGTATTGATATGCATACCTCATTTCACTGCTCCAAATAGCCTCTGGGGTATCAAACTCTCCAAGAAAAATCTCAGAAAATTTTTCTGGCTCATAGTTTTCTAGATAGCATACCATAGCTTCAGGGAGAATGTGACCAAGGATGCTTCGTTGGAAGATGTCTGTTCCTTTACTCTGAAACAAAAAAATCATTAATGCCAGGTAAATGTATATTTATTATAGAAAGACAAATCTAAAAAACAGTTGCTCAAGCCTACATATCTGTTTCATAGTCAGGAAGCAGTAACTTTCTTTCAGAAAGTGTGGTAAACCCTTATATATAACAGGAGAGTAGAGAAACACAAAAAAATAAATAGACTACAAACAGATATAAATAACTTTTCAAGTCTCCCAAACTTTAATCTAACACTCCTATGTTGTAACATGCACCTAACTATACTACATTTATGGGGACAAACATAATCAAAAACAACTCCCAATGAACCTTCATATGAAACATACTTAAAGGACTGCATCTTCGTTATCAGGGTCCTACAGTTTCATAAATAAATATCTATAGCTTCCATTTCTTATTTTATATTACAAGAAAGAAACCAGATTAACTTTCAATTTCACCCTGTGTTGGGGGTGGGTTTTAGCAACATTCTGCCCATTTTAACCCCTTAGCGACACGGGACGTATTTTTACATCCTGTGCCAGCTCCAGTTATGTGAAGCGCGCTAAGGAGCTGAGCGCGCTTCATACCTAGCAGGTCCCGGTTGCTATCAGCGACTAGGACCCACGGCTAATATGGGACATCGCCGATCGGGATGATGTCCGGTATTAACCCTTTAGACACCATGATCAAAGCTGATCGCGGCATCTAAACCCAGGACAAAATACTGCCGGTTAGCTCAGCAGAGCTGTTCGGGACCATCGTGGTGAAATCGAGGCAGCCGAAACAGCTGAGAGGACAGCGGGAGGAGCCTTACCTTGCTCCTCCCTGTCCGATCGGCGTTTGATTGCTCCAAGCCCGAGATACAGGCTGGAGCAATCGAGCACAGATTACACTGATCAATGCTATGCTATGGCATAGTATTGTTCAGTGTATGCAATCAAAGGATTGCATGTAATAGTCCATTATGGAGGCTAAAAAAAAAAAAAGTAAATAAATGTGATTTAACCCCTTTCTGAATAAGTTTGAATCACCCCCCTTTTCCCATAAAAAAAAAAGGAGATTTTTTATGCTTACAGTAAAATCTCTTTCTCGAAGGATCCATTGGGGGGACACAGACCTTGGGTATATGCTGCTGTCTCTAGGAGGCTTGACACTATGGTAACCAAAAAGTCAGCTCCGCCCAGCAGGATATACCCGCCTCCCGGCCACTGAGCTAATCAGTTTTAGTCCCAGAGCAATAGGAGACCGACAGGTCAAAGGAAAAAAAAACATGAACTGTCCGAGAACCAGAAGAAAAAAATAACTGAACATTCCCTCGGACAGAAAATCGAATAGGAACCCCAGAAAAGGGCGGGAGCTGTGTCCCCCAATGGATCCTTCGTTGAAAGAGATTTTACTGTAAGCATAAAAAATCTCCTTTCCTCTATCGGCTCCATTGGGGGACACAGACCTTGGGACGTACCAAAGCCGTCCCTTGGGCGGGCAGAGAAAAAAGGTCAGGCAGTCGGCTGTACCACCGCCACCTGGAACACTTTACGGCCCAGACTAGCATCAGCCGATGCGAAAGTATGAACTTGGTAGAATCTCGAAAAAGTGTGTAAAGACGACCAGGTGGCCGCTTTACAGATCTGTTTCGGAGAGCCCAGGATGCCCCCACAGAACGGGTGGAATGAGCCAAAACCCTGAAGGGTGGGATCTTCCCCTTGCAGCGGTAAGCTTCCGAAATAGCACATCGGATCCACCGAGAAATGGTGGCAGGCTGTCCCTTTCGACGACCTTCCGTAAGGACGAAGAAAGAATAGCACTGACAAAAGGAAGATGTGACAGAAAGATAAGTCCGAACAGCCCGTACCACATCCAATTTGTGGAGTAAGCGCTCCCTGGGATGAGAAGGAGCGGGACAAAAGGAGGATGTCCTCGTTGAGATGAAAAGCCGAAGCGACCTTAGGTAAGAAGGACAGATCCGGCCGGAAAACAACCTTGTCCTGATGAATTATCAGGAAAGGAGAACGGCAGGAGAGAGCTGTCAGTTCAGATACTCTCCTAATGGAAGTTATGGCTATAAGAAAAGCCACCTTCCAGCATAGGAGGTGAAGAGGAACCTCCCTAAGCGTCTCAAAAGGTGCGTCTTGGAGAGCACCTAGAACTAAGTTCAAGTCCCAAGGGGGAGAAGGGGACCGGTAAGGAGGGACAGCGTATGCCACGCCCTGAAGGAAGGTCCGGACATGCGAATTGGAAGCAAGAGGATGCTGAAAGAGAATGGAAAGGGCCGAAACCTGACCCTTAAGGGAGCTGAGAGCCAGCCCTTGTTCCAACCCTGACTGCAAAAAGGAGAGGAGACGGGGAAGGGAAAAGGTAACTGGAGAAAAGGTCTGAGTTTCGCACCAACGAAAGTAAGACCGCCAGGTATGGTGATAAATTTTCGCAGAGGAGGGCTTGCGAGCCCTGAGCATGGTGTGAATTACCTGGGAAGAGAAACCGCGGGCCCTTAGAACCGCGGTCTCAACCGCCACGCCGTTAAATGCAGCGACTGTAAATTGGGGTGGCAAAGGGGACCCTGTGACAGTAGGTCTGGACGAAGTGGAAGACGGAACGGAACGTCGTCCAGAAGCCAGACCACGTCGGCGTACCATGCCCTTCGGGGCCAGTCTGGAGCACCAGAATGGCGGAGACTACTTCCATCTTGAGCTTCCTCAGAACCCTGGGAAGGAGGGGGAGGGAACAGATAGGGCAGGACAAAGCCCGACCACGGAATCACTAGGGCATCCACTGCTAGAGCCAGGGGGTCCCTGGACTTTGACACAAACGTCAGAATTTTCCGGTTGTGTCGAGACGCGAAGAGATCCACGTCTGGGCTCCCCCAGAGGTCGCAGATCTGTGCGAACACCTCCGGAAGAAGAGACCACTCTCCGGGGTCGGCTGAGGACTTCCGCTTCCCAGTTGAGCACTCCCGGAATGTGAATCGCCGAAATGGCTGAAACATTGTGTTCTGCCCAGATGAGGATCTTTGTCACCTCGGACATGGCCGCTGAGCTGCGAGTGCCGCCCTGCCGATTGATGTATGCCACGACCGTGGCGTTGTCCGACTGGACACGGACAGGGTGGCCCTAAAGCAGGCAAGAATCGCAAACCCCAAAAGCGTTCCCTTGAAGGAAACGGGACAATGACACCCTCGATAAGAAGGGACTGCAGAGCCTCCCGAAATTTCCTCGCAAGTGAAGGGGATCGGGGAGCACGGGACTGAAAGAAACGATCCCTCGGAAGGGAGGCAAATTCTATCCGGTGTCAGTTGGACACCACGTCCCTGACCCAGGAGTCCTGAATGTGCGTGGTCCAAACGTCTCGAAAGAGTAAGCGTCAACCTCCCACCCGAGAAAAAACTGCAGGTGGGGGCGTCCCTTCATGCAGAAGTGGGTTTGCGGTTGCCCGGTTTAGCCGCAAAACGGCCGGAATGGTTGGTGTCCGACTTCCATGAGGGACGCGCCTTGAAGAAGGGGACCTTCTTGTCACACGAAGGCTCCTGGCTGGACCCTTTAGAGGGGCCAGAAGTCTGAAAGGAAGAAAGACTTTCTGCGGAAGGAAGTGCTAGACTTGTTTTGAGGTAATAAAGAGCTCTTACCAACTGTCACCTCAGAGATAATCTCATCCAGGCGCTTGCCGAAAAGTCGGGAAACGGCAAAAGGAATCTCGGTGAGAGACTTCTTAGATGCAACATCCGCGTTCCATGCTTTAAGCCAAATGGAACGACGGAGGGCCACTAGATTACCGGTGGCAAAGGCAGCGCAGCAAGCTTAGTGAAAGGAAGCAGAACACAGAAAGTCTCCAGCTTTGGAACATTGGAGGGCCAGAGCAGACAGTTCTTCCGGGGGAGATCCCGAAAGAATGCCCTGACGGAGTTTGGAATACCAAAACGAAAGGGCCTTAGACACCCAGGTGGAGGCGAAGGTGGGAAGCAGGGAGGAACCCGCTGCTTCAAAGGCATACTTCGCTAAAGACTCAACCTTTTTGTCTGCTGGATCCTTGAAGGCAGCTGCATCCGCCAGCAGCAAAGTAGTAGCTTAGAGAGGCAGGAAACCAGAGGATCCACCGATGGAGAGGAAGTCAACTTAGAGACGAGGTCCTTGGCGAAAGGATATCGCGCTTGAATTTTCTTCAGTCCCTTAAACTTCTTCTCGGGGTGCTTCCAGGCAGATTCTACAATGGCATCAAATTCAGTGTGAGAGCTAAACACTTTGGGTGCCGGTCGGGCACGAGGAAAGGATACTTCTGGAGCTACATCCGAAGTTCCTGGGTCCTCTAGGTTAAAGGTGTCTCTTATGGCCGTAACCAATGAGTTCACAATGTCCACTGAGTCCGAACGGTCCTCTGAATCGGATCACGAATCGGAAACCTCATCTGCCAGCTCTCCAGGAGAGTGCGAAAGAGTGGAGGCAGCCCTAGAAGAGGGAGACTCCGACCGGGTACGTGGCTCAGGGGAGCCAGAGTGGTAATGAGTAACTAATATACAATATATCTGTTTTGAGGGAGGGACAGTTCTGGGCACGGACAAAGCAAAAAAATTAACAGTCTCACCCAAGTCTGTGTCCCTTGGCAGCTGCTGTGAGGAGAACTCCGCACCGAGGCTGTGAAGAGAGAGAAAGAGACGCAAGCCAATAGAAGGAAGGGGCCGGGTCAGATGCAGGGGCGCTGTGATTGGCCCCTGCATGGCCCCAAACGCGCGCACAGCGCTGATTGGTGGCTCAGTTCGCGCTACTGAAGCGCTTATGCGGCCTGGTGGGCAGAGCTAACGTCCGCCGGGCCGCAGAAGAATACAGAGAGACTTAGTATTGGCGCCCGCTCCGAACCCTGAGCGCACACGCCGCCTGTAGTGAGCGCCTATGTGCCCGGGGGACGGAGCGGGCGAAGTGCCGTCGGCAGCCGCAGCTGCCGAAAACGAAGTAAAACAGCGCGCACGCCGCAGGAAGAAGCCTGTGGCACATACATCCCACACAGACTGCCCAGATAAAGTGCCCCTTACTGTGAACACACTGCCTCAGACACACTGCTCCCCCATATAATAAAAAATAGGGAAGAATAAAGTATCCCATGGCCAGCCTCAGCTTCAGCAAGGATGGTGGCCAAATCAGGGGTCTACAGCTGTTGCAAGACCTAAGGAGAGAAAAATACTCACCTGTGCTGAAGAACTTACCTAAAGAAGTCTTCAAAATGTAGTCTTCAGTCAGCATTGTCACCTGCAGCAAGCCAAGCTCATAGCGGGGCAAACAGGGAGGCAGGGGGCCCCGGACCCATGAGGTACAACCCCAAGTGCTGACCGTTGGTGAGAGGGGGTTAACAGTACATCCAAGATGCCTGCCACCTCTCGCAATGGGGAAACAGTGAACCGTAGTTCCCGAGTCCCCACCTAAAAACAGAAAGAAAAAGGAATAAAGCACTAACCCTAAATCTAAAAAATATGAGACCTGGTCTGGAGAACACCAGACCAGTGTCCACCTCCTTAAGACACTAAGCTAAAACTGATTAGCTCAGTGGCCTGGAGGCGGGTATATCCTGCTGGGAGGAACCGACTTTTTGGTTACCATAGTGTCAAGCCTCCTAGAGACAGCAGCATATATCCAAGGTCTGTGCCCCCCAATGAAGCCGATAGAGAAAAGAAAATATATATATGTAAAACAAAAATAAACATATGTGGTGTTGCCACGTGTGTAAATGTCCATTCTATAAAAATATGTTAATTAACCACACAGTCATTGGCGTAAACGTAATAAAATTCCAAAATCCAAAATTGCATATTTTTGGTCACTTTGTATACCTTAAAAAAAAAAGGTATACAAAGTGATTAATAAGTCCCATCAAGACAAAAATGGTACCAATAAAAACTTCAGATCACAGCGCAAAAAAAAAGGCCCTCATACATCTCTGTATATGGAAAAATAAAAAGGTTATAGGGGTCAGAAGATGACAATTTTAAACATACTAATTTTGGTGCATGTAGTTCTATTTTTTTTTAAATAGTAAAATAATAGTAAAATAGTAAAGTAAAATGTTTACTGAAAAGTGCACTGCGTAGAATCAGAAGCCCCCAAAAGTTACAAAATGGCATTTTTTTTCCCAATTTTGCCATACAAATATTTTTTTTCTGGTTTCGCCCTAAATTTTGTGGTGAAAGGATTGATGTCATTACAAAGTACAATTGGTGGTGCAAAAATAAGCCCTCACATGGATCTGTAGGTGCAAAATTTAAAGTGTTACAATTTTTAGAAGGTGATCAGGAAAAAACTAAAATGCAAAAACAGAAAAACCCTGAGTCCTTAAAGAGTACCTGTCATCAAAAAAACTTTTAATATATTGTTAATTAATGTCTGCCTAACAAATTTCTAATTTAATGTGATTACCTAAAATGTTCATTTATATATTTATTTTTCAATCTAAAATACGGCCACTAGGGGTCTCCCAACATGTCTGTCTCTCAGAGATTTTGGACTCTTGCCGGCCTTGTGCACGAGTCCGAAATCTCAGTCAGCTTGGCTGACAAGCAAGCACAGCACAGCTCCCTGCCTGTCAATCAGAAAGGCAGGAGTGAGCACTGTGCCCGGAGCAGAGCGTCATCAGGCTCCAGCAGCGGGGCCCATGAAAGTACTAAGGAAAGCAATAAAGTTATCATATATATATATATATATATATATATATATATATATATATATATATAAAAAAAAACAAAAAAAAAAACGACATTGTACAGTTGTCATGACGATCATCAGCTGACCTCAGCCTCCCTTGACTGTAGTGTGAATCTGACCGGAGGAGCAGAAAGCATGTGAGGAGCGCGGGGTCAGTGATGTCACTACAGGGGCAGGCGAGGGTCAATATTGTTATATGGACATTACTATAGCAGTCATGTTCGTATGCCGACAGGAGAGGGTCAATAATGTCATATGGACATTACTATAGAGGAGGAAGGGCAGAAGTGAGCCCAGCAAGGCTTCACATGATGTTGCTCCTGCCAGGCCACGCCCCCTTCCTCCCTCCACACGGGCAGCAAAGTGAGCTGGGAAAATCAGAACACTAAAAAGGTACATAGGGGGTGTTCAGAAAACAAACAAACGCAGGCTTAGTGTCAGGTAGAGTCAGGGACAGATTGGGGGGGGGGGATTAGGGACAGTTTAGTTCATGATAGGTACTCATTAAGGGGTTAAACAAACATCTACTTACCATCCTGCTGCTCCCCCAGTGCCTCCATTGTCCCGCTGCGGTCTCCATGCCCTCCTCTTCCTGGTTCCCTGTGGTCAATACGTTGTAGCTGGCCAAAGCAATGTCCCGCCTTGGACATTGATTGGCTGAACAGCAATGTCGTGTATGGAGCCCTGGCACCAAGAAGACGATTGGGCTCAGTATGTTACATTGTTGCTTAGCCAATGATTCGCTGAGCCACAGGAGTACTTCTATAGTCCCTTAAGGGCGCAGGGATTTTTCACCTTTTTATTTATTTATTATTATTTTTTTTTAAATCAGATAATTTTTATTCAAGCTTTTTTATGAACACAAAAACAAAATAACACACATACAAACAACCCACCTCTCATCCGGGGTAGACAGTCAAGAGGAATCAGTACAGATTTGTCCCAATTAATTAACAGACCAGAATATGAACCGAAGTCAGAGATAATAGACATGACAGGAGCCAAGGAGAGTATCTCCCAAAAACAGCAACATATCCATCCGCATAGTGCGCCACCTGCTCCTCAATGGACTGATACCAAAACCCCAACATACTAACGGAAGACCTAATGAGGCAAGCCAAAGGCTCAATAGCTAATGCAAAGAGCAGAGGCAACAGGGGGCACCCCTGCCGCGTGCCCCTCTGCAACCGAAAGGGCTCCGATAGCTGACCATCCACAGGCAACAGGGTTAAACAACAATTGAACACAAGCGAGAAACCAAGGTCCAAAACCCATAGATCTCAAAGCCCGCCACAGATAGTTTCAATCGGCGCTATCAAAGGCCTTGGCAGCGTCCAATGAAACCAGCGACCTAGCACCGGCCCCCTCTTGTGACATCTGCAAGTTAAGATAAACTCTACGGATATTGTCTACGGTAGATTTACCTGGCATAAAGCCAGTATGGTACCCATGAACTAGTGATAAGACAACCTTAGCCAGTTTGTTAGCGAGTTATCGAGCCAGCAGCTTCACATCAGCACATAGGAGAGAAATAGGTCTACAGGAGCCTGCACATAACAGGTCCTTACCAGGTTTTGGAAGGAGCACGACGATCGCCCCCATCATGGAACTTGGCAAAGCACCCTCCTCCACCGCTGCCTCGAATACCAGCTGAAATTGTTTATACACCTCACTTGGCAGACTGTTGGGGCCCGGGGACTTCTCATTAGCAGCATCTTTTAAGGCTAGTTCCAATTCTTCCAGAGAGATATCCGTGTCTAGCTCACCCCTCTGCTCCGGAGAAAGAGATGGTAGAGACACCCATGCCACATAGTCCTCCAAGTCTGCCTCAGAACAAACAGTCTTGGATGAGTATGCATCCTGATAAAAAGCCAACATCACCCGCAAAATGTCCTTATCCCTTCATGACCTCCCTAAAACTCCTAAATTCTACACCTACAATCTCTGCCATAGTCAGCCATTGTAGCCAGAACGGGTTCAACCTCCACGGCGGGCGCTCACCTCAACGTCCCATTGTACCTGCAATTTTAGGCAGACAGTAGAGTGATTAGATAAACCTCATGCCAAGCACGCAACCTCCCGCACCAGACCCACCATATCAACACTACCAATAGCCAGATCAATTCTGTAAAGAGTCCCATGAGTTGCAGAGTAGCAAGAATATTGTTTAGTAGTCAGATTACGATGATGCCACAGATCCATTAAGTCAACTCACCCAACATTCTAGCCAGGCCAGTAGGCCTAGAGGAAGGGGGGGCCCGGAGTCCCTAAAATGTATTTAAAGAAGCGTCCACCACTTGAAAAAAATCCCCACAAAAAAGGAGAGGAGCCATAGGGAACCCAGACACTATAGATAAGATACATTGTAATACAGCACTACTGTATGGAGGAGGGATGTAGACACATACAAGGATGAGTAGTTGGTGAGACACTTCCCAAACCAGACATATAAATCGCCCATCTGGATCAATAACCGATGAGACCGCCTTAAAGGGAATGGACTTGTGAACTAAAATACTGACTCCCCTAGCATGAGAGGAGTATGTAGAATAATAAGAATAACCAACCTATGCTTTATGGAAGTCCGCAGTATTTTCTGCCGTCAAATGGGTCTCAGACACCATATAGCAGGTTGGAACTGCCTCACTGAATTAAATATGGCATAGCATTTAGCAACCTCTCCAAGTCCCCGGACATTCCAGCCTAAAACATTAAACACCACCATCAAACAGGGAAGAGTAGGGATGAACACAAAGGACCATAGGTCCCCAGAGATGACCAGCAAACACACTCACAGTTAAGAAAGACAAGCAATGTGCCAGAAGGGAGGGAGAGAGACTGAAAACAAACTAGACAAACACCGCAAAACAAAAAACTCAGCCACACACAACACTGTGGCATGCGGTACCAGGTGGCGCCAATATGTTCACGCCAGTCAGTATCACTCTCCAGAACATATAGGAACATCCATCCAACAACACAGAATGGAGAAACATAAGTACAGACCAGAGTGAGAACATACAGGAAGAATGCAGTCAACCAACCACACATAGCAAATAAACAGTAAGAACATTCCCGCAGTAAAACAGTGATCTACTCATCCCTCAAGAAATCAGTCAAAAGAAATACCCCCACAAAATAAGGACCAGTAACCCCCCACCCCAATAAAAAAAAGAATAACGCTATCAGAACCCAGAGCTAGTAATGTATCCCATCAGAATACACAATATAGGACTATGCAGAAGAAAAAATAGCATAACAATAGTAGAATCAGGAACAGCAGTCCACTGGGTAATACGCAGTACAAGAGTATCTAATGCAAACAATGTGACCCATCCTAAGAAAAAAGGCATTAAAGAACATTATGGAATAAACAGCATGTTAGCCATAGAATAGAACAGTCCATCTGGTAATAAGCAGCATAGGCGAAAGGAACAGTTCAGTCCGGGGCAGGGCGCGGAGAGCCCATATGTGCCGTCTGGCGTAACTGAGACTCGTGGGCGTCCAACTAGCGGATGGCCGCATCCACCCCCTCGAAGAAGTGGTTAGTGCCCATAGCAACCACACCAAATCTAGCCAGGTACAACATAGAGTACTGCACCTTCAATGCACACAGCCGTTTCTTGACATCAAACGAGGCACGAGTCTTCTGCACTTCCGTTGAGAAGTCAGGGAAGGAGGAAATAACACGGCCGTCCACATTAATGGTCTGTTTCTCTCTGGTGAGCCGTAGAACCAAGTCCAGAGCCCGATAGTGGAGGCTCCCTAGGGGACAGATAGGCCACGCAGATCTTAAAAGGGACGGCCCATGCCGCAACTCTAGCCTCACCTCTACCACCGCTCCGGGTCCGTAAGACAGGATGCACCAGCACCCGCCGGCAATCCCACAGCTGCGCAGCTGCTCCGGTCTGTGGCTTCCGCTGGAGAGTCCACCGGCTCTGCTAGCAGCAGGGGTGGAAAGCAAATCCCAGGATCCGGAGGCCCAAGCTGGCGGACGGATGGAAGAGGCCGCAACAAGCAGCCCCAGCGGTGCCCCAGACAGGTGAGGGGATCTCCACCACCAATGGCCGCGCAGGTCATTAGGAGCAGCCCTTCAGCGCCGGTCTTCAGGAGCAGCGCTCAGGCGTAGGGCTGTATGCAGCAATCCGGGCAGGCAGCAGTCAGGCAAGGATGGGGCTGCAAGGCCTACCTAAAGCAGGGCGCACAGCACACCCACAATGTCCGGCACAGCTCCTAATATCGCCACCAATAGGTGCCCTAACGTGCAGGGGGGGGGGGATAGGGGGATAGCACCCCTTAATTCAGCAGGATGGAGGGGATGCAACAGGATAGAAGAGCAGGATGGCAGGAGCTCACTGCGAGCATGTCCACTCAGGCAGCCATGCAAACCACGCCCCCGGGATTTTTCACTTTTGTCTTTTCATCCTCACCTTCTAATAGCCATGACGCTTTTAACCCCTTAAGGACCAAGCGTTTTTCAGTTTTTGCACTTTAGTTTTTTCCTTCTTATCTTTTAAAAATCATAACCCTTTCAATTTTGCACCTAAAAATCCCTATGATGGCTTATTTTTTGCACCACAAATTCTACTTTGTAATGACATCAGTCATTTTACCCCAAAATCTACAGTGAAACAGAAAAAATTACACCTTATCTTTATTCTGTAGGTCCATACGATTAAAATGATACCCTACTAATATAGGTTTTATTTTGTATTACTTCTGAAAAAAATCCTAACTACATGCAGGAAAATGTATACATCTTCTGACCCCTATAACTTATTTTTCCGCGTATGGTATGAGGGCTCACTTTTTGCGCCGTGATCTCAAGTTTTTAACGGTACCATTTTAGTTTTTATCAGACTTTTTGATCACTTTTTATAAAAATGTTTATGATATAAAAAGTGACCAAAAATACGCTATTTTGGACTTTGGAATTATTTTGCATGTATGCCATTGACCATGCAGTTTAGCTATGTGAAAAGGAGGGTTGATTCGGAATTTTATTAGGGGAGGGGTTAAATGATCTTTATTAACTTATTTTTTTATTTTTAGTTTTTTTACTTTTTTTATGCAGTGTTATAGCCCCCTGTAGGAACTATAACATTGCACACACTGATCATTGTTATCCCATAGGATAACATTGATCAGTGATTCTGCAGCTTGACTGCTCCTGCCAGGATCTCAGGCAAGGAGCAGTCATTCGGCGATGGGAGACAGGTAAGGGACCCTCCTGATGCATCCTAGCTGATTGGGACATCGCGGTTTCACTGCGATGGTCACCATCAGCCCGACTAAGCTCCTGGGGGTGCATTTTTACAACTTTAAATGCAGCGATCAACTTTGAACACCGCGTGGAACCGCTATCGGTGACACGCACTATTAGCCACAGGTCCTGGCCATTGTTAGAGGCCGGTCCGGACCCGCTATGATGCGGGGTCACGGTGTGACCCTGCCTTATAGAAACAGAGCGGACTCAGGGCATACATGTACACCCTTGGCCTTTAAGGGGTTAATTTTCCACCTATAATCTCATATGAGGTTTGTTTTTTGCACCATCATTTTTACTTTGTAGTACTTAATTCATTTAACCACAAAATCTACAGTAAAACCCCAAAAATTATTTGTGGGGCAAAATTTAAAAAAAATAAAAATAAAAAAAAAAGACAAATTGCAAGCCTGGAGTTTTCTATTTCTACACAGTGCACTTTTACATCTTTTTTCTACTTGTCCATACAAATAAAGTGATAGTCTATTTATTTTGTATTTTTGTTCTATATAACTACTTTAAAAAAAAAAAGCATTTTGTATATAAATTTGTATGATTAATCTGTTAAAGGAGAAATGCGGCACTAAACTTTTAAGTCCAATAGTGCCTAAGCTCCAAAAAAAAAAAAAAAAAAAAAACAAGCTTTAACTCACCTTCCTTGTTCCCCCGTTGCATCCCGTACCTCTGCAGCTGCTCGTCTTCATGCTTCTTAGGCTCAGAATGTCACATTGCGGTCAGCGTATCGCCGGCCACATTGATGTCCCGCCTCGGCTTGTGATAGGCTGAGCGCACTGTCATAAGAAGCTTAGGCCCCGCCTTCTCCCTGCGGCCCGGGCTTCTTACATTACAGTGCGCCTATCACCGGCCGAGGCATGAAGACTAGCAGCTGCGGAGGAACTAGGCGCAACGGGGAAACGTAGGAAGGGAGTTAAAATTTTTATTTTTGCAGCCTGGGCACTCTTGGAGTTAAAAGTTTAGCGCCACATTTCTCCTTAAGGAACAAGGGCATACCTGCACGTCCTGAATCCTTAAGCCGCTTTGAAGCGAGTGCAGGAGCTGTGCTCGTTTAAGAACAGTGAGTGTCAGCTACTATCATTAGCCGGACACTCACTGCTAATGACAGGGAGTGGCGATTCCACCTCTGTCAGTCATTAATCCTTTAGACACTGTCATCAATGCCGATCACTAAGTGTAAAGTGAAAAAAAAAGTTCATTGGTAACTCAGAGGGGCTCACAGAACCCCCTTGACAAGATTGGAAGGGTTCCCGTGAGCTAAAATTGAGCAGGAGGGTCCCCTTTACCTGCCTCCTGTAGCCTTATACAGTAAATGCAATCTAATGATTGCATATCAAGGTCCCCTTTGGAGACTTAAAGTGTAAAAAAAAGTAAATGTTTCTAAAATTATATAAAACCCCCTCCCCTTATAAAAAAAAAAAAAAAAGTAAAATTACCCTTATTTTCCGATTGAACAAAAAAAGAATAAAAAATATAAAAAAAAGAATAAAGATATTTTAAATAATCCCGCTTGCTAAACGGCGTAAACGTAAAAAAATATCAAACACCAAAAATACTGACTTATTAACTTCATATAGCAGAAAAAAATTATAAAAAAGCACTCAAAAAGTCCCATCAAAGCAAAAATTGTACACATAAAAACTACAGATCATGGCGCAAAAAAATTTGCCAAAAGCATGGATTAAAGGGGACCAGCAATGCCTGACCGGCAGCAGGCGAGTACATTTTTTCAAGCATCTTTTATTCCACCCTTGGCATAACTAAGGTGTATATAATACTCCAAAGAACCCTTTAAACTACAGATTCTAGCTTCGAAGTGTGCATACCTCTTCTGATCTGAAAGCTTGTTTAGTATGACTGTACTTGAGAAATCTGAAGAAAAACAAAAGGAAAAGAAAAAGCATATTTTACTACATAAAAAATTGCATCCTTTGATTTTACTCACACATTAGCACAATATATACAATCATGGCCGTAAATGTTGGCACCCCTGAAATTTTTCAAGATAATGAAGTTTTTCTCATAGAAAAGGATTGCAGTAACATGTTTTGCTATACACATGTTTATTCCCTTTGCGTGTATGGGAACTAAACCAAAAAAGGGAGAGAGAAAATGCAAATTTGACAATGTCACACCAAACTCCAAAAATGGGCTGGACAAAATTATTGGCACCCTTTCAAAATTGTGGAAAATAAGATTGTTTCAAGCATGTGATGCTCCTTCAAACTCCCCCGGGGGAAAGTAAGCGGAGTCGGCAATATAAAAATCACACCTGAAGGCAGGAAAAAGGAGAGAAGTTCACTTAGTCTTTGCATCGTGTGTCTGTGTATGCCACACTAAGCATGGACAACAGAAAGAGGAGAAGAGAACTGTCTGAGGACTTGAGAACCAAAATTGTGGAAAAATATCAACAATCTCAAGGTTACAAAATCCATCTCCAGAGATCTAGATTTGCCTTTGTCCAAAGTGCGCAACATTATAAAGAAGTTTGCAACCCATGGCACTGTAGCTAATCTCCCTGGGTGTGGACAGAAGAGAAAAATTTATGAAAGGTGTCAACGCAGGATAATCCGGATGGTGGATAAGCAGCCCCAAACAAGTTCCAAAGATATTCAAGCTGTCCTGCAGGCTCAGGGAGCATCAGTGTCAGCGCGAACTATCGACATTTAAATAAAATGAAACGCTGTGGCAGGAGACCCAGGAGGACCACACTGCTGACATTAAAAAGAGAGATTACATTTTGCCACAATGAACTTAAGTAAGCCAAAATGCTTCTGGGAAAATGTCTTGTGGACAGATGAGACCAAGATAGAGCTTTTTGGTAAAGCACATCCTTCTACTGTTTACCGAAAATGGAATGAGGCCTACAAAGACAAGAACACAGTACCTACAGTGAAATATGGTGGAGGTTCAATGATGTTTTGGGTTTGTTTTGCTGCCTCTGGCACTGGGTGTATGAATGTGTGCAAGGCATCATGAACTCTTTGGATTACTAACAGATTTTGGGTCGCACTGGACAGCCCAGTGTCGGAAAGCTGGGTTTGAGTCTGAGATCTTGGGTCTTCCAGCAGGACAATGACCTCAAACATACGTCAAAAAGCACCCAGAAATGGATGGCAACAAAGCGCTGGAGAGTTCTTAAGTGGCCAAAAATGATTTCAGATTTAAATCCCATTGAACACCTGTGTAGAGATCTTACAATTGCTGTTGGGAAAAGGCGCCCTTCCAATAAGAGAGACCTGGAGCAGTTTGCAAAGGAAGAGTAGTCCAACATTCCGGCTGAGAGGTGTAAAGAAGCTTATTGATGGTTATAGGAAAGGACTAATTTCAGTTATTTTTGCAAAGGGTGGAACCATATATTAAGTTAAGTTAAGGGTGCCAATAATTTTTTCCAACCCATTTTTGGAGTTTGGTGTGACAATTAGCTTTTTTTCCTCCCTTTTCTGGTTTAGTTCCAATACCGACAAAGGGAATAAACATGTGTATAGCAAAACGTGTTACTGCAATCCTTTTCTGTGATAAATACTTCATTTTCTTGAAGAATTTCAGGGGTGACAACATTTACGACCATGACTGTATATAATTTTCTAGGCACACTAACTGGTGATGTGTGTGCTAACTGGTGTTGTCTGTGTGCAAATACTAACCATTAGAGTAGGTGTATCACCTGTTCAGTGTCTCCTTACCTGGCTATAGGAAGCACATTGGAACCAGTGTACATCATTATAAAGAAGAACACTCCAGTGAGATAGAAACGAGGCAGCTGTGGGTTGTCTTGCATGATGTGATAGAGCAATATGGAAACCTTCTCTACCAGGATGGGGTCAAACGTCAGCAAAAGCTGAGGAATGAAATGGAAACACAACTGCATTCAGGCAAAGCAAATAAACCACAGCAGGGGCTTGGGGGGGGGGGGGGGGGGTGGGGGGGGAGAATCAATGAACAGTGAAAAAAAATGTTTAGATCCAGTAAATATTACTAAACCTTTTTTTCATTGTATAGCATTTTATATACTGAGAAATGAAAAAAAAAAAAGTAGATGGGAGTAAGAGCCCAAAAAGGAAAAAAACTAAAACAAAAAAAAATAGAGGTCTGGTCATCAGACAAAATCTGACCTGGGTGATGTGAGGAAGGCAAGTGTTGTCTGACAGCAATCTTTTTATTTTAGGCAGTGGTCTAATGATGGCATTGTCTTGGTCCCTGGGGGAAACAAAAAGACAGCTTTATTGCATCAACTACCTATTACTAATACACATTTTATTTACAAGATCAACCAACACATTCTAAAATGGCCCTGCACAAAATGGCACTAATAACACCCAGGGAAAATGTATTAAACAATAAGGCCCCATTCACATGGTGAGATTCCAAGCTTGCGCTAGGACCACTCAGAAAGGATGGCAATGCATTTTCAAGCGGATTCTGCAGAAACATTTGAATTTATGCAGCAGATGTTTCTGTCGTGGAAATTATGCCAATGATGCAGCAGAATCCCATTTAAAACAATGAGAGCCTGCTGCCTCAGAATTTTCAAGCAGAATTTTCTGCAGGATTCCGTTCGGAAATTCCACCGTGAGAATGGGGCCTAAGAAAACCCTGTGAGTAAATTTACAACCTGCAAAGAATGATTATGCTACTAGAAGTACAGTGGTGTTCAACAGAAGCGAAGCAAATTATAATAAATCCTGATACAGATGATGTACTAAGTAAGAGATAACAGAAAAGGTGTTATTAATCTGCTCAATCCCTTGCCGCTCTTACACTACCTGGACTCACTTCAGCAGGATGTACCGCCCACTGGCACTGAGCTAAACCAGTTTGTCAGGGAGCAGAAGGAGTAGCCAAACCAACAAAAGGAAAGTTTTTCGAAGAACACTACAAGAAAATACCTAAAAGAACCCCACAACAGGGCAAAAAACAAAAACAGGACAAGGTACCAGTAAACAACCTTCAGGAGAAAGGAAGGAACAGGGAAAATAACTTCTTGGTGAAGAATGAGGCAGGGCGACAGGGGAGAGACACTAGTTCAGAAACTCGTTGGTCAAAGTGTACAACGAGGATTGCCACCTTCCAGGAGACAAACGACTTGAAGGGACTCGAAATGAGAGCCTTGTAAGGCATTCAGCACCAATTTGAAGTGCCAGGCTGGAGTGGGAGAACAATAGCAACACTTTGAATGAAGATCTGAACCTGGGAGTTGGAAGCCAGAGGGCTCTGGACGAGGAAGAAGAGTGCTGAAACCTGCCCTTTGAAAGACTAGCTCCCAGTCCCGACTGCAGAAAGGCCATAAAATTCAGCACGGAAAAGACCATAGGAGAAAGGCCACAGTTTGCCACAGCTGTCGTGTTGTCTGTCTGAAGGAGAACAAGGAAGGCTTTGAGTCCGCGAATGCTGAATGCAGAGTAATATAGCCCAGAGCTTCAACATATTGATGGGAAGGAGGGCTTCCTGAGATGTCCAACAACTTTGAGCAGTCTTGTCCCTAAAGACTCCCCCATCCCCCCCCCCCCAGCCGAGGAGGCTCGCATCGGTGGCTAAGACGTGCCTGCAGCTCCACAGGAAAATGGAAGTGAACCTTTGGTAACTGGGAGCTAGTTGCTGGAGACCGGGAGCGGACTTAGTACATCTTAGTTCTACAAACTGCGTAGAAGTAGTAGGAAACTGAGGCTGGGGCTGGGCTGTCTTACAGTGGGGGATGTTGGACCTGGAATCGGACATAGAAGCCAGCAGGCTAAAAAAGAAGGGAAGCAAAGAGTACAGAAGCACAACTTACCCAGTTTCCTGTGTTTAGAAGATCAAAGCTGCGCATGGGCTGAAAATCCTCTGGCTGCCCAAGAGGAGGAGGAGGAGCAGCCAAGAGGAAAAGAGAAGGCCCATAGAAAGGGAAGAGACCTCAAAAAAGGTGTGCTAAGCGCTCATAGGGCCAAGCTATAGCAGGGGGAGGGATAACATGCCCCTGATGACACACTTTGAGCTGACTGCAGATTTGGAGGAAAGGGGCGGAGCTAAGCCGGACCCGGATGAAGGCCGCAGCTGCGTGCTCCATTAATGCCTCCTGGGTGAGCCACATGGAAGCAGTGCAGGAAGGATCAGACTGTGAGACTAGCTGCTGAGTGAGTGAACAGGCTGCTCGACCAATGGAGCATGCGGCCAAGAAGGAACATCTCAAGCATCGCGTGGGATAAGCACAGCTGAAGAGGGAGAACCTGTGGCAGGGACTACAGCACGCCGGAGCAAACGGCTCTAAGCATCGAGGTGCTGGAAATCCAAAGCCAGGTACCAGGCTAGCACATAATGCCAGAGATTCCACATGGAAGAGGGATCCACAGAGGATGGGGGGAGTGGGCGGCTGCACACTTACCCAGACATCTCCAGACAGCTATTATGCACTGTGCCCCTTTGTCGCAGGCTAACTATACACAACTAGTATATAAAGAGGGAAAGAAAAAAAGAAAAGGCCAAGTCTGGAGAACCACAGAGCACAGTGCAAGTGGGCAGATATATCCTGTTCAGGAGGAGCAGACTTTTTTTTTCTTAATGTGACCCTCCTAGTGGCAGCATATACCATCCCTGCCTTCCAGATCGCTGTATTAAAAAGTGTCTGGTCATGAGGGAGGGGGATCTGCTTCCAAGACCAGCGCTTGGAGCAGAACCTGCTCGCTCAGCCATTCACTGGCAGATACTGGACACTACTGCGACCAGAGATCATCTGAGCAGTCAGGTCCTGCTCCGAGCATCTCGGAAGTAGGCTGACAAGACCAGCATTGGGGACCTGGAAGCAGACGAACCAGGGCTGCGGTGGGACCAGCCGGAGACTGGGGGTACATTGTTTATTCTTGCAAGGTCCTAAGCATCATATTACATTTTTTTTTTTTTTTTTTTTAAAGAGCAGGAATACCCCATTAAGTTGAAACCTCCTTAGATCTAGGATTTGTTAGTTCTTCTCCTGCAAAATGGATTTTAGTGAAAGTGGAAAGTAGAACACATACAGAAATATTTACCTGCTAGGAAAGTATCCACACGTGGTTATAAGCATATTTAAGATAAGAGTGGCCAAATCAGTTTCATTCAGGACAGCTTGTCCACTTGCCAGCAAACACCATTTTAGTTGAGGAATGACTTGCAGTGGGCGCCAACCATCCATACCCTGGGCCCAGCAGCGAGTTTTCGGGGTTAACACTCCTTTGGTCCAGAATTCTTGCATCTGCCAAAATAACAATGACATTCAGATTTGCTAGAGGGAGGTCGGTGTCTCAGCAATTCACACAACTGACTATTAAATGGATGATTTTAATTGCCAGAATATAAGAAAGCTTAAATCATGGATGTAAACTGTGAACATTATGACCTACTTCTACAAAGCTGTATGGACCACTTCTTTCCTTGTCAGCATTGCCAAAATACCATTCCTTCTCACTCTCTCTCTTCATATCAGGAGATGCTTCAATGACATTGCTCTATGAAAAGAAATTAAAGATTATAAAACATTCCCACTACTGATTCAAATGAGATGGTGTATACAAACACAATGTAGAGATACACAAATTATACGGATAAAGCAATTTATCATAACTACTAAAATAGATACATGTTGAGGGTGCAATTCAAAAAATAGGCAAAAAATAGATAAAATGATGAGATTGACCCCTTCAGGATAAAGCCCATTTTCATTTTTTGTGTGTCTTTTCTCTTCGGAATCCAGTGAGCCATGTAAGAACATGTTTATTGCTCAGCCAATTGTACTTTGTAATTCCTGCTTTCATTCCCCCCCCCCCCCCAAAAAAGGGGGGTTTGCCCTTTAAGGCAAAAATGGCACAGTTACTTTATTCTGTGGGTTCATCCGATTAAAATTATAAAATACTATAGTTATGTTGAAGCTCTACAGGGTAACTCACCTGAAGTGGAACTGTGGCTCTGCTGGTGTGAAGATGTGCTAAGGTAAGGAGATCAACCAGGATCCTAACTCCATTGGAGTCCATAACATCTTTCACATTTTTCTAGAATGTAATAACACAATGTACAGATAAATTATCTGGCAGCAAAATTAAAGGGGTACTCCGGTGGAAAACTTTTTTTTTTTTTAAATCAACTGATGCAGGAAAGGTAAACAGATTTGTACATTACTTCTATAAAAAATCTTAATCCTTCCAGTACTTATCAGCTGCTGTATACTACGGTGGAAATTCTTTTCTTTTTTTTTGGATTTATTTTCTGTCACAACCACAGTGCTTTCTGCTGACACCTCTGTCCAAGTCAGGAACTGTACAGAGCAGGAGAAAATCCCCATAGCAAACATATGCTGCTCTGGACAGTTCCTAAAATGGACAGATGTGTCAGCATTTCCTCTGTAGTATATAGCCGCAAATTTTGAATAGAAGTAATTTACAAATCTGTTTAACTTTCTGGCACCAATTGATTTAAAAAAAAAAAAAAAAAGTTTTCCACCGGAGTACACCTTTAACAATACTTTGCAATATCTGAGATACCTACCTTATTAAGAATCAGCTTGTTTAAAAATAAGATGAGCCTGTCCCTTTCCAGTCTGTCAGTGCACTGAAAACAAAAAGAGATGTAAAAAGACTGAATACAGAAGATCTGAATGCTTTATTTAAAGGGAATCTGTTAACTCTATTTGCTTCCAAGCACTGCAGACACTGTTGGATAGCTGTCAGTGTATAAAGGCAAACAATACCTTTACTGGAGCTGATAGTTGTTGGGAAACTATAAAGTTACCTTTTCATTTCTCAGCCGAGGGTCAATGAGGCAGAACAAAGCTTCTTGAGTGCCACAGCCTGGCATGCCCTTCCCTTCTAGTCCCTCTTTGATAGATGTACAGAGCCTGTAGGTCAGTCAAGGAAAAGCTTGGAGGTGAGGGCAAGTGAGGAGGTGTGCCAGGCTGTGACACTTAGGCTAAGTGTATTTTTTGTCCTGCGTTTTTTGGGTTGAAAAAAACACCTGAAAAAATGCCAGTGCAATTTCCTGCGTCTGGAGTTTTTTCATCTGTGTGGAAATTGCACCTTGGCAGTTTTTTCTGGTACCCAAAATTTGTTGGGGACCAAAAAAATAAAAATAAAAGGATGCAGTAGTGATGGAAAAAATATGTATTTTTTATAACTAAATATTAATAAATTTTTAATAAAGTGTGTGTGTTTCACTTTTTTTTCTTTCTTTTTTTTTTTAAGGCAGTACTACTACTCCCATCATGGAACAGACTGCTCCATGATGGGAGTAGTAGTACCTGTACTATAGACAAATCGCCCTGGGTGTCAGTCGTGACACCTGATGCGATCGTCCATAACATAGCCGAGATGCAGCTCTATACATCGCTCGCATCTCTGCACTATACTCCGGCCGGCCAGTGATGTGAATAGAACATCACTCATTCATATTTTTTACCCAGAGTGGTGATTGGCCGGATGGTTGCAGCCAATCACCGCTCTCAGAGGGAAATATGAATGAATGAGTGAGTGGCCGGCCTGAGTATAGTGCAGAGATGCGAGCGCAGGAGAAAGCCGCTCTGCATCTCTGCAATAGAAAGAACGATCGCATCGGGTGTCAGTAGTAATACCCGCTGTGATCTGTTCTTACCTGCAGGTACTACTACTCCCAACATGGAGCACACTCTGCTCCATGCTGGGAGCTGTAGTATCTGCATTAATAGACAGATCGCAGCGAGTGTAACTTCTGACACCCGCTGCGATCTGTCTATTAATGCAGGTACTACAGCTCCCAGCATTGAGCAGAGTGTGCTCCATGTTGGGAGTAGTAGTACTTGCAGTTAAGGAAAGATCACAGTGGATGTCACTCCTGACACCCGCTCTGATCCTCCTGTATAATGTATAGATGCGGCGGACGCTCTTCTATGGTCCCCTGTACTGCCGTATATATATACACCTCTTCATAGTTCCCGCAGAGAGCTGTGATTGGCCAGATGGTTCCATCCAATCACAGCTCTCTGAGTGAACTATGAATAGGTGTATATATACGTCAGTGCAGGGGACTATAGAAGAGCAGCCGGCCGCATCTATACATTATACAGGAGGATCGCAACGGCCAATCTGTTTTAGTACAGGTACTACTACTCCCATCATGGAACAGTGTAAAAAAAATGTAAAAAATAAAGAAAAAAAGTGGAAAAAAAACACACACACACACACACACACACACACACACTACATTTTTATTATTGTCGGCTACATTTTTAGGTCCATCCGCACACATAAATTGTATCATAAATTGATTCCTGTTTTAAAAATGAATAAAAATGTTGTTATAAAAAAGAAAAATTTTGTTAGATACAATTTTTTCCTTCACTACTGTATCTTTTTATTTATTTTTTTAATGGTACCATGCGAAATTTTATTAAAAAAGGTATCTCAATCACTTTTTTGGATCGCTTAAGTCCAAAAAAGAATAAAAACCGCCTACAAAAACGCCAAAGTTAAAACCCACATAGTTTTTCTTGGCGTTTTTTCACTCCCATAGACTTCTATGGGCCATAGACTTCTATGGGAGAAAAACGCCACGATTTTGACAAAAAATAAATAAAATAAAAAAATCGCCAGTGGCTCAACATGCTGCGATTTTGGAAAACCGCCAAGTAGCTGAAAAACGCCAAACAAAGAGTGAAAAAAGGCCAAAGTGAAAAACGCCAAGTGGAATAAAATTTTTCGATTTCTCATTGATTTACAGCTAACATCTGTCTGTAGCGTTTTTTGGCCGAAAAAACGCCATGCGGCAGATTTGGTGTTAAAAAAAAAAAAAAAAACAACAAGTAGAAACTTAGCCTTAAAGGAGAACTCCAGAATATAAAAATTGTCCCACATACTGCTGGCAGTAAAAAAATAAAGATGTACATACCTTCCTCCGCTCCCCCGGGGCCTCCGGTAACCGGATCCGGTCTTCGCCGCGATCCTCTTCCTGGTTGCTGGTGGTGGGCGAGTCATACTGCGCTCAGCCGATCACCGGCCGCAGTGAAGTCCCGGCTCGGCCGGCGATAGGCTAGGCGGCAGTGTGACGTTTTTGGCCCCGGCAGCAGGTGCCGGTGTAGTGAAGAATTTTTAAGCGTTCTCACACTGCCACTCAGCCTATTGACGGCCGAGTCGGGACTTCACTGAGTGCAGTATGACTCGCCGACCACCAGCAACCAGGTAGAGGATTGCGGCGGAGACCGGAGCCGGTTACCGGAGGCCCCAGGGGAGCGGAGGAAGGTATGTACATCTTTACTTTTTTTTACTGCCGGCAGTATGGGGGACAATTTTTATATTCTGGAGTTCTCCTTTAAGAAGTTTGGAACCACTTCCCTCTCCAAGAAATAAAAAAGGTAGAAAAGTGAACTATAGAATTTATAAAATAGCCTAACAGTTATCCAACTGTGTATACAGCTCTTAGCAACAAATAAAGTTTACAGATTCCCTTTAATAGTCATGATTAGGAGGATTTGCAGTAGGAGAACTCTGAATTTTAACCTCCAAATGTTACCAATGCTATTTTTTAAAGTCATTGAGGGACATTTATCAATGTTTGCTTATGTATTCTTTTTTTTTAGTAATTTTTTCCTTACTTTTTTTTGCTTATGTGTGACTTATTTATCAACTGGTTTCAGCCTGTTGATAATTTTCTTTCACGTAAGCAATTTTTTCTTTTTTACTTTGGTAGTAGCTTTTTCTGCTCCATGTTTGAGCTGGAGTTTAGTAAATTTTTAACCCTGTTGCGACTTTTTTTTGCGCAGTTGCGACTGTCGCAGTTAATAAATACCTGACTAGCCGTAGTCCATTTTAAAATTATTACTACGTAGTTAATTTTTGGAAAACTTGCTTTTCTCGCTTTCCAGTCAAAATGTCGCACGAAAAATCGCGTAGTCGCAGTTGCAACAATTATAGTAAAGAAAACCTGACTAAACCCGTTGATAAATGTCAATAAATATATCTATGTTGTTCTATTTGGCCTGGGCAAAAAGGTTTTTTTATTTAACACCTTAAGGATTCTTTTTCCACTTTCGTTTTTTCCTCCTCTTCTTCTAAAAAATCATAACGCTTTCAATTTTGCACCTACATACCCATAGGGCTTTTTTTTTGCGTCACCAATTGTACTTTGTAATGGCATTACCTATTTTATTTTTTTTTGTTTTGCCGTAGGTTATATTATATTTGTGGGGTGAGATAAAAATAAATAAATAAAAAAACACACACACCATTTTGCAACTTTTTAGGGCTTCCGTTTCTACACAGTGCTCTTTTTGGTAAAAATGACACCTGATCTTTATTCTGTAGGTCCATACAATTTACGGTTACAAGGATACCCAAATAAGGTAGGTTTTATTTTAGATTACTACTAAAAAAAAATGTATAACTACATGCACCAATATTATTAGTATGTTTAAAATTGTCATCTTCTGACCCCTATAACTTTTCTATTTTTCCGCATACGGGGCAATATAAGAGCTCATTTTTTTTTTGCTGTCCCTGATACCTACAGAGCATCGAGAAAAGCTGAAGGGTCACAGCACTTATCTGAAGGCTTCTGCCCCTTTGTTTTAGCAATGGGGCCCCAACTGAGCACAACTTCTGACATACCACTAGGACTTTTTTTTATAAAACTTTAGGCTACCAGCACGAGAATAATTGAAAGCAATACTACAAAAGGGTGATAACCCTTTGACAACGACTCATGGATGCCATAGTATCACTACAGGTACTTTATAGGACCCTATAATAAACAGTATTTAAAACAGTAAAAAAAAAAAAAAAAAAAAAAAAAAAAAAAAAATGTATAAAAAATATATACCCTCTCAAGCATTCCAACAATGTACTTGGTATCTGAAAATGCTCCAATTTCTTCATGACACCTGCCATACACAATTGCCAGGGCTTGTAAACATAAACACTTCATGTTCACTTTTGGAGTGAGGAGGAATCGGTGGTAAAGTTCATTGAAAAAATCATTCCTAGAAAAAAAAAAAAAAAAAAGAAAATTAAAAGTGATATAACCTTGATTCAAAATACATCATAAGAAATGTTTCTTACGATTGCTTTATAACACTGTTTTCCTCATTCTCATCCTCCTCCAACAGCAAACGAAGGTAGTAGTCTCCTATTTTTATCTCATCAGTCAGACATTCGTATTTCACCTTGAACAAGGACAAAACACATTCAAGATCAACATGAGAGGACAACTTCTGATACCCTACCAAATCTGGAGCATTTTTAGATCAAAATATTTATTAAAGTTCACCAATATTGAATCCCCAGAGTGTTATCCTACTACTTATTTTGGTATCTACTAGTTAGACTACAGAGCAACATATGAAGAAATATTTAATAAGCAAATCAATCTTAAAATAATAATTGGAAGAAAAAAAATAATTAAATGATCAATCAGTAGCTAAAAATGGTTTAATTAGGAAAATCCGCAATTTTTAAAAATGTGACACGGCTCAGTAGGAGCAAAACGTGCGTTGGGGTTTGCACACACCTTGGCAAGGGTTATGTACATAACAGATATTGGGGCTCTTATTTCAAGACCATACTTTCTGTTTTTTGTCAGCATTTATTGATTGCATCTGCACTATGCTTAACCAATACGGCTATCTTTAATGTTTGTAGGGTACGTTCACACATAGAGGATCCTGCGCAGGATTTGTAACTGCAGATTAGAAGCTGTGCTCAGTCATTTAGTTTACATTGAGATCTGCAGCAGAAAATCCTCCCCATCAAATCTGTGTACAGTAGTCCCTCAAGTTACAATATTAATCGGTTCCAGGACGGCCATTGTATGTTGAAACCATTGTATGCTGAGACCATAACTCTATGGAAACCTGGTAATTGCTTCTAAAGCCCCAAAATGTCATCCAAAAATAGGAAAAAAGTGAGGATTAAAGATAAATAAGTAGATAACTATTATAGATAAAGCAAATCCTTACATATAAAAGTAATAAAGATCTACTGGGAGCTGTAATCAATGTCTATTTCAGTGTTTCCCAACCAGAGTGCCTACAGCTGTTGCAAAACTACAACTCCCAGCATGCCTGGACAGCCTTATGCTGTCCGGGCATTCTGGGAGTTGTAGTTTTGCAACAGCTGAAGGCACCCTCTTTGGGAAACACTGGTCTATGTAGAGGAAAGAAGCTTCTTCAGGGTCCAGTACAGTACACAGTGTCCTAAAAAAAGTAAAATGGAGCTGCCCTCACCTGGTGTCCAAAGGAGCAGGTAACTCTGGCACAGGTTAAGAGTACAGGACATGTAATACCTCCCTGTACTGTAGGGGGCGCTACCAGACACCAGTCAGTGCATGCACTTTAGAAATACAGAGGTTTTACCAGCAAAATGTCCATTCTGATTGGTCGGGTCTAACAGCCCTTGAAACGTTTCGCAGATTCCATAGCATTGTATGTTGAGTCTGGTTTCAAGTTACAATGGTCCAGAAAAGACCATCGTATGTTGAAACTATTGTATGTTGAGGCCATTGTAAGTTGAGGGATCACTGTACATGTGAACGTACCCTTACCAGGATATGTCTTTTGTGTTACTAAGCCATAAATATCACATTGCATCATGTAAAATAATGGGTTATTTTACCCTTCCTTGCTGTGTGTGCTTCTTGTGGGAATTTTAGTGCCTGTTTTCTATTGCAGTTTTGTGTTTGCTTTGTTTTTTTAATTATTTTTCAATAGAGAGCCATGTTTTGAGATATATATATATATATATATATATATATATTTTTTTTTTTTTTTGTAGTGCTTCTGTTAGGAGCAATATGTTGTTTTCTTACGGTACAAAGGTTCATTAACCTTTTGTATCTGTTGCCTTTTGTTTTTGGATATACTACAACATAGGTAAAAATAAGTATGCAAAAACTTGGGGCCTTCTTAGGGTAAGAGAGTTGCAACAATACCTCAAACTCCTGATAATTCCATGATATAACTGTGGAGCTTCCAAGTTCCCGATCAACATTAAAAGCTCTCATTTCAGCTTCAAGCGTATCTCTTAACTCCTCCCTTGTTTTAAAATTCCAGATCAAGTTTGATCGAGCATGATCCTGGTGAAATCTTCAAAAATACAAGCAATTTAGGTGTGAACTGTTATTGAAAGAGAGGACATGCAGTCAAATAGGATAAGACATTTCTGACCGATCTATTCTAGTTTGGGTAGTCTGGGGCCTCATTCTGCAATTCAGTCACATACAATAAAAAGGAGTAGATGGTATGTACTGGTATTTTCCTTAGATGACATTTTTATGGAATCCTCCACATAAATGTAGTCCACTGAAATCCAGCACATTCTTCAATACGCAAATTTAACTCTGGTACGTAAAATATATTCAACTGTAAATAAGGAATACAGAACTAATAATAATAATAATAATAATAGGAATAATAAAATGCAGACAAAAACCTCATGAAGATATTTTTTGGATATCAGATGTTTATTTGCAAAGAGAAAGATTAAACACTTATCATATCTGGTTTTTCACCTGTAGTAAAAAAGATCCCAGTTGGCCTCTATTTTTATCCGCTGCCGCCTTTTACGAAGGATGACAGGTTTTTGGTTTATATTCTGAAAATATAAAACAAATGTTTATTGCAAGTTTGCTCAGCAAGAATATTTGTGATATATTACATAGTGGACTTTCCATGGATCCCCACTACCGGCTAAGCCCAGTAACCTTGCTCAGAATACGGCTTAAAGGGGTATTCCACTGGCCAGCATACGGAACAGTTTGTTTCAAATGCTGTGCACATGCTGCGGAGGTCGGCCACGCCCCATCGTGATGTCAGGCCATGCCCCCTCAATGCAAGTCTATGGGAGGCGTAACGGCCGTCACGCGCCCTCCCATTGACTTGCATTGAGGGGGCGTGGAATGACATAACAAGGGGGCGTGGCTGACCTCTGCAGCGCGCATGCACAGTGTTCGGAACTAAATGTTCAGAACGTTGGCCACTGGAATACCCCTGTAAGAATATTTATGTACTCTATGTAAAACATGGCTGATGTCATGCAGGATACACTACATTTATAAATTTACATTCATCTATAGATTAACATATAACTAGAAGGCTTATAAAGAAAACCGACTGCCTATTGATTCAGTAAAATGCATGTACAGATTTAGAAATATGAAATATACAGAGACTGTGTCAGTTCTACAAGACAGACTAAATAGTAGAGATCTGCCTCATATACTAACTAAAGTCTCAGTGATCAAGTCTTCCTTGCACATAATGATTGTAAAGTTCGGGGGAAGAAAGAAAACCGGTCTTAGTTACCGAGAGCAACCAATCAGAGCTCAGCTTTTTGGGAAAAACTGATTTTATGTCCTGCGCACTAAAAATAAAGAAGCCTGCAGAATCTTTGGTTGAATTTATGTTCTCTGTGTGTGTTATATTAATTAGTAACATAGTAACATAGTTCGTAAGGTTGAAAAGAGTCCATCTAGTTAAACCTATATTGTCTCAAGAAAACTAATAAAACATTTTTGGATTAAAGCAAATCTGTCACCCTTTAAAGAGTTTCTGAATTGTAGACATTGTTACATAGAACACAAAATCATATCTATCATACGTTTATATCTTGTATATTTGTGTTTACGTTCACATAAAAAAAAACATTTTATAGGCCAAGAAAGCCTCAAGGAAACTTGGCCTAGGGTCTGCTGTGCCCTAGGCCTGCAATGCTTCTGTGCACTGAATCTCTGCCCTCTTGCATATTGATAGACCTGCAGGGCCGGGCTTACACTGCTGGGCCCTCCGAAAACCCAGCACATGTACTACTGTATCCAACAGGAGCGCAGACACTGCAACCTATTAAAGAATCTGCTTCTCTTTTTCCATGTGTGTGCCTTCAAAATGACAGCACCGAGAGATGTGTTGCTGTATTTCTGCCTGCACCACAAGTGGATAAACTGGCACTTAAGCCGGATTTTAACAGGGCTCAGCAAAGTAAGCCAGGTCCTGCCTGTCCATCAATATGAAAAAGGGCAGGGACTCTAGGCCACACCTCTTTGTCACTTGCATGGCACCAACCTCAGCTGCCCCCCAGTTAAAAATGTAAGCGATAAGAAGGATAAATCCCTGACAAATAGGTATCCCTTTGCTTTTTGTATATCCTTTGTTTTAGAATCTGTGTCTCTTTAATAAGCAACCACACTATCAAGCACCCAATCAAAAAACATCTTGCTGTTTTGGAAAAGAATAGTTTTTAGTTTTGGTTTTGCGTGGCAGTACAATTTTTTTTATAGCATGTCAAGAATGCAACCCAATAAAAATATATATGAGAATACTAGGACATAAAGTGACCTTGTAACTTTACTTCTATTTGCATCGATACTGTGTCACAATCTGTATTATATAGTTCAGAGCTTTATTCACAATTATTTTACAGACAAAGCTTAGCTGAGCCTACAATACTTCTCCCAAATGCAGTGCTGTCAGCCCTTTCTACACTAGAGTATTGTAGAGACTAAAACAATGCAAACCAATCTTCAAATCAATACTGCAGAATTCTGAAATTTTCGAGCTTGGCAGAATTATCATTTCACTGACACTGTGAAAACTGGTAACCATTTCATCATGGAAATCTGTCTGAAATCTGTGCCAGATCTGCCCTTAAATGGGCACTGTCATATTCAAAAACTTTTGATTTGTACATACTGTCAAAACATTAACCTTTTTTAATATACTTCATGAAAAATGTTATTTCCTTTTTTTTTATAGAAATCACGGCTTATAAAATCATGGCTTTGGACTCCTCTGTGCTCCCTCCTGTCTGACAGCACTCCTCTGTGCTCCCTCCTGTCTGACAGCACTCCTCTGTGCTCCCTCCTGTCTGACAGCACTCCTCTGTGCTCTCTCCTGTCTGACAGCACTCCTCTGTGCTCTCTCCTGTCTGACAGCACTCCTCTGTGCTCTCTCCTGTCTGATAGAGCAGGAGAGAGCACAGAGGGTTCCTATCAGACAGGAGATAGGAGAGAGCACAGATGAGTCCTATTGGACAGGAGAGAGAACAGAGGAGTACTATCAGATAGGAGAGAGCACAGAGCAGTGCTAGCCCACCATCACTTACTGGACTTTGTCCATGCCTGTGCTTCAGCTTGGACAAAGCCATGATTTTATAAGCCTTGATTTCTATAAGAATGAAATAAAATTTTCTTATGAGGTATATTAAAAGGGTTACTGTTTTGCCAAGATGTACAACATATAATTATTATTTTTTTTTATATCTGACAGCGCCTCTTTAAAAAGCAGCCCATTATCTTATATAGGAATTTGCTCTGCAGACTACATGGCATGGATTTTTTTGATGTATGGAAGAAGAAAAAAAAATGAATTTTTGCATTTTTTTTCTTTTTTTGTCTCTCTGCATTCTAAGAGCTATGACTGTTTTTCAATCTACAGAGCAATGTGAGGGGCTTGCTGCTCATGTAACCAATTGTACTTTGTAATGATATCACTAATTTTACCACAAAACCTATGGCGTAACAAAAATATATATATATTTTTTTTAAATCAACTGGTGCCAGAAAGCTAAAAGATTTGTAAATTATGTCTATTAAAAATATTAATCTTTAAAGTACTTTTTAGGGTCTGTATAATACAGAGGAAATGGTTTTCTTTTTGGAACACAGAACTCTCTGCTGACATCATGACCACAGTGCTCTCTGCTGACATCTCTGTCCATTTTAGGAACTGTCCAGAGCAGCATATGTTTGCTATGGGGATTTTCTCCTACTCTGAACAGTTCTTAAAATGGACAGAGATGTCAGCAGAGAGCACTGTGGTCATGATGTCAGCAGAGGGCTCTGTGTTCAAAAAAAGAAAACCATTTCCTCTGTAGTATACAGCAGCTAATTAGTACTGGAAATATAAAGATTTTTTTATAGAAATAATTTACATATCTGTTTAACTTTCTGGCACCAGTTGATTTAAAATAAAAAGTTTTCCACAGGAGTACCCCTTTAAAGCAGGATGCTTAAAACCACCATATTCTGACCCATATACCTTTTTGTATTTCCCAGTCTACAAAACTCTGTGAAGCTTATTTTTGCTTATATTGGACTTTTTGATCACTGTTTATTATAATTTTTTCCCCGGAGATATATATAGATAGATATATATAGCAAAGGATATAATCGGGTCCCCGGCACGTATCTTCTGTGTGTTCCCCTATATTACATTCAATGGAAGGTTGCCAGACCTTCCTATAGAAGTTCAGGACTCAGTAACACATACTGCGCATGCACATCAGTATGTGAAGCTTTGTCTCCATGACTACAGTGACGCCGGCCTGTTATTGGCCCAGGGCTCCGTAATTCCTTCTGTGCGCAGGCGCCCTGATGTCTGTCATGGCGCGATGCGCCGGAAGTTAGAGTGGCATCCCACATGTGCAGTCCAAACATGGTACAGCCGTCTTACATGGTAATTATAATCGCATTATACACTGTAATCATCTAATTATGTATGATTTGCCTCTCTTACGTGGTTTTATTGTCACCAGCACTATTATTGTATTTTAACATATGCGGAACACTGCAAAGTGGTGTGAAGCATTAATGTTTCTTAAACTCAATATGCACGGATGCACTTTATTAATATGTATTATTGATATATATTTTTTGATACTGTAATCACTGACATCACATTGTTAAACAATTAAGTCTATGCACACCTTTGTATAAATATCCTGTTAGTCACACTGGTTGTTGGAGCTTGAGAAAGACTGCAATTGGGCAGTTGAAAAGTTGTTCTTGATGTTGGGTCAATAAACCTGATTCACCTATCCATTGGAGTGCTGCGGTCTCTCGTTTGTGGATATATATATATATATATATATATATATATATATATATATATATATACATACACACACACACACCAAAATAAACAATTCTGGCATCTGATATATTTATGTTTATGCCATTTACTGTATGGTTTCATTAACATTATATTTTAATAGTTTAGACATGGCATTGCATGTGGCAATACCAAATATGTTTAAAGCTTTTTTTTTTTTTTTTTTTTGGGAAAAGGGGGGTAATTCGAATTTTTATTAGGGGAGAGATATCTTTTAAAAAAATATTATTTTATTCAAACCCATAGGGGACTATTATAAGCAATCTTTTGATTGCTTTTACTGTTAAATGCTATGCAATAACAATAACATAAGCAATATCAGCGCTCCGCTTGTACAGCCTGCTGTAACACCTTAACTCATCGATCCTTACGATTATGAAGCGGACAGGTGGATTTTCAACAGTGGGTGGTTGCGATGAGAGCCTTGAACCCACCGGCACCTGTCATTTTAGCTTCAAGATGACATGTTTGTAATTGATCATGGCATCTACAGGATTAAAGGATTGTTGATGTCTATTATCAGAAGTGAGTACTGGCTGTTAGCAGCCAGTACACACTGGGTATGAAGCAAGCTCTGCTACTGAGCTGCCTTTACAAATGTTTGATCTATCCGCATCAAGTTACAGAGTAGGAGTAGATGGGAAGGTTGTTCTATAGTTTTGAGGAAATTGATCCATCAAACTTGTAAATTATTGATCTAAATATCTGCTAATTGTGGGAATTGGCGTTTGAAGGCGGCCCTAGTCAGTGACAGATGGCCATCTCTGTATGCAATGTCAGACAATAAATGCTGACAGTAACTAAAAAGGACCACCCACTGGGTTAATTTTCCATGAATTATCACAGATTTGGATGAATAAAATACAAGTTATACTGAATTTTTCTCCACAAAACTATATCAATCTTCTCTGCAACTCTGCTCCAAGCTATTGGCAGTTTAAATAGTAGTTCACTCAATGAAAAGATGAGAAAAGGAGAACATACCAGGATTGTTGAATGCCGTGTTCAGATTTATTTCATCAATGTGGGGTGAATCAGTACAGGGAAGAAGGGAGGGTGGACGACTACTGTGGGGGAACTACGGGCAATGGTCCGTGTCACGCTGGTCCGCGCTTCATCAGGGGCCTGATGAAGCGCAGACCAGCGTGACACGGACCGTTGCCCGTAGTTCCCCCACAGCAGTCGTCCACCCTCCCTTTTTCCCTGTACCATTTCACCTCACAATGATGAAATAAATCTGAACACGGCATTCAACAATCCTGGTATGTGCGTCTTTTCTCATCTTTTCATTGACTGATATTTACTGCCTATGTCTATATTGGTGAGGACTACCGAAGTTGGAGAGTATAAGGGGTTGATGTCCAGGTGTGCAAGATCCAGAGAGCTGATTGAAAGCTAGGATTTCTCTGCAGTATAGTGGTGCCGATATACACCTTGCTTGCATATTGAATGTAAATAGTAGTTGAGTGAGACAGTTTCATTTTAAATGTGCACTACCACTGACATTATGAAGTTTTGATTGGTTGGGGTCTGAGTGTTCAGACTGTGACAAATCGCTTTAACTAGCTGTAGAGTAGAGCGCCTTAAAGGGGTATTCTTCCAAAAAACACGATCTCCAGTGCCGCACCCCAGTCATCCATGCAAGGAGTGAACTTTTCGCTCCTTGCCGGATGACTAGAGACTACAGCCACCATGCCCCCTCTATTTATGTCTATGGGAGGAGGCGTGACAGCTACATAAACTTGAATGGAGAGGGTGTGGTGTGAAGTCACTAACGCGGAAACTCCAAGCTTCTGTGTTCCCGCCGCCGAGGCCGGTCCGGAGATCGCGGGGGTCCCCAGCAGCGGGATCCCCCGTGATCACACATCTTATCCCCTATCCAAAGGATTGGGGATAAGATGCTTTTCTGTGGAGTATCCCTTTAAACCCTTAAGGACTCAGAGTTTCAGTTTTTGCACTTTCGTTTTTTCCTCCTTACCTTTTAAAAATCATAACCCTTTCAATTTTCCACCTAAAAATCCATATTATGGCTTATTTTTTGCGTAGCTAAACTACTTTGCAGTGACATTAGTCATTTTACCCAAAAATGCACGGCGAAACGGAAAAAAAAATCATTGTGCGCCAAAATCGAAGAAAAAACGTCATTTTGTAACTTTTGGGGGCTTCTGTTTCTACGCAGTGCATATTTCGGTAAAAATTACACCTTATCATTATTCTGTAGGTCCATACGGTTAAAATGATATCCTACTTATATAGGTTTGATTTTGTCGCACTTCTGGAAAAAATCCTAACTACATGCAGGAAAATTTATACGTTTAAAATTGTCATCTTCTGACCCCTATAACTTTTTAATTTTTCCACATACAGCGCGGTATGAGGACTCATTTTTTGCGTCGTGATCTGAAGTTTTTATCGGTATGATTTTTGTTTTGATCTGACTTTTTGATCACTTTTTATTCATTTTTTAATGGTATAAAAAGTGACCAAAAATGCGCTTTTTTTACGTTGGAATTTTTTTGCGCGTACGCCATTGACCGTGCGGTTTAATTAATGATATATTTTTATAGTTTGGACATTTACGCACACGACGATACCACATATGTTCATTTATTTATTTATTTTTTTTACACTTTTTTTTTTATGGGAAAAGGGGGGTGATTCAAACTTTTATTAGGGAAGGGGTTAAATGACCTTTATTAACACTTTGTTTTAACTTTTTTTTTTGCAGTGTTATAGGTCCCATAGGGACCTATAACACTGCACACACTGATCTTTTACACAGATCACAGGCATGTATTAACACGCCTGTGATCAGTGTTATCGGCGCTTGACTGCTCCTGCCTGGATCTCAGGCACGGAGCAGTCATTCGCCGATCGGACACCGAGGAGGCAGGTAAGGGCCCTCCCGGTGTCCTGCAAGCTGTTCGGGACGCTGCGGTTTCACCGTGGCGGTCCCGAACAGCCCGACTGAGCAGCCGGCTCACTTTCACTTTCACTTTAGAAGCGGCGGTCAGCTTTGACCGCCGCTTCTAAAGGGTTAATACCGCACATCGCTCGGCTATGTGTGGTATTAGCTGTGGTTCCCGGCAGTCGATGAGCGCCGGGACCGACGCGATATGATGCGGGATCGCGGCGCGATCCCGCTTCATATCGCGGGAGCCGGCGCAAGACGTAAATATACGTCCTGCGCCGTTAAGCGGTTAAACAAGACAGATTTACAATGTAAGTCTATAGGATTGTCTGGGTCCCCACTTGTTCTATCAATTGGTCAGGGTCTGGACACGCAGACCCTGACCGATCAAAATTTTTGACACTTCAAAAGTTTTCATAAGATTTTTAAAGTGAAAGATAGAGTAAGTTCATAAAAGTCAAACAAAAAGAGAAAGGGATAGGCAAGCACAAAGCCAAACAAAACAATTACAGCTTGCAAGCAATACATGCATATATCAAGAATAAAAATACCATTCCTTGAGAAAGTGCATGCAAAAAAATGGTTCAACATAGTCTTAACAATGCTTTATACCCTCCACCATTTACAGTAAACACAGATTTCATCTGTTCATATTTACAAGAAAACCAATGAGACAAGCAGTGCAAACACAAGGAAGACAAACTCACCATATTATTTCTGTCCTGATTAAGAATGTATGAAAATAAAAACAAGGGAAATAGAGATTTAGAAAGAAACCTGGTATTGACAGCCACATATACTTTATGTAAGTCACACAATATTCAAGTTTTGAATTTAAAGGGAAGGTTAACCCTTAAACAACTTCTGGCATGATTCTGAGACATGTGAGATGTTAAATATCTTTATGTTTCAAACTGCAAACCACCACACACTTCATCAGATTGTAAAGGCCAAGCGCCTCCATTTATTGGCCATTAGCCATGGCATGGGGAAGGGGTGGGATGTTGGGGATTCACTAGGAAAAGACCCCCCCCCCCCCATCACTGGCATTTGCTGACAAATCTCAGTATAACATGTCAGGAGACATTAAAGGAGAACTTTCCATTTAAATCTGTAAGAGGCTGAAGTAACATACTTTAAAGGTCAGTACGCAAAACCAAACAGACTGCACAAGTTTACAAGCTTGAAGATTTTGTGGATTCAATTGCAAATTTAGAAATATGTATACTTAGGCGTACTATGAACTGGAGTACTCTATCAATAAAAAATACTATTATCATGCAACAATCCATATAGCTTCCTACTGTACTAATTGATGAGGAAATACAAACTCCGTCATCAAAGTTCACTCAAAAATATGAGCCCTTCATTTGAGGGGGTAAAAAAGTAGAGTAAAAGATAGGAAAAAGAGTCACCAAGAGATAGTGGTTGACTAGCAAACAGATCAATGAGTAGGGAAGCAGCAGCTGTGACATTGTATAGTATAGTATACTGCTATTGATGGTAAATAGAAGAAAAAAAATGTCAAAACCTTCTCACTTATATTGTATTCCTACCTCTTTCTGTGCAATTCCCATCCTGTCTCGCCAGTGCAACAAAACCAAGTCAACTTTTTCCTTGGCAAATTTTTCAACTTCTTTAGCAGCTTTCCCAGCTAACCTCTGCCATTCTGGAACTTTGTTATATTTGCCATATTGGTCCTGAGTAATAATGAAAATTAGCATAATTAAAATATTCTTAAAAAAACAAACAAAAAAAAAAAACAAAAACGGGTAAGGGTGTGTTTACATTGTGTTCTTTATTAATCACAAAGGATACCACAGGAGTCCCAGGGCAATACTAATATTTATAATATCTCTTTAGGGTAACCCCCTCTGGGACAACAGACCCTTCCACTTAGGGGCTCATTAAAATATAACTTTTATTTGGCCAGATTAAAATTGTTAAAATTAAAAATCACACTTAAAAAAATAAAAGTTTCCCAGTAAATAAATTCGGAATCTCTTTTATAGGCTATCCCTTATATATTTTTTACCCAGTGGGTGCAACGACAGGTGGGAGCTTACTCAGCTCATTACACCCTGCCTCATTAGGCTTTTTGGCAATCTTATGGCCAATATTATTTATGCCAGTTTAGATTTGCCTTGTTGTGTTGTCAACCACTTGGAAATTTGTCATCTGTTACTAAGGAGATCACTGGCTAAAAGGTCCCTCGACTCTTTGTCAAGGGTTGTGAGGCTAATGGCATTCTAATCGTCTGTTCTCCTATTTATGCACTCTCTATATGACATACTTCTTGCACCTGATAACATTGCATCACATCCGGTGTATTGTGCACCTATCCCCTTCTATTACGTGTCATTCTCTGTATTCTCCACCTCTCCGCTGGCATTTGGCATCATTTCGCATCACTCCGGCTCATGTGACCAGCGCTAGTAACCGATGCTAGTCATGTGTCTGCCTCCAAGGTATCATGTGATCGCACCTTTCCTGCCATTGTTTACGCCTCCCATTCAATCTGTATCTTCCGTTCAGAGCTTTGCGCATGTCACCGGACTTGTTCTAATTCCCGGATCTTCTCAATTGCCCATACTCGCAGTCCACAGCTTTAATCTTTTTTTGCTGTTCTTGACCACATACTTAGAGATTCATATGGATTTACTTCCATCTCATATGTGAGTTCAATAGAGGGAAGAGAGTGATTTTCTGAGATCTCACATGGGAGAATGTTCCTGTATGTTGCTATATAATTTGTAGCCGTTTATGAATTATAGGATATTATTGTAAGTTGTTTTTTATAACTATTTATGAATTGTAAAATATCATTATAGAGTATTTTTTTGAAGCGGAGAGCCGGTATTTAATCCACTAGGTTATTGAGGTTATTCTAGTTCACAAATATATTATATATAGTATATAATATATATTATATATAGTATATAATATAATATATATATATATATATATATATATATATATATATATATATATATATATATACATATATACACACACACATACATACCTACCTACCTATGCACACACCACAATAATGGCATACTTCATATTTGGTATTTTAGGGTAGGTGATAATTTTTTTGATAATATTTTAAATTAGTTCTCGTTATGGTATATAGTAGAGATGAGCGAACTTACAGTAAATTCGATTCGTCACGAACTTCTCGGCTCGGCAGTTGATGACTTTTCCTGCATAAATTAGTTCAGCTTTCAGGTGCTCCGGTGGGCTGGAAAAGGTGAATACAGTCCTAGGAGACTCTTTCCTAGGGCTGTATCCACCTTTTCCAGCCCACCGGAGCACCTGAAAGCTGAACTAATTTATGCAGGAAAAGTCATCAACTGCCGAGCCGAGAAGTTTGTGACTAATCGAATTTACTGTAAGTTCGCTCATCTCTAGTATATATATAGTCATGTTCATAGTGGATTGTGTCTGGCGCGGTAGGAGCAAGCTTCTTCAGATGGTTTTACTTTTTTATCCCAATGCATGTTTCTCCATACATTAGGTTGTACCACATCTGTGGGCACCCTTGCTATCCTAATCGTAGGGTACCCACAGATGTGGTGCAACCTAATATATGGAGAAACATGGACATGGAGAAACGTGCATCAGGATAAAAAAAGTAAAACCATCTAAAGAAGCTTGCTCATACATTGCCAGACCCAATCCATTATGAACATGACTATATACCATAACTAATTTAAAATATCAAAAAATGAGCACCTACCTTATTTACCAATTATGAAATATGCCCTTATTGTGATATATATATATACATACATATAATGTGTGTGTGTGTAGTGAATAAAATTTTTATATATATATATATATATATATATATATATATATATATATATATATATATATTGAACTAGAATAAACACAATGACCTAGTGGATTAAATACCAGTTCTCCGCTTCAAAAAGACACACTATAGTAATATCTTCTAATTCATAAATAGTTATAAAAAACAACTTACAATAATATCCTATAATTCATAAACAGCTACAAATTATATAGCAACATACGGGAACATTCTCCTCATGTGAGAGCTCAGAAAATCACTCTCTTCCATCTATTGAACTCAAATATGAGATGGAAGTAAATCCATATGAATCTCTAATTATGTGGTCCAGAACAGCGAAAAAAGATTAAAGCTGTGGACTGCGGGTATGGGCAATTGAGAAGAAGATCCAGGAATTAGAACAAGCCTGGTGGCATGTGCAAAGCTCTGAACGGAAGATACAGCGTGAATGGGAGGCGTAAACAATGGCAGGGAAGGTGCGATCACATGATACCTTGGAGGCAGACACATGACTAGCATCGGTCATGTGATTAGCGCTGGTCACATGAGCCGGAGTGATGCGAAACGATGCCAAATGACGTGGCAGCAGCGGAGAGGTGGAGAATACAGAGAATGACACGTAATAGAAGGTGCTAGGTGCGCAATACACCGGATGTGATGCAATGTTATCAGGTGCAAGAAGTATGTCATATAGAGAGTGCATAAATAGGAGAACAAACAATTAGAATGCCATTAGCCTCACAACTCTGACAAAGCCAGGGAGCTGGCGAAACGTCGGGGAGGCGAGGGACCTTTTAGCCAGTGATCTCCTTAGTAACAGATGACAAATTTCCAAGTGGTTGACAACACAACAAGGCAAATCTAAACTGGCATAAATAAAATTTGGCCAAAAGATTGCCAAAAAGCCTAATGAGCAATTGCATTATTCAGTACACCAAAATAAAAAAAATCTAATTAAGTCAGTTTTTCTTTTTTTAAAATAATGTAAGTCAACTGTAAACACATGGCATACTGCAGCTTCCCTTTTTAGCATTTGTTAGGGTATGCTTTTTTCCTTATATTACTGCCACATGCTGCACCCCTGAATATATTACTGCCACACGCTATGCCCCTGGTATAGTGCTGCAACATGATATGACCCTAATATATTAAAGCCACATGCTGTGCTCCAGGTATATATTACTGCCACACGCTATATCCCTGGTATAGTACTGCCACACGCTATATCCCCGGTATAGTACTGCCACACGCTATATCCCTGGTATAGTACTGCCACACAATATGCCCCCAAATATAATTTTAACAAACACTGTGCCATGTACCGACTAATTGTACCATAAAACAATGAATGATGCCACTGTGCCCCCCCAGAATAAATGATGCCACCGTGCCCCCAAAATATTTGAAGTCACTGTGCCCCCAGAATATATGAAGTCACTGTGGCCCCAAAATAAATGAAGTCACTGTGGCCCCAAAATAAATGAAGTCACTGTGGGCCCAGAATAAATGAAGTCACTGTGGCCCCAGAATAAATGAAGTTCCTGTGCCCCCAGAATAAAGTCAATGTGCCCCCAGAATAAATGAAATCACTGTGCCAGCACATAAACTGTGTCACTGTGACTCTTCAGCTGCAGCAAACTACAACTCCCATCATGCACAGACGGACGGTCATGATAGGAGTTGTAGTTCTGTAACAACTGGAGAGTCAAAGGTGGGGGAATGACTGCTCACCTGACAGCGTAGGCTCCCTGTCCCAGGTCCTGCGCTGCTCCGCTGCTCTGGCCTCTTCTGGTCAGGCCTGGCCCGAGCAGATGATGCAAGTAGCACTAATCACGGCGCCTGCATCACAGGAAAAGCGCCGGGCAAGGAGCACAGTGTTCCCCTGCTCCGGCCCCGGTTATTCATTTGTATCGGTGTCTTAAGAGGGGAGAGCGGCGGGTGATCCGCATGACTGGCGGCCGCGGTCCGAATCTGGACCGCAGTCAGTCAGTTGAGTATCCCTGGTCTACAGGGTTAACCAGGATCGGAGCGCAGCTCTGAGCCACCCTCTGATGGGGCCCCCCCTCACCACTGATCGACGGGACCACTGCGATTGGTCCCTGGCTAGCTTCAGGGAGGCTCGGCTGTGCAGTACAGTAGAGCTCAATAAACTGTGCCCGGTGGCGCTGTGACAGTTTATTCTCATCAGGTACATGTATGTGGTGATGCGGGAAGTAAACCCTAAACACCACGTACATGTATCTGATTTTGCAGGAAGGGGTTAAGCGGTAATATATGTGCAGATGGGGAACCTGACGAAGAGGGGTGACCCCCTGCCGGGCAACCCAGACTCCACATCCGCACATCGTTTCCAGACCGCTTGCTAAGCGGGACCGACGGCCCGCTGCCTCCCGACATACTCATTCAAAGAGTGCATCAGTGTTGTGCCTGCTCGCACAACAGAAAAAGGTGAGCATCCTTTGATTTCTCTTAAAATCACCTAATCTCGATATACTACACCATTGGAGCGCCATCTCTGCTTTTTGTCTCGCCGGTCTCTCTAAGCGGTAATATATGTCAGCTTTGAAATGTGGCCCAGTCAATGGAAATTACAGGGATGACATTTAAAGATTTCAAGATAGATGAAGAGCTATAGATAATTTGGGTATTGTTAGAAGTATGGTTATTTGATCGCTATGAAGTGAACCTCAGAAAAGATCCACACTACATTAATTAATGTCTATGACCTGTAGTATAGAAAGACTGAAATAGATCTGGGGGTTTACAAAACAGGTTGTTACTGTTGTTTATGAAAGGCTGTATTCTCTTGGTGGAACATAGAAACAGATCGGCATGATGGGCTGCTTGTTTTGAAAGAATATGATTAAAGAAACTTACAGAAGCAATTTTCAGATTATCCCTGATGTGCATTCGGTCAACATCTTTTTCCGGAACCGGATCCTTACTATCCAGGTATGCCAGCAAACCTGAGGGCTAGAAAATAAGTCAAACCATTTAAGTACAACCCTAATACAATACAAGGAATCATGAATTTAATTGTCAGTTTTGGCAGAATCACAGTTCAATAGTTGCAGTGTGCTACAAATGCTTTGAATGTATTCATGACCTGCAGGCTCTACAAACTGAGTGACCGCTTTATTATGCAGAAGGAGAAAACTGTCAATCCACAGTGGATGGGGTGGGCAGGGGAAGTCCACAAATAATGTATATCAACACTAACTGTATATGCTGCAGATTTTATACTGGTAAACAATAAAATCTGCAGCATAAAAATGAAAGAATATATTTTGTTAAAAATTTCGAAAAAAAGAATTATAAGAAAAAAAAATATATGAAGAATATATAGAGTCTAAACATACCCGTTAACCTCTTAAGGACAAAGCTCATTTTGACCTTAAGGACCAGGCCAATTTTCATTTTTGTGTTATGTTTTTTTCCTCCTCTCCTTTTACAATCTATAACTTTCATTTTGTCACCTACAAACCCATATGAGGGCTTGTTGTTGGAGAGACCAATTGTACTTTGTAATGCCCTTTTATTTTACAATAAGATGTACCATGAAAAAAAAAAATTATATTTGCGGGCAGAAAACTTTTGGGGAGTTTGGTTTGTACACAGTGCACTTTATGGTAAAAATGATACATTATCTTTATTCTGTACAACAATGCGATTAAAACAATACAATTAATACAATTTATATAGGTTTTTCTATTATGGTACTACTTAAAAAAAAATGAAAACTTTGTTTTAACAAAATTCATATGCATAAAATTGTCCTTTTCTGACCCCTATAACTTTTTTTTTTCTCGTTTACGGGGGATGTATGAGGGCTCATTTTTTGCATTGTGACATGTAGTTTTCATCTGTACCATTTTTGTTTTGATGTGACTTTTTGATCGTTTTTATGTGTGGTGGTCAAAAATCGGTATTTTTGGTTTTTGATTTTTTTTAACGTTTACACTGTTTACCGTGTGGGATCATGAACATATTATTTAATAGTTTGGATAGTTATGCATGCGGCAATACCAAATATGTTAACTTTTTTTCCTTTTTTGTAAAATGGGAAAATAAAGGTAATTACATTTTTTTTTTTTTTTTATTAGGGGAGGGTGTTTTATATAGTTTTAGATTTTTTTAATTTTATTTTTTTTACACTCCATTAGACTGCAGGCACCATCAGTGAATCTGCAATCGGTGGTAAGAGTCAGGAAAGGGGACCCTCCTCTGCCGTTTTAGCTCACGGAACCCCGCAATCACGTCGCAGGGGGTTCTGTGAGCCCCTTTGAGTTACCAGAGATTTTTTACTTTCACTTTAGATGCCGTGATCGGCATTGATTAGGGCATCTAAAGGGTTAATGACCGACAGTGTCATTAACAGTGAGAGTAAGGCTACTGATAGTAGCCCACACTCACCGTTCTGAAGCGAGTGCAGCTCCTTCAAAGCCGCTTAAGGACTCAGGGCGTACAGGTACGCCCTTGGTCCTTAAGTACTAGGGCGCAAGGGCGTACCTGTACACCCTTCATCCTTAACAGGTTACTGACGTAGCCTGTTTTGGGCTTAATGACCGGGCCAATTATTACATTTTTGCAGTATGTTTTTTTTTCCTCCTTTGTTTTTTAAATAGCCCTAAGTCTTTCAATTTGCCACTTACAGGGCCATATGAGGGCTTTCTTTATGCAGGACCAAATGTACTTTTTTTGATGTTTCTACACAGTGCACTTTATGGTTAAAATTACATGTTTTTATTCTGTATGTCAGCACAATCACAACAATACAGCATTCATAATGCTTTTGTTTTATTTTACTTCTTTTAAAAATTTTAACTTTCTTGTTCTCTTCTGACTGCTATAACACTTTTACTTTTCTGTATATGGGGCTATATAAGGGCTCTTTTTTTTTTTTACACCACGATCTGTAGTTCTTAAAAGTATCATTTTAGTTTGATGGGACATTTTGATTGCTTTTTATAAAACATTTTTACTAGTATACGAAGTGAACAGAGATCAGCAATTATTTTATGTTTATGTGTTTCACTGTGCAGTTTTAACATGAAATTTTAATAGTTTTGACATTTCTGCAAGCGAAGATACCAAATAAGGAGATTATGTTTGTACTCACCAAAAAATCTCTCTCTCGTAGCCTTCATTTGGGGACACCTATACTGATGAGTATATGCTCTTGCCACTAGGAGGCGCTGAGACTAGGAAAAAAAGTCGGCTGCTCCCTGGCAGAATACACCCGCACATTGGAAGTGAGGTAATTAGTTTTGTCACAATGCAGTAGGAGAAGTCAACAAAGAATAAGTCCGAAGGGCCCAAGAAAAGAATCCCGGAAAAAAACACAACAACCGGAAAAGATCAAAACAAAAATTCAAGAAATGGGTGGGTGCAGTGTCCCTCCTCCAATGAAGGCTACGAGAAAGATATTAAACGGTGAGTACAAAAAAAAAAAATCTTCTTTTCTCATTTGCTCTTCATTGGGGGAAAGCAATACTGATGGCACGTACCAAAGCAGTCCCCTAGGGCGAGAAAAACAACCACCAGAGAAAGGGAATCAGTCCAGAAACAGAAATCACGTGTCCGCAAGGCCTGCGGAGGAGATCCCGGGCAGAGACAACCGAGGCCCAGAACTTGGCTCCCGGAAGATCCCCTGTCCAAGTAGATGAACTAGAATGCCAAAAGATAGCGACCATCCTCTGTAGAGACTCAAGACACACAGGCCATATAGAGAGACAAGAAAAAGTCGACTAGGAAGCTAGATGGGCCGGAACCATCCTGGCAGCAGATAGGAACAACTCCAAGGAACACGGAAGCAGACAGAGGGCCAGCCCGGCTGGGAAACCAGAATGGAAAAAAGCACAAGAGAGCCCCATCCAGAGGCAAACCGATTCAAGAGGACATAGCGGAAAAACACCAGGGAGAGCAGTGTACGCCGGAGCAGAAGGAAAGCACAGGAGGTGGAGACCAGAAAACCACAGGAAAAAAAATTAAAAAGAAAAAGAAAGACAGAAACCGGCTCTAGAGAGGTCTCGTGTATGAGAACAAAGACCTGAACAGCTGCAGACCCAAAACCCCTGTCCCAGGGGCCCGCCATGAGCACCCGGAAGGCGACCGTAGCTAGACTGGTGGAATCCGGATGACCAGAACGCGGGGACATTCCGGAACACCGCAGCGACAGACATGGAAACAGGAGGTGCCTGAGTCACCTGGAAGACTTACACATGAAGAGTAAGGAAACCCAACGTCCGCAAAACGCTCCGGGTGACAAACTTCCATGTCGAGACATGAAGAAGTGCGGTCTAGAAAGACTGCCCCACAAATGGGAGCGCAGAGAAGTCTGGGCAGGATCACTATACATGCCCGAGACCTCAACCATCACAAAGGCCCAAAGAACCGGGAGAGCCGCCTGAAAAAAAGGCATGCCACAGACAAGGAGACTAACAGGTCTTGGACCCAAGCACTTTGAAGAAACATCCCACCAGAACGGGAACGGAAGGGGAAACAAAAGGGAACTAAGCTGGGACTCTCTGGTTCTGGGCACAGGAAGGTTACTCCAGAAGACTATGGTGTCAGTGCAGTGCAACTGACCCTGTCAAAAGGGAAGGAAGAACACACCCTTCCAGGAGATTGCGCCGATGGAGGAGGAGAGCAATGGTAGGACCCAAACAACAGACGTGGCTAGACCGACTGTCGCCGAACCATACATGATTACATAAACTTCTCCAACAGAGTAGAGTGCCAAGGCTGCGTGAGCAGCAGTAGATAACCAGGAAACAGAGAGAGCCAGGCTGCAATCGTGGGCAGTAAGCACACAAGCACAGACTGCAAAAAGCTCTGTTGATTGCTCTCAGCAAAAAACAAGGGCCCAGCCAGGTACCCCACCTATATAGTGGGAAAACAGAGATGGCTCCATCTTGGCAGCAGAAAGTGTTCAACGAAATAGTCCCCCTAGTGCGGGGGGGGGGGGGGGGGGGGGGAACAAGGGGTGGTCAAGATGAAACTCAGGTACTGACCATGCCATGCTCCCTGATTCCTCCCCCCTCCCCCCTATGGAAGGGGGATTGCCAAAGTGCACCAGGAACTGTAGGAGCAGAGAAATGCTGCCCCACAGCCACGGGACAAAGTATCAGGTGAATGTAGCCCCCAGGGCCCCTGCGACAACCCATTGCGGTATGGAGGAGCCAACTTGTGTCCCCAGAGGGATTGGAATCCTGCACACTGGAGCTGGGCAAAAATACAAGACGTGACTACGATTGCAAGCAGCACACACACAACCAACCGCGTTGAGAGCCATTCTGGGCGAAGTCTAAGGCAACAGAGGCGGCGCCTGAGCCACCCTGCACAGGAAACCAGGAAAGATACCTGGAGGCATAGGGGGGGGGGGGGGAGTTGAACTGACTGAGTTGCCCCATCAGGCCCCATGCCAGGACATAGGTGATCAACCACCGCACACCCAACCAAATTAAAGGACGGTGGACTCTACACGTGCAGAGTGTCCTTAGCATATTTAGAGACGCAGACATGGGTACCGCAGGAAAGTAGTGAGATACCAAGACTGCAGACACGAAGGAAACCGCAGACATCCAACAGACTGTCAGGATGGAAGATATGCCCCTAGCTGACCAACGTTGCAACCTTAGAAAGGGGAACAGAGAGTGTTGTTGTTGCCGTGAAGGTCCCTGAAACCTGCATGAAAAACCTACACCTCATCTCCTAATGGTGCAACACACCAGGACTGCAGGCACAGACGCAAGAGATGAAGTATGTATGTGGAGCAGGAAACCTGCAGACACAGTCTGACTTACAGGTAGGAGAGGTCCCATGAAACCATAGAGACACACTTTGTGGAATTTCACATAGAAAATGAGTCACCGGACTGCAGCCGCAGTAGCAGCAGGAATGGGGGAGGTTACCTGGTGGAGTTGAAAACCATGCAGACACAGTATCGTTATCTGGCATAGGGGCATGGCCACGCCGGGTCCCGCATACGGAACCACACCCTGAAAGTGGGTTACCAGCCTTCAGTTAGAGAGCAGCAGACTGTAGGGAACCCTGCGAACCAGTATGTGGTGCATTGTATAGGGCCCATGGAGCAACATGGGGTGACTCTCTAGGAATAATACCTTGGCAGTAGGATACCTGAACTACCGTCCACGGTGTGGAAAGTGTATGATAGTTGGCCTGACGTAGTAGTAAGCATGCGGACAACCGTCTGGCCGACTGGTATAGGATTCCTGAACGCACAGGGTCACTCCTTCGAAACCTCCCACAGAAGTGGGGTACTGGAGTGCGGCCTATCCAAAGGGCAACCTGGCGGTGTAGGAGATCCAGCAGACGAAGGACTGGCTGATTGGCAGCAGTCCCGTGTACCTGCAGAGACTCCCATCCAGATCCTTCATTCCAGCAGTGAGGTACGGGAAACCTGGCCATACCCGCGGCAGCCCTGAGATCAGAGACCGATGACGGCGGAAACCGTGCAGACAACAGTCTGGCTGAACAGATACACCTCCAGGTGATGGCGAAAAGGGAACAGTCAGATAGGCGTTCACTGTGCCCCATGTCATAGGTGGGAGGTCAGGGAGGCCTAGGAGCCATGGATAGAAACTGCGCCCCCCCCCCCCCCCCATGGAAATCGGGGGAGGCTGAGGAGTCGTGAAGCGCATCCCCGTCATTCAGTATAGGGTCCGTAGGACACGCTGGGTCACTTATTCGTATACCGCGCACAGCTCTGGGGTACAGGAACTCCAGCTGCAGATACATCAGCCATGTTACAGGCGGCGGAGGAAACCATGCAGACCACTGTCTGGCTTACTGGTATGGGTCCATGGTAGAAAACGGGTCATTCCTTTGGACACCTCGCATAGCAGTGGGGTACCGGAACTCATGCCGCAGATACATCAGCTGTGTGATGAGTGACAGGCGGCAGAGGAAACCACGCAGACCACTGTCTGGCTGACTGGAATGGTCCATACAACAGGTCACTCCTTCGGACACCTCGCACCAGCAGTAGTGTACCGGAGTGCCAGCTGCAGATGCGGCAGCTGTGAGATGAGTGACAGGCGAGTCTACTGTCCAGTATAATGATATCAGGTCCAGTCCATGCAGGGATACTCCCACAGAAGCCCTGCGCTAGATGTGGGGATCCGGAGCACCAGCCGCGAATGCAGTAGCCTGTGTAGAAGGGAATCATATAGTATGACATGCCAAGAACACCTGGATGGGTGGCTGGCAGACCTGACAGAGGAGGAACCTCAAAAGAGACCTTAGCGTCTGCCAGGAACACAAAAGCCCTAGTACATGGTATGGCACTCAGAGGTAGGGGAGAACAGGCATTGAATACATCCCCGGTAGTTTCCGAGGGATCGTGAAATCCCTGGCAGCAACCCGCCACGGCGGTTCGCATATGCTCCATGACAGTGAGCGACAATGAAGAAATTAGGGACGCCAAAGACATACTTCAACCAACTCAATGTAATTTGTGTATAGCAGGTCACCTTACAGGGTGACTGAAGCAAATAAAGCAGCCCTCAATACAGACCTTAGGAAGGGGACACTGCAGATATTAAACTGGTAAAAACAGATATGGCCGACCAAGGCTTTAACCCCTTCAGGACGGAGCCCATTTTGGCCTTAAGGACCGGAGCGTTTTTTGCACATCTGACCACTGTCACTTTAAACATTAATAACTCTGGAATGCTTTTAGTTATCATTCTGATTCCGAGATTGTTTTTTCGTGACATATTCTACTTTAACATAGTGGTAAATTTTTGTCGATACTTGCATCCTTTCTTGGTGAAAAATCCGTAAATTTGATGAAAAATTAGAAAATTTTGCATTTTTCTAACTTTGAAGCTCTCTGCTTGTAAGGAAAATGGATATTACGAATACATTTTTTTTTGGTTCACATATACAATATGTCTACTTTATGTTTGCATCATAAAATTGACGTGTTTTTACTTTTGGAAGACACCAGAGGGCTTCAACGGCCAGCAGCAATTTTCCGATTTTTCACAAAATTTTCAAACTCAGTATTTTTCAGGGACCAGTTCAGGTTTGAAGTGGATTTGAAGGGTCTTCATATTAGAAATACCCCATAAATGACCCCATTATAAAAACTACACCCCCCAAAGTATTCAAAATGACATTCAGTCAGCATTTTAACCCTTTAGGTGTTTCACACGAATAGCAGCAAAGTGAAGGAGAAAATTCCCAATCTTCATTTTTTACACTTACATGTTCTTGTAGACCCAATTTTTGAATTTTTACAAGGGGAAAAAGGACAAAATTTTTACTTGTATTTGTAGCCCAATTTCTCTCGAGTAAGCACATACCTCATATGTCTATGTAAAGTGTTCGGTGGGCGCAGTAGAGGGCTCAGAAGGGAAGGAGCGACAAGGGGATTTTGGAGAGTACGTTTTTCTGAAATGGTTTTTGGGGGGCATGTTACCTTTAGGAAGCCCCTATGGTGCCAGAACAGCAAAAAAAAAAACACATGGCATACCATTTTGGAAACTAGACCCCTCGGGGAATGTAACATGGGATAAAGTGAACCTTAATACCCCACAGGTGTTTCACGACTTTTGCAAATGTAAAAAAAAAAAAAAAAAATTTTTACCTAAAATGCTTGTTTTCCCAAAAATTATTTATTTTTAAAAAGGGTAATAGCAGAAAATACCCCTAAAAATTTGAAGCCCAATTTCTCCCGATTCAGAAAACACCCCATATGGGGGTGAAAAGTGCTCTGCTGGCGCACTACAGGTCTCGGAAGAGAAGGAGTCACATTTGGCTTTTTGAAAGCAAATTTTGCTCTGGGGGCATGCCGCATTTAGGAAGCCCCTATGGTGCCAGGACAGCAAAAAAAAAACCACATGGCATACCATTTTGGAAACTAGACCCCTCGGGGAACGTAACAAGGGGTTAAGTGAACCTTTATACCCCACAGGTGTTTCACGACTTTTGCATATGTAAAAAAAATATTTTTTTTTTACCTAAAATGCTTGTTTTCCCCAAAATTTTACATTTTTAAAAAGGGTAAAAGCAGAAAATACCCCCCAAAATTTGTAACACAATTTCTCCCGAGTACGGCGATACCCCATATGTGACCCTAAACTGTTGCCTTGAAATACGACAGGGCTCCAAAGTGAGAGCTCCATGCGCATTTGAGGCCTAAATTAGGGACTTGCATAGGGGTGGACATAGGGGTATTCTACGCCAGTGATTCCCAAACAGGGTGCCTCCAGCTGTTGCAAAACTCCCAGCATGCCTGGACAGTCAACGGCTGTCCGACAATACTGGGAGTTGTTTTGCAACAGCTGGAGGCTCCGTTCTGGAAACAGTGGCGTACCAGGCGCTTTTCATTTTTATTGGGGAGGGGAGGGGGGCTGTATAGGGGTATGTGTATACGTAGTGTTTTTTACTTTTTATTTTATTTTTTGTGTTAGTGTAGTGTAGTGTTTTTAGGGTACAGTCGCACGGGCGGGGGTTCACAGTAGTTTCTCACTGGCAATTTGAGCTGCAGCAGAAAGTTTGCGGCAGCTCAAATTTGCAGCCAGATACTTACTGTAATCCTCCGCCCATGTGAGTGTACCCTGTACGTTCACATTGGGGGGGGGGGGACATCCAGCTGTTTGATAACTCCCAGCATGCCCGTTGGCTGTCGGTGACTGCTGAGAGTTGCAGTTTTGCAACAACTGTAGGCACACTGGTTATGAATCACTGAGTTTGTGACCTAACTCAGTGTTTCACAACCAGTGTGCCTCCAGCTGTTGCAAAACTACAACTCCCAGCATGTACGGTGCATGGTGTACGGTGACTGCTGAGAGTTGTAGTTTGCAACAGCTGGAGGCACACCGGTCGTGAAACACTGAGTTAGGTAAAAAAAAACCTAACTCAGTGTTTCACAACCAGCGTGCCTTCAGCTGTTGCAAAACTACAACTCTCAGCAGTCACCGACAGCCAACGGGCATGCTGGGAGTTGTAGTTATGCAACCAGCAGATGCACCACTACAACTCCCAGCATGCACTTTAGCTGTTTGTGCAAGCTGGGAGTTGTAGTTATACAACAGCTGAAGGTACACTTTTCCATAGAAAGAATGTGCCTCCAGCTGTTGCAAAACCATAAGTCCCAGCATGCCCATAAGGGAATGCTGGGAGTTGTGGTGGTCTGCCTCCTGCTGTTGCATAACTACAGCTCCCAGCATGCCCTTTTTGCATGCTGGGAGCTGTTGCTAAGCAACAGCAGGAGGCTGTCACTCACCTCCAACGATCCAGACGCTGCAGGTCAGTCCCGCCGCCGCCGCTGCTCCTGGGGCCCCGATCCCAACATTAACGCCGGGGATCGGGGTCCCCAGCACCCGGGGTGCACGTCCCGCACCCGCTCACGTCCTCCAGAAGAGGGGCGGAGCGGGTGCGGGAGTGACACCCGCAGCAGGCGCCCTGATTGGTCGGCCGGTAATCCAGCTGACGAATCAGGGCGATCGTGAGGTGGCACCAGTGCCACCTCACCCCTGCAGGCTCTGGCTGTTTGAGGCCGTCAGAGACGGCCCCGAACAGCCAGTAATTCCGGGTCATCGGGTCACTGGAGACCCGATTGACCCGGAATCGCCGCAGATCGCTGGACTGCATTGTCGATATGTCGGGATGCCTGCTGAACGATTTCAGCAGGCATCCGGCTCCGATCCCCAACCGGCTAGCGGTGGGGGCCGGAATTCCCACAGGCGTATAGATACGCCCTCGGTCCTTAAGGACTCGGGATGCAGGGCGTATCCATACGCCCTATGTCCTGAAGAGGTTAATAGCAAGTGGTTGCCAAGGGGGAGCAGCAATACAGTGATTGCCAAATGCCATCAAATGGTCTGAGTGACCAGGGAATTAAAAATGTATTTATTATTATTTTTTTTTTTCAACATGCAGGAAAGAAGCATGGGGAGCAAGGCACACTGCGCTGAATCTGCCCGCGAGGTCCCCAAAGAGAGATGTGCAGGACGTCCACACCATGGGGACCGCTGAAGAAAAACCACACATGGGCAGCCCCAGGAGCACCGAGCTGCTAAGCCGCCGCACAGTTCCGATGCCAGGGGACAAGAACGGGTCGGACAGGAAGAGCTCCCGTCGGGCCGCAGCTCAGGGAGGCCAACGATGCTGCTATGACTACGGAGCGCCGCAGACACCCGCAAAGGTGGAGGGGCGTAGATAAACTCCGCTGAAGGCGCACAGCGTCACGGCCAAGAAGCAGTGGACCATGCGAACCTGGAGGGAAGGTGCTGGCTCAGGGATACAAGAAAGGCAGAGTCACGTGCCACCATGACCCCCGATCATAAAGAGGAGGCGCGGCCTGGCCTCCCGAATCGCACGCTGGCTCGGGGGGAGAAGAAGCACGGAGCCATAACCCCCTCATCCAGCATGCTGCCGACCCCACAGTGGGGGTAGGGAAAACCAATATAGCTGGAAGAATGCAGTTTAGAAGTGAGCAAGGAAGAACACCTGTGGAGGGCTCAGAAAACCTAGTACACAGAAGCACAGCACCCCCAGGGGACCTGAGTGAGCCCCGCACATAAATCTCCCAATAAAGGACAAAGGACAGAGTCTCTTTTTAAAGAGGAAGGGGGGAGGAATGGGGGGGGGGGGGGGGGTTAATATACTCACCTGCGGACGCCATCTTCTTATACTCACCCAGGCATCTTCAACCAGCTTATGGCCACCCTGCATTATACCAGGCTAAGATAGCGGGGCGAGCAGGGGCAGTGGGGGAACCGGACCCAGGGTACAACCTCCAGCCGCTGGCCATTGCCGATAAAGGGTTGATGGTCCATACTTTTATGTTCCGTGCCCCTTTGTCGCATATGGGGGAACAGGTAGCGCCATGCTCCTGAACCCCCATGAAAAAGGGAACCAAAAGGGAGGAAAAAAAAAAACTAACTAAACAGCCCTTACTAGAAAATAATAAATAAAAAAAAAAAGACCAGGTCTGGGGAGTTCCCAGACCTGTGTCTTGCCTCCTACTGACACTAGCTAAAACAGATTACCTCACTTCCAGTGGGCGGGTATATCTTGCCAGAGAGGAGCCGACTTTTTTCCTAGTGTCAGCACCTCCTAGCGGCAAGAGCATATACCCATCAGTATAGGTGTCCCCCAATGAAGAGCGACCGAGTGTTTTCATTTAAACATTTTTTATTTTTATTTAAAAAGTTTTGGGGGAAAGGGCTTATTCACATTTATTACAACATTTTTTTCTCTACTTTTGAGTCCCTATAGTGCAGTATTACATACCATCTTTTGACTGCAAACACGGTTCATGTTCAGTAATAGCAGCGCTCTGCTTATACAGGCTGCCTGTATTCTCAGAGCGCCAGTCAGATGGCACGGAGGCAGGTCAGGACCCCACGATTACCGCACAGAGATCTCAGTCAGGACCACCTACTTGACTACTTAACTCAAAATGAAAGGTCTACATGAAATTGAAGTGTTCCTACAAAACATACATTCTTCTGCTGACAGGTCAGTTTTATACACTATTTTCACAGACACATTCTACACCTTTTTAACTTACCAAAATGCGCTTCAACAAATGTAAAGATGTCATGTTTTCTGCCGTCCAAAGGCCAACTAAGTGTCTACTCAACTGTCTAAAAAAAAATAATTTACATTTCAAAAGTAAATTCAAAACACATTTATATATTCAAAACACATTTATATAAACACCTTATTTCCAAAATGACACAATTAAAATATGTAAACTTCTAACAGGACCAAAGCTTTTGTTTGTAACTAACATGCCCGAGACACAGTCGCCCAGGCGTTACTACAGGGCTTATCCACCTCACTTCCCCGTAGGCTTCACAGGGGAATTGGATACATTCTGGGGATACAGTATCTGGACTACAAGCGCACAGACAAGCATCCAACAGCACATTTCAAGTGGAACTAATATACAGGTAACGACAAAATACAACTATACACAGCATTGAAATTCTGTGGATAGCCATATGCAAACCTGCATAGGGTGAGTGTCCATATAGCCATGGTTTCTCCTCCGGCCCTTTTACTTTTGGGCAGATTTGCTGTAAGTGAAGTTGGGAAATGATCTTTTCATTTTAGCTTTTGTACTTGGGGGCCCTGATTTATAAAAATGTGTGAGAAAAACTGGAGAGATTTGCCTATAACAACCAATCGCAGCTCAACTTTCACTTTACCAGATCTCGTTAAGATAGGAATAGGGGATAAGTTGAGTTCTCTCAGAATACCCCTTTAACCCCTTAAGGATTCAGCCCATTTTGGCCTTAAGGACTCAGACAATTTAATTTTTACGTTTTCATTTTTTCCTCCTCGCCTTCTAAAAATCATAACTCTTTTATATTTTCATCCACAGACTAGTATGAGGGCTTGTTTTTTGCGCGACCAGTTGTCCTTTGTAATGACATAACTCATTATATCATAAAATGTATGGCGCAACCAAAAAACACTATTTTTGTGGGGAAATTAAAACGAAAAACGCAATTTTGCTAATTTTGGAAGGTTTTGTTTTCACGCCGTACAATTTATGGTAAAAGTGACGTGTGTTCTTTATTCTGAGGGTCAATACGATTAAAATGATACCCATTATTATATACTTTTATATTATTGTTGCGCTTAAAAAAAATCACAAACTTTTTAACCAAATTAGTACGTTTATAATCCCTTTATTTTGATGACCTCTAACTTTTTTATTTTTCCGTATAAGTGGCGGTATGGGGGCTCATTTTTTGCGCCATGATCTGTACTTTTTTTTGATACCACATTTGCATATAAAAAACTTTTAATACATTTTTTATAATTTTTTTTTTAATAAAATGTATTAAAAAAGTAGGAATTTTGGACTTTTTTTTTTTTCGTTCACGCCGTTCACCGTACGGGATCATTAACATTTTATTTTAATAGTTCGGACATTTACGCACGCGGCGATACCAAATATGTCTATAAAAAATGTTTTTTACGCTTTTTGGGGGTAAAATAGGAAAAAACGGACATTTTACTTTTTTATTGGGGGAGGGGATTTTTCACTTTTTTTTTACTTTTACTTTTACATTTTTTTACATTTTTTTTTTACACTTGAATAGTCCCCATAGGGGACTATTCATAGCAATACCATGATTGCTAATACTGATCTGTTCTATGTATAGGACATGGAACAGATCAGTATTATCGGTCATCTCCTGCTCTGGTCTGCTCGATCACAGACCAGAGCAGGAGATGCCGGGAGCCACACGGAGGAAGGAGAGGGGACCTCCGTGCGGCGTTATGAATGATCGGATCCCCGCAGCAGCGCTGCGGGCGATCCGATCGTTCATTTAAATCGCGAACCGCCGCAGATGCCGGTATCTGTATTGATCCCGGCACCTGAGGGGTTAATGGCGGACGCCCGCGAGATCGCGGGCGTCGGCCATTGCCGGCGGGTCCCTGGCTGCGATTAGCAGCCGGGATCAGCCGCGCATGACACGGGCATCGCTCCGATGCCCGCGGTTATGCTTAGGACGTAAATGTACGTCCTGGTGCGTTAAGTACCACCTCACCAGAACGTACATTTACGTCCTGCGTCCTTAAGGGGTTAATGAACACCTATTTGTAGCTTACATATTCCAATTGTTCCATTGTTAAAATACCTTCCTGATACTATTAATAATGGTGGTTGTTGGGGGGTTCCACTTTTTTATTTTATTTTTTTATTTTGACTGCAGTGGCTATTACATTATTTAGAATCTAGCACTAGCATAATACCTCTCTTCTATTTCACGATGTAGACATTAAAAAATACTATCTGCTTTTCTTAGTCAATAACACAGCCAAAGAAGGGAGATGCTTCAACACCCAGAGAATCTGCACATTACACAGATAGCCTATTATTTTTTTAAGGGGCACGTTGTAATGCTAGAGGAAAAAATCTGTAATCTAAAAAGGACCTCGCTCTTTATGGGGGCTCACATAAGGGCTTTCTAGGGGAACCAAATTTACCCATTTGTGGACAACATCACAGTTTTCAGGATATGCTTAAGTTATGTTAAATAGAAAAAATATATTTTCTCACCTATTGGTGAGCATTCTTTGATCAACACTTATTGTAAACATTGCAGTGTGCAAGTGTCGAGGTAAGGCACCTTCACTAAGAGCAAGTTCCTGCATTTTTGTAGCAATTTCTTTGTCTGCTTCCTAGAAAATAAAAAATACATTATTGTAGTCATTTAATACATGCTGATGTGTAAGACTTGTGTCAGCACCAAAACAATCCAGCACGTGTAACAAATAATGCAACTTTTTAGTAAACAAAGTTTGTATAAGATCTGAAAACAGACTTGCTACTCTTTTGACAAAGCAAAATAAACAGTTTCTAAACAACAGTGTTTTTCCATCAATTCATACACTAATATGAGGCAAAAGACTTTACAGCCTAGTTAAGCCTAGTGCAAGGCCAAAGAGACTGGTACAAGATTTAGAGGTCTTCTCTTTGTTGCAAATCCCTTTGTCATAAACTGTCTCCTTCAAAGCAGTGTATCACTACATCACAACCTAACTGCAAAGTAGATGAGGCAACAATTGTTTTGTAGTCTAGTGTTTACAGACATTTATTTTCAGTGAATAAAAGTACTTTAAAAGCATTAACATTTAATAAGATTACAGATAGACTTACTTCAATGATAGCCTTCATTACCAAGCCAGCTCCCTTTACAATAGCCATGGAAGGGTGCTAGAACAAAGATGCAAGAGCAGATCAGCCTTTACAACCAAAAGCTACAACCATTTGATAGGTGGAAAAATATTGGGTGCATAGTAGTCAGCAATCTGGCCCAGTACTCCTTACAGAATAAAGGGGGAGATTCATCAAAACTTGTGCAGAGAAAAGGTTGACAAGTTGCCAATACCAACCAAACAGATCGCCTCTTTCATATTTGAAAAGACCTCTAATAAAATTAAAAGCAATCTGATTGGTTGCTATGGGCAACTGGCCAACTTTTCCTCAGCACAGGTTTTGATGAATCTTCCCCATAATCTACCAGATATTTAGAATAAAAAAAATTCCAACCAAAGCTGGTCATAAATTTTATGTAAAAATCTGTCAAACTTGCCCAAGGCCCTGCAAAATATTGAAATTTGAAATGCAGGTTTTCAGTGCTCTCTCTCCCACTTTCACAGTCAAACGTCTGGTAGACTACACAGTGAAATTTTTTACCTAATTCTTGAAGTATTAACAAAGCTATAAAATGCAAAAGAACCAGAGAAAACAATAAAATTATTATACCTGAAAGAGTTTGAAAAGTGTTCTACCATGTAGTGCTACCATCTCGAGCAGCATATCAAATTGCTGCCCTTCTGTTGTCTCACTGTATGGTGCGCAAAGAGCAAAGGTGAGGAAATCCAAGAGTGAACTGATAACCAGAGCTCCAGTCCCATAATTCTAAAATAGGAAAAATAAATTATGACATTAAAAATGATCAATAAAATTAAATATGTTAGGGTGCATTCACACCACGTTTTCTTCATACAGTCACCGGATCCAGCGGGGAAATGTCAAAACTGGCAGATACCGTTATTTGAATGAGCCGACCGGAGTCAGATAGTGACTCGGTTCAGCTTATTTTTGCACCGTATTTGGGTTTGTTGCTTTAAGGTCTGGCTACAAAACCGGATCAGCTCATTCAAATGAATGAGATGCTGTCTGGTCCGGCGGTGATACGGTAGAAGCCGGTTTTGAAAATTCCCCGCTGTGGTGTTAATGCACCCTTACCCATACCATCCTGTGATTTGGGAATATTGGCCTTGGTTGAAATATACACACCTTAAAGGGGTATTCCGGGCAAAAACATCCTATCCCCCTATGGAATGGATAGGGGATAAGATGTCTGATTGTGGGGGGTCCCAGCGGCAGGCCCCTGCGATCAGACATCTTATCCCCTATCCTTTCGATAGGGGATAAGATGTTTTTGCCCGGAATACCCCTTTAAGTTGAAGGTGGCCAGTTGTACTCCCTAGTGCGAGAAACAAATCAACTTACAGTAGCACACTAGTCACCAAAAATGTCTGAATATTGCTTAAAAGAGGTGCATCTCAGATTTTTTTAAATGTTTTAAATACATAGCAGGAGATTTATCAAAACCTGTCCAGAGGAAAAGTTGCTGAGTTGCCCATAGGAACCAGTCAGATCGCTTCTTTCATTTTTTAAAAGGCTTCTAAAAAATGAAAGAAGCAATCTGATTGGTTGCTATGGGCAACTCAGCAACTTTTCCTCTGGACAGGTTTTGATAAATCTCTCTCATAGAACCTAGAAACATAGAATGTGTTGGCAGAGAAGAACCATTTGGCCCATCTAGTCTGCCCAATATCCTATCCTATCAATAGTCCCTGGCCCTATCTTATATGAAGGATAGCCTTATGCTTATCCCATGCATGTTTAAACTCCTTCACTGTATTTGCAGCGACCACTTCTGCAGGAAGGCTATTCCATGCATCCACTACTCTCTCAGTAAAGTAATACTTCCTGATATTACTTTTAAACCTTTGCCCCTCTAATTTAAAACTTGTCCTCTTGTGGTAGTTTTCCTTCTTTTAAATATGCTCTCCTCCTTTACCGTGTTGATTCCCTTTATGTATTTAAAAGTCTCTATCATATCCCCTCTGTCTCTTCTTTCTTCCAAGCTATACATGTTAAGGTCCTTTAACCTTCCCTGGTAAGTTTTATCCTGCAATCCATGTACTAGTTTAGTAGCTCTTCTTTGAACTCTCTCTAGACTATCTATATCCTTCTGGAGATATGGTCTCCAGTACGGCGCACAGTACTCCAAATGAGGTCTCACCAGTGTTCTGTACAGCGGCATGCGCACTTCTCTCTTTCTACTGCTTATACCTCTCCCTATACATCCAAGCATTCTGCTAGCGTTTCCTGCTGCTCTATTACATTGTCTTCCTACCTTTAAGTCTTCTGAAATAATTACTCCTAAATCCCTTTCCTCAGATACTGAGGTCAGGACTGTGTCAAATCTTCTATATTCTGCCTGAGCGTTTTTACGCCCCAGGTGCATTATCTTGCACTTATCCACATAAAATTTCAGTTGCCAGAGTTCTGACCATTCTTCTAGTTTGCCTAAATCCTTTTCCATTTGGCGGATCCCTCCAGGAACATCAACCCTGTTACATATCTTTGTGTCATCAGCAAAAAGACATACCTTACCATCGAGACCTTTTGCAATATCACTAATGAAGATATTAAACAATATTGGTCCCAGTACAGATCCCTGAGGTACCCCACTGGTGACAAGACCTTGCTCTGAATATTCTCCATTGACTACAACCCTCTGTTGTCTGTTACTCAGCCACTGCCTAATCCACTCAACAATATGGGAGTCCAAGCTCAATGTCTGCAGTTTGTTGATAAGTCTTCTATGTGGCACAGTGTCAAAAGCCTTACTAAAATCTAGATATGCAATGTCTACAGCCCCTCCACCATCTATAATTTTAGTCACCCAATCAAAAAAATCAATAAGATTTGTTTGACATGATCTCCCTGAAGTAAACCCATGTTGTTTTTCATCTTGCAATCCATGGGAATTTAGATGTTCCACAATCCTATCCTTTAGTAGGGTTTCCATTAATTTCCCCACTATTGATGTCAGACTTACTGGCCTATAGTTGCTTGATTCCTCCCTACTACCTTTCTTGTGAATGGGCACGACATTCGCTAATTTCCAATCTTCCGGGACGACTCCTGTTACCGGTGATTGGTTAAATAAATCTGTTAACGCTTTTGCTAGCTCACCACTAAGCTCTCTTAATAATTTTGAGTGTATCCCATCAGGCACTTGTGATTTGTCTTCACTTTAGACAGCAAACGTAGAACCTCTTCCTCTGTAAAGCGCATGCATCAAATGATTCCTTAGTTTTCCTCCCTAATGGAGGTCCCTTTCCTTCTTTTTCTTCTGTAAAAACTGAACAGAAGTATTCATTAAGGCAGTCGGCAGCCCTTTATTCTCTTCAACATACCTTCCTTCCTTTTTAATTTAGTTATTCCTTGTTTTAATTTCCTTTTTTCATTTATATATCTGAAGAATGTCTTATCCCCTTTTTTCACAGACTGAGCTAGTTTTTCTTCTGCCTGCGCTTTAGAAGTTCTTATAACTTGCTTGGCCTCTTTCTGCCTAATCTTGTAGATTTCCCTATCTTCATTGCTCTGGGTTGTTTTATAATTACTAAATGCTAGTTTTTTTTATTTTTTATGATTTTGACCACTTCTGCTGAGTACCACAGTGGTCTCTTCCTTTTTCTGCTTTTACTGACAAGTCTAATGCAATTTTCTGTACCTAATAAATAGAACCTAATACATAGAACCTGCATTAGAGAATTCTACAGTGCTTACTTACCACATGGGAATTAAATTTGTCTAATAAGTTTTCCAGAAACTTTTTGGAAGAAAGAAGAGATGCTTTGTTCAGTTGCTCTTGCCTTAAGTCATAGTCATCATGCATTGGCTAGAGAACAAAAGAAATGGAAAAAAAACAACATTAAAACAGGGTATATGCAGAAGAATACTTTGGATGAAGATAACATCCAAGAGCCAATGACAACTATGTGCACATCAGCGTTCGGCTCTGTTCAGGGGAGCTCCGATCGCTGAGTGTGTTGAAACAGGGGAACATGAGATGGGAAAAAATGCAAGCAGTATTTTTTTCTGCATAAAGCCTACAAAACAGACCTCATTAAAGTCAATGGGATCAGTTAGTGTCAGTTATGCAACGGACCATTCAGCTTAGTTATTTTTACGCTTGAAGGGAATCCCTAACAGAGCTCCGAACTCAGATATGTACGAGTCCCTAAAGTAAAACTCTATAGAGGGTATAGTCAAATCAAGTAAAATCTAGTATACATATCATTTTCAGCTAAATATTTTCAGTGCAGCTTAAAATGTATTGGCATGCAGAAGCCATAAACAATTGCAGATAGCTGCTGCTGGTTCTTAATGCATTTTCTCCAATTCTTGTTTTAATACCTTAAAGTGGTTATCTCAGGATTGAACAAACATATCCACCTATCCACAAGAAATACAGTCATGGCCGTAAATGTTGGCACCCCTGAAACTTTCCAAGAGAATGAAATATTTCTCACAGAAAAAGGATTGCAGTAACACGTGTTTTGCTATACACATGTTTATTCCCTTTGTGTGTATTGGAACTAAACCAAAAAAGGGAGGAAAAAAGCTAATAGGACATAATGTCCCACCAAACACCAAAAATGGGCTGGACAACGTTATTTGCACCCTTTCATAAGTGTGGAAAAATAAGATTGTTTCAAGCATGTGATGCTCATTTAAACTCACATTGGGTAAGTAACAGGTGTAAGCAATATAAAAATCACACCTGAAAGCAGATAAAAAGGACAGAAGTTCACTTAGTCTTTGCATTGAGAGTCTGTGTGTGCCACACTAAGTATGGACAACAGAAAGGAAAAGAAGAGAACTGTGAGGACTTGAGAACAAAAATTGAGGAAAGATAACAATCTCAAGGTTACAAGTCCAACTCCAGAGATCTAGATTTGCCTTTGTCCACAGTGCGCAACATTATCAAGAAGTTTGCAATCCATGGCACTGTAGCTAATCTCACTGGGCGTGGACAGAAGAGAAAAATCGATGAAATGCGTCAATGCAGGATAGTCCAGATGGTGGATAAGCAGCCCCAAACAAGTTCCACAGAGTCAAACTGTCCTGCAGGCTCAGTGTCAGCGGGAACTATCCATCAACATGTAAATGAAATGAAATGCTTTGGCAGGAGACCCAGGAGAAGGACCCAACTGCTGACGCGGACATAAAGCAAGACTACATTTTGCCAAAATGAACTTGAGTAAGCCAAAATCCTTCTGGGAAAAAGTCTTGTGGACAGATGAGACCAAGATAGAACTTTTTGGTAAAGCACATCATTCTACTGTTTACCGAAAAAGGGAATGAGGCCTACAAAGAAAAGAACACCGGACCTACAGTAAGATATGGTGGAGGTTCATTGATGTTTTGGGGTTGTTTTGCTGCCTCTGGCGCTAGGTGCCTTGAATGTGCATCATGAAATCTGAGGATTAACAACGGATTTTGGATCGCACTGTACAGCCCAGTGTCAGAAAGCTGGGTTTGCGACCGAGATCTTGGCTCTTCCAGCAGGACAATGACCCCAAACATCCGAGAGACACAGAGACATTAAAAAGAGAGATTACATTTTGCCACAATGAACTTGAGTAAGCCAAAATGCTTCTGGGAAAATGTATTGTGGACAGATGAGACCAAGAAAGAGCTTTTTGGTAAAGCACATCATTCTACTGTTTACCAAAAATGGCATGAGGCCTACAAAGACAAGAACACAGTACCTACAGTGAAATATGGTGGAGGTTCAATGATGTTTTGGGTTTGTTTTGCTGCCTCTGGTACTGGGTGTATGAATGTGTGCAAGGCATCATGAAATCTTTGGATTACTAACGGATTTTGGGTCGCACTGGACAGCCCAGTGTCGGAAAGCTGGGTTTGAGTCCGAGATCTTGAGTCTTCCAGCAGGACAATGACCTCAAACATACGTCAAAAAGCACCCAGAAATGGATGGCAACAAAGCGCTGTAGAGTTCTGAAGTGGCCAGCAATGAGTCCAGATCTAAATCCCATTGAACTCCAGGGGAGAGAAAAAATTTCTGTTGGGAAAAGGCACCCTTCCAATAAGAGAGACCTGGAGCAGTTTGCAAAGGAAGAGTCATCCAACATTCCGGCTGAGAGGTGCAAGAAGCTTATTGATTGTTATAGGAAGCGACTGATTTCAGTTATTTTTTCCAAAGAGTGTGCATCCAAATATTAAGTTAAGGGTGGCAATAATTTTGTCCAGCCAATTTTTGGAGTTTGGTGCGACATTATTTCCAATTTGCTTTTTTCCCTCCTTTTTTGGTTTAGTTCCAATACACACATAAGGAATAAACATGTGTATAGCAAAATATGTGTTACTGCAATCCTTTTCTGTGAGAAATACTTCATTTTCTTGAAAAATTTCAGGGGTGCCAACATTTACAGCCATGACTCTAAGTATCTGATAAGCGATCATGAGAACAGAGGTCCCCTTTCCCTTAGTAAAGGCTTAGCTGCTGCTCTGATCACTCACTATAGGACTTATGATAGCCGAGTGTCGTATTCCGTTTTCTTAGGCAGTTCCACAGCAAATAAAAAGGAGCAGCATTCAATCAATTCGTATGTTTTGTAACTATGTAAAACCATAAAAAGGAGATTTTTGGGGGGACACAGACCATGGGTGTATGCTGCTGTCACTAGGAGGTTTGACACTATGGCAACAAAAAAGTCGGCTCCTCCCAGCAGCTAATCAGTTTTAGTTCCAGAGCAATAGGAGAGGACCGACAGGTCAAGGAAAAACATGAACTGTCCGAGAACAAGAAGAAAAAGTATAACTGAACACACCCTCGGACAGAGAACCAAAGAGGAACCCAAAAAGGGCGGGAGCTGTATCCCCCAATGGATCCTTCGAGAAAGATTTTGCGGTAAGCATAAAAAAAAAAAATAAATAAAAAAAAAAAAAAAAATCTCCTTTTCTCTATCGGCTCCATTGGGGGACACAGACCATGGGACGTACCAAAGCCGTCCCTTGGGTGGGCAGATAGTCAGGCAGATGGCTGTTCCACTGCCGCCTGCAGCACTTAACGGCCCAGACTAGCATCAGCCGATGCAAAGGTATTAACCCGGTAGAACCTCGAGAAAGTGTGCAAAGACGACCAGGTAGCCGCTTTGCAAATCTGCAAGGTCGAGGCTTTGTTCTGGAGAGCCCAGGATGCACCAACAGAACGGGTAGAATGAGCCAAAACCCTGAAGGGAGGGATCTTCCCCCTACAGCGATAGGCTTCCGAAATGGCATACCGAATCCACTGAGAAATGGTGGCCTTGAAAGCAGGTTGTCCCTTACGACGACCTTCCATAAGGACGAAAAAGGAATCGCACCGACGAAAGGAAGAGGTGATAGAGAGGTAGGACCCAACAGCCCGAACCCCATCCAGTTTGTGGAGCAAACGCTCCTTAGGATGAGAAGGAGCGGGACAAAAGGACGGACAGACAATGACCTCATTGAGATAAAAGGCCGAAACGACCTTAAGCAAAAAGGAAGGATCTGGCCGGAAGACAACCTTGTCCTGGTGAATCACCAGTAACGGAGAACGGCAGGTGAGAGCTGCCAATTAAGACACTGTCCGAATGGAGGTGATAGCAACAAGAAACGCCACTTTCCAAGAAAGGAGGCGCAGGGACACCTCCCTAAGGGGTTCAAAGGGGGCACCTTGGAGGACACCCAGAACCAGGTTTAAGTCCCAAGGGGGAGAAGGTGACCGATAAGGAGGGGCAGCGTGCGCCGCTCCTTGAAGGAAGGTCCAGACATGAGAATTAGAAGCCAGAGGATGCTGAAAAAGAATAGAAAGGCCCGAAACCTGACCCTTAAGGGAACTGAGAGACAAACCCCTGTTCCAATCTCGACTGCAAGAAGGAGAGAAGACGAGGAACGGAAAAGTAACAGGAGACAAGACCTGAGTACATTTTCGCCGAGGAGGGCTTACGAGCCCTGAGCATGGTATGAATGACTTGGGAAGAGAAATCGCAGGCTCTCAAAACCGCAGTTTCAACCGACATGCCGTCAAATGCAGCCACTGTAAATTGAGGTGGCAAAGAGGACCCTGAGACAGCAGGCCCCGACGAAGTGGAAGGCGCAACAGAGTGTCGTCCAGGAGTCAGACTACGTCGGCGTACCACGTCCTTCGGGGCCAATCTGGAGCTACCAGTATGGCGGAAACGCCAACCACTTTGAGCTTCCTCAGAACCCTCGGAAGGAGCGGAAGGGGAGGGAACAGATAGGGCAGGGCAAACCCTGCCCAAGGAATCACTAGGGCATCCACGGCTAGAGCCAGGGGGTCCCGGGACTTTGACACAAATGGAAGAATCTTCCGAATGTTCCGAGACGCGAAAAAGGTCCATGTCTGGAATGCCCCAGAGGTCGCAGAGTTGCGCGAAGACCTCCGGATGTAGAGACCACTCGCCGGAGTTGGCTGAGGACCGGCTGAGGAAGTCCGCTTCCCACTTAAGCACACCTGGAATGTGAATCGCCGAAATGGCGGGATTCTTGTTTTCCGCCCAGAGGAGAATCTTTGTCACCTCGGCACTGGCTGCCGAGCTGCGAGTGCCCCCTTGCCAATTGATGTAAGCTACGGCCGTGGCATTGTCCGACTGGACGCGGACAGGGCGGGTCTGAAGCAGGGACTCCCCATGAAGAAGACAAAGAAGAATCGCCCTCAGTTCCAAGATGTTTATCAGAAGAAGGGCTTCACGGGGAGACCAGAGGCCTTGAACAGTCCAGTCCCTGAACACACCGCCCCAGCCCGACAGACTGGCATCTGTTGTGACCACCTGCCAGTGGAGGGGAAGAAATGATCTCCCCTGAAGAAGGGGGGAGCGGAGCCACCAGAGCAGAGACTGACAGATCCAACGAGGGAGAGCAATCCTGCAATCGAGAGACAGAGGAGATCTGTCCCATTGAGAGAGAATCGCCAGTTGAAGAGGGCGGTAATGAAACTGGGCAAAAGGTACGACCTCCATGGCCGCCACCATCCGACCCAAGACTTCCATGCAAATTCGGATGGAAACTGGGACCTGAGCCCAAAGGGAGCGGACTCCTGACAGGAGAGTCAGACGTTTGTCCAGCGGAAGGCAAATCCGGGCAGAGGCTGTGTTGAATTGAAGTTCCAGAAAGATCAGAGATTGGGTGGGAGAGAGGACAGACTTGTTCCGGTTGACCATCCACCCGAAGCGATCCAAGGTCTGGAGAGTGAGATCCACATTCTCCAGAGTCTGGACACTGGTGGGAGCCTTGATGAGAAGGTGGTCCAGGTAAGGGATCACGGAGACTCCTCTCGACCGCAACAGGGCTATCACCGGCGCAAGGATCTTGATAAAGACCCGAGAAGCCGTGGCCAGACCAAAGGGGAGGGCTACGAACTGAAAATGCCCCTCCGGAACCGCAAAGCGGAGGTACCGCTGATGGCCGGGAAATATTGGAACATGGAGGTAGGCATCCTTGATGTCCACCGAAGAAAGAAACTCCCCTTGTTCCATGGATGCCACTACTGAACGGAGAGATTCCATTTGGAAGTGGCGGATGAGAAGATGACGGTTGAGACGCTTGAGGTCCAAGATTGGCCGCAGAGAACCGCCCTTCTTGGGGACCACAAAAAGATATGAATAGAAACCCTGAAAACGTTCCCCTGGAGGAACGGGGACAATGACTCCTTGAAGAAGTAGGGACCGGAGGGCCTCCCGAAACTGCTTCGCAAGAGGAGGAGACCGGGGGGCCCGGGAATGAAAAAAAATAAAAAAAATCGATCCCTTGGAAGGGAGGCAAATTCGATGTGGTATCCGTTGGACACCATGTCCCTGACCCAGTAGTCCTGAATGTGTGTGGTCCAGATGTCTCGAAAAAGTAAGAGACGGCCTCCCAACCGAGAAAAATCTGCAGGTGGGGGCTTCACTTCATGCGGAAGTGGGTTTGTGGTTGCCCGATTTGGCCGCAAAATGTCCGGAACGATTGGTGACCAACTTCCAAGATGGGCACGCCCGGAAAGAGGGAGCCTTCTTGTCCCACGAAGGTGCCTGCCCAGACCCTTTATGGGGGGCCAAAAGTCTGTAAGGACGGGAAGAAAGAGGACTTACTCTGGGAAGTAGTGCGAGCCTTATTTTGAGGCAACAAGGAACTCTTACCCCCCGTCGACTCAGAGATAATCTCGTCAAGGCACTCGCCAAAAAGACGGGTACCAGTAAAAGGAAGCTCGGTGAGAGACCTTTTGGAGGCAGCATCCGCATCCCACGCTTTAAGCCACATGGAACGGCGGAGGGCCGCTAGGTAACCAACAGCAAAGGCAGCACAACGGGCTGACTGCATAGAAGCTGTACACAGAAAATCCCCAGCTTTAGAGCATTGGAGAACCAAAGCAGACAGATCCTCTGGGGAGTATCCCGCCAGGATCCCCTGACTGAGTTGTGAGCACCAAACGGTTAGGGCCTTGGACACCCATGCAGAGGCGAAGGTGGGAAGCAGGGAAGAGCCTGCTGCTTCACAGGCAAACTTCGCTAAGGACTCCACCTTCTTGAGCATCTGCTAGCGGCAGAGTAGTAGCCTTAGAGAGGCGGGAAACTGGTGGATCCACCGAGGCAGGAGAAACCACCTTTAAGACAAGGTCCTTGGCGAACGGATAACACGCTTGAGCCTTCTTCATTCCCGGGAACCTCTTGTCAGGATGTCTCCATGCAGATTCCAGAAGGGTGTCAAATTCAGCGTGAGAGCTGAACATTTGAGGTGCTGGTTTAGCACAATGAAAGGATAATTCAGGAGTCACGTCCGAAGATCCTGGGTCCTCTAAGTGAAAGGTGTCTCTTATGGCCGCAACGAATGAGTTCACCGTTTCAACTGTATCTGAGCGGTCCTCTGAGTCAGATGCCGATTCAGAAGCCTCATGTGCCAGTTCATCAGGAGAATGTGAACCAGTGGAGGCAGCCCTGGAGGGGGGCGACCCTGATCGGGTACACTGCTCTGGCGAGGCAGAGCGGCGACTCCAGGAACGTCCTCTGGAGGAGTGACGTTTGTGACCAGATGACACGGGGGCGGGACCCACGAGGGGAGCACCCACGTCTACCTGAAGACTTAATGGAAGAGTCAGAAGAAGCACCCCTAGTACGCTTGTGAGAGTGTGAAGCATGTGGAGAAGAGGAGCGGGACCCTATAGAGGGCCGGCGTAGGGCAGACCTCTTCAAGGGAGACACCACGTCACAGGAGGCCTCAGCCATCGAACGGGAGACTTGAGTCAAGTCCGCCATATACTGGGATAGGGAAGAAACCCAGGCTGGAGGGGCGGCCGAATCCACCGGGACCGAATGAGCATCCGGGGGTGCCACGGGGTCTGGGGGAGTAGTGGAGCAGGCAAAGCAAGTGGGTTCAGCAGAACCTGGCATTTTGGATTTACAGCTCTTACAGACAAAATGGTAAACTAACGCTCCAGTTGTCTGTTTAGAGGGAGGAACCGTTCTGGGTACGGACATAATGAAAAAAGAACTCTCTCACCCGAGTCTGTGTCCCCAGAGCAGCTGCTGTGAGGAGAACTCCGCTCTAGTGTAGATAGAGAAGGAGAAAAAAACAGCCAATAGCCAGAGAGGGGCGTGCCAGGAGCAGGGGCACTGCTGATTGGCCCCTAACACCTACAATCGCGTGCACAGCGCTGATTGGAGGACAATTCGCGCCTCCTGTAAGCTCCGGCGGCCCTGGGGACACCAAAGTGCCGAGAAGAAATACAGTAATGGCGCCCGCTCCTTGCTCCGAGCGCACATGTCGTTCGCATATGCACTCGCGGAGAAGTGAGCGGGCGAGACTCTTATTCGCCGGCAGCAGTCTGCTGCCGAAAGTGAAAGTCGGCGATTCGTGCTCCCGCATAGTATAAACGTCGCGGCTGTCAGCCACATAAGTAAAAACACACACACATAAACTTGAGTGCATGTGAATAACTGAGCCCCTTCATCCAAAAATGCCACTGCTCGCTCCAGAAATAAAGATAAAGCCCCTTGTCCAGGCCAGCCCCATTAGACCCTGAAAGGTGGGCAAAACTGAGGGTCTCCAGAGGTTGCAAGTCTGCACCTAAGGGAGAAAGGGAAATATACTCACCTCAGTCAGAAGAACTTACCTAATGGAGTCTTCTGTGAGGTCTTCAGTCAGCTTTCTGTCACCTGCATAACGCCAAGCTACCATGTGCGAGCGAGGCGAGCAGGGAATAGGGGGACCCGGACCCATGAGGTACAACCCCACGCGCTGACCGTTGGCGAGAGGGGGTTAACAGCCCATATACGCAATGTCTGTGCCCCCTCAATCGCAATGGGGAAGAGTGAGCTGCAGTTCCTGAGTCCCCACCTGAAAACATGAAAGAAAAAGGAATAAAAAACTAACACATCCCTAACTAGGAAAATAATAAAACATAAGACCTGGTCTGGAGAATTCTAGACCATGTCCACCTCGTTCAGACACTAAGCTAAAACTGATTAGCACAGGGCCTGGAGGCGGGTATATCCTGCTGGGAGGAGCCGACTTTTTTTGTTGCCATAGTGTCAAACCTCCTAGTGACAGCAGCATACAACCATGGTCTGTGTCCCCCAATGGAGCCGATAGAGAAAAACTGACGTACACATTCAGGGTGTATTCACACGTACAGTATACTGCACATATATGATGGGCAGGATTTCAAGCTTCAGATTTTATGCTGCAGAGTTCAATGTAAACTAAATGATTGAACACAGCTTTTAATCTGCAACTTAAAATTCTGTGGATCAAATTTGCACAGGATACTGTACGTGTGAATACATTCTTAAGGCCTATACGTCACTAATCTGTTTATATGGGAAAAAATTATGCGGTCGTATACAATTTTTTTGTATTACAGAAAAGTGTAATATACAGAACTTCTCTATACTAGGGATCATCCGATTATCGGTTTGGCCGATATTCACGATTTTAGACGTTATCAGTATCGGCAATTACCTTGCCAATAATCCGATAATGCCCCGCAAACCTGCCCCGCCCCCACCGCACAACCCACCCACCACAACACTGCAAGCAACCCGCTTTAAATCCATGATCTGCAGCGGTGTCACCTTTGGGGATAAATAGCTGTTAACTTATACCGATATTCCGGTATAAGTTATCAGCTATCGGCCCTCACCTCCACAGAGTATGGGTATCGGCCCTAAAAAAAACATTTTGGTCGATCCCTACTCTATACCACAAAAATTTTTGCCAATCTGAGACTAAACTTCTACAAAAGAAAACATACTTTTGATTACATTGGCATAATGGAAGTCTTTGTTATACCACAGCTTATGTTAAGATACCGTTTAGAGCACAACTGCCATCAGGATTTAGCCCCTAAAGTTATGTACAATGGGGGGAATTTATCATTGTATTTAGAGCTGTTTTGTGATTTTTTGCGCAAAAAGATGAGCAAGTGTTTTTTTGCGCAAATTTTTATCGAATTTTTCATCCCCTTGTCTACGGTTAAGTTTACTATAGAGCATTTTCTATTGTAGAATCAATTTACTAACTGCAGGGTTTTTTTACGCAAAAAAAATGCCCAAACTGCATTTTCTTGCGCAAATATACACCACCTCGGAGGACACGTACCAAAGTGTCTATTTTGGCACAGTAAGGACTGCTACTCCCATCATGGGAGTTGTAGTCCAGGGGCTGAGGTGTAGATCGCAGCAGGTCATTTTCCAGAGACCCGCTGCGATCCGCATTTATTAACTGTAAAAGTCGGCGGTACATGCGTCTACACTGCGCTGCCAGCGGCTTCTATATACAATGACATAATTTATAATCCACGCTGCCGGAACACAGGAGCTCTGATTGGTCAATAGCTACCCACCAATCAGAGCTCCCGTCTCCCGGCAGGGATTATGAATTATAAGAACTGTATATAGAAGGAGGTAAGAGCGACTACTTTGTGCATTTGTATGCGATGCTGTCGTTCTGACAAAGAGGAATGCGCAGTGTAGCCGCATGTGACACTGGCTTGTATAGTTAATAAATGTGGATCGCAGCGGATCTCCGGAGAATGATCTGCTGCGAGCTGTCCCTCTGCCCTTGGACTACTACTCCCATCATGAGACAGACTCTGCCCTGTGATGGGAGTAGTAGTCTAGGGGCTGAGGTGCAGACCGGGTCATTCTCCAGAGACCCGCTGCAATCCGCATTTATTAACTGTAAAAGTCGGCGGTACATGCAGCTACATCGCGCTGCCACCGGCTTCTATATACACTGTCATAATTCATAATCCCCGACGCCTGGAAGGGGGGAGCTCTGATTGGTCAATAGCTATTCTCCAATCAGAGCTCCCGTCTCCCAGCGGGGATTATGAATTATGACAGTGTATATAAAAGCCGACGGCAGTGCGATGTAGCTGCATGTACCGCCGGCCAGAGGCGGCTCTAGCATTAGGCCACTAAGGCTATCGCCTAAGGCCTCACACTGATGGGGGCCTCGCTCTGGCCCCGACCGCCGCAAGTTTTACATCAACAGTGAGTACTGCTCCCCCTCTGCCACTTTAAGAAGAGTTGTTGCTGGGACTGGTCGTGTGCAGTGCACATGATGTCTGTTACATCCCAACCTGGCCTTTCTCCCGGCTACTCAACGAAGTCTCTGACTCTCCTCCTCCTGTGAGCTGCTGCCGTAAGTGCTCCGTGTTCGCTGCCCGTACTCCAGGTCATGTGAGGTCCGGTCAGCATGCAGCCCTCAGTGCCTGGCTGCCTATAACTCCTCCGGTATTTTGCAGATAACGTGCTTACCAGTGACTGTGCTGTTCCTATTGCCCTGGCTGGCTCATGCTATATACATACAGCATGGACAAGCCAGGTCAGTAAGCACAGCACAGCCATTTGTATGAACATAAGTGCTAATACAGTAGTAGGGCTAGGATGGGTAGTAGTACAGTAGTAGGGCCAGGGCATATATACCTTAGCCCTACTACGGTACTACAACCCACCCTAGCTCTTCTACTGTACTACTACCCACCCTAGCCCTACTACTGTACTACTACCCACCCTAGCCCTACTACTGTACTACTACCAACCCTAGCCCTACTAGTGTACTACTACCCACCCTAGCCCTTCTACTCTGTGACATTACAGTGCTTCATCCTGTAATTTGATGTCACTGTGTATAATAACCCTGTAGTGACATCACAGTAGATTATTTTTGTACGGTGACATCACTGTGTTTATTGTCCCGGTATGGTGACATCACTGTATAGTAACCCTCTACTGTTTCAACACTGCGTTTATTAACCCTGTAGTGACAAAACTGTTTATTGTCCTTGTACAGAGACATTACTGTGTATAATATCCCTGTGCTGTGATGTCACTGTATATATTAACTCTGAACTGTGATGCCACTGTGCATATTAACCCTGTATTGTCACTCACAGTACAAGGTAAATACATACAGTGACATTAGGGTACAGGGTTAATATATACAGTGATGTCACAGGGCAGTTTAAGTATCCACAGTGATGTTGCAGTACAGAGATAATACACACAGTGATGTCATAGTACAGGGATAATACACACAGTAATGTCACAGTACAGGGATAATACACACAGTGATGTCACAGTACAGGGATCATACACACAGTGATGTCACAGTACAGGGATCATACACACAGTGATGTCACAGTACAGGGATAATACTCACAATAATGTCACAGTAAAGGAATAAAACACAGTGATGTCACAGTGATGTGTACATCTGGTATCTACCACTATATGGTCAGTGTATTTGGCAATATTGGTCTTTCTATAGTAAATTTTATACAGTAACAATTGGAGTTAGTCACAATGGTAGTCGTGGTCATGATGTGGCAGGATTATTTGTTTCTTGCTGATAACACACACACAACTGACAGTGAGCCCCTGTGCTTCATTTTGTCTGGAGGTGCTGACCATTTTTATTTTCTTGTACTAGTATCAGTAATATTGGTCTCAGTATACAGGATTTGGTCAGTAACAGTATGATGGTAATATGTATGGTGATAATTTCCTTCCTTATATACTGGTATTATTGGTAATATTGGTTTCAGTATACAGGATTTGGTCAGTAACAGTATGATGGTAATAATATGTATGGTGATAATTTCCCTCCTTGTATACTGGTATTATTGGTAATATTGGTGTCAATATACAGGATTTGGTCAGTAACAATATGATGGTAATATGTAGGGTGATAATATTCCTACTTTTATACTGGTAATATTGGTGACTGTGTACTAGACAGAATTTGCCATGGGGTCCATAGGACACTAGTTATGCCCCTGATCTTATATCTGCCCCATCAACACTTGAGATTTGTGCTGCGGCGACAGCACAGCAATCTCATATCCAATTTGATCACCATGGGGGAGATTTATCAAAAACTGTCTAGAGGAAAAGTTGTCCATAGCAACCAATGAAATTTCTTCTTTCATTTTTAACAAGGCCTCTGCAAAATGAAATAAGTGATCTGATTGGTTGCTTTAGCAACTGGGCAACTTTAACTTTGCACAGGTTTTGATAAATTTCCCCCCATGGGTCTTCAGAAAATGACGTGGGGCCTCATGTTTGAGTTTCACAGTCTAGAGCCGCCTCTGCTGCCGGCTTTTTAATTTAAATGCGGATCGCAGCAGATCATTCTCTGGAGATCTGCTGCGATCCGCATTTATTAACTATATGTGCGGAGAAACTGTCCCCGTCCCCCTGACGAAGGGTATCAGGGATGGAGTGAGAGGGAGTGGGCTGTAAGCAGAAAACTGTGTCCCTATACAGAGGGTCACAGTTTTCTTTATTACACCGGCAGTACATGCGTCTCCACTGTGCTGTCGGCTTCTATATACACTGTCATAATTCATAATCCCCGCCGCCAGGAGACGGGAGCTCTGATTGGAGAATAGCTATTGACCAATCAGAGCTCCCCTCTCCTGGCGGCGGGGATTATGAATTATGACAGTGTATATAGAAGCCGGTGGCAGCACAGTGTAGCCGCATGTACCGCCGGCTTTTACAGTTAATAAATGCGGATCTCAGCGGGTCTCTCCAGAATGACCCGATGCAATCTGCACCTCAGCCACTGGACTACAACTCCCATCATGGGCAGAGTCTGCCCATGATGGCAGTAGTAGTTCTAAAAGCCCTGCAGCCGGGGGATGTGCAATTGCCATCCCTCAGCAGCCTGCGGTACTACAACTACTCCCATCATAGGACAGACTCTGTCCCATGATAGGAATAGTAGTCCAAGGGCAGAGGGACAGATCTCTGTTCACATTATGCATTTTGCATAATGGATACAGAGCTTTTCTGGCAGTGTATTCCCAAACAGGGAGACTCCAGCTGTTTCTTAACTACAGCCCCCCATGATGGGAGTTTTAGTTTAGCAACAACTGGAGGCTCCCTGTATAGGAACACACTGCATTATGTGCGCTCTTCCCAGGGGAGAGCGCAAAAAATTTACTAACCCATATTTCTTGTTTTTCTTTTCTTCTCATTTCAGATACGTGGATGTGGAGGACTACATCAGATTCGGTGGACTGCGACGATGACCAGCATTTTTTTTTATTTCAATAAAATGGTTAACGAGGGCTGTGGGGGAGTGTTTTTTTTTTTAAATAAAAAATGTTTTTCAATGTGTCCGTGTTTTTTTATAACTGAATTTTCAGGGTTAGTAGAGGAAGCTGTCTTATAGACGGAATCCATTACTAAGCCGGGGCTTAGCGTTAGCCCCAAAATCAGCTAACGCTAGCCTCTAATTATTACCCTGGTACCCACCGCCACAGGGGTGCCGGGAAGAGCTGGTACCAACAGGCCCGGAGCATCAAAAATGGTGCTCCTGGGCCTAGGCGTTAACAGGCTGGTGTTATTTAGGCTGGGGAAGGCCAGTAACAATGGTCCTAACCCACCCTGGTAACGTCAGGCTGTTGCTGCTTGGTTGGTATCTGGCTGATACTGAAAATAGGGGGAACCCTATGCATTTTTTTTTTAAATAAATAAATAAAATAAAAAGTGTGTGGTTCCCAAATTTTTTCAGTTTCAACCAGATAACAACCAAGCAGCAACAGCCTGACGTTACCAGGGTGGGTGAGGACCATTTTTACTTGCCTTCCCCAGCCTAAATAACACCAGCCTGTTACCGCCTAGGCCCAGGAGCACCATTTTTGATGCTCCAGGCCTGTTGGTACCGGCTCTTCCTGGAACCCCTGTGGCGGTGGGTACCGGGGTAATAATGGGGGGTTAGCACTAGCTGTTTTGGGGGCTAACACTAAGCCGCGGCTTAGTAATGGATTCTGTCTACTAGACGCCTTCCACTACTAAGCCTGAAAATTCAATTATAAAAGACACAACCCATTGAAACATTTTTTATTTAAAAAAAAAACTCCCCCACAGCCCTCGTTAACCTTTTTATTGACATAGAAAAAAAAAACCCTGCTCATCGTGGCAATCCACCAAATCTGACATAGTGCTCCGCATTCACGTATCTAAATTTCAAAGAAAAAAAACACTGGTTTTGATAAATCTCCCTATATGTTACACAAAGAACACTAGTCTGAAATGAAGAGTGTTTTAGTTAAACATACACAAAAAATAAATCATTTTTAATGATCATGATCTAATAAATCACATGTTTCAATGAGTGCCAACATTTTCCTAAAGAATATAACACATTTTCTGGAAAAGCATAGCTAAGGAAGTTAGCAATGCTCGATCACATGCCTTTACTCATTGGACTGGCGTACACATATGTAGGATTATTATAAAAGTTTCCAACACAGGCTCAATTGCTTCTGTTTTAACTGGGAAACATGGTTACCATAAACTATTCATTTTGATACATAAATACAAAATCAATTATAAGTCATTGCTATCATTTTGGAGCATAATAGAGCAGCAATATACACTTTACTGCCTGGCAAAAGCAACTGGAATGTGAGAACAGTGGCTGAGGCCATGCTTTTGTACTTGTTTTACCTGGGCCTTACAATGTTCTATCGGACTCAATTGTAAAACATCTTATAAGCACCCATTAATTTTACAGCTGTAAAATTTATTTACATGCTGTTTATGGATGATTGTGACTGGAAAAAAGAAATTTTTTTAAAATTTTTATGCAATTTCCAGCCATTAAAAAAAATCTGACATTTTTCATGCAAAACAGCTGAAAAACAGTATTTTTTTCCCCCCAGCTGTTTATTTTATTTATTTTTTTAAATAAAAAGAGTAGCTGATTTGTTTAAGGCTGAATATACCAGCCATGGCCTAAATGACCTGTAAAATAAGACAGAAGGAAATAAAAACCAAAAGCGAAATATACAATAAACATAGTGATTATATAAACAAGAATGCAACAGTTCTGCATAAGCACAAATTCATATACCTCTCTCTAACAAGAATTTACAATGATCTGTGAATAGTATTATCTGATCAGCTATTTGTCTTTTAAATAACCGTGTCCAGATAAAGCCTGGGTAACCAATAAAGAAGATGTTGTTGAAGTCCCACCGATCACACACAGTAATGGCCTTTTAAGCACTTTAAATCCAGGTTTCAATTAGAGAAGAACTCTGGCTTTTTTTTTTTTTTTTAAACATATAATCACATCAGCAATATTCTAGTAGTGTAGTTTGTTTTATCCTTATAGTTTGAGCCATTTCACAGCCAGCAGCTGTGTTGTGTGCTCCCAGTCTTAGCACCAATCCAGAGCCTCCTCTCCTGTGTGTGCAGGAGGTCAGAGTGCCCTGTATGTGGGACTTCCTGTAAGGCTGGTGCAGGGTACCATCAAATCCCTCCTTGTAGCTCTTATCCACCCACCCCACCCCATACCAAGGTTTGCCATCATTGCTCCTCTGTTTGTCTCTCCATGTATAGACTGCTGCTGAAGAGATCATTTCTGTCTTAACATGTAATCATGTAAATCCCAACAACCTCTGTAATCTTAAGTTCAAAGGGCAGCCCTACTCTGTGCATACAGAGAAAGCTGTCCGTCATCATGTAGGAAAGACTGCCAATGACTAAATAAGACAAATCAATGGATTAAAAGGTGCAGAGATTTAAATGAAAACTGACATTTATTCACAAATGTTTGCACAAAAGACTGTCAATACCTCCAATCCAGAGGCACATACAATAACAGCTCATTTAGGCAGTTATAACATGCATATAGCAGTACCTAAAGGGGGTTACCTTTTCCCAGAAAATTCCCTTTGAAATCAATATCCCCATTGTTTGCAATGGGTAAACCAACCATCTCTATAAACTAGTGGCTAATTTGCCAAAAAGAAGCACTTACACACATAAGCGCACACAGCATGTCAATAGCAGCATGGGTCACACCATCATTATTCCTCTTTAGAGCCTTCACTACTTTAACTCCCAGACGTTCCCGAAACCTTCAATTTAAAAGAATAAATAAATATTAACAAAATGGACACCAACACAGGAAATGAAAGCAAAACACTAAAAGACCACCACTTCTCTATTAAATCAAAAGAACTAATAGATTTTACTGCAGCCTTTGCAAGTGTACGGATATATTTAGATGGCCAGACTTTTTCCTTACAGTATGAACAACAAATACAGAAGAGGAGGCTTTCTAGCAGGGTTAGTTTGGATAACCACACAACATAGCAATTACAATGGATATTATGCATTATTATTAGCATTCCATTATTAGAATTTAGCACAGATCAGCCATAACCATAATACCATGACAGATGAAGTGAACACATAGGGAGAGATTTATCAAAACCTGTCCAGAGGAAAAGTTGCTGAGTGTCCCATAGCAACCAATCAGATCGCTTCTTTCATTTTTGAAAAGGCCTCTGCAAAATGAAAGAAGCGATCTGATTGGTTGCTATGGGCAACTCAGCAACTTTTCCTCTGGACAGGTTTTGTTAAATCTCCCACTTAGTTTCTCAATACAATGGCACCTGTCATGGGTAACATATTAGGCAGTAAGTGAATAGTAAGCTGGAAGCAAGAAAAATGACAATGATCTGAGTGACTTTATAAAGGCTAGTACCTGCAAAACAACTGGTATAAGGAAGCACACCTGTTGAACCAGAGGTAGGGTCGTGGGTGCTTAAGGTTCATTTGATATACAATGAAGAGGCAAACACTAGCCTATCAGGTCTGAACCCATAGCACAAATAGCTGAAAACAATTAAAGATGGCAATCAAACCTCCTCTGTCCGGGTGGATTAGTTTGGTAAATAAGTATGTGCCCCTGTAACATGCTTTATATGTCGGTCGCAAGTGCCCAAAGAAATTTTATAAGGTGTGGGTCCCGTGGCTTCTCCTGATCCTCCCGGTCAACGGTCCCAGTCGGTCTGATTTAGCACGGTTATTTGTTTCCTGGTGGTGATGGAGGGGGAGGGAGTGCCGGGGTGTGTGTGGTGTGTGATTGTGTTTGGTTGTCTGTCACTGTTGGGCCTGTTTTGCTCTGGGGGTTTTCGGGTATACCCTTATACTCTTTGCCTGGTGGGAGATTTGCTAGCTCATGTCTCCTATCTATCTTGTATTATGATACTTTCTACACTCACTGCAGTGCTCTTTGGTCCCAAAGACTGGGTCTTGCATTATGGCTCCTGGAGTGCGTTTTCTATTTTGTTTTGTATGTTCTTTATTTTGAAAATGCTAAATAAATTCTTTAAAAAAAACAAAAACAAAAAAAAAAAAAGATTGCCATCAAAGAAAGGTGACAGAACACAATGCACCACAGCCTGGTGAGTATAAGGCTGACAGATCAGAGTGCTTATAATCAGGGCTGTTCACTGCTGAATGCATCCTGGTGTTCTCTCACAGAAGGTGCCTAATCTGAATTGAGTTTTCTTTTGGTCATGTGATTGTCCAGGTGCCTGTATATGTATGAAGAGAGAGCACCAGGATGCATTATGAGAAGGCAAGCTGAACAGAATTTCTGCAGAAATTCCGACGTGTGAACATACCCTTGGGGATGCAGCACCATTCCTCTGAGACTTTACCACTTCAGTATAGATTGTCAAACACTGTATTTTACAGAGTTATTTTCAATTGCTTATTAGTAGCCGTTTGGCACATTGTGCTTTTAATTCACCAATTAGTTGCGGCACCATAGTGGTCTGATTTTAATGAATTGCTAAATAAAATTAATTTTAGGGGGGGGGGGGGGGGTCACAAAGTTGTTGGGCTTTTCCCTCTACACAGGTTTTGATATATCTCCCACTAAGTCACTGTACTCCCTATGGGTGTAAGTATGTCTGCTGGTACCCTTCGCGCGTAAATTTGGGTGCAATTTACGTACGAGGGGTACCTGCAGACAAAATAAGTCACAAAAGTACTTAATTTCATAATGGCGCGTACTTACCTTTCTAATGTGATACTTAATCCCCTATAATTGGATAATGGCTAAAGGGAATCATAGAGGGGGGGGGGGGGGGAGTATATTAAAATTTTTGCTGGTGTATTTTTTTTTTAACTTCATATGAAAATGCATTTTTTTTTTTTTTTAATCAGATAGTTTTTATTACGTTTTTTCACAGTTTTACAATAACAGGCATCACCCAACACCCAAATACCCTCAAACTTCCGCTCCACCTTGCGCTTAATGTATATACCTTTTTCCAATTTCACAACATGAGTCACCCTAGTTATGAGATCAGCCACCCCCGGAGGGGAGGATCTGATCCAGAATTGTGCAATCAGCTTCCTGGCCTGGTATAAGACTTTCAGAATCCCAACTTCCACCATAGAGGGCTCTTGACTGCAGCCTATCAGTCCCAGCAAGCATTCCTTGGGGGCCCTAGGTATAGTCACTCCATAGACCATCTTAATGAGTTGTAGTACCCCAGTCCAGTACACAGTTAGGCAGGGGCACGTCCACATCATATGAACCAGGTGTGCCTCTAACTCACCACAACGTGGACAGGCAGAGTCAGACCTTTACACCTATCTTGTTTAGGAACAGTGGAGTCTTGTACACTCCATGTAGAAAAAACAGCTGGGATAACCGGTTAGATTCCGACACAGAGAAAAAGGGGGTAAGCGCCAGTACAACGCTCCACTCCTCGTCAGTCAGGACCCCAAAGTCCCTCTCCCATTTAGAACGGACCGTCAGAGGGAAGCCCTCGTGATAAAAACGAAGTAATTCCCCATAAAGCCAAGAAATCACACCGGCTGACTCTCTCTTAGTGACAAGAGATTCTAGTACAGGATTAGTCTGTACAGTTAACAGTCCCATCCTATTCTGCGTTTCATAGGCGTGGCGAATCTGCAAGGAACGGTAAAAAAAAGAGGAGCAAGGTAGGGCAAAGTCTTCTTGTAAGTGCTCAAAAGTCCTAACCACCCCCTGATCAACCAATTGACCCAATTCACAGAGTCCCCTCTTCTCCCAGAACTCAGCTTCAGCATACGAATTAAAGACAGGCAAACCAGGGTTATGCCACAGCAGTGTGAATTTAAGATAACTTGTTATGCCTAGCAGTTTTTTCGCGTGGCCTCATAGTTTACTAAGTAATCGAGTTGTGAGAGGAGAGTCAGGAGGTCTAGTGAGAGCCCCAATCTCCAGAATGTGTAGCGGTATTCTACCACTATGCTTAGTCATAAACAGTCGACCTGTAGGACCCAATGTGGAAAGTGATGCCCACCCCCTCACCTGATGTAACTGCGACGCAATATAGTACAGCCATGGATTCGGTAGTGCTAGTCCCCCCGATGATTTACCCCTCTGTAACGTCTCCAATTTAATTTCCCCCCCCCCCCCCCCCCACACACGAAATGTCGGAAAAGTCGCTGAATCCTTTGAAAGTGGGCCATCGCAATCCACACCGGAGAGTTCTGCAAAATGTACAACAGTTGCGGCATAAGGACCATTTTAGCTAAATTTGTATGGCCAACCACTGAGATTGGGAGCTTGCACCAGACAGATACTTTTTGGGAGCTCTTATCTAGAAGGGGGATTAGATTACGAGAGACTAAATCATGTACGGAGGGAGTAATATATATCCCCAGGTACTTAAAGCTAGAGGCCACTTGTATCTTGGAGACAGCAATTTGAGGTATATCTGGCAAGGGGTCCAGAGGCATCAGAACGGACTTGTCCCAGTTGATAAGCAAACCCGAAAAGGAACCAAATTCTGCAATAAGAGACATAACTGGGGTTAGCGAATGGGCCGTATCTCCCAGAAATAATAACATGTCATAGGCATAGAGTGCCACCCTCTCCTCCACAGTCCCATACCGAAACCCTATTATATCTGGTGACATTCTCAACAGGCAAGCTAGGGGCTCAATAGCTATGGCAACAAGCAAGGGCGACAGGGGGCATCCCTGTCTTGTACCCTTCTGCAGAGCAAACTATGGTGAGATCTTACCATTGACTCTGAGGCGGGCAAAGAAGCTTAACATAGGAAAGGAGGGGGGTGTGGCCTGGCAGCCGAGGCGCATGGTTGCAGTCTGAGCTAGCTCTGCACCGAAGCCTGTAAAAGCGACCTAACCGCAACTATAAAAAGCACTCCAGAGCTACTGAGGGACCCCAGGTCACCCGTAGACATGCCGGTGAGACGGAGGCAGAAACCTAAGGTCAGCTCGCTGGCTAAATTTCATTTTGTACCCCGCTCGGCCTGCAACAAAGATGGCGCCGACGAGACCAGCTCCTCACCTGCGACAGAGCGCTCACACAGGCAAAAGAGCGAGCGCTTCCTCCCAGCGACACTGGAGATCCACATCTGACCCGGAGATCCGCACCTTGGCAGCTGTGAACCAGCCAGGAAAATTGGAGGATGATACGCCGATGACCCAGAAAAGAGGCTCAGATGGCGCAGCAAAAGAACGCGATGACACCGGAGCTGGACGGAGAGCTGAGTCAGCACAAAGCAGCCCAGAGAGTACCAGCAGCGTTAAGGGGGGCTCCAGATTTGCAGTGCTGGCCAGAGAACAAGAGGTGAGCTCTGATAGACGTTCTGAGGAGGGGGAACGTGAGGAGGATGTGAACCCTCTAGCATCAATTACAGTTAATAACAGGCTATAACAGACACCACTTTGAGAGACATGCTGCTACTATTAAGATCTACCTTTTTACAAGATATCAACAGACTGGTTAACCCAGTACAATCCTCTATCCGGGCAATTGAAACCAGGATTGATCATCTAGAAAAAAAAATTGGAGAATTCGCTATGTCTCATAATACTTTAATTGATCTGAGAGATGATTTGGAAGAAGAAGTGTCTGCTCTTAAACGCAAGATAGCTGATCTTGAAGATAGGAGCCTCAGAAATAATGTTAAATTGCGTGGAATACCAGAATCTGTGGCTCCAAATGATATTCCAAGCTATGTGCATGATATGATTAAAACAGTGTTGCCAGACTGTCCGACTGCCGAACTGATTGTTGACAGAGCCCACAGGGTCCCCAGACCTAAACATTTGATGAGGGACGGTGGTTGCTCCGGTATACCGTCCTTTCTGTCCTTGTTACTGTTTGTGTGTTTTTGTTTTTTGTGTTTTCTGATGCTTTATACCAATGGTATTATTTTTGTCTCAAGTCTCCAACCTGTACTTTATGTATACACTGTGGGCGCATGCTGGCTGGGGGGTGCGTCCCACCTTTACTATATTCATTTACTATGCTTTTACTATCATCTGTACAAAATTACTAAATTATGGCTATAACTATTGCTAGCTTAAACGTGAACGGGCTTAACGCCCCTCATAGGCGTTCCTATATGTGGAAAGAAGCACAGTCTTTAAAGTGTGAAATTTTCTGTGTACAGGAAACGCATCTAGTAGCGAAAGACGCAGATAGAATCCATCACGCTGCATTCTCACGTGTTTCATTCTCACCACAGCTCCAAGTCCAGGGAGTGATGATCGCTGTCAAAAAACACAGTGGCGTTTGCACTAAAAGAAGTTATTGCGTACCAACAGGGGAGGTATGTGGTTTTTACGCTGCACCATCTTTGTATGCACCAAACAGGGGACAAATGAGGTTCCTGAAGCGCTTGATGAGGGTTGCTCGGAGTTCAGACTGGGGTTCCCTGCTATTATGCGGTGATTTTAATACAGTCTCTAACGTTTCTATAGACTCTACATCTTTTTCTCATTTTTCCTCTGCTTCTCTTTCCTCCTTTCTCCTATCTGAAGATCTCTATGACACCTGGCGTATCCATCATACCACTAGTAGAGAATACACTTTGTCAGGAGTGCATAATGTCTATTCATGAATAGACATGATGCTAACAGATAGATCCCTAATAGAGCTTTCTCTTAAAACAACAATAGAGCTAATAAAATGGTCTGACCAAGCAGCGGTTACCCATCCCCAACAACATATACTTGGCGAAATAATCCTATGCTGTGGGCTCATCCCATATTTGCAGATAAACTGAAGACTGATATTAGCGAATACTTTGATAAGAATGTGTCTCAGGGAGTGGACCCACTTGTTGTGTGGAATTGCCACAAAGCAGTGGTATAAGGATCCTGTATAAAATATTGTTCTATATTGAAAAAGCAGAGAGAACAAAAAATTACAAACACATTGATAGAGCTACGAAAGGCGGAAGAGATTAATCAATCTGCCCCTACAATTGACAACGCAAAATTAGTGACCTGCCTGAGGAGAGATCTACGATGCCTCCTTCTAACTACTTATGAAAAATCATATAGGAAATTACAGGCACGTTATTATTCCCAAAACAAAAAAGCTGGTATATTACAGGCAAATAGGCTAAAACAGCGCTAAGCTAAAGCTCGTATCCCATACATATTGCACCCTGTAACTAATGAAAAGTTATTCACTCCTATGGATATAGCGAATGGATTTGGCACATTTTATTCTCAGCTATACAATCTACGAGATTCTATCCCTGAGCCGCCAGACTTACATTTAGCTATACATTCATATCTGACAAGACTAAAACTCCCCTCCTTATCATCTACACAACGAGAAGATTTAAATTGTGACATAACTGAGGCTGAAGTAATTAAAATAATAAAATCCCTCCCAGAGAGTTCTGTAGGACAGCGATGCAAACAGGGACGTTACCTTCAGAAAATTTCCAAGCAGTTATTACCACACTGCCAAAGCCTGGTAAAACGCCTGATAGGCCTCAAAACTTCAGGTCAATTTCACTATTGAACCAGGACTTAAAAGATTTTTGCAAAACTTCTGGCCTGTCGCATCGCTTTAGTCCTGCCATCTCTGGTTAATGCTGACCAGTCGGGATTTGTGGCTGGCCATCAGGCGTCCGATAATACTAGGCGACTGTTGTATATTCTGAATCACCTGGAGCGTACTGGAACTACCGCAGTGGTGTTAGCACTGGATGACGAGAAGGCGTTCGACCGGTTATGCTGATCATTCGCCTTCTCGGCTCTATCACACATGGGTTTCTCAGGTAACATAATGCTAGCCCTCTCATCGCTATACTCCAAACAGACAGCTAAAAGTGTTGGCTAATGGTTTCCTGTCCGATCCTTTTGGCATAACTAATGGCTCACGTCAGGGGTGTCTTCTTTCACCCCTGATTTATATTCTATCCATGCGATTAGATGAGAGTGTTGGGAGTTACGATTGGCCATATGGAACACACAATCTCTATGTATGCGGACGATGTGATTTTAACCCTCACAGACCCCGAGGGATCCCTGCCGGCGGTAATGGAAAATATCTCTCAGTATGGTAGACTTTCTCACTATCTACTGAATAGTACAAAGACCCAGGTATTACCGGTGAATCTGACACCTCAAATTTTAACTACTCTACAAAAGGAAAATACTTTTGATTGGCGTTTAACTGGTAACTGGACTGCAGTATTTGGGGATACAATTGTCATACCCCTCTAAATTATTATATACAGATAATTACGAACAATTACTAACAACAATTAAAACGGACATAGACTATCTAAATCAGGGTTTTCATGGGTGGGACGAATTGCCACATTTAACCCCTTAAGGACGCAGGACGTAAATGTACGTCCTGGTGAGGTGGTACTTAACGCACCAGGACGTACATTTACGTCCTAAGCATAACCGCGGGCATCGGAGCGATGCCCGTGTCATGCGCGGCTGATCCCGGCTGCTAATCGCAGCCAGGGACCCGCCGGCAATGGCCGACGCCCGCGATCTCGCGGGCGTCCGCCATTAACCCCTCAGGTGCCGGGATCAATACAGATCCCGGCATCTGCGGCGGTTCACGATTTAAATGAACGATCGGATCGCCCGCAGCGCTGCTGCGGGGATCCGATCATTCATAACGCCGCACGGAGGTCCCCTCTCCTTCCTCCGTGCGGCTCCCGGCGTCTCCTGCTCTGGTCTGTGATCGAGCAGACCAGAGCAGGAGATGACCGATAATACTGATCTGTTCTATGTCCTATACATAGAACAGATCAGTATTAGCAATCATGGTATTGCTATGAATAGTCCCCTATGGGGACTATTCAAGTGTAAAAAAAAAAATGTAAAAAAATGTAAAAGTAAAAAAAAAGTGAAAAATCCCCTCCCCCAATAAAAAAGTAAAACGTCCGTTTTTTCCTATTTTACCCCCAAAAAGCGTAAAAAACATTTTTTATAGACATATTTGGTATCGCCGCGTGCGTAAATGTCCAAACTATTAAAATAAAATGTTAATGATCCCGTACGGTGAACGGCGTGAACGAAAAAAAATAAAAAAAGTCCAAAATTCCTACTTTTTTAATACATTTTATTTAAAAAAAAATTATAAAAAATGTATTAAAAGTTTTTTATATGCAAATGTGGTATCAAAAAAAAGTACAGATCATGGCGCAAAAAATGAGCCCCCATATCGCCGCTTATACGGAAAAATAAAAAAGTTAGAGGTCATCAAAATAAAGGGATTATAAACGTACTAATTTGGTTAAAAAGTTTGTGATTTTTTTTAAGCGCAACAATAATATAAAAGTATATAATAATGGGTATCATTTTAATCGTATTGACCCTCAGAATAAAGAACACACGTCACTTTTACCATATATTGTACGGCGTGAAAACAAAACCTTCCAAAATTAGCAAAATTGCGTTTTTCGTTTTAATTTCCCCACAAAAATAGTGTTTTTTGGTTGCGCCATACATTTTATGATATAATGAGTTATGTCATTACAAAGGACAACTGGTCGCGCAAAAAACAAGCCCTCATACTAGTCTGTGGATGAAAATATAAAAGAGTTATGATTTTTAGAAGGCGAGGCGGAAAAAATGAAAACGTAAAAATTAAATTGTCTGAGTCCTTAAGGCCAAAATGGGCTGAGTCCTTAAGGGGTTAAGATGTTCTTACTTCCAAAATTTCTTTACCTCTTCAGGACTCTTCCTATTTCTCTTCCTTTGTCCTTCTTTAGACAAGCGCAAAAACTGCTCACTCATTTCATATGGGCAGGGGGAAAGCCCAGGCTGTCTCCGAGCATCCTCACGAAAACTAAATTTGCAGGGGGTCTAGGATCCCCAGACATACATAATTATAATATTTCAACAATGGTCTCTGAAGCATTGGTGGTGCAACTCGCAATCACTCCCTTGGATGGATATAGAACAAGTGTATGCGACACCTTACACACTAAAGGATTTGCTCTATGCTCCATACTGGAATACACCCCCCCCCCCCCTGCCTAAGTTGACTAATCCTATCATTAAAGCAACATACAAGGCATGGGAGTATTTCATATCACACGGTGCTGAGCCGCTTAAGATGGGAATAGAGGACATATCCCTCACGTTCATACAAGCCTCTATACCGAACTTGGATCTAGTTAGGTGGATTGGGAATGGTATAATACATGTGGAGGGAGGGTCCAAATTTAACTACATTCTCTAGTTTGATGTCTAGATATGAGTTATCGACTCAGGACTTCTACAAGTTTTTGCAGATAAGACACTTTCTACTGACCATTACACCATCCTCTGGAGAAGTAGGCGCGTTGGGTTTACTCTCCCAGCCCAAAAAGGGCCTTAAACTATTTTACAATGCTCTAATGCAAAAAAGGACATTGACTAAACCCACCCTTTGCGAGTTTGGGAGAGGGACCTCAGGGCATCATTCTCGAAGGTAGAGTGGCAGACAGCATTCCAACACATTCACAAGGCATTTCATTGCTCTACGCATACAGAATCAGCTATGAAAACATTCTTACGATGGTACTACACACCTGAAAGACTTTCCCTAATTTACCCTAATACTTCTGATAAATGCTGGAGAGGCTGTGGTGGAAAGGGAACACTGTATCACATATTGTGGGCATGCCCGCAAGCTAAAATATGCGCTACCTTGGTGAGAGAGATTCTGGGAACCGAGGTACCTTGGTCGCCTCAGTCAGTACTGCTATTCTTATCACTCTCTAAAATACACAGCCAACACCGAGCTTTTTATTGTATCATCTGCATTATAGCAAAAACGGCTTTGGTAAGTGGGTGGAAAACTCCAGCTATCCCGTCCAAAAACACACATTGCAAAGGTCAACACAACATATTCCACAACTTATTGCAATGGGCTCTAACAGATATACCACCTTCGAAAGAAGATGGCAGCTATAGAAACAGTCCCCCTATTGTGTTGACATTTGAAATGTCTGATCTTTAATGATTAACTATTAGGTTGACAGAGCTATGAGTCATTAGGATAACCGATCACCCGCTTAACTGTAAAATACCCTGTTCACAAATAGCAGAATAGCAAAATACTTAGTAACTACTTATGAAAACAGTTACATATGGTAGTACAAAATACGCAGAGTACAGGAGGTGTGATTGATGTTTTATTACAGCTTTCCAATTCTTGAAACAAAGGATTTTAACGACTTATAGAGGAACAAAATTTTATTGTTTTCTGTTTTTCTTGTTGTGTTTGTAAACTGGAGAAACAAGATTCAACGTAATGTATGATAAAGCGGCATCGGTGGATGCTTTGCTGTGTTTGTAATTCTTCTTGGAAAAACTTTAATAAAAACTATTAAAAAAAAAAAAAACATAGGAAAAAACATAGGAAACGTCCAAGGAGAAAACCGAGCGAGCTCCCGTACCATCCTGAGACATCTGTAGATTTAGATACACCCTCCTGATGTTATCAACAGTAGATTTACCGGGCATAAATCCAGTCTGATCCCAGCCAACATGTTAGCGAGCACCCGAGCCAGCAGCTTCACATCAGCACATAAGAGTGTGATATCGGTCTATAGGAACCCGCACACTGAGGGTCCTTTCCAGGTTTTGGAATAAGTACAATGATGGCTTCCATCATGGAGCGAGGCGAACCCTCTAAAACCGCTGACTCCACCACCCGCAACAGTTGTGGTAGCAGGACACCCGAGAATTTTTTATAGACCTCACTGGGGAGGCCATCAGGGCCCAGGGCTCTCTCATTATTGGCATCTTTTAGAGCTCGTTCCAATTCCTCTAGAGAGACAGGCGAGTCCAGCTCACTCCTCTGCTCCAGAGTAAGGGAAGGCAACCTAGCCCTACGTACATACTCCCTCAGGGCTTTCTCAGAGCATAAGGCCCTGGAGGAATATGCATCCTGATAGAAGGCCAACATCACGTCCAAAATCCCTCCATCATCAGTGATCTCACGTCCCTGCCTGTCCCGCAAACAACTGATAAACGATATGCCTTGCTATGCCCTGGAAATGGAAGCCAACAGTTTACCGGTACTTTCACCACATTCAAAATAACGTTGCTTAACAAAAAAGCGTTTATTTTCAGCTGACTCATCCAAGTACACTTTATAGTCTGCCTGTGCCCTCAACCAGGTCTCCTCAGCCACTGGAGAGGAAGCCGAAACATATGCATTCTCAGCTTCAACCACCGTCAATCTCAGCCTCTTGCCCCTATCCCTTGTAAACGATTTATGTATACTAATATCACGTATGAATAGGCCTCGCAAATACGCCTTAAGGGAGTCCCATACTGCGGAGACCGAAGCCGAACCCACATTTAAGGCAAAATATTCCCTAAGTTCAGCACAGGTGATTTCAGCTGTGGTCAGTACCTGTAGCCAGAACGGGTTCAGTCGTCTCCACAGAGGGTGCACCCCTCCAGCACTATCCGTGAAATCAAGCTGCAGCCTAAGAGGGGAGTGATCAGAGAGGACTCTAGCCAAGTATTCTATGCGTCTAACCATTCTAGCCATATACCCATCTCCTATTGCCAAATCAATTCTAGCAAGAGTCCTGTGCGTGGCCGAGTAACAAGAGTACTGCAGGGTGGTGGGATTGCGACAGCGCCACAAATCAAATAGATCAACCTCAGATAGTATGCTAGCAAGTCCAGTCGACCTAGAGCGAGGGCGGGGGGGGGGGGGGGGGGGGTCGGGAGCCCCAAAACCGATCTACTGAAGCATCCAAGACCTGGTTAAAGTCTCCACATATAAGAACAGGGGCTACTGGAAAACCTGAAATTATAGATAACATTCGATGCACAACATCTCCACTTTACGGGGGAGGGATATACAGTCCTACAAGTATAAACATACGGTGAGAAACCATGCCCAGTAGACTGATATATCTACCTTCCGGGTCAATGCTAGAGGAGAGTACACTAAATGGAATAGATTTATGGACCAATATACTGACCCCTCTAGCATGAGTGGAATAAGTAGAATGGAACGAGTGACCAACCCAGGCTCTATGAAGAACCTCTGTGGTGGCCCCCGTCAGGTGAGTCTCAGTAAGACATAATATAGCGGGATGAAAATGTCTCACCGCATTAAAAACAGCATAATGTTTGGACACATCACCCAGCCCCCTAACATTCCATCCTATCAAATTAAAAATCGCCATCATTCATCAATAAACAGATAACAGCCCCAAAAGCAACAAACCTGCACATCGGGTTCAGGAGTACACATATAGGGAGCATTCTTGAAGAGCACATAGCAGTGGAGGGAGAGAAGGAAAACAAAACCAAAAAACTGGTGAAAACAGACCAACACCCAGACTCAACACACTGACTCAACACACTGACTCAACAACACTAAGCGCTGCTGCACGCGACATCCAGGAGCGCAATCATGCCCACACCAGCCACCAACACTCTTCAGACACAGCCAGAAAATATACCAGGATAAGCAGAACAAGGCGAGTGCACGTCGCCACCAGCCAGACAGCCAACCAAGCATTTGCAAACATGCCACACGAGCACTCCTGCATAAAAAAAAAAAACATTAGTTAACATATCCCTTATGGACATCCATCACTATTTCCCAACCCGGAAGGCCCACCCCCTCCCCAGAGGATCAAAACAAGCATGAATATGCAGTTAGAGATATTTCAAACCCCACATCCCCCCCCCCCAATAATCCAGACAGCGGCATATAACTGCAATCAGAGAGTGGAAGTCCTAAAAAGAAAAAAAACTAGTAACATTATTCCACACAGGTTCCGCATAGGATATCAATGCACACGTTCAGGCCGGAGCAGGATCCGGTGAGCCTCCCTGGGCTCTCCGGCGCAATTGAGCCTCATGTGTGTCCAACAAACGGACCGCAGCATCCACTCCCTCAAAGAAGTGGGTGGTACCCAGTGCAGCCACCCGTAGCATAGCAGGAAACAGCATAGAGTATTGTAAATCCAGGGAACGCAGTCTCCTTTTAACATCCATGAAGGAGGCGCCTCTGCCGAAAAGTCCGGGAAGAAAGAAATGACATGGTTATCCACGGTCACCGACTGCTTTGCTCTAGCCAGTTTAAGTACCAAGTCCCAGTAGTGTAGAAGTTTTACCAGCATAGATCTGGGCGGACCTCCTGGAGGGAAAGGCCTCATGGGGACTCGATGAGCCCTCTCCACAGCAAAGAGAGGGGTCAGATTATCAGCACCAAACACCTCCTTGAGCCAGGTTTCCATGTACTCTGTTGGTGTACGGCCCTCACACTTCTCAGGCAGACCAATGATCCGCACGTTATTACGGCGCAGACGATTTTCCAGATCATCTGCTTTAGCCTTGAGCATAGCAATGTCTTGACCATGTCTAGTAGAGTCCCGGACTAAAGGCACCACAGTAGTCTCAACATCACTAATCCGGTCCTCCACAGCCGAGAAGATAGCAGATTGCACAGTGCTCACCTGAGTAGTCAGTTGAGAGAGGGTAGAGTTACATCTTTGTATTTCTGCAAACAATGCAGCCAGAATGGGTTCAGCAGCAGGCATAGTGGGGGCAGCAGCCATCACACCAGACAGAGCAGGAGGGGTATTAGGCAGTGACACATGTGAGTCCACAGCGGAAGCCTGCATGAAAGCGTCATAGTCCTCCAGCGGGTCAATGGGGGCTCCCACATCGATCATAGGAAAGGGGGTCTCCTTACGGACCGGCGAATCAGGGGAAGGCTGTCTTAGTGCAAACCTCTCCAACTTTGCAGCAACTTCCTTCTGAAGCGCCAATGTATTCCTAGATGAGGAGGACCCACCGGCCCCCTGCTGTGAGGGACCTGCTCCCTCATTATTTTTCCGGCCCATAGTTATGGACAGTCAAGGTAATAGTAGGTAGACACAATATGGTATGATGTGCAGTTCAGGTTTCCCTTCAGCAGGACAAATCCACAGTGCAGCACCACTTCAGCAGGGGGAGGGGTTGGGGGGGGGGGGGGGGAGCACAGAGGCTTCAGGAGCAGGGGTGTAAGGTAGAGGAGAAGAGGGGTCAGGGAGCACCTCCAACCACCCAGGGGGACTCTCGGGCTCAGGTGCAATATGCAGGCCAGAGGGGGGCTCCTCCTACGTTCAGTGGGGCAGCACTAATGGCCCCCTTCAATGCAGCAGCAAGCCCCCCGTATGGTGTTCAGCCCAGATGTCCAGGGGCTCTCTCCACCGCCCCCTTAGCACGGCAGTCCGTCCCTCTCCCCCCTGCACAGAGCTGTACTCACAGGATGGCCGAGCAGAGACTCCAGCAAGAGCCCCCTCACCGGCAGCACAGCCTCTTCTCCACGGGACACCACTCTCCCCACACCGCCAGCACAGTCCCAACCAGCGGATCAGCAGCAGACGAGAAGGATCCAGCCGCCGCTCCTCTGCGCAGGATCACCTTCTCCGCCAGTCAAGGCCTGGACCGGAAGCCACGGAGGACCTCGCCAGAACTCCTTCCAGGATCCGCGGCGGGCCGGATCCCCGACTCCTCCAGCCACCACCGCTGGGATTGGACACCAGAAGCTGCAGCAGAGAGGCCCCAGTAAGTAAAACTCCTGCTCATCCAGGAGCGCTGCAGCGGGGATTCCGGTGCGGAGGCGGGAACGGAGGGCCCAGGCTTTGCGGCCTAGGTCCCCACAGGCCGCGGTGCACTCCCCAAACTCCACCGATCCTCCCAATAAAGGCACCACAGGGGCCATCAGGGGTCACACAGAGGGGGAGAAGCCAGGAAAAAGCAGGATGGCAGGGATATACTCAGGATATGGGCACAGGATGACAGGAGCTCAGCGTCCGCACGTCCTCTCAGCCATGCAGACCACGCCCCCCATGAAAATGCTTTTTAAATAAATGAACATACAGTTTTTAAGATAAAACCACATGACCGCTCTATCCAAGACTTTGCAAGCACTAAATGCTGTTTTTTTTTTTTTTTTTTTTATACTTCTTTATTAAGCAAATTCATATACATTAAACAGTATTCCAACACAGATTTTGACATTTTTTCCTAGGCCTCCTAATATTTTAGGTCTTTGTAAATTAACTAATTTTATTTTTGGCTTTCTACCGTGCCATAATAGTTCTCTAAATTGAATATTTATTTTGTTAAAAAAGCTAAATGGGATCCATATTGGAGAATTATACAACAGATAAAGAAGTTGAGGCATATATATCATTTTAATGAGGTTTACCCTCCCGACTACTGATAATGGCAATTTTGTCCATGCCTTACATTTTTTTCTTAAATTGGGTTACTATTGGGTCCAAATTTAAAGATTCATACTCTAGAATATTATTGGTTACTTCTACCCCTAAGTACTTGAACTGTTTAACACTTTTAATATTTACATTTTTTTTATATAAATATCCGCTGGGCGGTCCAGTAGTAACAAGAAGGACTTATCCCAATTAATACATACTCCCGAGGTCTTCCCAAACCTATCGAACAAGTTCACAGCCGCCTTTAGGGATGGTCCTGTATCATCTAAAAATAGCAGGGTATCATCTGCGTATAATGAGATTTTATTAACATAGGTTCCATATTGGAAACCCCTTATCTCCTCTGCCACCCTAACGTGTTCCGCTAAGGGTTCAACTGCCAGGGCAAAAAGCAGAGGAGACAAGGGGCATCCTTGCCTTGTACCACAGGTAAGAGAAAAGTTCCGAGATAAGCCCCCATTAGCCTTTATGCATGCCCTTGGCTTATTGTACAATAATTGTACCCATGAGATAAATCTTGGTCCAAAACCAAACTCCCTCAGAGTCGCCCAGAGATAGGGCCACTCCACTAAATGCTGTTTAGTGAACTTTGGTACAGTAATGAGAACACCAAGGAGGATGCTATAACTGAACTACTTGAAGGAGTATAAAATATTTATGTAAAAGTCCAACATCTGACTGCATGCAAGACCTCAGGCAACTAGCAGATCAGCAGAAGATAGACTTTCATTGTAATGCTTTCTTACTTTGGCAGCTGAGTAAAGGCCAGGAATCCGGCTTTTGAAGCCACTAATCGTCTGACTGCCTGGAACTGACTTTCCAGCTCTGCATTAGACGCCGTCTGCTCTCCTTCTTGAGAGAGTAAGGATGTTATGGCGTTATTTATTAATTTCTCCTTGTTTTCAGAAAACAGGCCCTGCATGGGAATATAGAACAAGAACATGTGTGCTAAATAGAAGAAAAAAAACTATTTTGTTTATTAGAAGGAAAAAGAGCAAACCTAAGTGCACGGTACACTAATGCATACATTACAATACTCCACCTGTCTAGAAGCAGAGACACTTAACAAGTGAATCTGTTGTACAATGAAATAAAAAGCTAATGGGTGCTGCTTAAAGGGGTTATCCAACATAAGCTTAAAAAATATTATATTAAACTATAGCTCATACTATCATATACCAAATAATACTTACATCTTGTGTTACTGCATGTAGAACTCCACTGTAAGAGATGTTAGAATTAAACCTGAAGACTGCATCTGCAAACACTCCATCTAAAAAATCATAATAATGAAAGTATGTTACACCAGATATCAAAATTATAAATTCATTCATGTATTAAATTAATTAATTCCAATAGCGAGCAACCAAATGCACTCCAACTCCTTCCCCTGTTAGAAGCTTTGTTTTCTTTCTTCACTTGTATAAACCTCATGTAATTCTCCCCTGCAAACTGCATCCAATGATTCCGTCCCTTGTCCACTCTTTTAGTTGGTGTGCTTTGTTTTTGGCATCAGAGGGGTTTCCCGAGTCAAAAGTTAAAGAAAACCAAAAAAGTTTTCTACCATCAGTTAGAGTTATGCTTTTATTAATGAAAGGGTGATTGAGAAGGTTTATTACACTTGGACCCAGAGTGGTGTTCAGGCCCAGAGTGTCTTACTGCCTCTTAGTCAATCACTGGCCGAGGCAGGACATCCTGTCAGCGCCATGATTTCTGACAAGAAGAGTGCCCAAACCAGAGAAGCACCGCACAGCAGGGACCAGAGCACCATAATACCGGCAGTGGGCGAGTAAAGTAAATGTGTGTTTTTCCTGAGCAAATTCATAATAACTATGTTGCCTGGACAACCCCCATAAGGAGTGGAAAAGATAGTATATTTTATTCATTTCACACAATTTTATAATGTTTACTTACTTGGAGGAGTATTAAGAAATCTCAAATGTAGACTTTCCACCTCTTCATCCACAGGTACACTCATGAGACCCCACCGTTGGCCTCTCTGTGTTGGAGTCATTTTTACACAAATATCCCTATTGCCAGAAGCTCTGACCCCATCTAAAAGGCTTGCCAACAAGGAATCTCTGAAAACAAAAATCTTCACAATGAACTTATTTAAATTTTATATGACTTCTCTCCATAACTATGACTTACAACACTAACATAGTGCCTTCAAAACATAGCTGCTTGACCAAAGTGAACAAGTGTATGTTTACAGCCCAAATTTTAAGGACAATACCTTTCAGTTGATGAATATTTTCGAATTTGGCCTTTGATAAATTCAATGGTAAAGAGTTGAGGATTTTCTGGGTCATACACAAGTGCAAAAATCTAAACAAATGGATAAAAAAAACAACCTGTTAATATACAAGATGTACCACCCTCAACCACACTTTCCTTAACAAAAGTAGAACTTTTGTCCATCACCTCCATTTTAACTATAGATTCTGTGGTTTTGCCTCACTGTACAGGATCATTAAAATAAAATTTTAAAGGAAGACTGTCATCCCGTTCACTAGAGATGAGCAAAGTTAGTGATTTGATTCATCACGAACCTCGAGGCTTGGCGTTCGCTGACTTTAGCCTGCATAAATTAGTTCAGCTTTCAGGTGCTCCGGTGGGCTGGAGACTCTTTCCTAGGACTGCATCCACCTTTTCCAGCCCACCGGAGCACCTGAAAGCTGAACTCATTTATGCAGGCTAAAGTCAGCAACTGCTGAGCCGAGAAGTTTGTGCTTAATCGAATTACTGTAACTTCGCTCATCTCTACCGTTCACCCACACTAAACCCAATACACCAGGTTACAGTGAGGGTGAACAGGAGACCGATGTGGGGTCTCTAACTAATATACATACCTGCAGTCTGGCGCCTGGTCCCTCTGAAATCCGGCTTCTATCTTCGGCGAATTGCGTGCTGGAGGTGGGCCCACTGGCTGGATTTGAATATTCATGGTCGCTGGTCACGTGAGCACTCAGTAGGCAAAGGCACTCACGTGACAAGCGACCATGAATATTCAAATCCAAACGGTTTTGCTCCTCGTGCACATCAATGAGCCTTTGTTGCATGACCCTGTCATCAGATGCCTTGAAGTCCTTCCTTGGACCACTTATGGTAGGTGTTAACTAGGGATATACCGAAATTTCAACCACTGAAATTTATCGTCAGAAGATGGCCCTTTCGGCTAAGGGAATTTCCCGCCGATAATTCCTGTTGCCGTGGCTTAAAGTAGTGGCATGGCTTAGAGTTTATATAGGCAAGTCCTGTGTAATGAAGACGCAGCCTGGCCCCCTCTATTATGGGCCCACTGTATCTCTTCCCAGCAGTGCCTAGCGCTGGAAAGAGATTATTTAACCCTTCCATAACTGGCCACCATATGTATACGGCGCAGCCGTGCGGCGGGGGAAGCTGAGCTCTGTGGATGTAGCTGAGCAGTGTTGCTGAGCTCGCTTCATACTGGCTAATGCATGACATCACGGTTACGTGTGATGTCTGGCATTAACCCTTTAAATACCGCAATCAAAGTTGATCACTGCGTCAAAAATGGCGAAAACAATCTCTAGAAGCTCAGTGGAGCTGATCTGGACACGCGTGGAAAAACCTGTGGTTTCTCGATCAGCTAAAAGGACTGGCAGAGGTTCCCTACCTTCCTCCGTCCTGTCCGATCGGCGCTCCAATAATGCAGGCAGCCTAAGCAGCCTGTAGTAATTTAACGCCGAAAACACTTAGTGCTGTATTATAGGCACAGCATTGATCAGTGTCTACAAGCACAGCAGTGCATCTGTGGGTCTCCAGCTGTTACAAAACTACAACTCCCAGCATGCTCTACAGCCTTTGGCTGTCTGGGCATGCTTGGAGTTGTAGTTTTTCAACAACTGGAAGCACAGTGTGGAAAACACTGCCCTATGTGGTGAAATAAATTGTAAAAAATAAAAAAGGTAATAAATGTAAAAATAAATAAATAAATAAAAAAAACTTGCCATAAACAAACCTTTAAATCACCCTCTCCCACACACTTTTTCAAATAAAATGAACAAAAATAAACATATTTGGTAACGCTGCATGCATAAATACCCTTACTACTAAAAGTGGGCAGAGCAATGTATTTTTCAGTTTTCAACCAAGCACAGCCTATATTTTCGATTTCGGACCAAAATTTCCCTTTCGGTGCATCCCTAGTTCTAATCACTGCATACAAGGAACACCCAAAAAAGTTCTGCAGTTTTAGAGATGCTGTGAACCAGTCATTAAACGATGACAATTTGGCTCTTTTTGCAGCTTCTAACACATCCGCTTTAAGAACTGAAAGTTCCCCTACTGTCATATATTCCACCAGTTGAAAGGTTCCATTACCACTGTCACAAAATAATCAACGTCATATACTTCACCTGGTTTTATTGTTAAGGCTGATAACATTTATATTTAGATTTTGAAAATGAACTTGAATTACAAATTTTGATATGCTTTGCCTGTGATAGCAATGTAAATCAAAGAGAGCTTTGTTTTAATACAGATATAACTGTATATGTGCTTGCATAAGCATAGAGAATATACTTATGTGCCCAACAGACAAAAAAAAAATATGCACTTTGAGATCCAGTTTGTGAAATTTGGCAGGAAATCTGAATTAAGTTTAACATATTTTCCATTCTTTAGGAAAGGAGCATTAAACATATATAATTTATGATCATCTATTTTCTATGAGAAAGTACTGCAGTAAGATACACTTCAACTATGTAGCCAAGTTGGCAAAGCAGAGTACACAAACATTTGTTTCAGACGCAGTATGCGCACATTTTGTAGGATTTTGAAGACTCAATCCCAGAAGATCGTTCTTTCTAAAACAAGTATATGACAGAAGTGAACAGATATTTTATTGTGTTTATTTACACTTCCAAGCGTTTCCCAAAGCCATGTGCTAAAGTTTATGGCAGGTAACCAAAGCTGCATTTTCTGCTTGAAGAAGCTAAATCTGTCAAAACCTCAAATCACAACTGGGACTCACCTCTCCGAGTGGTTTGAGCGTTACAATGTTGTAGGTTGCTGGGTCTCGTTCCACTAGACAAGTTTCAGTAAGTGCTAATAATCTCTTCACTGGCTCCTAAAACATAATACATAATTAAATGATCGCATTTCCACAGCTTCCTTCTAATGAAATTGTAGAAGACAGGATATTTCTGGAATAGTATAACTCAACTATTACTCTGATAATTCTGGTAAGTCTTCAAAGTACAAAAGGAAAAAGTATAATTTAAAGCACCACTGTCATGAGATACAGTATCAACTAGACATGCGACCCCCCCCCCCCCCCCCCCCCAACTAGAGATGCTGTTAAATGGACTCTATTTATCAATACACGGTAAGAAGTGGATACATATGAACATCTACAGCAGACACACTGGATAATGTGTTACACACATATTGTATGTAAAGCTTTTCTATATGCCATATCATGGCAAACAGGCCTCATACTAGGGGATCTCTTGCTTATGAAAAAAAGATAACAAAACCTCTGGATGAACTTTTCCTGGAAGACTCAGACAATGCATTACAGTAAATCGGTGCCGTTAAAACTCAAAAGTTTTCTTTTTACTGTCTACAGCTTTCTCTGACAATCCCAATGTTTAGTGGGATTACAATAGCCAGAACCATCTGCATTAAGTTCTTACATCAGTAATGACAATACCTTTTAGATACCACTGCAGCTCCTGGAAGACCCTGCCTGCTTCCAAGAAGAGAGGTCAGAGCAGGACTTTCATGATCAACCAACTAACTGTCGAGACAAGACACTGCTGCGGCCAGTGATTGGCTGAGTGTGGCGGGACCTGCTCTGACCTCTTGTCTCTAAAGCAGGAAGACGAGCAGCAGGGGACCAGATGGAGCCAAATCGGTAGCTGCATTGGGACCAGTAGACAAATCTAGCTTTCTGTCTTTTCTCTACAGCACCAGGATTTAATAAAGATTGTGGGAACACTGTAATACCTATTTAAGCAATGGTATATCAACCTCTTTAGGACTAGCCCTTTTTGAGGATTGAGGATGACTATTTTGAAATACATATACAAGTTTTTCCCCAACAATGTAGTTTGGTTTAATTAATGCTTTATATGGATCATTACAATGGAGGGAGTATCCAATCACATATGTGTATTAATTAAAACATTTATTAACACTTTCTATGGATCTCATGGCCTAATATGCATTTAGCCTTTATCAGCTATAAGAACCAGTTGGCACTCAGTAATACAGAAGGTGAAGACAGACACTAAGGTTCAGGATAAAGGAAGGCATCAGGGACAGAGTATTTTATTAAAGAATATGAATTTAAAAATAATTTTTCAGCTTTATATTCTCTAAACTCTGCCTGTCATACTGAAATGTAGAAAATAACTCTACGTCTTGTTGGCACAGATTATGAAGAGTCATGCAGTTTATTGGATTATTCCCAAGTGTTGAACCTTAATAAATTAAAATAATGGCGATAATGCTAGAGCAAATGCCAATATTTCTTTTGGTTTGAACTGGTATTAGAAAGAGCAATATAAAGAAAATAAAGCTGAATCAGAAGGTACTTGGATACTATGTTTGGATCGCAGCCAGTGATAAGCTGAGCAGGCATTCTCCATCTGTCAACGCGTCACCACGAAGGCACTGTTAGAATGGCAGTAGTTTGTGCAGAGGAGTATGCAGACATCAACATCATATAACTTAACATACATCTGCATCAGTGCAACATAACAAAATAACATTTCTTAACGGCCCCCATCTACCCATTTATTGCATGAATGCACACAGCTTGTGAATCCAATGTAAAATTGATTAAGCTCTTTTGAAGAAAGCAAAAGGAATCAATATCATAGGGATCTTGTACCATTATTTCCCTTAACCCTTGGATTTGTTTTCTGAGTAATGCCTACGAACCTAAACCAACATATGTCATCCACTTTCATTATTGCTTATCAAATAATTTGGGCCTTCCTCTTAAAATAGACAAGGGATTTCATAAACAAGTGTAAGCTATTGTCTTAAATTTACTATCAGTTTCTAACAGGGACCTGTGGCAAAAGGTATCCTTATAGTTATTTGTAAAGAAGTTATCTTCACATCCCATTTTGGCGAATTTAATCACGTGTAGTTTGTAAAGGGATCTTAGAATATTTACTAAAGTCAAAACTATGCTAACATGTAAATATACCCTAAAATTCCCCCTCACCAAACCAACTTCATATTAAAGACAACTTTAAAGGCAATTTTTGTTATTGCTTTGTCATTATTATGGTGTAAAAAAAATATTTTGTAATTTGTCATTTTTAAAAATATAACTCAAAATTTTCTTCTGCAGCCTTCATGTTTCTGCATACAGGGTAGGTGGCTTTGTCCCATTCACACTGAAGTCCTTCAGAGGAGCTGCCTGTCAGATTTGTCTGCAGCCTTTCATTCTCCACTCGTGGCTATCCAGTATAAATAAACTTGTTACATATGTGTATATAACCTTAGAAAAACCTTACCGCATGCCTTGGAGATATCTTTTGTACAATGAATTCTGCTAGTGAGGTGATAGATTCATCATTGCTATATTTGCCCAAACGGAGGTTCACAAAGTGCTCAAACTCTATAGGATCTTTTCTTGTTCTAAGGGAAATTCCTATGTAGTTGCCAGCATGCTCTATAGCACTTTTTATAATTTCATCTCTTTGTTCCGTAGCAAATAAGTGCTGAAAAGCAAACACATTAAATATTACAGCAGTCATAGGGGGTGGAAAGGTCAGTTGTTTTATATGGCTCTGGTGCCTAAAATTGTATTAACAACAGTAAGAGAATTGCTGTTCTGACACTTAGCAACATACTTAAACACAGTAAGTACAGCGGAGGCATTCACACAACGGATTTTCTGTAAACATGAAATTGTAAAATCCACAGTCATCGATTTGAAGTTGTAAAAGTTGTAAATAAGAGGAGATTAAAAAAAACTACTTGCCTTACAAAGCTCTAAACATTCAGAGCCGTGATGTCCTTCAACAAACCACTTACATTTTTTTAAATTTTATTTACCGTTTAGATGAGCCCCACTAGAACACAACCATGACCAGTGACTGCAGTTTAGTTAAACCATGTACAGTTATTAACAAAAAAAAAGGCACCAAGAAGCTGTTTTAATCTAATAAAACTTTATATATTGTAGGGATTTCCCTCTGGGATTAGCTCTGGGATCGTCTTTGACACAGCCACAGAACACATTTCTACTTAATTCAGCAGGCAAATAACAATTCTTTATGCAAGTCTGGCTCCTCGACTATCAGGTGGAGGGCTTTTCCCTGCCTTGCCTTTTCACTTGCCTTTTCTTCCCAGACCCTTGTCAGGTCATACTGGGGAATGAACACTTTACCCGTGTTACCACAAGTTGTCACAGTCCACTTCCCTGTTGTGGGTCACTCACAGCGCCTGGCTGTGTGCTCCTTGCGAGGGCCCTGCCTCTCCCACACAGCTACCTTGCTGTCTTCTGTGGAGAGTGACCAGTCTACACTTGCTAGACTCTTAAATATCTGCCCTTCCTGCTGTTCTGTGTTGATTAGGCACCTGTTGAGCATCTCTGCTAGCTCACCTAGGAAAAAGGACTGAGAAAAACACCATTTCATTGCCCTCAATACTGCCTCAATGCCGCAATGCTTAATTGCGAAATTAGAATATTCGAATGAAAGGATAAGTTTATTGTGGAAACCTGTACAAATGAAAGGAAGCTCTAGTACCCCATGTAAACTGAACACAAGAGGACATAGAGATATAATTGTTTCATATGGCACATTTGCCCACAAATGTTGCAACTGGGCCTGTAGACCCTGCACACACGTAGGTTGCTAAAGCAAGTTCACTATAACTGCTATGTTGGTGATAAATCTGGTGACCAGGAAGACAAGGAACTGTTGCAATCTGGTGGAGACATTCCTGTCAGAGGCATGTCTAGCAGTAAACATTCTCTCACCAAGAGGTATACTGGCCAAAAGTATCCTCTGAGAGCCTGATTTTTATAGGGAAGCGGGTAAAACAATTCACCCTCTTGTGGTAAGACCCAGTCTCTAATCAGGCCACACCTGATATCACTTACATATCAGCCAGAGACAAAGCTGCATACCGAATTTTGCAGCAATCTGAATTTCTATAAGGGGGGTGCATTTTTTTTGTCAATAAGTATACATGTTGTGTGGGGTAGTCTGAAATTCACTACCTGTTTCCTCATAAGTTCAGGCTGCCACCCTGTCCCTCACACATGTTTTGCAATGCAGGTTTCAAGCAAATGCTTCGACATCCCCTCCCACAGTGTATGCGGATTGCTATCATTACATTAGCCATTAAAGTAAAAAAACTGCCAGCAATACTTACCAATCGACTAAAACCTCCATACAAGATACAGAACCCTCCTTGGTAATCGGACAGTTCTGCAAAGCCTTCAATATTCCGATAGTCATAGGAGCAGAGGAGACGATTGTTTGATGGATCAATTTGGTCTATACCCCCCGGAGTCACTTCCAGAGTGACTAGTTTCCTGCTATCACTCCAGTGATGCTTGTAGCAGTTGTACCTCTGAAATAGAAAGGAAGCAAAATTACTTACACTTTCAGAGGAACAAATGAGAATAAATTTTTTTAGAAATTGGTTGCTTTAGTATAGCACTTTATTAAATGTATTTTCTATAGCTATCTAGCTATATAAATATTTGTCACTATTCACAACTTCTCCTTCCCCCATCCTGCCCTTTATGACTGATTGACATACAGGTTTGGAAGCCAAGCCCTGTACATCAATCATGCAGGGCAGAAAGGAGTAGGAGAGGAAGGGGGTAGCTGCTGGAGCTTAGCATCACCAATTTCACTCTTCAGCATAAAATAAAAAAAATTATAACCTAGTATGGAGTAGGGCTGAACGATATAGGGAAAATGTGCGATTGTGATTATAGGCCTAAATATTGTGATTTCGATATGCGATGCGATCTAATAAATGGTGAAATCTGCCATTTCATGTCCAATCTCCTCCATTTTACAACTATGCACCCCTTTTATGCCCACCGCCCATTTCACATTCTCCCCCCCCCTCCACCCTCACATTCTCCCCCCCCCCCTCCACCATCACCGTCACTTTCCCCCCCTCCCCATCACATTCCCCCACCCCGTCACATTATCCCTCCTCCTTTCACATTCTCTAGGTAGCTTTTCGTACTGAGCAATACACTGGGTTTCCCTGGCGGTTTTCATATCTCCCACCGGATCCGGGAAGTCCAGTGTGTTTGCAGCCAAAAATACCTTTCCCCATCAGCAAAGACCTTTCCCCATCAGCTGCAGCCAGTGATTGGCTGAAAAGGGAAAGGTCCTACTACTTTTATGGTAAAGAGGAGACACCGGACCGCATGGAGACAAACAGCATCTGCAGGGACCGGGAGTAGGTGAGCAGAAAATTTTATTTATTTTTCTCCCTGCACCCTTTTACTTAGCTCAGTGTTTTTCTACCAGGGTGCCTCCAGCTGTTGTGAAACTAATACTACCAGCATGCCCGGACAGCCTTTGCTGGTCCAGGCATGCTGGGAGTTGTAGTTTTGCAACAACGGAGGCACCCTGGTTAGGAAACACTGACTTTTACTATTTAAATTTGTTCTTACCTGCTCTGGCCGGCTCCCGCCCGCAGCAGCACACGTGAGCAGGCCCGTGCAGATAATCGCTAGTTTTCCCGGGGGGCCGTATCACTATATTGCAAAAAGCAAAAATTGTGATTCGATTGCAATTGCGATATATCGTGCAGCCCTAGTATGGAGCTGACAGATTTCATTTGCTGCAAAGAGATGCAGACACCAATAGATGGCTATTATATAAGGGTATACAGTCATGGCTGTAAATGTTGCCACCCCTGAAATTTTTCAAGAAAATGAAGCAAATTGGACATAATGTCACTCCAAACTCCAAAAATGGTCTGGACAAAATTATTGGCACCCTTAAAGGGGTACTCCGGCGCTTAGACATCTTATCCCCTATCCTGATAAGATGCCTGATCGCTGGGGACCCCCGTGATCTTGCACGCCGCACCCAGTTTAAAATCAGTCCCCGGAGCGTGTTCGCTCCGGGTCTGATTACTGCCGATCACGGGGCCGATCACAGCTGTCACACCCCCTCCCATAGGCTTGCATTGAGGGGGCGGAGCGTGACATCACACAAGGGCGGTGCCTTGACGTCACAATCCTTTGGATAGGGGATAAGATGTCTAAGCACCGGAGTACCCTTTTGACTTAATATTTGGTTGCATACCCTTTGGAAAAAAAATAACTGAATTCAGTGGCTTCCTATAACCATCAATAAGCTTCTTACACCTCTCAGCCGGAATGTTGGCCCACTCTTCCTTTGCAAACTAATCCAGGTCTCTCTTATTGGAAGGGTGTCTTTTCCTGACAGCAATTTTAAGATCTCTCCACAGGTGTTCAATTGAATTTAGATCTGGACTCATTGCTGGCCACTTCAGAATTCTCCAGCGCTTTGTTGCCATACATTTCTGGGTACTTTTTGATGTATGTTTGGGGTCATTGTCCAGCTGCAAGACCCAAGATCTCTGACGCAAACCCAGCTTTCTGACACTGGGATGTACAGTACGACCCAAAATCCGTTGGTAATACTCAGATTTCATGATGCCTTGCACACATTCGAGGCACCCCAGTGCCAGAGGCAGCAAAACTACCCTAAAAACATCATTGAACCTCCACCATATTTCCCTGTAGGTACTGTGTTCTTTTCTTTGTAGGCCTCATTCCATTTTCCGTAAACAGTAGAATGATGTGCTTTACCAAAAAGCTCTTTCTTGGTCTCCTCTGTCCACAAGAAATTTTCCTAGAAGGATTTTGGCTTACTCAAGTTCACTTTGGCAACATATAGTCTTGCTTTTTTATGTCACTGTGTCAGCAGTGAGGTCTTCCTGGGTCTCCTGTCATACTGTTTCATTTCATTTAAATGTCGACGGATAGTTTGTGCTGACACTGATGCTCCCTGAGCCTACAGGACAGCTTGAATATCTTTGGAACTTGATTGGGGCTGCTTATCCACCATACAGACTATCCTGCATTGACACCTTTCATCAATTTATCTCTTCTGTCCACGCCCAGGGCTACAGTGCCATGGTTTGCAAACGTCTTGATAATGTTGCGCACTGTGGACAAAGGCAAATCTAGATCTCTGGAGATGGACTTGAGAACCAAAATTGTGGAAAAATATCAACAATCTCAAGGTTACAAGTCCTCAGACAGTTCTCTTCTCTTTCTTTTGTCCATGCTTAGTCTGCACACACAGACACACAATGCAAAAACTAAGTGAGCTTCTCTCCTTTTTATCTGCTTTCAGGTGTGATTTTTATATTGCCCACACTTGTTACTTGCCCCAGGTGAATTTAAAGGAGAATCACATGCTTGAAACAATCTTATTCATCCACAATTTTGAAAGAGTGCCAATAATTTTGTCCAGCCCAGTTTTGGAGTTTGGTGTGACATTATGTCCAATTTTCTTTTTTACATTGCTACTGAGGAAGGGGATACCCCAAAATGCATTTAGCCTGCCTACACAGCCCACCCTGAAGAACACGCCGTTCCTGTTACTTGCAACTGCTGGAACCCACTGCCTTGAAGCGCAGTTTACAGTGCTTCTACACGAGGCAGCTGTATGCACACACTCACCGCTGGACCGGCGCTACCCCTCCACCATCAACCATCTTCGGCCAGTCATCTGTACCACTCCGGGTTCAACATTCCATCTAGACAAGCTCTCGGACACCACATCCAGGCCGGCCGCAAAGCTGTGCCAGTCCCCAGCAGCGAGGTCTGATCATCCCGGAGAAGCCTGCAAGCGGTGCGGTGAGTGGTGCACAGCACCAACCTCTTGATTCAAACTGGTCTCAAACTTGCTACAATATCGGTGCTCATTTGTTACAAACTTACTACTAACTATTGAACTATCCACTATCTGCCTAAAACTACTGATACCTTGGATTCGATTAATGGCTTTTTCAACCAACTTACAGGTGGCAGTATTAACTATAAATGATTTTATTGTACTATTATTCCTATCTACTTGTCTTTTAATTGTTATATTTATGCTTACAGTCCACAGCACGGGCCCTGCTTGGACTTATACGTTATGAAATATTTTAATATTAATAAATTTGAACATACTTGTTTAAACCACCTTTTCTAATTATATATTTAAATTATACATTTTGATATCTCTTCACCTCTCACATATTCACCACTCACCTATTTTACATCACCCATTCATTCTATTTTTTTTGACTATATTTTTTTTTTACATTTTTTTCACATTATATATTTTTTACTAAATATATATATATATATATACATATATATATATATATATATATATATATATATATATGTATACATTATACGACCGATTATGATGCATAAAATCTTCAATGCTTTATTTTCGTCTTGATAAAATCATGGCCATGCTGGCATGGGGTGGGGGGGGGGGGGGGGGGGGGGGTAGGGAGAGGGAGGACGGCTGTAGCTGTTTTTAGAGGAGGAACAAAATCTTAATTTTGCCCACAAATTACCCCAGGCTCTAGTATTGACATATTCCAACAACAAGTTTTAAAAGATCTGACTGCATCAATGTATCCCGAAGCTCCGAAAAATCTCAAACAACAAGAAGTAAAAGCACTCTATGACCTAAAAAAATGAAAATGTTTTTATGCACAAACTGATGGCACATGCAGGATATATATATATCTATATATATATATATATATATATATATATATATATATATATATAGATATATATGTGTTCATATATTCATGCGTATATATATATATATGTGTGTGTGTGTGCGCATATATTCATGTGTGCATACATATATATATGTATGCACACATGAATATATGCGCACACACACACACACACACATATATATGTATGCAAACATGAATATATGCACATATATATGTATGCACACATGAATATATGCAAACACACACATATACACACACACACACATGAATATATGCACACACATATTATATATATGTACGCATGAATATATGCACACATATATATCTATATATATCCTGAATGTGCCATCAGTTTGTGCATAAAAACACCCTCCGTCCCTCCCTTCCTCCCACCCCTGGCTTTTCGCTCATCCAGGCCGTCTTCTTACTTGTATTGGGCCTCTGCTCGAGTGAAGCTGGGGGGAGAACGCCGCTTCCGGGTGTACGGAATGCGGCGCATGCGCGGCGCTCCCCACGTGACCAAAAACAAGGAGTTAGACTGCGATGATACATTCATGAATATTCATGAGCCGGGCGGCCGCTCCGCCCCGGCTAAAATGACATATAGCCGAGTACGCGCTGATGCGGACCTCCCACTGAGCCCCAAGCCAGGGAATAACATAAAACTAAAGATCAAGATATCTAACGAACCGCTGACCCATTTTTAATGAGGTAAGAAGCGTTTTAATCAGGATCACCCGCACTACAAGCCTGTGTAACAGGTTTAATGCGGGTGATTCTGATGACAGATTTCCTTTAATCATTATCGTTTCTCCTCCAATATTAATGGTTTAAACTGCAGAACCAAATACGTGGTTTATTGTATAATGTGTACTTGTAAACACTTTTATATAGGATCTACCATCCGTCCGATGCAAATCAGATTAAGAGAACATATACATTCTATCAAAACTGGACTAGGAGCACCTCGTCTAATTAAACATATAAAAGAAACGAATCAAGGAAATATTAAATGAACTAAAAATCACCGGGATACAACGAGTCAATACCGCTCCACAAGGGCTTGACAAAGAGACGATGTTACGCCGACTAGAAGCAACATTAATAATTAAAACCCGGGCCAAGGGTCCACTCGGACTTAACGATAAAAATGACCTTAGCGTCTTTATTCGATAATTATATTATTATTTACATTTTTTTCTAACTATTTTTTCTAATGACTTTTATTAGTCACTATATTGCACAGCTATTTTCTATGTTTTTTCTAACACCCTTTTTTTCATATGTAAATGCAACTTACCTTGCCGGTTCAGGTTTTCTTTTTCTCCCCTAGCCAGATCTTCCTGAGAAGGAGGGTATTTCACCCACCGCTCAGAATTTTGGGACAAGCCTAACGAAGCGCCAGGTGTGTGCGTAGTAGCTACAACCGTCCTCCCACATCCTCCCCCTCCCCAACACGCCAGCATGGCCATGATTTTATCAAGACGAAAATAAAGCATTGAAGATTTTATGCATCATAATCGGTGAGTGGCCGCCCATTCTCATTCTCTGTCGTATACTGCATATCCAGGATCCTGAGACATTTATGCAGGACCCGTAGTCTTTGGACTTACGAGAAGAGCACACCCAATTAGCAATTCATATTCAGCCTCCATATCTGCATCTAACCCACAGTCTCCCATGCTACACAAGTAGTTGCTGACTCCACATCGCTCCTCTGCTTGTTTGATGATATAATAAAAAAAATATAATAAAAAAATATATATTTTATATCAATTTTTCCACACCACATTTGCACTCACTTTACCTAGCCCATATTTGCACAGAAATCCATTTCATCACCTGTATATACCTAGAGGTCTGTCTGTTTCCTCTTTTTATTGTATTATATCTATTGGCACGTAGGGTATGTGTATCACTAATTCCTTGGTATATATTATATAGTATGAGCCCCCCAACCTTTTTATTTTTCCCATTTCTTTTTTTCCTCTCTATTTTGGTTTATTTCCAATACACACAAAGGGAATAAACATGTGTATAGCAAAACATAAGCAAATTGGAACTTGTCAAAGTTGCTTTCATATTTCTTTGGCAAGTGTCAAGGCAGTGGGGCCAAACTTCTCAAGTGCCACATCTTGACACACCTTCTTGCTAAAGATATGTTGTTGTTTCTATATACTTTTCTAGTTAAAGAAGTATTGGCGATTTTTCATAAAGAAGCAGTGCTTGGCGTGACTCTGCAGCGCCCCCAATGTTTTCCAACAAACCTAGATTAGTAGGAATAAAGTGGTGCAGCATCTTTATAAATTTGGTATTCTACCCAAATGTCATTTCAATGTATGTGCATAGGAAAATTGTCAGAAATACATTGATAAGCCTGTCACCTTGACTTCTAAAGCTGCAAGTAGAGCAAAAAAAAAAATCAATGACCTTTTGTATTTTTAAAGATATTTAGCTTTTATCCACATTTGTAGTAATCACTTTTATTGTTTCTTATAGTATTTTAAATATGCACTCTTGCTTCCACCTCACACTTTCCAATGCCAATGAAAAAACCCTTCATGTGATGAAGAATTCCTGGTGTATTACGGCCACTGTGACAATCTTAGTGCTATTAGCCATCATGTTAATTTATGGTATACTTGCCCTTCCAGTAATCTTGCCTTCAGCAAAGTCTGTCCTGAATCGCTATAGGAAAAAAAATAAAAAAAAATTTATACAGTTACATAGTGTTTACAAGGCATTATATAAGCAAAGGAACCCCAAAAAACATTCAAAGCATGGAACTAGTGAAGAAATGTAAAATGTGAATGTCCAAAAACAAACAAGGAAATCATCTGCTCTCCAGCACAGGTGATCTGTCGAAAAATAGGGCTTAAGGTAATATATCTTACCAGGGCTTCTGTCAGAAGTTCTGTTCTGTGCTCTGTAGAAAACTTTAAAGTTTCTGATTTCTTTCCACTGCCCTTCCGAAATGTGAGGGCAAATTCTGATCCTTGCCCTTTGCCCACAGGACTGATGCTGCAAAGGTCTCCATAAGGCCACTGAGACACAAATCTCACAATAAGCATTGGACTAGTTTGAGCAGTTTTTACTTAGCCACTTAAACCATTAGAAAATACATCTTAAAAGGATAAGTATCATGAAAAAAAGAAAAACGTATCGCCTATCCGAAGGAAGGGGGATAATTTTTAGATTGCGGGGGGGTCCAAGCACAGGGGTCCCCCATAATCTGCTGTTTGGAGCCCCGGATCTCCATCACAGGGGCACGTCGCGACCCCCGCCCGAAGCAGGGGGTTGCCACGCCCCTCTATATAGCTCTATGGGTTAGCTGAAGATTGCCGAACTGCTCTCCCATAGAGCTATATGGAGGGGACATGGCGCCCCCCGCTTCGGGCATGGGTCGTGACGTGCCCCTGTGATTACAAAAAATTAGTTTTTTTGGGGAAATAGCAGTATATTAACATGGAATAAAATAATTTAAGGTTATAAATAAAGACATTTTCCTGTAAAATCACAAAAATGCCTTATGTATATCTTCTACATAGGAGCTCTAAGGATGTTTTATTGACATCATACAAGGTGCTGTGGTTGACAATGATTGTTGTGTCCTGGTGTGAATTTCGTGACTCAGCTGTGCTCATGGCTACAGAGCTGGGAGAACAGCTGATGCTGAGCAGTAGATATATGTCCTATATCTACTGTCCAGCAAGAACTTACAGTGAGCCTGCAATGTATATACAGTATACACATTGCTGGCTCACTTTAACCCATGCTGAGCTGTGCGCTATGCGCCAGCCCAGCAAGGAAAGAGTTAACTTACACTGCTGGACAGTGTAGGTTAACCCTTTGGGCGGTATACACTATATACAGCTATCTATAGATAGCTGTATATAGTGTATACAGAAGACGAAGTCCGCTTACTTGCCTCCAGTCTCGGCTGGGTCCATGTAGCTCCGCCCTAGTGATGACTTTATTAGGGGGTGGAGCTACAGACGGGAGCCAGGCTGTTATGGGTGTGAGGGTCTGCTCACATTGTACGTTTTGTATAATGTGAACAGACCCTTCTGGCAGTGTCTTCCCAGATAGGGAGACTCCAGCTGTTGCTAAACTACAACTCCCAGCATGCTGGGAGTTGTAGTTTTGCAATAATTGGTGGCTCACTGTTTGGGAAGACAATCCAATATGGGCGCTCTCCCCAGCGGACAGCGCCAAAAATGTACTAACCAATATTTTGTGTTTTTTTTCTTCTTCTTCTCCTTTCAGATCCGTGTATGCAGAGGATTATGGCGGATTCGGAGGACTACCACAGATGAACTGGATTTTTTTCCCTTTTAATAAAATAGTTAACGAGGGCTGTTGGGGAGTGCTTTTTAAAATAAAATAATGATTCCAATGTGTCTTTTTTTTTAATTGAATTTACAGGCTTAGTAGTGGAAGCTGTCTAAGACAGAATCCATTACTAAGCCGGGGCTTAGAGTTAGCCCCAGAAACAGCTAGCACTAACCCCCAATTATTACCCTGGTACCCACCACCACAGGGGTGGCGGTAAGAGCCGGTACCAACAGGCCCGGAGGGTCAAAAATGGCGCTCCTGGGCCTAGGCGGTAACAGGCTGGCATTATTTAGGCTGGGGAGGGCCATTAACAATGATCCTCATTCACCCTGGTAACGTCAGGCTGTTGCTGCTTGGTTGGTATCTGGCTGAGAATAAAAAGACTGGGAACCCTATGCATTTTTTTTATTTTTATAAATAAATAAATAAAACACATAGGGTTCCCTGTCTTTTTATTCTCAGACAGAAACCAACCAAGCAGCAACAGCCTGACATTACCAGGGTGGGGGAGGACCATTGTTACTGGCCCTGCTCAGCCTAAATAAAGCCAGCCTGTTACCGCCTAGGCCCAGGAGCGCCATTTTTGACACTCTGGGCCTGTTGCTACTGGCCCTTCCCAGCACCCCTGTGGCGGTGGGCACCGGGGTAATAATTGGGGGTTAGAGCTAGCTGTTTTTTGGGCTAACGCTAAGCACGGCTTAGTAATGGATTCCGTCTATTAGACCGATTCCATTACTAAGCCTGAAAATTCCAATTAAAAAAAAAATTACACATTGGAAAAATTATTTCATAAAATAAAAATAAAAAACACTTCCCCGCAGCCCTAGTTAACCATTTTATTAAAAGGGAAAAAAAATACAGTTCATCCTCAGTAGTCCTCCAAATCCGCCGTAATCCTCTGCATACACTGATCTGAAACAAGAAGAAAAAACTAAAAATTAGTTACTAGACATTTTTAGCACTCTCCACTGGGGAGAGCGCCCATATGGCAATGTCTTAGCAAACAGGGAGCCTCCAATTGTTGCAAGACTACAACTCACAGCATGCCCTGACCGCCTTTGGCTGTCTGGGCATGCTGGGAGTTGTAGTTTAGCAACAGCTGGAGTCTCCCTGTCTGGGGAGGACACTGCCAGAAGGGTCAGTTCACATTATACAAAACGGACAATGTGAACAGAGCCTCAAACTTACCAGCCTGGCTCCCGTGTGTAGCTCCGCCCCTAATGAAGTCATCACTAGGGGCGGAGCTACACTGACCCGGCCGGGACAGGAGCAAGGGAGGTAAGTGGATGTCTTCTGTATACACTCTATACAGTTATCTATAGATAGCTTTATATACTGTATACCGCCCAAAGGGGCTATAGGAGCAGGGAGTCTTGTCAGTCTGGTGACAGGATTCCCGACTCCTGTATAGTATACACAGGTACACTATATGCCCCCCTGTATACTATACAGCTGGGAGAGGTGAGTAGTGATGCTGTACATCATTCCTCATCTCCTTACACTCTGGACCGGGCACTCAGCATCTGACCCAGAGTGTTACCCTGAAGACAGTGAAAAAACTGCCACATGGTACAACGACCCACCAAAAAAAGACTAGCGGCTGAAGAACTAAGGGTGCATTCACACCCCATTTGGCTGATATGGTCGCTACTGTATCCCTGCTGGGCCCAGCACCGCAACTCAGTAATTTAAATGCGCGGACCAGAGTCAGACAGCGACTCCGGTCGGCTCATTTTTGCACCGTATCTGGTTTTGAAACTATGGTATGCCACAGTTTTCAGTCAGGCTACAAAACTGGATATGGTGCAAAAATGAGCCACTATCTGACTCGGTAGGCGCATTTAAATGAATGAGTTGCGGTGACCGTATCAGCCAAACGTGGTGTGAATGCTCCCTAAAACATCATTCTGGCTGCCAGCAACAGTCACTAAATATGATATAACTGCATCTTTCAACGTATGCATTACCATGTAGCAATTTAAGCTCTCTAATAGTTTGTTTTTTTAAATTTATTTTCTTTTTAATTCCCTTACCAAATATATGTTGTTATAGAGAGAGCAGGTGGCACTTTGTTAGGCACCGCGTGGCTTGCAGCTCACCTCTAGGTCCTCCTCATTCTCTGAAGTGCAATCACGCACCATCACTGCGGCCCTTTAAAAGTGCCTGGGAAAGAAGACTGTATGCTCACTTCCCAGTGAAGCAAGATGCCGCCAGTGTCACATCAGGTCTGGTAAATAAATACTTAGTCTGCTCTGCCTCGCCAATACAACAGTGACACTTCTTCAGCCATTCCTACCAAACACCAACACCGCCTGCTCATCCCTACCCAACACAAACACATGTCCTTCCTGGTGTCAAAACCTCCTGCACATAGCACCAGAAGCGTGTTCAGCTATACCATGCTCCAGTGTTACACAGACATCGAATGACTGGAGGGAAAAGCGCTGATTGGTAAATTACAATTTACATCCTGTGATCTGGGATTGGTCAATTTTACTGCAACACAAAAAAAACTAAAAGGTACATTCAAGTAGAGGAAGTCAAATGATCTGCAGACATGATCTGTTTAAGACAGAAGGTAGTAAAAGTGTAATGATCTGCAGGGTCTAATATATGTCTGACAGACTGTGATTAATATGGTACTACCTACCTACCTACACACAAACCTACCTACCTCTACCTATCTACACACATATGTATTTCCCTATTGGGGGAGGGGGGACTATATTGACAGTCCAGTCACCTAGTGACTCTGTTCCGACTGATTTCCACTGATTTAAAGGTACTCAACAGCATAGTCTTCTGCACTATTAAATCCTTTTAGTGTATACAGCCTGAATCACTAGCTGACTCAGTTCAGTCCACTAAAATTAATGCTACCTGGACAGAGAAAACGGTGTTGACCCAGCCTTAGACAGTTGCTGTAGAAAAATACATACATTTATGTTTCTATACCTGATTTGTAACTTCAAAGGTGGTTGGGTTGTATGTTGTTATGGCATGGGTTCCCACTGAAAACACTCTTTTATATCTAGAAAACATCAATATAAAATTGCATTAAAACAATATACAAATATAACAGGAACATTTACCAAGTAAAAATAACTATGGTTCACAAAACTACCTTATAGAAAGCAATAGTGAATAGGGAAGAAACCTTGGTTGTCAATTTTGAAACCAGACTGCCTCCACTGTTGACTCATTAACAGCTTAAGGACAATGGGGACATTAATCAAAACCTGTGAAGAGGAAAAGTTGAACAGTTCTCCACAGAAACCAATCAGATCGCTTTTTTTTTTCAGAGGCATAGTTAAAAATGAAAGAAGCAATCTGATTGGTTGCTATGGACAACTGGTCAACTTTCCTCTCCACAGGTTTTAATCTTCCCCAATGGATGTAAATGTACACACTGGTGCCTTGGTACTTAATGCACTAGGTTGTACTTTTACATCATGAGCATCTTTCAGACTATTAAAGAGACAAGATAACCTATTATAACCCCTTAAGGACACAGCCCATTATGACCTTAAGGACATTTTATTTTAGTATTTTAATTTTTTCCTCCTCGCCTTCTAAAATTCATAACTCTTATATTTCCATTCTCAGACCCATATGAGGGCTTGTTTTTTGCGTGACCAGATGTACTTTGTCGTTTTCGCGCTGTACACTTAATTCTCTTGGTCAACACAATTAAAATGATAACCATGGTTATATACTTTTCTATTATTGTACCACTGTTAAAAAATCTCAAACTTTTTTTTAGTAAATCAGTACGTTTCAAATTGCCCTATTTTGACCACCTCTAACTTTCTTATTTTTCCATATTCAGGGACGTGTGAGGGCTCATTATTTGCGCCATGATCTGTAGTTTGTTTTGCGTATATATGACTTTTTGATCGTTTTTTATAAAAAAAAATTTGCAGTTTGAGGTGACAAAAAAGCTGAAATTTTTCACTTTTTTTTTTTAGTTAACGCTGTTCGGGATCATTAACATTATATATTTATAGTTCGGACATTTACGCACGCGGAGATACCAAATATGTTTATTATTTATCGTTTTCTTAACGCTTTTTTTGTATTAATATGGGGAAAAGGGGTGATTTAAAACATTTATTTTACAGTTTTTTGTCCCCATAGGGGACTACTTATAGCAATCATTAGATTGCTAATACTGTTCAGTGCTATGTTTGGGCGTAGCACTGATCAGTATTATCGGCGATCTTCTACGCTGGTCTGCTAGAAGACCCCAGGAAACGGACGGAGGCAGGTGAGGGGACCTCCATCCGCCATCTTGGCTGATCTGATCCCCGCGGCAGTGCCGCGGGCGATCAGATCAGCCATTATATATGCCGTGATCTGTATTGATCACGGCATCTGAGGGGTTAATGGCAGACATCAGCACGATCACTGACAGCCTCCGGAACCCGCCGGGAATGAAGCGAGCGCATCTCCTGTGCTCGCATCACAGCCGTGCCGTAAATGTATGGCGCTGTGCGCTAAGTGACACTCTATGCAGCGCCGTACATTTACGGCGCATGTCGTTAAAGGGAACCAATCATCAGATTTTACCCTATATAATGCTTGGCAAAGCGTTATATAGGGTAAAATTGTTGTCCTCACCATCCCCGGGGGATGCTCCTGCCCCCAGGGATGGTGAAGATATGAAGTTATAAACTAGTTAGATAAAAGTACAGCATTTTTATGAATACATGTTCTGTTTTATCTTCTCCTAGTAAAGCTGGATGCTAATCAGCATAGCTGTCACTATGTGCGTTATTAATCTTTCACAGACTCCTGAATGTCTGATCAACTTCTTTGTCATTCAGGAGTCCGAGAAAGCTATGACTATTTCAGCATGCTGGGAGTTGTAGTTTAGTAACAACTGAAGCTGCAATGTTTGTAAATAACTGTGTTAGAGCAGTGTTGCCTCCAGCTGTTTTAAAACTACAGCTGCCAGCATGTCCACACATCCTTTATCTGTAGTTTTGCATACACAATAGAAATCTCCTATACTGGATACCGGTATGCTTTACAGCAGGTATCCAGTATGCTGTAAAATTTAGACTAGTCTGTCTGGCTAAAAGACAAGGCGACCCCTAGTGATGGCTATTTTGAGCTTGAATTTCAGGTGAAAATGTAAAAAAAATTTAAAAGGTGTATATTGTGAAATGTCATTATAATGAGTCCTGCAAAATATGAAAAGTTTTTAACAATGACAGTGCCTCTTTAAGGACTGAGGGTTTTTCAGTTTTTTGCACTTTCGTTTATTCCTCCTTACCTTTTAAAAATCATAACCCTTTCAATTTTGCACCTAGAATTCCATATTATGGCTTATTTTTACAAAAATAAATCCATGGCAAAATAGAAAAAAAAAATGCAACTTTGTAACTTTTGGGGGCTTCCGTTTCTATGCAGTGCATTTTTCGGTAAAAGGGACAGCTTTTCTTTATTCTGTAGATCCATACGAGTAAAATGATACCCTACTTATATAGGATTCATTTTGTCTTACTTCTGGAAAAAATCCTAACTACATGCACGAAAATGAATTTAAAATTGTCATCTTTTGACCCCTATAACTTTATTTTTCCGCATACGGGGCGATTTAAGGGCAAATTTTTTCTGCCGTGATCTGAAGTTTTTTGTGGTACCATTTTTGTATTGATCGGACTTTTTGCTCGCGTTTTAATAATTTTTTCATGATATAAAATGCGACCAAAAATACACTATTTTAACCCCTTAAGGACCAAGGGCGTACAGGTACGCCTTTGCTCCCTGGTACTTAAGGACCAAGGGCGTACCTGTACGCCCGTGGGAATTTCGGTCCCCGCCGCGCGCCGGGCGGGGATCGCGCCGGGGTGACTGCTGATATCTATCAGCGGGGATCGCGCCGGGGTGACTGCTGATATCTATCAGCAGGCACCCCGCGCAAATGCCCAGGGGGGGTCATTAGACCCCCCATGTCGGCGATCGGCGCAAATCGCAAGTGAATTCACACTTGCGATTTGCGCCGATTCCGGGTCATACGGGTCTATGGTGACCCGGAATAGAAGGGGGATCGCGGGTGTCCTAGACACCCACGATCCCCCTGTAGCGATAGGAGTGAGGTGGCAGAGTTGCCACCCCTCCTATCTCTGCTATTGGTGGTCTAGACGCGACCACCAATAGCAGATCAGGGGCGGAGGGGTTTACTTTCGGTTTCCCCGTCCTGCCCTCCCACAATAGGCGGGGCAGAACGGGGAAACCGACAGGGACCGGCGCCGAAGATCCACTTACCCATCGGCGACGGCAGCGGCGACCATCAGCGGCGGCAGCGGGCGACGATCGGCGGAAGAAGAGGACCGCGACGCAGCTCCCTGGATCCAACGGAAGCCGGTGAGTTACTTAGCAACATCTGGAGGGCTACAGTCTGAGACCACTATAGTGGTCTCTAAACTGTAACCCTCCAGATGTTACATAGTTACATAGTTACATAGTTACATAGTTAGTACGGTCGAAAAAAGACATATGTCCATCAAGTTCAACCAGGGAATTAAGGGGTAGGGGTGTGGCGCGATATTGGGGAAGGGATGAGATTTTATATTTCTTCATAAGCATTAATCTTATTTTGTTCCAGGAATGTATCTAATCCTGTTTTAAAGCTGTTAATTGTTCCTGCTGTGACCAGTTCCTGAGGTAGACCGTTCCATAAATTCACAGTCCTCACGGTAAAGAAGGCGTGTCGCCCCTTGAGACTAAACTTTTTTTTCTCCAGACGGAGGGAGTGCCCCCTCGTCCTTTGGGGGGGTTTAACCTGGAACAGTTTTTCTCCATATTTTTTGTATGGGCCATTAATATACTTATATACGTTTATCATATCCCCCCTTAAACGTCTCTTCTCAAGACTAAACAATTGTAACTCCTTTAATCGCTCCTCATAGCTAAGATGTTCCAAGCCCCATATTAGTTTAGTCGCGCGTCTCTGCACCCTTTCCAACTCCGCAGTGTCCCTTTTATGGACAGGTGACCAAAACTGAACAGCATATTCCAGGTGAGGCCGTACCAATGCTTTATAAAGGGGGAGTATTATGTCCCTGTCCCTTGAGTCCATGCCTCTTTTGATACATGACAATATCCTGCCGGCTTTGGAAGCAGCAGCCTGACATTGCATGCTATTCTGTAGTCTTTGATCTACAAGTACACCCAGATCCTTCTCTACCAGTGACTCTGCCAGTTTAATCCCCCCTAAGACATACGATGCATGCAGGTTATTAGTACCCAGATGCATAACTTTACATTTATCCACATTGAACCTCATTTGCCAAGTGGATGCCCAGACACTTAGTCTATCCAAGTCATCTTGTAACTTATGCACATCCTCTATAGACTGTACCGTGCTACAAAGCTTGGTGTCATCTGCAAAGATAGAAACAGAGCTGTTAATACCATCCTCTATATCATTGATAAATAAATTAAACAACAGCGGTCCCAGTACTGAACCTTGGGGTACACCACTAATAACCGGGGACCAATCAGAGTACGAATCATTGACCACCACTCTCTGGGTACGATCCATGAGCCAGTGTTCAATCCAGTTACAAACTAAAATTTCCAAACCCAAAGACCTTAACTTACCTGTCAGACGTCTATGAGGGACAGTATCAAATGCTTTAGCAAAATCCAGAAACACTATATCCACAGCCATTCCTCTGTCAAGGCTTCTACTCACCTCTTCATAAAAGCAAATTAGATTGGTTTGACAACTTCTATCCTTAGTAAATCCATGCTGGCTATCACTTATAATACAATTGTTGCAAAACTACAACTCTCAGCATGCCCAGAGAGCTGTTTAGGCTTGCTGGGAGTTGCAGTTTTGCAACAGCTGGAGGTCTACAGTTTGAGACCACTGCAAAGTGATCTCTATACTGTGCACCTCCAGATCTTGCAAAACTACAACTCCCAGCATGCCCAGACAGCAGTTTGCTGTTTGGGCATGCTGGGAGTTGTAGTTTTGCAACATCTGGAGGTCCACAGTTTGGAGACCACTATGCAGTGGTCTCTAAACTATAGCTCTACAGATGTTGCAAAACTGCAACTCCCAGCAAGCCTAAACAGCAAACAGCTGTCTCTGCATGCTGGGAGTTGTAGTTGCGATCCCTCCAGCTGTTGCATAACTACATCTCCCAGCATGCCTTTCGGCGATTAGTACATGCTGGGAGTTGAAGTTTTGCAACAGCTGGAGGCACACTGGTTGGAAAATACTGAGTTAGGTAACAGAACCTAACTGAAGGTTTTCCAACCAGTGTGCCTTCAGCTGTTGCAAAAGTACAACTCCCAGAATGCACGGTCTGTCAGTACATGCTAGGAGTTGTAGTTTTGAAACAGCTGGAGGTTTGCCCCCCCCATGTGAACGTACAGGGTACATTCACACTGGCGGGTTTACAGTAAGTTTTCTGCTTCAAGTTTGGGCTGTGGCAAATTTTTCACCGCAGCGCAAACTCCTAGCGGTAAATTCACTGTAAACCCGCCAGTGTGAATGTACCCTAAAAACACTACACTACACTTACACATAATAAAGAGTAAAACACAACATATACACCCCCTTACACTGTCCCCCTAATAAAAAATAAAAAACGTATTGTACGGCAGTGTTTCCAAAACAGAGCCTCCAGCTGTTGCAAAACAACTACTCCCAGCATTTCCGGACAGCCACTGACTGTCCAGGCATGCTGGGAGTTTATCAACAGCTGGAGGCACCCTGTTTGGGAATCACTGGCGTAGAATACCCCTATGTCCACCCCTGTGCAATCCCTAATTTAGTGCTCAAATGCGCATGGCGCTCTCTCACTTCGGAGCCCTGTCGTATTTCAAGGAAACAGTTTAGTGCCACATATGTGGTATCTCCGTACTCGGGAGAAATTGCGTTACTAATTTTGGGGGCTTTTTTTCCTTTTACCCCTTATGAAAAAGAAAAGTTGGGGTCTACACCAGCCTGTTAGTGTAAAAAAATTTTTTTTATTTTGTCCTTTACTTTTTATTTTCACGGGAGGTAAAAGGAAAAAAAGACCCCCAAAGTTTGTAACGCAATTTCTCCTGAGTACGGAGATACCCCATATGTGGGTGTAAAATGCTCTGCGGACGCACAACAAGGCTCAGGAGTGAGAGCGCACCATGTACATTTGAGGCCTAAATTGGTGATTTGCACAGGGGTGGCTGATTTTACAGTGGTTCTGACATAAACACAAAACAATAAATACAGACATGTGACCCCATTTTGGAAACGACACCCCTCACGGAACGTAACAAGGGGTATAGTGAGCCTGAACACCCCACAGGTGTTTGACAAATTTTCATTAAAGTTGGATGGGAAAGTGAAAAAAAAAAATTTTCTCACTAAAATGCTGGTGTCACCCTAAATTTTTCATTTTCACAAGGGAAAATAAAAAAAGCCCCCCAAAATTTGTAACCCAATTTCTTCTGAGTAAGAGCATACCCCATATGTGGATGTAAAGTGCTCTATGGGTGCACTACAATGCTCAGTAGAGGAGGAGCGCCATTAGGATTTTGAAGAGAAAATTTTTCCGGAATTGAAGGCCACTTGTGTTTACAAAGCCCCCATGGTACCAGAACAATGGACCCCCCCCATATGTGACCCCATTTTGGAAACTACACCCCTCATGTAATGTAATAAGGGGTACAGTGAGCATTTACGCCCCACAGGTGTCTGACAGATTTTTGGAACAGTGATCCGTGAAAATGAAAAATGTAATTTTCCATTTGCACAGCCCACTGTCCCAAAGATTTGTCAAACGCCAGTGGGGTGTAAATGCTCACTGCACCACTTATTAAATTCTGTGAGGGGTGTAGTTTCCAAAATGGGGTCACATGTGGGGGGGTCCACTGTTCTGGCACCACGGGGGGCTTTGTAAATGCACATGGCCCCTGACTACCATTCCAAACGAATTCTTTCCAAAAGCTCAATGGTGCTCCTCCTCTTCTGAGCATTGTAGTTCGCACGTAGTGCACTTCAGGTCCACTTATGGGGTACCTGCATACTCAGAAGAGATGGGGTTACAAATTTTGGGGGGTATTTTCTGCTATTAACCATTGCAAAAATGTGAAATTTGGGGGGAAACACACATTTTAGTGAAAAAAAAATATATTTTTTTTTACATATGCAAAAGTCGTGAAACCCGTGTGGGGTATTAAGGCTCACTTTCTTCCTTGTTACGTTCCTCAAGGGGTCTAGTTTCCAAAATGGTATGCCATGTGTTTTTTTTTTTGCTGTTCTGGCACCATAGGGGCTTCCTAAATGCGACATGCCCCCCGAGCAAAATTTGCTCTCAAAAAGTCAAATATCACTCCTTCTCTTCGGAGCATTGTAGTTCGCCCGTAATGCACTTCATGCCAACTTATGGGGTACCTCCATACTCAGAAGAGATGGAGTTACAAATTTTGGGGGGTATTTTCTGCTATTAACCCTTGCAAAAATGTGAAATTTGGGGGGAAACACACATTTTAGTGGGAAAAAAAAATATTTTTTTTACATATGCAAAAGTCGTGAAACACCTGTGGGGTATTAAGGCTCACTTTATTCCTTGTTACGTTCCCCAAGGGGTCTAGTTTCCAAAATGGTATGCCATGTGGGTTATTTTTGCTGTTCTGGCACCATAGGGGCTTCCTAAATGCAACATGCCCCCCAAAAACCATTTCTGAAAAACGTACTCTCCAAAATCCCCTTGTCGCTCCTTCGCTTCTGAGCCCTCTACTGCGCCCGCCGAACACTTTACATAGACATATGAGGTATGTCCTTACTCGAGAGAAATTGGGCTACAAATATAAGTATACATTTTCTCCTTTTACCCCTTGTAAAAATTCAAAAATTGGGTTTACAAGAACATGCGAGTGTAAAAAATAAAGATTGTGAATTTTCTCCTTCACTTTGCTGCTATTCCTGTGAAACACCTAAAGGGTTAAAACACTTACGGATTGTCATTTTGAATACTTTGGGGGGTGTAGTTTTTATAATGGGGTCATTTGTGGGGTATTTCTAATGGGAAGACCCTTCAAATCCACTTCAAACCTGAACTGGTCTCTGAAAAAAAGCGAGGTTCAAAATTTTGTGAAAAATTGGAAAATTGATGCTGAACTTTGAAGCCCTCTGGTGTCTTCCAAAAGTAAAAACACGTCAATTTTATGATGCAAACATAAAGTAGACATATTGTATATGTGAATTTAAAAAAAATTATTTTGAATATCCATTTTCCTTACAAGCAGAGAGCTTCAAAGTTAGAAAAATGCAAAATTTTCAAATTTTTCATAAAATTTTGGGATTTTTCACCAAGAAAGGATGCAAGTTACCACAAAATTTTACCACTATGTTAAAGTAGAATATGTCACGAAAAAACTATCTCGGAATCAGATTGATAACTAAAAGCATTCCAGAGTTATTAATGTTTAAAGGGGTAGTCCAGTGGTGAAAAACTTATCCCCTATCCTAAGGATAGGGGATAAGTTTGAGATCGCGGGGGGTCCGACCGCTGGGGCCCCCTGCGATCTCTCTGTACGGGGCCCCGGCTCTCCGCTGAGATAGCGGGTGTCGACCCCCGCACGAGGCGGCGGCCGACACGCCCCCTCAATACATCTCTATGGCAGAGCCGGAGATTGCCGAAGGCAGCGCTTCGGCTCTGCCATAGAGTTGTATTGAGGGGGCGTGTCGGCCGCCGCCTCGTGCGGAGGTCGACACGCCCCCTTCCAGCGGGCTGTCGGGGCTCCGTACAGGAGATCGCGGGGGGCCCCAGGGGTCGGACCCCCCGCGATCTGCAACGTATCCCCTATCCTTAGGATAGGGGATAAGTTGCTCACCACTGAATCACCACTGGACTACTCCTTTAAAGTGACAGTGGTCAGATGTGCAAAAAACGCTCTGGTCCTAAGGTATAAAATGGCCTGGTCCTTAAGGGGTTAAACTTTGGAACTTTTTTTGCGCGTACGCCATTGACCGTGCGGTTTACTTAAAGATATATTTTTATAGTTCAGACATTTTCACACCACATTTCACACCGCCTTTTATTAAATCAAAGAAGCAATCTGATTGTTTTTTATGGCCAAGTTGTCAACTCTTCCTCTGCACAGGTTTTGATAAATCTCCTGCTTGCACAGCGATTTGTACATCTGTGGCTTTAATGGTTTCAAAGAGGTTTTTGTATATGGCACTGAATATTATCACCTAAAACAACATTACTGCCAGATCATGTAACCTAGGACCTTGGAAAGGACTAAGCACAATATTGCAACCACCATTGTGGCAGGTTTTAGGAATTTTCAATTAACAGTGTGCATATAACAGGCATTTAAAGAAAAGGGGCATATTAAAAATAATGCTATCTACAAGTAATAGGCGTTCAGTGTCCATATTGATGATGCAAATAAACCAGCTGCCAAACTGTTAATTAGTTAAACTGTTTCAGTAAAAATGTTTGTAAAATACTGTGTAATCCAATACATCAGACTAACCAGACTTGTAATGAACAAATATGAGTGTGGATCACAGTCTAAACCCATACAACACTTTATACAACTGTAGCTTGAGTGGTTTCAGGGAAGACAACTTTTTAATACTATGCCCAAATTGCCACAAAACCCAAGATGGCTTACAAAGTATGTGACCTATGACCTTGATGTTACATAGGATCATGCACAGCCTAGGGCTCTACCACTGGGCAAAGTTTCAAGAGTTTTGAAGTAACAGTGCGGCTATTACAGGCATTTGGGGAAAAAAAGGGGGGGGGGCTACAATTAAAATTATAATCTAAAAAAAAACAATAGGCTACCGCTATAAAGTGTCACCTAAAAAGTTCTGTGCACTGAATTTCTGTCAATTATTAACACAGCACTGTAAACCTATTAACCTCCTACCAGCAAAGACAATGGGGGGAGGTTTGGACGTTTCTATCAATTGCATTCAAAACGTTAGGTGTAAACTCACACTATGATTCAATAGAATTTTGGCATTCGATTTGATTCCTTAGGAAAAGCTAATAACTGTGAAGGGCTAACAGAATATCTGCAATAGCTTAATAAATGACGTGACATTCAGGGGCATCTTCCTTGGCCTTTGATAAAGGTCATCCTTTATTTTGCTCAAAAAAATATGCTTGAATAAGGGAAAAGCTGACACAGCGTATAGCTGAACAACGAAGGTTTACGACAACAGGAAAGAATAGGAGGTTTTGTTACAGACTTATCTTCTGCACTGAAGCAAAGCGGATGAGGGATTTGAGCAACAAACAAAACTGGGCAAACATAGAACAGAGTCCCTAAGAAGGAAAAGAAGGAGGATATACATAATATATACATTCATCATTTTAAAAACAATAAAATAAACCATTAAAACAATAGATACAGATCGAACGATAAATAGGTATATGGACTGAAGAAGACTATTTTGGATGTTTATATCAGATTCCACGTGGAGCATTTTGTTGATAAAAGTAATTTATATTCTTTCAGTTGTTTCTGGTTAATTATTGCAAATGCAAATTTACAATTCTAAAAAAAATCATTAGTGAAGGTCTGGAATCTGGGCCCCTGCTCCAATACAGAGGGAGAAAAGGAGGAACTTTATTTATTGAAAACCACCTCCATTCACTTCTTCGGGTGAGCCGGAGATACACGTGGGCTGTATCTTCAGCTCTCCCATAGAGATGCATAGAGAGGACGGGTCATCAACTACTCCGTATATGGAGGGAGTATATATTTCTGTTACCAGTTGATTTGACATTTTTTTCTCTGAAGTACCTGTCAGGCCCAAGGCCTTATTATAGACTCATACATGTGTTATAACTTTATTTCTGTATTTGTGTATAATTCAAGACATGGGTAAGGGTTCATTCAGACTGTATATTTGTTTTTGTGTATTACAGTTTTATTGGGGTTCTCTCTATCTGTGTTATGCCTCCTTTGAAGTCAGGCACTTTGGCCATCATAAATCAAAATGAGATAAGGGTCCAGGAAGAGAGATGCCTTCACCTGGTGGGATCAGAGGGGAGGGGGGATGGAGGTTTTTCCCTCATAAAAAGCCAATATAAACTGAGATGTTGGAAAAAACCTCTGTTCAAGCCTGTGGCATAAGCTGACAAGACCATCCTAAGAACAGCTGGAACTCACTCTCATGGACTGCTATACCATCATGCTGTAAGAACTTCATCTTTCATCCTTGCTAAACTTTCATATTTTTGTACCTGTATGTCATTTGTTTATTTTTATGCATAGCACTGTGATACCTTTTATCAGATTAAATGCTTATATTTATCAGCTCTGGTCTTTGCTCTCTAAATATAATTGCTCACCTTTCTGAAGGAAGCTCTGGTGAAACACGTTTATCAAAGGGTTAATTTGGTGACTTGCTGGGAATAGTAGTGGATACCCAGAGGTCAGGTGGCTTTAACCCTTGCACCATCACACACTCTCTCTAGCATCTTGGCTGGACCGTGGGTGTGATCGTGACAGTACCTCCTTAAGTGTGTACAAAAAGTAGGGTAGAACCATTTTTAATGATAGGAACAAGGAACTTCAGTATTAAACTGTGTGTGTGTATATTATGGATCAAACGATTATCGGTTTGGCCGATATTATCGACCGATATTCACAATTTTTAACGTTATCGGTATCGCCAATAAAAATTATGTGCGCTGAAATAGCCGATAACTTATACCAATATTCCGGTATAAGTTATCGGCTATCGGCCTTAACCTCCACAGATTATCGGTAGTGGCCCTAAAAAAAAAAAAAAAAAAACGATCGATATCGGTCGATCCCTAGTGCATATATGTATGTAGTTACTGTCACTATATGAGCAAAACCGTAAAAGAAGTGAAGTTGCCTGTTACTACTTTGTGTGTACTACAGCTGACACTACAGCTACTACTGTTAGTACTGTGACCACTTTGTATTGATGATAACTAGGAGATCCAAGAATAACAAAAAATTGGCTACGCTGCATTAGAATGAAGGAACACATGCCCCCTTTGAAGAGAAGCATACACTGCTTTTTGTGTGGGTTCCATGTTTTGTGGTTCTTTAAAGTGTTCCTGTCATTAAAAACAACCTTTAACCCCATCGCAAAGTTACATGGGCCGTTGGCAGGCCTTTCTAAATACCACCATTACCCTGGCTCAGTGGCGTATTATATGGGAGAGGGCCTCCATTTGTACTGCCTACAAGGAAACCCAGTGTAAAATGATTATGGACTGGTATCACACTGCTCCCCCCCAATGCTGGCATTGCGGGGTGGGATTGGGTACGGGGTTTCATATTTTCTGGTCATGTCCTCTCCTAGTAGATTACTGGAAAAAAGTGCAGCGCCTAATTTCTGACATACTGGGAGTCTTTGTCCCTCTGGATCCTCTTGTCTACCTCCTACACCTTTCTCACCCCACTCTTTCTAAGAAGCCATTTAAGCATTTTATGCATATTGCTTTGGCAGCTAAAACTCTTATTGCTAAGTGTTGGAAGAGGACCCTTCCTCCCTATGAGTCAGGCCTGTTAGCCCGTATTCGTGAGATCCGCTCCCTGGAATTTCTCACAGCCTCTCTAAATAATTCTATTCCCTCATTTCTTGCTGTTTGGGAACCCTGGGACTGATTTTCTGATAAACAGCCACCTACCATTTCTTCCCTCTCTTCTCCTTCTTTCTTATCTCTTCCCCCCTTCCCTCTCTCCGGATCTTGTGGTGTGTTCGGTGTCTGTCTTTGTGGCCCTATAGTGACAAAATATATAAGACCTTGGGGAAGATTTATCAAAACCTGTACAGAGGAAAAGTTGCTGAGTTGACTATAGCAACCAATCAGATCGCTTCTTTATTTTTTGAAAAGGCCTCTGAAAATCGAAAAAGAAGACATCTGATTGGTTGCTATGGGCAACTCAGCAACTTTTCCTCTGGAGAGGTTTTGATAAATCCCCCCCCCCCCCCCCTTTGTGTTTAACCTCTTCCCACATTCCCATCCATCCAGCCCACTCCATATGTGATGGATGCCGGATGTATATTACAGCTGACTCATGTGCCCAGCTCAGGAAGTGTAACTATAAAATGTGAATAAAATAAATAATAATTAGAAATCTAAATTTCTAAAAAAGAAATGTTAATGCTAGATTCAGGCAGTATGAGTTCCCACCCAACTATACAGTGAAAAGTGCAGATAGTCAAATAACATGGTAAAATCCTCATATATTTGGAAATTGACTGTGGGCCCAGCAACATAATAAAAACACCTTTGAAATCAGGGCACCTAAAATATTTTAAAGAAAAAAAAAAAAAACTACTACTACTTACTTCCCTCTCCAGGAATGTTTTGTGGTATAGAAACAGGCTAGATCCTTGTTCTCTCGAATTATATTCATTTTGCATGGAGGCCTGAAAAATGAAGAAACATATAGCATATAAATATTTAATGTGCACAAGAAATGTAACAAGCAAAACAAAAACAGGTACAAAATGAAAACGCATAATTTATGAAGAATGCTACCTTGCCTTCATTGTTTCAGTCACAGCTCTAATAGCAGTAGTGTCTAGCATGGCTTTACAGCTCACTACAACTTTGTCCCAGTCAAGTGAAATGAGACAGATCTGTAAATACCAGGCACAGATGCTAAAAGAAAGGAGACTTTGCAACTTTAACCAACCAATAAGCGGGGTTGCCAAGAGATAGACCTCCACCAATCTGATATACATGGCCTAATCAAAGGCTAGTCCACCAATATCCTAGTCATGAATTTTTTTTTCAAATATTAGATCAAAGTGTAATAAAATAAGAAAAGAAAAAACAAAAAACGTATTTTTCCCTTTTTCACTGTTTTGCTAGGATAGCTACATCTTAGGGTAATTTGTAATAATTTTGGAAGAATCTAACATTAGACATGGGGAACCGAATATCTGTAAGGGTGAATTCATATCTCATTTTCACTCTCCGGCAGCCAGATCCGGTGGAAGAATTCCACTCACCGGCAGCTGAAGTTGGTTCATTTTCTAGCTTTTGGTCCGGACTGAAAACCGCAGAAGACCACGGTTTACAGTCGGAGCCAAAAAGGGAATATGGTTAGAAAATTTGTCAACCAGAGTTACTGGCTTATTGAAATGAAGGAGGTAAAGAACGAGTCCAGCAATAGGTGATTTTTAAACTCTCCCGCTGGATCTGACTGCCGGAGAGTGGAAATGTGATGTGAATGATCCCTAGGGCTATGTTTACACAGTGGAATGTCCGCATGGAAATTTTCCACAGGCAGCAGAGCGCTGGCAGAACCTGGCGGTGCTAGGACCGCTCAGAGGTGCGCTGTCTCATAGAAGGCAATGCATTTCCAAGCAGAATACACAAATACATTGAACAGGTTGCGGACGCAGGAATCGGGATATGCGCGGCAGATGTTGCTGCTGTGGAAATTCTGACATGTGTACAGAGCAGCAGAATCCCATTGAAATCAATTGGACTCTGCTGCGGAATGTCTGTGTGTAATATTCAAGCGGGATTCTGCACAGACATTCTGCCGTGTGAACATAGCCGAAGGTTATGTTCACACAGCAGAGTTTCGGTGCTGAATTCCTCTGCAGCAAAGTCTCATTGATTTCAATAGGATTCTGCTGCAACGTTCACATGGTAGAATTTCCCAGAATTAATTTTATCTAACAAATTTGTAGAATAAATATATCTGGGTAAGAAGGAAAGCAAGAACTATTTCTGTACATTTAGTAACAGACACACTACAGCTCTTTGCATTGTTTTCAAACAACGTCTGCCCAATTTCTAATGGCCTCCTGACAAACTGCTAACATCAGTTTTACTTACTGACACCAGTCTCCGTTTTAGAACCCAGCTCAATACAACCAAAGCTGTAGTATTACATTGGAAGGTAATTTCATCGTTAAATTACAATGACTGAATTTAGTAAAAAGATAATGAATAAAATATGAAAAGGTATGGTAACAGGAAATGCTTAAACAAAACTTAGCAGACCACACTACAGCCTATAGTTGCATAGGTCTTTCATTAAATCTGATTGTACAAAAAGTATACTTTTAAAAGCTGTACAAATCTGAACATAAAACATATTTGCTGACCACACTGATCAGCTGCAATACTCCAGGATCAAGGAAACAAGTGTTTAAATGGGCACTGTCAGATACAAAAACTTTTTATATGTTGTACATCTTGACAAAAAATTAATCTTTCTAATATACTTTATAAGAAAATGTTATTTTCTTATTATAGAAATCATGGCTTATATTAGGGATGTCCCGATACAACAATTACCAATACCTATTAGAACAATACAATAAATAACACATAGAAAAAAGCATGTCATTCCATGTGTGATTGCAATATAACAAACAAATTGTGAAATCCCCCCCCCCCCATTTCATCATAGCTATTCCCTTGATTTCAAATAACCATTTGCCTCATACTATCAGGGGAATGGGCTATATAAAATCAGGGGAATTGGCATATGAAAGGGGAATGGTCATAAAAAGAAGGGGGAATGGGCATATGAAATTCATATAGCCATTCCTATTCATATGCCCATTCCCCCCTATATACCATCATTTGCACCCACTTCATATGCCCATTCCCCTCATTTGCACCCTCCTTCATATGCCCATTCCCCTCATTTGCACCCCCCTTCATATGCCTATTTCCTCCCTCATATACCCATTCTACCCCCTTATTTAATTACTTTTCACTGACTGAACATGAAATGGAAAGAAATTAACTAATTTCTCCTCCATTTCATGCACCATACCTGCCTGCTCTTATTGCTCCCTCCCATGCAGATGCAGCATAGAGCACTGGGAGGAAGTGGATTTAACTTCCTTCCAGTGCTAGGTTACCTCATGGACTTGGGAGCCGCCGCTGCACAGAAGTCCCGCCCCCATGCCGATCAGCTAAGACACAGGACTCACTGAAGTCACTGCACAAGCTGCGACCCCCACACCGATGAGCTAGGACACAGGATCCGCCAATCAGTTGATCAGGTATTGATAACGTTATCGGTGACATTTGCACGAGTACAAGTACTCGTGCAAATGTCCAGTATCGGACATCCTTAGCCTAGATTTTTTTTAAAACACACCATCCAAAATACAATCCTGTCTGGCTGCAGAATCATCTTTGTCCAAGCTAAAGCACAGGCAGGGACAAAGTCAAGTAATGAATGTGGGACTAGCACTCCTCTGTGCCCACTCCTGTCCTATCAGACTGCAGAAGAGTGAAGGGTGTTGCAGAGCAGCCTGCAGGGATTGGCTGAAGAGACCCAGCACTCAGGGAGTAAGTAATCATGCAGTGAGGACACCCCCTCTCCAGAGCACAGAATGACAAAGGAAGTGAGCAACAGAAAAGAAATGTGAGAGAAATATAGGTGCTAGACACAAATATTATATGATCATAATCAGGATTAGGTAATGAGTAACATAAAAGCTTTTTTTGTGGGATATGTACTGGTATTCTTTAAATTTTCATGCAGTGCCATACCAGGAGAAAAGAAGCTTTACCTAGTGCATATGAAAACCATTGGAAAATGTAAGTAACGTTTGGGTCCATCACAGATACAGTGGGGAGAACAAGTATTTTATACAATGTAAATTTTGCAGGTTTTCCTACTTACAAAGCATGTAGAGGTCTGTAATTTTTTATCATAGGTACTCTTCAACTGTGAGAGATAGACTCTAAAGCAAAAATCCGGAAAATCACATTGTATGATTTAAAAAAAATTTAATTTGCTTTTTATTGCATATTGCATGACATAAGTATTTGATCACCTACCAACCAGTAAGAATTCCGGCTCCCACAGACCTGTAAGGCTAGGTTCAGACTACGGAAATTCCGCTTGCTAAAATGTATAGTGTAGTGAATGGTTTTCCGTTTACAAATTCACACTTCGGAATTTGTGAAGCAGAATTTGTGAAGGGAAAATCCGCTTAGAAATTTTCGCCTGAAGAAAGGGATTGCTCTTTCTTCAGGCGCAAATCTGCGCGGAACACATTGCAGTCTATTGGAGATTGCAGTGTCCGCTCGGTCCTAGCGTCGACTGATTCAGCCGGCGCTGGCCGCACTCGGAATCTCCGGGCGGAAATTTTCTGCCCGGAGATTCCGTAGTCTGAACCTAGCCTTATTTTTCTTTATGAAGCCCTCCTGTTCTCCACTCATTACCTGTATTAACTGCACCTGTTTGAACTCGTTATCTGTATAAAAGACACCTGTCCACAAACTCAAACAGACTCCAACCTCTCTACAATGGCCAAGACCAGAGAGCTGTGTAAGGACATCAGGGATAAAATTGTAGACCTGTAAAAGGTTGGCATGGGCTACCGGACAATAGGCAAGCAGCTCGGTGAGAAGGCAACAACTGCTGGCCCAATTAATAGAAAATGGAAGACGTTCAAGATGACGGTAAATCTCCCTCGGTCTGAGGCTTCATGCAAGATCTCAACTAGCGGGGACATCAATGACCATGAGAAAGTTGGGGGATCAGCCCAGAACTACATGGCAGGACCTGATCAATGACCTGAAGAGAGCTGGGAGCACAGTACCCAAGAAAATCAATAATAACACACTACGCTGTTATGGATTAAAATCCTGCAGCGCATGCAAGACCCCCCCTGTTCATGCCAGTGCATGTCCAGGCCCGTCTGAAGTTTACCAATGACCATCTGGATGATCCAGAGGAGGAATGGGAGAAGGTTGTGTGGTCTGATGAGACAAAAATAGAGCTTTATGTTCTAAACTCCACTCGTTGGGGTTGTACTGATCCTTCTTCCTACAAACAAAAGAACACCATCCAAACCAAGAGGCATGAAGGTGGAAACATCATTCTTTGGGGGTGCTTTTCTGCAAAGGGGGCAAGATGACTGCACCGTATTGAGAGGAGGATGGATGGGGCTCTGTATCACATGATCTTGGCCAACAACCTCTTTTCCTCAGTAAGAACACTGAACATGGGTCGTGGCTGGGTCTTCCAGCATGACAACGACCCAAAACACACAGCCAGGTCAACTAAGGAGTGGCTCTGTAAGAAGCATCTTAAGGTCCTGGAGTGGCATAGCAGGTCTCCAGACCTGAACAAAAAGGAACATTTTTGGAGGGAGCTGAAAGTCTGTATGGCCCAGCAACAGCCCCAAAACATGAAGAATCTGGAGAAGGTCTGTATGGAGGAGTGAGCTAAAATCCCTGCTGCAGTGTGTGCAAATAAAGAACTACAAGAAACGTTTGAACTCTGTAATTGTAAACAAAGGTTTCTGTACCAAATACATTTTCTGATGTATCAAATACTTATGTCATGCAATAAAATGTTTTTTTTTTTTTATATCATACAATGCTATTTTCTGGATTTTTGTTTTAGATTTGGTCTCTCACAGTTGAGTAGTACCTATGATATACAATTACCGTATATACTTCTACATGCTTTGTAAGTAGGAAAACCTGCAAAATCGGCACTGTATCAAATACTTGTTCTCTGCACTGTACTTATTTGTAACCCCACTCTGTTCTATCTGATGAGAATTAAATAAAGGACAAGTCTCTAATAACTCAGACATGATATTTAACATGAGGCTTCCATGCCAAACCAATTTAGTGCATGCTTTTTTTCTTAAGCAAACTCTTTCATAGAAACACTACATATAAATATGCCCGGTTATGCAGAACTCTTACATGCACTATGGAGTCAGCCATTACTGCGTAGCACAATTAGAAGTCTAGAGCAAGTCTGAAAAAGCTCATGACCAATGGAAATTATACCAGCAACTTGTACCCATCATACAGTACCTCACACAAAAGACCACAGTGCTAAGAGCAGACAACATAGATGTCCCATCAAACCTCATAGGTCATAAACATTAACCGCATTTTTTCTTAAAGAATAACCACACTGGCTACGGTCACTCAGTTAATAAGTTTACATAAGAATTATTCATTGATAATGTTATGGATTGTGGCTCAAAGTCATAAGACACTGACAGACTATTTCCAATTACATAAGTGCTAAAAAGAAATAACATTATTTGGGGCTTTTGACTACTCTACTCTTACAAGTCCAGAATCTGCATGAGTAAGGAGTAAGTAGTGGTCAAGATGGAATTTAACCTTGAAAGGATTCCTTTAGAAAGCAAGTGAGATTTAGGAAAGAGTAAGGTCCTGTAAAAATGTAATAACTTTACTGTGACACAGAGTTAAAGGGGTACTCCAGTGCTTACACATATTATCCCCTATCCAAAGGATAGGGGTTAAGATGCCTGATCGCGGGAGTCCCGCAGCTGGGGACGCCCGGGATCATGCACGCGGCACCCAGTTTGTAATCAGTACCCGGAGCGTGTTCGCTCCGGGTCTGATTACGGTCGACCACACGGCCGGCGGCGTGTGACATCACGCCTCCGCCCCCGTGTGACGTCACGCTCCGGCCCTCAATGCAAGCTTACGGGAGGGGGCGTGAGAGCTATCACGCCCCCTCCCGTAGGCTTGCATTGAGGGGCGGCGCGTGACGTCACACGCCGCCGGCCCTGCGGTCCCCGATAATCAGACCCGGAGCGAACACGCTCCGGGGACTGATTACAAATGGGGTGCCGCGTGCGGGACTCCCGCGATCAGGCATCTTATCCCCTATCCTTTGGATAGGGGATAAGATGTGTAAGCACCGGTGTACCCCTTCAAAGAGAAACTCCCAACTCTCCAGCCTTGGTTTGTTTTAATCAACACAGAAAAATGGCACAAAACTGTCTTTTTAAAAGATTCCTCAGCAATGTTTTTCATAAGGAAAACTATTTAACAGATCAATCTCAATAACCTGGGGGCTGATATGTCCCTTTTAAAGGGGTTTTACTATTACATTCCATAGTCTCTGTTTGCAGGGGGTCTAACCACTGGGACCCCTGTCATCTCAAAAACAGGACTTCTGAATGAGACACAGCAAGACTTGACCACCATTTTATCTGGTGTCTATGGTCTATGTGCCAAGCAATGCACTCCGTTATCTTCAGTCCTCCTATAGACAGTCAGTGGGCGGGGGGTCAAGTCTGCATACTGCCACTTCATTCAGAGTCCTTCAAGATTGTGGGGGTCCAATTGTTGAAATAAAATTTAAGGCTTTGTTCATACCTAGCTTTTTTTGTAAAGTCAGTATATACCTAGGCTGTAGTAGTCACTTAGTATATTTGTATTATTTTAGATTGTAAAGTAAATTTGAGAAAAGTCCCCTGTTGCTACTATTCTGAAGCTCATAGAGTTCCTGTTAGATGCTCAGTCCAGTCTCAACACTCCAAATCCATTCAAAGATCTACCTCAGATAGGGTGAATGGGCATTACTTCTTATAAGTCTAGACAGGACTAGAAAGTTAAGATCAGCAGAAACTACTATTGCTTTAGAATGCTAGGAGCAGTGAACAAGTGAGGGTAGTACTGCTTTTTTCTTTTTTTTTTTTTACATTTTACAAAGATCTAAAAAGAAGAAAAAAAAAAAAGATAACTCCTCGAAAAAAAAAAAAGCTTTTAATTTTAAGGCCATACAGCCAAGCCCTATTTGGATGGCACTGAAAAGATTAATATTTCTGTTTTCTTTAGCAATTTCTTTTACCACGGTTTGTATTATTAGATGTAATCTTATAATGCTTTACACAAGGAATATTTTTATATATAATAAGAAATGGATAAAAAGCATCCATCAAACACATGGAAAGTATTTGTCACTTGGAAAGACTTAATCCTGACACTAATCTTTTATGTGGAAGTAAGTCAGATGGAAAATCCACTTATAAGATTCCATAGCACCTGTTGTCTGAGACACGAGTGAAGGTGTCAGAGACACATCCCAAGCCAAGATAATAAACTAAATCAAAGATTTAATGGTTAAAAAATATAGCGTAAATGATAAGATTCAGTTTATGCGCCTGCCAATAGTCTAGGAAGTGCCATGTGGTAAATGAAAGGTTAAATCAACCTGCCGACACAACAACATACATTACAATGAAATCATTTATTTCATACCTTTAAGTCAAAGAGGGGTGGCTAGGAACATCGGTGCCCTAGGGCCACAACAACTTTGTGGTCTGAATGTCTGCCCTGTTGTTCGATTAACATGTATGGCTCGGCTTACAGTGCTAAGCCCTACTTAAACCATGCATGTGCCCCACCACCACCAAGAGAGATCTGTTCTTGTCTCTCCACAGGCACAGGCGCAGTGAGTGTAAGAACTGAGGCTGTGGCTTCAATAGCTAACCACGCCATCCCCACAATTGGAAATAATTTCTGTGCAGGGTTCGATGCCATAAGCTTGTTGAGCACACAGCAAGGGGGCAGTCATTTGGACCATAGAGGCATTGAGACCATATGACATAGAAGACCCTATGCCATGCTTATTTGACCCTTACATGGCCGATACAACAGCATTTTTTATTGCAATAAAGACAAGACAACAGTTTTCAAAAGAATGAAATGAATGCTTTAAATTTAAATGCATGATACAGTGCCAGTATGACAGATTTGCTTTAAGTGTATTGAAAAGCTTGTGACATAACTGTATAAGTGTACAAGTATATCATTTTATTCATTTACTGTGCTTCTTATTGGTAGCACAGTATGAGGACAATGCAAGAAGGTAGATATTATGGTACAGTCCTACAAAAGGTAACTACTACGTGTAGACAAAACCATGCCAACATGCAGTGGCCAATGGCCACATGATTTTCTAGCCACAATGTGAGGTCATACCCTTAGAGAGTTCTGATAAAAGGGGTAATCGGGGCATTAAAACAAAGTCTTTGAGTGAACTTACGTCCACATAGTCAGGTCACCAGTGCAGCCAGTGACACACTGATGCCTTTCCTGCAGGAATGAAATGTCACAGGAAACAGAGCACCAAGAATAAGAAGCCATCAGAATGGCAACTAAGGGGGATTGAAGCAGAAAAGTATGTTTCTTATCTTTTCATATCTTTCTTATCTTGAAGAGTACCCGCCCCCACAGGATGCGCTCCAAGAGTTTAGTATGAATGGAATAACCCTTTAACAGAGCTAAGGTCAAATGCCACATTGTTTATGTCCAAAACAGTCTGTTTTATGGCAGCCTGGGTCTGTTGCTTCCTAGGCAATCTGGCCACAAGCCGGTGTATTCATGAGAGAGCGCTCTCCCATCTACTCACGGGGGGGGGGGGGGGGGGGGGGCTTGCTCAACAGGCTGCTGTGTATGTGCATAAATACAGAAGCTGGTCAGTCACCGCAGATTAGGGCGAGAAATAAGGAAAGGGCCCTCCCCTTATAAATACACCAGACTCATAACTATAAGTCCATTGTATTCTTCCAGTGCTTCTATTAACCAAACAACACATTTTATTCTGCTGATTTGGCTACTAGGCATATGGACCTATAGCTCTATGCTGCCTTTATATAGGTAGACACAGTTCGTAGACAGACAGCGCGGCACTACTATCCCTTCAGGTGCAGAACGATGATGACACGGCAGACCAGGACTATAGTTTGCTGGGGGTGGTGCTCTGACTAGCAATAGTGCATAGAATCGCAACAAAGAAGGAGAGAAGAATAATCGGCAACTCACCACGGCCAGCTGAGTATATCTTCTTTTATTGATTCATACTCGCAAACATCTCATTTGGGAAGAGGGTAGTGGGGGGACACAGGATGGCGACCAAGCTCCGTTTCGCACGATGTTCGTGCTTCCTCCGGCCGGAGGAAGCACGAACATCGTGCGAAACGGAGCTTGGTCGCCATCCTGTGTCCCCCCACTACCCTCTTCCCAAATGAGATGTTTGCGAGTATGAATCAATAAAAGAAGATATACTCAGCTGGCCGTGGTGAGTTGCCGATTATTCTTCTCTCCTTCTTTGTTGCCTTTATATAGGACTACCAGATCTACAAGTAGGGCTGCAACGATTAAATCAACTTTAAATCGATAAAAATTGATAAAGGGAATCATCCATAAACCTAACTAGAGTAACTACTTTCCCTGCCCCTACATGTTCCCCTTCCCTTCCCTTCCTCTCCGGTCTCTCCCCGACGATGCTGCTGCCGAAGATGCTAGCTTCAGCAGTCGTGAGCCGCCGCTGCCTGTTCCTCTACGCCTACGGTCCTGGCATCATGGGAGCCCCCTCGAACCGGCCAGAAGCTCCATTCTCAATCCTCACTGCAGTTACAGATCTTCCTGGTGCATGGAGGTAGACACCATCCCTAAAGTCTGGGTACTGCTCCTTCTCCCCTGCAGCGAGGCTCCAGCTCATAGGTTAACACTTAAGGTGCTCTCCCTTCACTCCCCTGTTAACCCTTCAGATGCTATCCATTAACACTTCAGGTGCTGTCCCCTCTCTCTTTCCCCCGTTAACCCTAACCCCGCAGATTTTTTTGTTTGATCCAAATAATCAATCTGTCAACTAAATCGATTTTTAAAATCATATTTAGTTGCATCCCTATCTAAAAGAACTTTTACATCCATTTCCCAGTTCCCATTAGCATCAATGGTTTTTCTACAACAGCAGACAAATTCTACTGCTATGCATGAGAGAGCACAAGCTAACAGAAAATGTGCTGACTGTACAATGTAGCACATGTGCCAGGTACCAAGACATTTCCATACTGGTACTATTTTTGTCAAAATGATTATTAAGCACAACAAAAAAAAATTATTCATTAACACAGGGGCACATTCAAAGGTCAAGATTTCCAACCTGCCTGTGCAGAAGGGCACTGTCAAAGAAAGAAAATCAAGATGAATGTGGACTTTAGCACTCTACTCCAAGGTTGGCATAAGACATACACAAAAAAAAAAAAAAAAACATATATATATATATATACACACACACACACACACACACATATACACACATATATATCTCATTACAGCATTCCACAAGGTGGAATTTTAAGCAGATCCCAAAAAGCCCTAAACACCTCTGGTCGTGCAAAGAATAAAAATATTGCTGATGACCTGAAACATTTACCTTTGACAAATTTGAATCTTTATATTCCCACATGCAGGTTAAAGGGGGTACTCTGGTGGGGAAAAAAACATTTTTTATATCAACTGGTGCCAAAAAGTTAAAAACAGATCTGTAAATTACTTCTATTTAAAAAAATCTTAATCATTCCAGTACTTATCAGCTGCTGTATACTACAGAGGAAGTTGTATAGTTCTTTTAAGTCTGACCACAGTGCTCTCTGCTGACACCTCTGTCCATTAGAGATGAGCAAACTTACAGTAATTCGATTCGTCACGAACTTCTCAGCTTGGCAGTTGCTGACTTTGGCCTGCATAAATTAGTTCAGCTTCAGGTGCTCCGGTGGGCGGGAAAAGGTGGATACAGTCCTAGAAGAGAGAGTCTGCAGCCACCGGAGCACCTGAAAGCTGAACTAATTTATGGCTAAAGTCATCAACTGCCGAGCCTAGAAGTTTGTGACGAATCGAATCACTGTAAGTTCGATCATCTTTAATGGACAGAGGTGTCAGCAGAGAGCACTGTGGTCAGACTGAAAAGAACTATGCAACTTCCCCTGGAGCATACAGCAGCTGATAAGTACTGGAAGGGTGAAGATTTTTATAAAGAATTTACAGATCTGTTAAACTTTCTGGCACCAGTTGATTAGAAATTTTAATTTTTTTCCCCACTGGAGTACCCCTTTAACACACACATCCAAAACTACGCCCCATGCGTGGAAGAGGTAGGATGTTTTTGTTTATCCTATAAGGGTGCGTTCATAATTCGGAATAGGAGAGGAATCGTTGCGTGAAATTTGCGCAAAAATCGTGCAGTATATAGGAGGAACTTTTTTTTTTTGCTGGACTACAACCACCAATTGGAATTTCCCTTTTTATGTATTAATTTTTTTCGTGCAGATTTTCAGTGTGAATTTCGTGTGGAAACGATTTCAAGCAGAATTTTTTTTTACCACTGACTTCAATGGACTTCTGCTCGCGTATTCCGCAAGAAGAGTTAACATGTTCTTTCTCCTAGGGGGAACGGATTGGGACAGTGCCCTAAGTACTAAAAGTACACAGGCTAAATGGGACACTTTTAAAGAGCATCCTAAATAGATATTGTGAACTACATATACCCTACAAAACAAAAAACTGGATGTCCAGCGCCAAGGTTCGTGCAAAACAGATTCTTTAATGCTTAAAATGCCATAGCAGGGGTCATATAGTGACGCGTTTCAGGTGCGTTAGCACCCTTAATCGTACATATACCCTACAGGAATAAAAGGGCTAGAAATAGGTGAAAACCAATTAGGCTAACCAAAACAGTTAAGAAAGTAATAAACAATAAGAGGAAAGCATAAGTGGGGAAACATTAAAGAATTATAAGGAGAGAAATTAAATCTGTAATAAATAAACAAAACTAGCGAAAATTCAAGCAGAGAAAAGAATTGCCAAAGAAAGTAAAAAAAAAAACAAAAAAAAACTAATATTCATCGCATACATAAATAATAAGAAATTTGAAACTGAAAATGTTGGCCCCTTGAGAAATAATATGGGGGTAACGGTGGAGGAGCATGAGGAAAAGGCCAATCTACTAAATGATTTATCTACTGTATTTACAAAAGAACATCCAATGTCAGATAACAGGAGAAGGAACAAAGTAAATTCTCCAGCACATCTCACCTTTTTAAACCAAGAAAAAAAGTGCGGTACCGCCTTAGTAACAAAAACACACAAATCACTGGTCCCAGATGGCATCCATCCCAGGGTTTTGCAAAAATCAAGTACTGTGCTAGACAGACCCTTATTTCTTGTATTTAAAGATTCTATAATAACAGGCATTGTTCCCCAGGACTGGCTGTTAGCAAATGTGGTACCAATATTCAAACAAGGGTCAAAAATGGATCCCTGGGCACTATAGGCCTGTACGTTTAATATCTGTGGTGGGTAAGATTTTTGAAGGTTTTCTGATAGATGCTATTCTGGAATATCTTAAAACAACCATCTGACAGCAACAACATGTGTTTATGCAGGATCAGTCAGACTAATCTGATCAGCTTCTATGAGGAGGTCAGTTATAGATTGGATCGGAGTGAAGCTGTGGATGTTGTATATCTGGACTTTTCTAAGGCATTTGATTCTGTGCCACACTAAAAGGTTAATACGCAAAATGGAGGATGTTGGGACTAGGGGAGGATACATGTAAATGAGTTAGTAACTGGCTTAGTGACAGGAAGCAGAGGATGGGGATCAATGGAACAAACTCTGGTTGGGTGACAGTTACTAGGAGTCGGAAAGGAATTTTTACTCTTTCATGGGGCAATTGGCATCAGCCTCATGGGTGTTTTATGCCTTCCTCTGGATCAAAATAGTAGGGTTTTAGGTTGAACTCTGTTGACGCGTATCTTTTTCCAACCTTACAAACTATGTTACTATGTGAGGGAGCTCCATTGCTTAACCAGTTTAAAAGTTCGGGAGTTGAGCGGAGAAAGAAAATCGTGTATGTACTCAACTGCTGTAAAATTCAATGGGATCCGTCGGAACATGGCAGTGTAAAAAGGGTCAATTTGGCTACCTTTTTTAGTGCCACACAGAACCCTAAACAGGACGATGCCCATTGGCACTGTGAACGAGCCTTTATATTTGCCTATTTTCTAAGCCTGTCTGACTAGTATATTTTTTCCCCCTCCTCTCAGTAAAAATGGGCGAGACCAACATCAAGTAATGAAATGATTTTCAATTGATAAAATTACTATATTTTTATTTTTTCCAAGCATTTCCTGGTTTTCAAGAAAAAGAAATGGATTTGGCCCCCTGAGGAAGGAGCTAAAGCGCGCTCGGGGTCCAGGTGCAAATCCAGCCACTGATATGGGTGAGTGATTACAGACTTTAACACTTAGCTACAGGGACAGTAAGGGTGGTAGTGACCCCCATATGGGGATAGGAACATGCCACATGGTGCCTCCCATGATGCCTAATCTCTGAGCCATACCTGATACTAATGTGATCACTGCATAGGGATGATTCCCATTTATTGGTATACAACATTGTAGCGGTTTTTGTATTTCTGGCTGGTTTATGTCTGTAATTTTGGCTTGCATCATTACCTTATTGAGATACTGTTTTTAAGTGTAATCTAATAAAAGGTTTTTTTTATTATCTAAGTGGCAGTAAACTTGGATTCTTCTATAGTGTAAAGTATTTTCTAAGCCTGTCTGACTAGTATATTGGTTTTTTTTTTCCTCCTCACAGTCAATTCAGACATGCGATTTTCTGTTATTCCAGGCTGATCGGGTCTCTGGTGACCCGATCACCCAGAAAATAGGGATTATCGGAGCCGTCAGTGACAGCCCCGATCATCCTGAGGGCTAGGAGCGAGGTCGCAGTGCTGCGATATCCTCCTATCCCCTGCCATTGGTCAGAACTGATTCTGACCAATGGCAGCGCAGGACAGTGACATGGCAACCCCCCGTTCTGCCCACCCTTGGATGTCGTGGGGAACGTGGGAAGAAGATGGAGGCCGGTACCTGGAGGAGAAGATGCCTGGGGACCCTTGATCATCGCTGGAGAGAGGCACAGGTAGAGAAACAACGGTGGGAGGGGGGGGGGGGGTGGGGGTAAATGAAAGAGAAAATAGAGTGATCTTTACTGTGGCAACCACTAGGAAGGCCAAACTGCAACTCCCAGAAAGCCCAGACAGCCAAAGACAGCTGTCTGAGCATGCTGGGAGTTGTAGTTTTGCAACATCTGGAGGGTCACAGTTTGGAGACCATTGTTACAGTGGTGCCCAAACGGTAGCCCTCCAGATGTTGCCAAACTACATTTCTCAGCATGTCTAGACTGCCCAGGCATGCTGGGAGTTGTAGTTCTGTAACATCTGTCCCTTCAGATTTAGCAATTTTCATGACATTTTTGAAAATTGCTGCTCTACTTTGAAGCCCTCTAATTCTTTCAAAAAACAAAAATATGTCCATTTTAGGATGCCAACATGAAGTGGACTTATTGTATTTGTGAATAAAAATAACATTTATTGGGAATATCCATTTTCCTTACAAGTAGAGAGCTTCAAAGTTAGAAAAATGCAAAATTTTCATGAAATTTTGGGATTTTTCACCAAAAAAGGATGCAAGTAACGCCAAAAATATACCACCAAAATAAAGTAGAATATGTCACGAAAAAACTCTCAGAATCAGAATATTTGGTAAAAGTGTTTGAGTTATTGATTCGTAAAGCGGTGGTCAGTATTGCGAAAAAGGGCTCAGTCCTTAAGGTGAAAAAGGGCTGCGTCCTTAAGGGGTTAAATGGCATCATCATGGCGAATACGGGTGTATAATCCTACCATGTCTACTGTGGTTAAGCTGCACTCCCCCTGCCACACTTTGTCATCTATACTTTGTAATAGGGCTTTTGTGTCTGCCAGATACAAAGCGACAGAATCTAATAAGGGTCTCAGTAACCAGTCTACAAACCGGGAGAGAGGTTCAGTCACTGATCCACGGCTGGAGACTATGGGTCTTCCCGGAGGGTCCCTGAGACCCTTATGGATTTTGGGAAGGTGGTACCAGTTTGGTTTCACTGGATTTTTAGGAAAAAAATTTTTCGCCATGTCCTCAGAAATGACACCCCGTTCTACACCTTTACGTAGTAGTGTCTGCAGGCGACTCTGGTATAACAATGTAGGGTCCTTATTTAGTTTGACATAGGTAGACGTGTCAGACAATTGTCGCATGGCTTCCTGCGTAGAGGTATCCTTGTCCATAACTACAATATTTATTATTAGCTGTCTATTATTCCTCAACCATATCAGTATCTCTTTCATTAGCCGACAAATGATCCCTCAACACGGGATGAATAAGGCTTTTTAGGTCAGAGATGACACTTCTAGAAATGGTCAAAACTAGAGCCCAGTGACAAAGGGGGAAAATACTTGGATTTCACACCTCCCAAAAATGTGTGCCTCTTTTACAACCCCTCTCTCATTATCCTCTGTTAGTAAAGAAAACAATTCACTAATGATGTCACGATCCATCTCAGAATACAATGGATTAGCTATAAAACATAGGTCTATTTTTGCAGGTGCCTCCCCTGAATAAACTAAATCATCCTTATAAAAGGTATCTTGTTCTTAAATATTTTGTGTAAATTGAACTTACGCAGAGATTTTGCCAAATCAATTTCATAGTTCACTTCGTCGAACCTACTAATGGTGCAATAATTTAAACCCTTCGTCAATAGTGATAGACACGAAGGCAGTATGACACTGGAAATGTCGACCACATTATCACCCAAGGGTGGACTGACCTGTTCTGCTCTCCCGGAGTCAAAAGATACAGCATCTCCTACTGCCTCCAGGAGACCAGTTTCCTTTTCGCCCAGGTCCCTATCAGGGAATGATCTTTTGCGTTGTCCGCCACAGCGTGTCCGTCGCCTAAAGGGCCAGGTGTAGTGGTGAAATTTGCACCATCTCGCACACCTTGCCTGGGATGTCTGGATTTACGTAGTTGAATCCTAGTTTTTGTAGACCTTTGTCACTGCTGGTTATTCCAAGAAAAAAAAACGGATTACTCTGTATTTGTCCACTAAGGGTTAAGGGGTTGTACCGCCATCCTTCCCATCATACCTTGATAAAGTGTCAGTGATGTCCGGGATGTGGAATTTGCATTGCTCGACGACGCCCGGGACATGCAGTTCAGGGCGCCGGGCAGGTGAATTCTTCAGGCATTTAGCCCTGCTTCTGGCAAGCAGGGCTAAATGCCTAAAAAAATTCACATATAACAGGGCAATCAATTTTGCCCTGTAACCAAATTCCTACAGACTGCAGCTGTGCGCTGCAGCCTATAGAGAGCCGCACAGGACGACAGTGTCCCGGTGTAGGCGTGTGCGATGACGTCACTCATCTCACGCCCTTCCGTCCGGACCGAATATGCGGTCCAGTAACAACAGTGACCTCCGAGCCCCTGAGCCTGCCGGAGCGAACATGAGGACGGACAAGTAGCAAGGTATCGGAGATGGTGAGGTTTAGTAAATTATGTTGTACAGGAGAGGGGAGGGGATTGGGCTGAAATATAATTACGCAGGGGGCATCAGAGGGGAGGGAGGGGGGGCGGAATATAATGACGCAGAGGGCATCAGAGGGGGGGGGGAATATAATGACATAGGGAGCATGGGGGAGGGAATATAATGACACAGAACATCAGAGGGGGGGATATAATGATGCAGGGAGCATCGGGGGGGGGGGGGGGAACAATGGCGCAGGGGGCCCTACTTGATCCCTACCTGATAAAGGGACATACCTACCTGAAGGACGACTACCTACTTAAAGGAGTACTGTAGTGCAAAATAACTTTTCCCCATAAGTGATAGATCGCGGGGGTCTGACCACTGGTACAACGCCCCCATCTCTTGTACGAGGCCTCAGCAGACGGCATGAAGGGAATGTTCCGTCCCTGCATGACATGGCTGCTGAAATGCCCCCCTCCATGTATCTATGGGATACATGGGGGGGGGGGGGGGCGTGTGGGTCGCTGCGTCATGTGGACAAGCCCCCATTCCTGCCGGGGCCCCTTACAAGAGATCGGGGGGAGGGGTTTCCCAGCGGTCAGGATAAGTTATTTTGCACTGCAGTATTCCATTAATGAGGCGGACTTACTTATCAGGGACCCTATCCACCTAATGCGGTGACATATTGGTCTGCCTATCAAGTTTTTATTGATAAAAGACCTTACTTACATACTATTTGGGTTAAAATTATTTTGTACCAGGACAGGTGGATTTTAATGAGGGACAAGTAGATTCTGCTCAGTTTTAGTCCCTTGGACAAGTAGTTTTTTTTATTTTTTTATTTCCACACACCTGGATGTGAAACAAGCGTGTTGTTTGTCTTGTGCATCCTTGTTGTATACCCCAATCCAAGCAATAAAGCAGCAAGAAGAGTCCTGGGTGCCGTGTCGTTCTTCTTTAATGAGGTATTGTTCACACACCTAACTACAAGACGCTGGCACCGGACAGTCTGCTGTGGGACTCCCATCTGTGGCCACTATCCCTAAGAGTCCACATTGAATACACGGTGGAGTGGTGCTGACTTCATCCTCTATTGACTGTATATATAGAAAATCTACACTTCTCTAGGGTAAAAAATGTATCTTTAAGTGCACCTCATTAAGTTCTCAACGTATGTTAGGTGTACTGTACAGTAGTAAGAGCAATGCCTGTGAACGGAAAGACAAATGTGTGTTAAATGCTCATGTTTGCTCTATGGTGTGAATGGAACATCCAAGGATAGAAGCAGAAATATTCTGAAAAACATATAGTTCTTAAAAATAAAAAAAAATAAAGAGACCATGCATGAATCTTGTGGCAGAATGTTGGCACATTTTTAGCACACTGGAGGGGATTTATCAAGACCAGCAACTCACACACTGGTATTAATAAGTCTCCAACCTGTACATGAGCACTCTGGATTTACCATATGTAGAGGCATAGGCATGTACATAAATCTTTACATTTGCAAGCCTGTCTTGTGAACCCTTACTAAGATCTATGCTAGCTCTGAGTTGGCATAGATTTCAACTACAGCCAGTACCTCAAAAGCCACGCCCCCTCTGCCATAAGCCCTGGCCACTCTGTGGGAGTGTGGCGGAGAAGAGCAAAAAGACGCAAAATGTTGTGCACACCAAATAGTTTACCCAATAATTTACTTTATGATAATCTGCCATCTGTCATTTGATAATTGGCCCCCAAAATGATGCATTTTAAACCATGCCCACTTTGCTCAAAGACACCCCTTTTACCAAAGCAACACCCGTGTCTAAAACTGATAAATGTAGAGCAAGTCAAGTATTTTCTAGCCCAAAATACATTTGCAATAGTAAATTTGTCCCACTTATATGCCTACATACATACACCTCAATGACCTAAACAAGCTTTGTCACAACATTTAACACATAGTGGACTTTATATCACCTTACAAGACTATACAAAGATGTCCGAGTCTGCTCACAGTCCCTGTAATCCTTAATCATACAGCCCTGCCAATGTCCACCATTAAATTCAGGCTGATTCGCAGGATGTTCATGAATAAACATCCACAGCTCCAATTAACTCTGCATTGAACCTAATGTTCTTCAGAAAGCTGGGCTTGTTTGCATGTACGTATCAATGCTCCGACTCCACCGAAATTGAGTCAAGCTGTACAGCAGCATGAGCTTAGGGCCACAGATGCATAACAGATGGAAGGCTCATGTCCCCAGCCAGCTACAAGAAATCGGAATGAAAACACGATTCCTAAAGCAGAAGTCTTCCTAGTGCTAATGTTATATTACATCACCAGAAGGAGGCTTTACTGCAAAACTAGACCAAACATCAAGACAAGAGTGGCGCTGTTTCTAACCCACAATGCTGAAGATATTCATTACAATATAACCTTTATTCCCAAACTTTTATGGCTCTGACAATAAAAATCCTCACGCAACTCCTGTACGTGACTTCTCTACAGCCATATATAGATTACTACAGTATGTTGTAAATGTACAACCACTTCCTTTCTGTCATTTCTGCTTACCCCTTGACTCAGCATTTGCCAGTCCGATGTCATCTCTATAAGTGTTACAATACAAAGTTGCATATGCTGACACTTCATGCACATCCTTTTTCCAAAGTAACAGAGTCAGAGTTGAAAATTATTGATGGTCTTGTTGAATACTTTCTCTATCTCTAATTCCATCAAAAGTATTGATTGAACTGTTTTGTATATTTTTCTACAAACCTTGATTGATGAGAGCTGTGTCTCTTTGACAATTCTATATGTCCTATCTATTGTTGATAATGTATGTTATTTTATTTTTTTTCTTTTACAAAAATAAAAAGAAACAGTTATATAAAAAAAAAAAAAAAATTGTCAGTAAAAATGACCTATTGTTTAAATAATTTTTTTTATGTTAAGAAAACCTACCAGCAAGTTAGGGTATTCTAACCTGCTGAGCAAGACTAAGAGGGGCCATTACCCTGCGGATTATAGGACATTTAATCCAATGCACTATTGAACTGTAATATCCATTTTTTTATTGAGATGCAAGTTGGGCCCTTTTGGAGCACTGGGGTATCCTAATAAACACTGTGTGCTCCTCTAAAATGAACTAACTCGATGCCACTGCATTACAGAAAAACGGCACTCCAGAGGGCCATATTAAAAGTACTATAATCCCCAGTGTAGCAGCATTCATTAACCTCTATCAAGCAGGATAGGATGCCCTAACTTGCTGATAGATTATCTTTTAGGGTAGGGTCACACTTGGCACACTCCGCAATGGGTTTCCCACAGCTGAAATTTCACTTGCGAATTATGTTGCTACCCAGGACTTCGAATGGCGAAAATTCCAGAGTGGAAAATGTGTAAGTGGAATTTCCATTGTGAAACCTGCTTTGTGTGACCCAATCCTAAAGAAGAAGCTGACAACAGGTTGACCCGCACTAACCTGAAAACACAAATGCATAGTGCAGGTGACCGTTACGAACACGTTTTACCTGGTGGAAATCTGTGCAGCCGTTCAAGAGTTATTCATCTTGTTGCTAATATGGTCATTTCTCCTCATGTACAATGGAGGCGGCTTCTGCTGTGTGTTTACTGCTTTCTCCTACCTGCTCTGTCCACCTAATCCGCCCATGTGTATTCACAAATATATTTGCTCCCATTCCTGTTCTGGGCAAGTACTAGCAGCAAATATTCCCATATAACCACATAAAGGGATACGTCAGCTTTGTGGACGATATCTTTGTTATGTGGTCAAGTTCCACAGATGATTTTGAGAATTTCGTCCAGTTTCTGAATATTGTCAATGACATGAACCTTAGTTTCACCTTTAAAACTAGTTCTACCCAACTTGAATTTTTAGACGTGTTGGTAACCTTAAATGATGAGGGTTTATCCACGTCTGGTTTCAGAAAAATAACAGCTGGTAACTCATTATTACATTATTCTAGTTACCACCCAGACCACACAAAATCAGCCATTCCTTATGGGCAGCTACTTAGATTAAAAAGAATTGATAGTTCCGAAGAAAATTTTAAAGTTCAAGCAAAAGATTTACTCACTAGGTTGGAGGACAGGGGGTACCCCAAACCAGTTTTGGATACAGCTTTAAAAAGGGCATCAAGCCAAAACAGGAATATGCTGTTGCATGGATCTGGATCGAGAAACGAGAGACCAGAGCGCTTCTCCTTCTCATTTAAATTCAGTCCAATGAGTGCAGCTATTAAAAAGGCTGTATCAAAACACTGGTACTTGATTCAAAAAGACTCTGTCCTATCCCACTTTAGTGAAGAAATGCCCTTAGTTACATTTAAACGGGCAAAAAATTTGGGGGATGTCCTTACAAAAAGTAAATTTTCCTCCAGTAAATCTAATCCAAATTGGTTACAATCTAGCAGCCCAAAAGAAAATTACAGGTGTGGAGCATGCAAATGGTGTCCTTCTTTGATTGGTGAAAAAGTTATTACAATTGGAGGTGCGGATATTAAGTGCAGGGATCTCTTTTGTTGCAAGACGAAATTTGTGGTGTATGGCCTGGTGTGCAATTGCGGCCGATTTTACGTCGGTAGCACTACCAGACCAATGCACCACAGATTTCGGGAACATCTATACTCGATTAAATCGAGGAAAGGATCACCAAGAGTGATCGATTATGTAATTAATATGCATGCAGGGGACCCAAAATCACTAAAATTCTTTGGGATTGAAAGAATTGATAGTGCAGACGGTTAAGACAGGCGCAAGTTATTAGTTCAAGCCCGATGGATAATGCGCACGAACGCACAAGGAGACCTCGGCTTGAATGATAAACTTGATCTAAGTATATTTCTTTAATCCTGTCCTTGTCACAGTAGTACGAATCTCGGCTAAGTTTCTGTTTTTAAATGTTTTTATACGTTTTCTACGTTTTTGTATTTTTGCACTTGCACTTATATGTAACAGAAATGACCGCCCATGGGTGGAGCCCGGCAGGTATTTACCTGGTGAGCTCCCAGTGGATGAGATGGTCTGACAAAGTGCGGAAGCACGATACAGCTGTGACCAGTCAGCCGGATTCCCCGGCGTCCCTGTCTCCCTGCACCTGCATGTTTTAACTGCACGCCTAAGAAATAAAGAAGTTGTCGCTAGCTGTCTGTGGTGAGTGCCGCTTATTTTCCATGCTCTCTCAAATGTTTTATTCCCATATAACAACTGCAATCCACAAGCAGCAATGTTTGGTCAGTACCTGCTCTTATACCTGTAGACCTGAGGAAAAGAGGTTACTGTCAGCTTCTGAGGACAGGGACTAACATAAAGGACTACATCCCCATTAGAGAGCTCCAGAAAATGCGTGTCATAGAAACAAGATGTATACAGTAACAGGAATGTATAACTATACGGAGACGCATAGAAGAACGTACATGACAGAAGAGACACCTCCTTGTTATATTGAGTAATGAAGGCTGCTTCTGCATATGCCAGGGTTATCTCTTTCTAGCTACAACAATAAGGCATGTTAGCTCACTGGAGTGGACATCACTCAAAAATTTATCTAGGGTGACACAGAGCAGTCATATACAATATCTAGCTGGATTTACTAAATTTTTTTAGAAAACTGATTTTTGGTTTGTTTGTCTTTGTATCAGTTGATGGTGAAAACAAGCATTTTATTAATGATTTCTCTTCTGTTTCCTATGCATTTTTAGTTATATTAGGTTCCTGATCAGCCCCCCTCACTTTTCCACTCCACCATTCCTCTGACAAAGTAGTATCCATTTTTGAGGAGAGGAAATAAGGAAGTAATTTTATCTGAGGAGTAAAGAAGAAGCAAATAAAAACAGATTAAAATAAAACTTAATGAGATCTATTAGTAATGAAAAAGACACATGTTAAATACAGAGGAAGAGATGAGAACTGCAGCATACATTACTCTTCAAGATTATAAAAAAAAGACTAAAGCCAAGCAAACTTATTCCAAATGAGACAACCAAAACAACATTTAAATGAATGGGCGACAACACCAATATATATATGTTCCTCATACTTCAATCAGCTTTTTTGACACATGTACAACAGCTCTGTTCACATCTGCATTCAGGGCTCTGTACGCAGTTTCATCAGCTGCATGCAGCACTACCCTTGGCATCAAAACAGAAAACCCTGGCTGACTCCTATAAGCCTGATGGGTACTGTTTGGAACGGTCATATGATGAATGTGGTACGACCATATGATTTCAATTATAAATGGAAGGATATGAACAAAGCCTTAGTCTGTGAGTGGACGGTGATGTCACAGACTGAGTGCAGTGCTGTCACTCAACATATCCCGCAGGTAAGTTATTGTTTGGTCTGTAATGGCACAGAGAGAGAGTACAATGTCAAATAGTATAGCTAGTGGAGTCATCTGTGATAGGGGCAAAACAATAGAATGTGACTGCATACTAATGTCACAATGTGCATAATGTTGTCACACAGTATATCTAGCACCTTTATCTGCTGGATGGTGAGGTCACCGAATGTGTATTCAGTTGTCACACAGTACAGTATAGCCACTGATTGAACCAAGATGTCAGTGTGAATACTAAGCAGTCATAGGTTATACAGCAGATTAGCCACACATTTATTGATTGGACTGTGATGTCACATTGTATGTACTAAGATGGCATAGTACAGTGACCCCTCGACCTACGATGGCCCCGACATATGATCAAATCAACATACGATGGCCTCTCAGAGGCCATCGCGTGTCGATGTCAGCATCAACATACGATGCTTTTTTATGTCGGGGCCATCGCATTAAGTGCTATCCGGCAGCGCAAAATGCTTAAGCTGCCGCCGGATAGCAGTTTAATGTTCCCCGTGTGGTGCGGTGAGTATTACTTACCCCTGCACGATGCTCCGGGGTGCCCTCCGGGTCCAGCGCTGTTCCTCCGGTGTCTTATCGGCCCTCTCCGGTGACGTCACTACGCTGTTGCGCAGGCTGTCCCGTCATCCAATAGGAACGGCGTACGCAGCGGCATAATGACGTCGCTACGCAGGTCCAGTAAGGCCTTGCGGAAGACAGCAGAGGACCGGAGAAGACAGCGGAGGACCGGAGAAGACCAGGAGAGCCCAGCGGAGGACCGGAGAAGACCAGGAGAGCCCAGCGGAGGACCGGAGAAGACCAGGAGAGCCCAGCGGAGGACCGGAGAAGACCAGGAGAGCCCAGCGGAGGACCGGGGTCACCATCGGGAGCGGTGAGGACGCGGTCCGGAGCGGTGGGGACAGGTGAGTACAGCTTCCTATACTTAATATTGCCCGAATCCCTCAACATACGATGGATTCGACAAACGATGGCTCGTTTGGAACGAATTACCATCGTATGTTGAAGGACCACTGTACATAGTACAGATTAGTCATAGATTGGACTGTGATGTCACTTTGTGAGAGCTAAGATGTCACACAGTACAGTACAGTATATCTAAAGATTAGCCATTGATTGTAACCTAGAAATATAGAATGTGTCGGCAGATAAGAACCATTTGACCCATCTAGTCTGCACAATAACCTGAATCCTATCAATATTCCCTGGCCCTATCTTATATGAAGGATAGCCTTATGCTTATCCCATGCATGCTTAAAGGGGTACTACCATGGAAAACTTTTTTTTTTCTTTTTTAAATCAACTGGTGCCAGAAAGTTAAACAGATTTGTAAAGGACTTCTATTAAAAAATCTTAATCCTTCCAGTACTTTTTAGGGGCTGTATACTAAAGAGAAATCCAAAAAAGAAATGCATTTCCTGTGATGTCCTGACCACAGTGCTCTCTGCTGACCTCTGCTGTCCATTTTAGGAACTGGAGAAAATCCCCATAGCAAACATATGCTTCTCTGGACAGTTCCTAAAACGGACAGCAGAGGTCAGCAGAGACCACTGTGGTCAGGACATCACAGGAAATGCATTTGTTTTTGGATTTCTCTTTAGTATACAGCCCCTAAAAAGAACTGGAAGGATTAGGATTTTTTAATGGAAGTGATTTACAAATCTGTTTAACTTTCTGACACCAGTTAATAAAAAAAAAAAAAAAAAAAAAAAAAAAAAAAGGTTTTCCACGGTAGTACCCCTTTAAACTCCTTCACTATAATTGCAGCGACCACTTCTGCAGGAAGGCTATTCCATGCATACACTACTCTCTCAGTAAAATAATACTTCCTGATATTACTTTTAAAAAGTTGCCCCTAATTTAAAACTATGTCCTCTTGTGGTAGTTTTTATAGTGTTGATTCCTTTATGTATGATTGGACAGTGATGTTACTGAGAGTACTAAGATGTCACACAGTACAGTATATCTAGAAGATTAGTCATTGATTAGACAGTGATGTGACATAGTAAATACTAAGTTGTTATAGGACATACAACAAATTAGTGATTGAGTGGACTGTTATGTGTGTGATGGAGTCACAGTATCCAGCAGGTTATTCTATTCTACTTGAGTGTCCATACTCTACATTCTGTACTATACAGTCATAGCCATAAATGTTGGCACACCTGAAATTTTTCCAGAAAATGAAGTATTTCTCACAGAAAAGGATTGCAGTAACACATGTTTTACTATTCATATGTTTATTCCCTTTGTGTGTTTTGGAAATAAACCAAAAAAAGGGAGGAAAAAAAAGCAAACTTGCACATAATGTCACACAAAACTCCAAAAATGGGTTGGACAAAATGATTGGCACCCATAACTTAATATATGGTTGCACACCCTTTGGAAAAAATTACTGAAATCAGTCACTTCCTATAACCATCAATAAGCTTCTTACACCTCTCAGCCGGAATGTTGGACCACTCTTCCTTTTCAAACTGCTCCGGGTCCCTCCGATTGGAAGGGTGCCTTTTCCCAACAGCAATTTTAAGATCTCTCCACAGGTGTTCAATGGGATTTAGATCTGGACTCGTTGCTGGTCACTTCAGAACTCTCCAGCACTTTGTTGACATCCATTTCTGGGGACTTTTTGATGTATGTATGGGGTCATTGTCCAAAGATCTCGGACACAAACCCAGCTTTCTGACACTGGGCTGTACAGTGTGACCCAAAATCCATTGGTAATCCTCAGATTTCATGATGCCTTGCACACATTCAAGGCACCCAGTGCCAGAGGCAGCAAAACAACCCCAAAACATCATTTAACCTCCACCATATTTCACTGTAGGTACTGTGTTCTTTTCTTTGTAGGCCTCATTCCGTTTTCGGTAAACGGTAGAATCATGTGCTTTACCAAAAAGCTCTATCTTGGTCTCATCTGTCCACAAGACTTTTTCCCAGAAGGATTTTGGCTTACTCAAGTTCATTTTATCAAAATGTAGTCTTGCTGTGTCAGCAGTGAGGTCCTCCTGGGTCTCCTGTCATAGCGTTTTATTGGATTTAAATGTCGACGGATAGTTCGCGCTGACACTTATGCTCCCTGAGCCTGCAGGACAGCTTGAATATCTTTGGAACTTGTTTGGGGCTGCTTATTCACCATCCGGACTATCCTGCATTGACACCTTTCATACATTTTTCTCTTCCGTCCATGCCCAGGAAGATTAGCTACAGTGCCATGGGTTGCAAACTTTCTGATAATGTTGCGCACTGTGGACAAAGGCAAATATAGATCTCTGGAGATGGATTTGAGAACCAAATCTGTGGAAAAATTTCAACAATCTCAAGGTTACAATTCCTCAGACAATTCTCTTCTCTTTCTGTTGTCCATGCTTAGTGTGGCACACACAGACACACAATGCAAAGACTAGGTGAACTTCTCTCCTTTCTATCAGCTTTCAGTTGTGATTTTTTTTTTTTTATATTGCCCACACCTGTTACTTGCCCCAGGTGAGTATAAAGGAGCATCACATGCTTGAAACAATTTTATTTTTAAAGGGTGCCAATAATTTTGTCCAGACCATTTTTGGAGTTCGGTGAGACATTATGTCCAATTTGCTTTTTTTCCTCCTTTTTTGGTTTAGTTCCAATACACACAAAGGGAATAAACATGCGTATAGCAAAACATGTGTTACTGCAATCTATTTCTGTGAGAAATACTTCATTTTCTGGAAAAATTTCAGGGGTGCCAACATTTCCTGCCATGACTGTAATACAATGGTTGTGTCTTTTAACTAAGCTGCATTCAGAAAGTATTTGGGCAGCTGCTGAGAAAAATGTGTGGAGAGCAAAGACTTATTAGGGTGTCTATTTTTCTATTGCCTATTTCCCTTTAAAGCAGTTCCCATGGTGTAGCTGCAGCTTCAGAGCGGTCTTACACTGACAGTAACTGGACCAACTGCAGCTGGAAAGGAGATTCAATTAGAACTGATTATTTTTAGAACCAAATTGCAATTCAAAGCCGTTAACTGTAGGGGATGAAACGGATCTTCCCAGTGATTCATCATCAGAAGCTACTCTGATAAGTAAGATCAACCCCGTGTATTAGGAGAGCCAGGATTACAATAGCACTTTAGGGACAAACACAAAGACTTCTTCATCCTCACATAATTTATTTGGTGTCTGTGCTAAACGCACTTTATATAAAGAGTACATCTACTCTATTGTGACAGTCTTCACAAGAAATAGCTGGACCAAGACAAATCATAGCACCACACTACTGTTTAGCCCACAGCCATCAGCTCTAATTCCCCTATAATATGCATGCTTTTCCTGAATAATGAAGTCTATGAGTACCTCAGGGCTTATGGCTCACACACATCACAGATGCAATGTGAACACAGGCTTGAGTAGGTTTTATAGATGAGGCCTAGTATTTAAGAAGTTTGCCAATGAGAGCAAATACAGACTCCGTGGAGATAACAGGGGCTGTAATAACAGGTTCAAGCTTCTCCATACAAATGAATGCATTACAGAGTTCAATTGCACAGACAAACCTATAGCTTCTATCAGGCAGGTTCAGATGGAGAACCTTTATAAAATTCCCATTTGGAATTACCTTTGGCTGTTGACACACATTTAACCTCTCTAAACAGATTAGATGAAATATATGGCAAATACAGAAAAAAAAAATACTGATTAACCCTTTCAGTACTCAGGGTTCTTTCGTTTTTCCCCTCCTCACCTTCTAAAAATCTTAGCGCTTTCAGTTTTCCACCTACAGACCTACGAGGGCTTGTTTTATGCGCTACCAATTTTACTTTGTAATGACATCAGTCATTTCACCACAAAATCTATGGCAAAACCAAAAAAAAAAATTACTTGTGGGCCAAAATTGGAAAAACAAAAAACTACATTCTGTAATTTTTAGCGGCTTCCGTTTCTACAGAGTGCACTTTTTGGTAAAAATTACATTATCTGTATTCTGTAGGTCCATACGGTTACAAGGATACCTAATTTATATACCGTAGGCTTTATTTTATTTTACTACTTTAAAAAAATTAGAACTACATGCACCAAAATTATTATGTTTAAAATTGTCCTCTTCTGACCCCTGTAACCTTTTTCTTATTCTGCCTACGGGGCTATATGAGGCTCATTTTTTGCTCCATGGTCTGTAATATAGTTACCATTTTAGTTTTGATGGGACTTTTAGATTTTTTTTTTTTAGGGTATACAAAATACCAAAAAATATGCAATTTTGGCCTTTGGAAATTTTTTAACGTATACGCCATTGACCTTGCAGTTTAACGTTATATTTTCATAGTTTGGACATTTAACACCACATATATTTATTTAGGTTTACTTGTTTACATATTTTTTATATGGAATTTGGAAAAGGGGGTGATTTAAACTTTTAGTATAGAAGGGGTTAATTCACATTTATTAACTTTATGTATATACACACACACACACACACCATTTATTAGTCTTCTTATTGCATACACTGTTCAATGCTATGCCATAGCATAGAACTGATCAGTGTTCTCTACGCTCGATTACTCCAGCCTGGTGAGCCAGGCTGGAACATCGCAGAGGTGATCGGACAGCTAGGAGGCAGGTAAGGGCCCTCCCGTCGTCCTGTAAGCTGATCAGGACTGAGCTGCGGGAAGGTTTTTATTTTTTTATTTTAGATGCGGCGATCAACTTTGATCGATGCGTCTAAGGGGTTAATGCCGGACATCACCACGATCGGTACTGCGTCCTCAAGAGGTTAAGATAGGGTCACACTTTGTATTTTGCTGTGTATTTTTTGCAGTTGATTCTGCTATCCATTGACTTCAGTGGCTAGGAAAAATGTAGCAGCAAAATACGGCACCTGTGACCCTACCCCTAAGGATATATTCACACATACTATACTGTGCATAGTACTCCAGTGGAAAAAATTTTTTATTTTCAAATCAACAGGTGCCAAAAAAAATATACAGATTTGTAAATTACTTCTATTAAATTTTTTTTTAACCTTCCAGTACTTATCAGTTGCTGTATACTACAGAGGAAGTTGCATAGCTCTTTTCTGTCTGACCACAGTGCTCTCTGCTGATACCTCAGTCCATGTCAGGAAATGTCCAGAGCAGGAGAGGTTTGCTAAGGGGATTTGCTCCTGCTCCAGACAGTTCCTGACACAGACAGAGGTGTCAGCAGAGAGCACTGTGGTCAGGTGCTTCAAAAAAGAACTATACAACTTCCTCCGGAGCAGACAGCAGCTGATAAGTACTGGAAGGATTAAGATTTCAAAGTGTAAATGAGACAACACAAAACCCTGAAATTCCAAAAAATGACCAAAGACAATACTACCTGACTACTAACCGATTTCCAGAAAGAACACAAGCTGGGTTCACACTGGAAAAGTAGAATATTTTCTGACATATACAGTGACAAAGCCATTAACTTTTATCAGCTGAAAAAGGTTTATAATAGAGCTATGCCCGGCTTTCGAGGGCCACAAAATAAAAGTATGTGCTTGAAATAGACCAAATGTAATTCAATGGACTATGTATGTTCCCTTAATGTGAACAGCTATGATACCATATACATCAATATACTTCAGGGATGTGGAATTCCTATCGCCCGACGCCCTGGACATGCAGTTCCGGGTGCCGGGCAGGTGAATTTTTCAGGCTCTTAGCCCTGCTTCGGGCAAGCAGGACCGTTCCTGAAGGCCCCCGACAAGCACGGTGGCGCTGTCGGGGAAGCCAGAGGGCTTTCCTCTGCTTCCCTGGTGTCTGTGGCTCTGTCATTGATAGCCTTGCTGGCCTAGGCTCTATCAATGGATCATAGAGCACACAGATCAATGGAGTTCAAAATAACTAATTGATCTGTATGAGGAATCTTATGATTCCTCCTAAAAGTCCCTCAAGGCAGTGTTCCCCAACCCCCGGGCCGCGGATCGGTACCGGTCCGTGGATCAAACGGTACCAGGCCGCCCAAAGAAATAATTTCACAGTGGCGGCCGAGGCGCAGAGCAATGCGCCCTCCCGAGCCCACCCATTGTGACAATAGCAAATGAAAATTCGCTATTGTTACACTGATGCTCCTCCTGGCCAATCAGGGAGCGGGTCCTCCCGCTACCTGATTGGCCGAAAGGCAAACCCCACGCCATTGGCCGAGGAGGAGGCGCTGCGGGAGGACTGAGGACTCAAGGTCGGAGACGCGGGGACTGAAGAGAAGCTGCCGTGAGGTAAGTGCACAGAGGAAGTGGGTGACAGTGGTGGGTGGCATGTAGCCATTTTGTGGGCGATTGTGTGGGGCACAGGTGAAGAGGGAGTCCACAAAGTGTAATGTCCACATGAAGTAAGGAGTTACTTTAATGGTAAAGGTGGCTCTAGAGTCCAGGCTGGCATCTCTGTATAGAAAGGGGGAACGCTGGCATCTCTGTAAACAAAGGGGGAGTGGAGTGAAGAGAAATGATTAAATCAAAACAAGCGGCGTTTACTGGTCCGCGGCGATAAAAAAGGTTGGGGAGCACTTCCCTAAGGGACTAATAAAGTGTGTGCAAAACTAAAAAAAAAAAAAAAAAGTTTTAATAAGTTTAAAAAGACACACATTAACCCCTTCCATATTAAAAGTTCAAATCATCCCCTTTTCCTATATGAAAACATGTAAGCATAATAACAAAAACATAACCATATTGGTATCGCTGCGTGCGTAATTGTACGAACTATTAAAATAAAACATTATGTATCCCATACGGTAAATGATGTAAATGTAAAAAAAATTAAAATACCAAACCACAGAATTGCAATTTTTATAATATCATAATTTTTAAGGTAAAAGTGATTAAAAAGTCAGATCAAAACCAAAATGGTACCAATACAAAGAATAAATTATGGCGCAAAAAATTAGCCCTCATACAGTCTGGTATGCGGAATTTTTTTTTTTTTTTTTTTTTTTAAAGCTGCATGGGTCAGAAAATGGCAATTAAAAAAAAGTTCAGATTTTTTTTTAAATTAGTAAAACATGACGGAAACTATACAAATCTGGTATTGCTGTAATCAGGCCGGCCTAAAGTATCAAACTAACATGTTGGCTCAACCACAAAGTAAATGGCGAAGAAAACCACCAAATTTGCTAAATTGTCTTAGTCCTGTGGACAAGTAGTTTTTTTTATAAAATTTACACACCCCTGTACTTCTCTGCCTTTATTTAACCTGACATATACCACAGAAGTACTCAATTGTGAAAATCAGCTTAGTCACCCTTCATATACATCTTCACATCTTTTTTGTGGCTTCTTATGGCTTAAAAAAAATAAAAATAAAAATAAAAAAAAAACAGATCTAACTGAAAAAAGGAGCACAAAAAAACCCAGCCAAATAAAAATATCAAAACATCAAACTTGTGGCCATAGCATTTTTTCAGATAAACAATAAAATGTATTAAAAATAAACAAGGATTCCTTATATTTGAATACTGTTGAAAGTTAAAGGGGAACTCCGGTATTAACTTTTTATTCCCTATCCACTTGTGTATCTCTGGCTCTCCATAGAAATGCATGGAAGGGGTTTGTCAATCACCGCCTCGTGCACAGAGACATTCTTGCTCCATGAATGCAGAGAGTTGGGGCACCACGCAGGAGATCGTGCAGGGTCCCAGAAGTTGGCCGCACTGCCATTACTTATCCCCTATCCATTTCCTAGGGAATAAAAGAGTTCCCCTTCTGACATGTCACAGAGACAGTTATGATGCTCATCTCATGCAGACAGACAGAAGGGGCAAAGAGGTGGAAATGAAGTGCTAAGCCACAAACCTTTTTTTCTAACATGGACATAAAAGGAGTAGTCTGGGGAAGTAAACTTATCCCCTTTAAATTTAACAGGGTCCCATCTAAGCCTAGTGATTGGCTGAGCAAGTCATCACTCCCGCTCATCTTCAAGGGTGGAGGCCGGAGCACTTGGGAGTTTGGTAAGTTCAGCTCAAGAGCCAGGCCTGATACAGGAGATTATGGGGGGCAACCTAGCAGTTGGAACCCCCACCACCACCACCACCACCACCACCTCACACACACACACACGATATCAAACATTCCTTATAGCTGACAAACAGTTCTAATCCATGCTGTAACATTGTGAATGAAAATAGCTGTACACCATGAAGGGACTCTCAGGCGCTTAATAACAGCAATGAGAGCACAAAAATAACCTTGTCACCACACTGAAGGGTTCATATAGTCGTTTTAGTATTTAAAATTCATTTGAAAATACAGGTACCCTTTAAAATTAAAGGTACAAAGTCTAAACTGGTTTACACTCTAGAAAATACAAAAGAGAACAGGGTGCGCGCCCCTGGATGGAACATGATGGATGAGATAGTGAAGAGCCCAATCAAAACGCACTCACCTATGCAAGTTGTGCGAATGGAGGCACAACACTCAATGCGCTTGATCAGGAATCCTGTAATCGCGGCTGCTGCGGCTCCCGGCGTCCAGGCGCAAATGTAGATAAAAGGAGATTCAAGAAAAGGGAGATGAATCGCGCTGCCACAAGAAGTATAAATGGGTAAATTTATTGCACACAAAGGATCCACGCAACGCGTTTCAACGCGTCAGGCACCGGACGAAAAAGCCGGAACGGCTTTGAAACGCGTTGCGTGGATCCTTTGTGTGCAATAAATTTACCCATATATACTTCTTGTGGCAGCGCGATTCATCTCCCTTTTCTTGGATCTCCTTTTATCTAAACTGGTTTACAAGAATGTCTGGGGACTCAACTAACTTCTATAAACAGAAAACTAAAAATGTGAAAGGAGACAGAATACATAAATAACTCACATGGTCCCAGCTTGATCATGCAAAGAAAATGGAATAAAAAAATAAATAAATAAAAAACACCATAACATAAGAACTTAGAAGAATATATATAATATTTTATCTTTGTTCAACAAACAATCCAAAGAAAATCTTCAGAACTTTCAAGAGGTGGGATAATCCCAAACCTACTTATTGCAGCAAATGGCAGGAGCCTTTCACCCATATACATGCATATAAGGGATTTTCCCACAGCAACCAATCACAGCTCAGCTAACAAGCTCTGGTAAAGTGAAACCTGAGCTGTGATTGGTTGCTATGGGAAAATCACTTTTTTTCTCTCACACAGTTTGATAAATCTGGGCCACAGATCAATAAAGTCTAACAAAACACTTCTTTTTATCTGAATCATATCACTATTTATAAGATATATAGCCAACACCTTTGAATATAATACAGTATGCCATAAAAATACTACAGTAAATATAAAGTGCAAAACAGCATGAGGTGAAGTCTGAAAGGGAAGGTCTCTGGGCCGGAAGCATCGGCGTCCGGAACACTGAAGCTTGTAGCTTCAAAGAAATAGATTTATTCACCCATCAGTGAGATGCAACGTTTCGATCCACAATCCGGATCTTTATCAAGCATGCTGAATAAATCTATTTCTTTGGATTGAATCCCTGGAGTACAGCTTCTTCCTTGTGTTTTCTTCAATGTTGTGGGATCTTGAGTCGGACCCCTGGAGCTTGTGCACCCATTTAGGATTATAAGTCCTTCACTGTGCCTTACCTGACTTTTTTCATTTTTGAAGCTTGTAGCTTCTGTGTTCGTGATGTCACGCCCCCTTCATTCAGGTCTATGGGAGGTGATGTGATGGCTACGTAGTCGCCAGTCATCCGGCACAGAGCGGAGTTCGTTCCGTGCACGGATGACTAGGGTGCCGTGCTGGACATCACGGGGGTCTTCAGCAGCGGGCCCCCTGCGATGTTTTCGGTGGAGTACCCCTTCGATGCTATGTGAGTATTTCTAGGATTAATATGTTCCACCTCTTGAAGGTTTTTTTGTTTTGTTTTTTTACATTTTACTCTTCTCATCTTTGGATTATTGGTTGAATAAAGAAAAAGGTTTCCATATTCTTGGATGTGCATGTTTGTTGCCTTCTTTCTACGGATTTATCTAAAGCAGTGTTTCCCAACCAGGGTGCCTCCAAAGGCTGTCCAGGCATGTTGGGAGTTGTAGTTTTGCAACATCTGGAGGCACCCTGGTTGGGAAACCCTCATCTAAAGGGTATATTCACACTTGCAGTATCCTGTGCATATTTGATACTGCAGATTTGAAGCTGTGTTCAGCCATATAGTTTACAATAAAATCTGCGTAGAAAACTAAGCGTGAAAACACCCTTCGGGTCAGTTCACACATCTTTACTTTTGCTGCAGCAGATTTTGCTGGCAATTGAATTCAATGGGTAGCAAAATTTGCAGCACAAAATAATGATATGCGAACTGACCCATAAAGGGGTGTTCCAGGCCTTATAGACAGCTGGTCGGCATTGTGCCAACACCTGGTACCTCCACCAACTAGTTGTACTTCACAGCCAAGGCATCCACAATACATCAGATAAGAAAAGTAAGATGGTGTGAACATGAAACCCACAGAGGTCAGTTTCTGCATGGATTGTCCGGATTTTTCCTGCAACATGTCAGTCAGACCCAATTCACTACTACTGTAAATGAAACAGGTATTCACTCTGAAACCCGTCATAATAACCAAGTCCCATTGTTCTGATATTGTCACAAAGAAGAAAAACAAGTTTTGTAGTGTCTAGTCACTCCGCATACACTGTGCAGCCATGAGAAGCTTTGATTCCGAATCTAGAGCATAGAACTGAAAATCAACGTCAGAAAAATATTCAGCAGAATCTTCACAGTCTGAACTTACATTTGCAGATCTCAATCTACAGGTAAAAATTGAAGAGATTTCTAGCACTAGTAATATGCCATACTTTTAGATGGGAATATCCATTTAACCCCTGGATGCTCAGCGTTCGGAACAAACTGTTCCCAATGCTGGAGCTGGCGCCAGGAGCTTGTGATGTCATAGCCCCGCCCCCTCAATGCAAGTCTATGGGAGGGGGCATGACGGCTGTTTGTTCCAAATGCTGAGCAGCGGAGTACCCCTTTAAGGACATAGCCCATTTGGGCCTTAACCCCTTAAGGACCAACCCAAATAAACCTGTACGCCCCTGAAAGACCAGGCCTGTTTTTTCTAATCGGGGATGTCTGTCTTCATGAGAGAATAACTCTGGTAACGTTTTGCCAATCACGATAATTCTGACATTGTTTTTTTGTCACAAGTTGTCCTTCATGTACATAGTAAAAGTAAGCCGATATCATTTGTAGTTTTTTTATTTTTATAAAAAAAATCATGAAATTTTTTAAAAAATTAAGATTTTTTTGCTATTTTAAACACTAATAGGTTGCATATATTTATACATACTGACCAAATAGTTTATGAAACTTATACTTTCAGATGTCTACTTTATTTTGACAGCATTTTTTTAGTTTTTAATTAACATTTTAAATTAATTAGAAGCCTACAATTGAACTTGAAATTTTGAAAAGTACATCTTTTTTTTTGTGTGCTTTGCAAGGTTTGCAGGAATTTTAAGACCCCCCAAATTACCCAATTGTAAAAACTGGACCCCTCAAGGTATTCGCTAGGGGGTACAGCGAGTATCTTAACACCATCGTTTTTTGGCAGGAATTATTACAAAGTCAGTGTTAAAAATTCGAAATTCGCCTTTTTTCACAAATGCAACATTTGTGGGGCATATTTTTTGTACATCACTTCTGATATTTCAAGAAATGCACCCTATATTTTATTAAGCTGCTCGGCCGTGTTTGAAAATACCCCCGCTTAGGCCATATTTGGTTCCTTGGCTGCGTGGTAGGACCCCAAAGGAGAGGAGCCCCCTTTGGCTTTCAGGGCATCATTATATGAATAGTCCCCATTCATACTGCATTTCTGCAGTATAGGTGTCCGTTGTCATGTCAAAAAAGGGATGCCAATGTATATTGTACCGTCTCATTCAGAAATGAATGGAGCTGCTACAGTATACGTCAGCATCACTCTTTTTGACATGATGCTGACGGATACCTCTAACACTGCGGAAACGCAGTATGAATGGGACGCAGTGTAGGGTCACAGAGCACATCTGCAGCATATTTCACACCCCAGATGCCCCCGGCAGTCACAAGGGCAAGATCACTGCTGTGGCTGGATAGCTCAGTGTGTTCGCTCATGACTGCCAGCAGGAAATCCGCTGCTATTAGTGGACACACAGAGCTACCCAGCCGCAGCAGGGAGCTCATTATTGTGACTGTTGGCGGGCATCCGCAGCATGTAATATGCTGCGGATGTGTGCCGTATGATCCTACACGTTATACATTTTTATTTTTTACTTTATTTATTTAATAAATGTGTTTTTATTATATTTTTTTACACTTTTTTCACACTTTATTTATTTATTTTTTTACACTTTTTTTTTTATACTTCTTGTTTTTATACACTTTTACTTATTTTTTTCCCTTTTTTTTAATGCTTTGGAATACTTAGTATTCCAAAGCATTGCAGATATATGCTGCCTGCTAGTTTTACGTCCTCACAGGCAATAACCGGGGCAGACCTGGGGGTCCTTGTAAAGACCCCCGGCTGCCCAGGTAAGCAGCAGCACCCTGCGATCATTGCGCGGTGCTACAGGAGCACCCTCCTTCTGTCAAAACTCCTTACAGCTCGCGGTCGCTTCCGACCGCGGCTGTAAGGGTTAAACTGCCGGGACCGAAGTTCGGTCCCGGCAGTGCGGCAGGTCCCCGCACGCCGGGGATTACATACAGCACCCCGCGATCGCGCTGCGGGGTGCTGCAGGGGTGACAGAAGGAGCTCCCTCCCTCTGTCATAACACTTACAGCCAGCTGTCACTTCCGAACACGGCTGTAAGGGTTAAACTGCCGAGACCGAAGTTTACTTTGGTCCCGGCAGTGCGGCAGGGTCCCGGCTGTGTGTTACAGCCGAGTCCCTGCCGCGATCTCGTGGGTGCACTGGGCAGCACTCACGAGAGCCATGGACGAGTATACACATCCTAATGCAGGAACGTGCATCCTGTCTTGAAGTGTATACACGTCCATGGTCGTTAAGGGGTTAAAGGGATACTCTGGTGGAAAACTATTTTTTTTTTTTTTTCAAACCACTGGTGCCAGAAAGTTAAACAGATTTGAATTTTTTTTTTTCTCACCACAGTGCTCTCTGACACCACTGTCCTTGTCAGGAACTGTCCAGAGCAGGACAGGTTTGCTATTAGGATTTTCTCCTGCTCTGGACAGTTCCTGACAATTTTATTTTAGATTTTTCGTATTTTCCTCCTCGCCTTCTAAGAGGCATAACTATTTTATATTTCCATCCACAGACCCATGTTAGGGCTTGTTTTTTGTGTCACCAATTGTACTTTGTAATGACATCACTCATTTTACCATAAACTGTACGGCAAACCCAAAACTATTATTTGTGAGAGGAAATGGAAAAGAAAACTGAAATTTCTCAAATTTTGGAAGGTTTCATTTTCACACTATACACTTTACAGTAAAAATGACATGTTTTCTTTATTCTGTGGGTCAATACAACTAAAATGATACCCATGTTTACATACTTTTCTATTATTCTACTGCTTTTAAAAAGAACTTAAAACTTTTTTTTTTTTTTTTTACAAAACAATTATATGTTTAAAATTGCCCTATTTTGACCCCTACAAACATTCTTATCTTTTGTATATGGGGCCCTATGAGGGCTAATTTTTTGCACCGTGATCTGTTGATTCCAGATTTTTTTGGTACCACTTTTGCATGTATGTGACTATTTGACCACATTTGATTATTTGTTTTTTGGAATGTGATGAGACCAAAACACTGAAATTTAGGACTTCTTTTTCACGTTTATGCCGTTCACCGTACGGGATCACAAACATATTTTAGAGACAATTTGTCATCAGTGTCACCTGCACTTACCGACGGACCTTCGGCCGCCATGCTGGATGATTTGATCCCCACGGCCGATCCGATCATCCATTAAAAAGGGCCGCATTGCCGCAGATGTAGTGATCTTTATTGATCGGGTTAATGGCGGACATCAGCACGATCGCGTTCCGATGCTTGAGTCATGTACAGGATGTAAATGTATGTCCTGGTGCGCTAAGTCTCAGCGGATCAGGATGTACATTTATGCCCAATGTCCTTAAGGGGTAAAAGGGTAACTGTCATTAAACACCACTTTTGACATGTCAGAAGTTGTTGATTGCAATGTGTCTCATGGGTCTGACCTGCTGCAGTCATGAGTTATATGCTGGGAAAGCGGGCGGCATCGCACTTAACAGCTGGCCAAGAGATCCATACATTTCTTGTTTCTTTTTTTTTTTTTTAAAGTGACAGTGACCTTTTAAAGCCCATCTGTCAGCATATATGTTAAAAGTTGGTTGGGGTCTGGGTGCTAAGACCACCAATTGCTAGAATGAGTTGGGAGAAGCGCTCTGCAAAACACGAATCACTTGTACTAAATGATTGGTGAGGTCTCAGTACCCAGACTGATCAAAATCTTAACATGTCTCTATGATATGCAAGCTCTTTATAAATAACCAAAACATTTTAATTTGAAAATCTTATCTCCAGGAGAAGATTTGAGAAATGTGATCCTGTCCTGACACAAGAGGGAAAATCCCATGGAGGACCACATCACAGCATAATCAGAAACATAGCAGATGGCGAGTATATGGAGAGGAAGTGGCAGAATACAATATAATCTCAGTAACAGAAATGACAAGCATGTAAAATCCACAGCACACTGCTGGGAATTGTTTCCTGCATCACCCTGGGTAGGTGCTGATATCAGCAAGTCAGCTGATAGCAGGAAATAGAGCTGGACATGTTTGGTGAAGCAGGCCGTACAATAAATGCTTAAAGCTATGCCTGAGAACAAGACCCTGCACGGCAATGGTACAGGAAATAGTACCATAGAGATACACATTATCACAAAATCTCTGCAAACTGTTCAACCTAGGAAGCACTGCCTGCCTAGAAGAAGATTCATGTAGACCAGGGGTCTCAAACTAATTATCTGGGGGCGGCTGGGTGAGGCTGGGCCGCATTCGCCCCTCACATATAATGCCCCCATCATGCGCCCCTCTCATATAATGCCCCCATCATGCTGCCCTCATCATCCACCAGAAACACCCCCCCCACACCAGTAGTAGCACCCCCATCATCCACCAGCAACACCCCCCATTGCCCCTAAACCCCCCCCCCCGTGGTAATAGCATGAGCTGACGGATGATGGGGATGCTACTGCTGGGGGGGTGTTGTTGGATGATTGGGATGATTGTAGCAAATCCGTCATTTACCGGCAACACCACCACCAGCATTCCCCCTACCCCCCTGACAGATTATGGAGCACTACTGCTGGGGGGGGGGGGGGGGGGCGTCGGTTTGGGGGGTGTTGGTGGACAGACAGTAGAAGCACCCTAATCATTCATCAGCAACCCCCCCCCCCCCCTCCCAGTCGGGCCGCAAAATATCATTCCGCAGGCTGGGAGTTTGAGACCCCTGATCTAGACAGTAACGGGTCTGGGAATATTGTCATGACAAGGTGCACTAAAGCTGCCATTTACCCTAGATTCTTCACCCGACAGAATAGCTGCTACTCCTCCATAGATGGAAATGTGGGCATGACAAGACTTAGAACTGATATGATCATAACTATAGCATACAGCCTTTTAAAGTGGGTCTAGGTTTACATTGTAGTAAAGTACTAAATAATGAAGAAAGCCCTAGCTAGATTAACCACTAGGGTTTCCCTGTGATCATGTCACCATGCTAGAGACTAGCACTTACAGCAGTATGTATTCTCTTCTAGGCAAGCAGATTGGGGACTCAAGGATTTAAGGGGGGTGGGGGAATTTATGAAAACTTATGCAGAGGAAAAGTTGAGCACTTTCCAATGGCAACCAACCAGATAGCTTTTTATTGTTCGGAGCGCTTTTTAAAAATGGATGCAATCTGATTGGTTGTTATAGACAACTGGACAACTTTTCCTGGGCACGAGTTAAAAAATCTTCCCCTACGTTCAGTATGAGGTTGGCTAAATTATGCAAGCCTTAGCAGTACACAGGTCCCCAAAAAAGAGATGATCACAGGTCAAGGCCCAGACAAGTTTACTCATTCCATGTAATGATATATGGTCAAAAGGAAATGTAACATTACATGGCTTCCACTTATGTCAATGGATTGATCCAGGTCCCTCAGTCACAGAGATGCTCTTTGTAGAGGGACCCTGCTCAAGAGAATTCACACACAGCTGATTTTGTTGCAGAAATAACTGACCATCCAATTGAGCTAAATGGAACTTCATTTGCTTACTACAAAAAAATAAATAAATAAATATTCAGATTTATAGTCACTAAAATTTCTCCAACAAAACCTGCTGTGTATGAACTCTCCCGAAGGCTAAATTCACATTGCCATTTGCATCAGACCCATTCAGGGTCCGATCGTTTTTCTCCTTGAGACGAACAGACCCTGAAACAGGTTGGATGTGAACGGTCCCCAATTCACTTGCATGGGGTCTGTCGGGGAATCAGTAAATTTAAAGCAGTTTAGCTGAGAAAAAAATGGTGCAAGTACAGTACTATTATTTTCTGAGCTAAACTTTACGGAACTGCTGACAGCGCCCAATGGCAGTGTGAACGAGGCATTTGAAAATTTCATGCACAGCAGTTGTAGGGAAAATAACTCATCCATTCCAGACAATTGTACATTTCATCGAGCATATCTTTCCAGTAAGTACCGGATCATTCAGGATTAATGGAGGATTCTGGCTGTGGAAACCCTAACTATACAGCCAAGGTAAGGAAGATGACAGCAGCATCCAGTGCCGCATTTAGAAAAAGCATGTCTGAATAAAATATGGTTAAAGGAGCACTCTCATCATGGAAATATATGGTACGACGATATGATACGCCAGGGGTACGCAACTATTTTTTAGTGAGGGTCCGCTTATCCAGGTCTGCCACTGGTGAAGGTCTGAGCAAAGCGCTGAGGCCTGATTCACACCTAGTGGCCGCAGTGCCATGAAGGAAATAGGTAAAACGACTGAAGTATAAATACTGTATACTGTTTCCTGTATTATCTGAATACCGCCAGAGACAATACCCCTGAATAAAATGCTGCCACGCGCTATACCCCTAAATATAATGCTGCCACACGCTGTACCCCTAAATATAATGCTGCCACAAGCTGCCTCTCAGCTGCCGCTGCCAGTATGTTTTTTGCAGGACTAGAGACACTTGTATAAGTGAAGGGAATGGAGGGTCAATAGTTCAAGACTGAAGCTGTAAACCATTGGAAAAAGGCTACAAAAACTTGTAAACTTGATTGTTAGCTTAAAGGGGTACTCCGCCCCTAGACATCTTATCCCCTATCCAAAGGATAGGGGATAAGATGTCAGATCGCCGGGGTCCCACTGCTGGGGACCCCCAGGGATCGCTGCTGCGGCACCGCGCTCTCATTACTGCACAGATCAAGTTCGCTCTGTACGTAATGATGGGCGATACAGGGGACGGAGCAGTGTGACATCATGGCTCCGCCCCTGGTGACATCACGGCCTGTCCCCTCAATACAAGTCTATGGGAGGGGGCGTGGTGGTCGTCACGACACACGCGGTGGTAGCCATGACATCACGCTGCTCCGTCTCCTGTATCGCCCGTCATTATGCACAGAGCGAACTTGCTCTGTGTAGTAATGAAAGCGTGGTGCCGCAGCGGAGATCCCTGGGGGTCCCCAGCAGCAGGACCCCGACGATCTGACATCTTATCCCCTATCCTTTGGATAGGGGATAAGATGTCTAGGGGTGGAGTACCCCTTTAAACATGACTGGGATTCTTCTAGGGAAAGCATGTTTTATAATAAATGCCCCTTCCTGGATCCTCCCACTGCCCTATCTTCAGCAGCAGATCAGCACACAAACTGTTCAATACAATAGACTGTTTGCTTCCCAGCCAGTAGTCCTGTGGTAATGACATGTATGTTGCCTTTCTTTGCTTCAAGGAATGTATAAAAAACATTTGCATATTAATACAGAGGAGTCAGAAGTACAAAAAACTGCGGAGTTGGAGTCTGAACATTTATCTACCGACTCCACAGCCGGGTATAGTACTGCCACACGCTATATCCCTGGTATAGTACTGCCACACGCTATATCCCTGGTATAGTACTGCCACACGCTATATCCCTGGTATAGTACTGCCGCACAATATGCCCCCAAATTTAATTTTACCAAACACCGTGCCATGTACCAACTACTTGTACCATAAAACAAATGATGCCACCGTGCTCCCCCAGAATAAAATGATGCCACCGTGCTCCCCCAGAATAAAATGATGCCACCGTGCTCCCCCAGAATAAATGAAGTCACCACATAAACTGTGTCACTGTGACTCTTCAGCTGCTGCAAACTACAACTCCCATCATGCACAGACAGACTGTCATGATGGGAGTTGTAGTTCTGTATCAACTGGAGAGTCACAGGTGGGGGAATGACTGCTCACCTGACAGCGTAGGTTCCCTGTCCCAGGTCCCGCACTGCTCTGGCCTCTTCTAGTCAGGCCTGGCCAGAGCAGATGATGCAGGCAGCGCTAATCGCGCCACCTGCATCACAGGAAAACCGCTGGGCAAGGAGCACACAGTGTTCCCTCGCTCCAGCTGCGGCTGTTCATTTGTATCAGTGTCTTAAAACACCTATACAAATGTATGATGGTAGAGCGGCTGGCGGTCTGGCTGACTGGCGGATGTGGTCCGGATTTGGACCGCGGTTCGCCAGTTGAGTAACCCTGTGATATGCCATCAAATTGTGATTGCACTAGCGCTGTAACCTCTTCCCTATTGCCCCATCACATATTAAAGAAGTCCAGTGGTAATAAACTTAGCCTGCAGATAGGGGATAAATGCCTGACTGCTGGGACCCCACACAATCTCCTCTATGGGGCACTGACTCTGGTCTGTTTCGTAACAGACACGTCAGCTGGTCGAAACACGCCCCCTCAATTCATCTCTATGGGAGAGGTGGAGAAAAACACTGTGTCTCTACCTCTTCCATGTAGATGAATGGAGGGACGTGTTTGGATCAGCTGACCTGCTGTGTGTGAAGCATCGCACACAGTAGTTGAACCGGGGTTCCAGTTGTTGGACCCCCCCCATGATCAGGCCCTTATCCTGTGGATAGAGTTTAACATCATCTTTAAAGATTTTTAAATAAAAGTCATTTACAAATCTGTAATTTTAGATTTTAAAACACTTTTTCTCTTTGGAGTAGCCCTTTAAGTGAAACTGAGGACAATTCTATGTGATCAGCCCCCTTCCCTGTCTATAGATGCCTGTATCTAATTTTTTACATTATCCAGCATAGAAATGTTATTAAAAACATCCTTCCCAGGCTGTCAGCATATAAAACAAAAACCTGAACTTACCTGTCGCCACTCCCTCGGTGCCCCGGTATTGCTGCCCCCGTGCTCGGTCTTCTCCCTGGGTGCCGGAAATCAACACGTCATTGCATCGCTCAGCTAATCGTGAATTTTGATAGGCCTAGATGCAGTATGACGTGTTGATCCCCATCACCAGGAAGAAGACGGGTGTCAGGACTGCTGCTCAGCCTATCCCTGTCTGAGATGGGATAACGCTGCAGCAGGCGATTAGCTGTGCACCAATTTCATGTGCCAACCACCAGCAACCAGAAAGACAACAGTACCAAAGGATGGGGGCAGCGATACAGGAGCACCGAGGGAACGGCAGCAGGTAAGTCCAGGTTTCAGTTTTTTATTCCAGTAGTTCTACCGGAGTAATCCTTTAATTGGTAAATACAGCCCTAGACAGACTCAGGTGCAAATTTAATTCATACTATTCCAGGATCAATAACAGTGGACTGGCACACAGTACAACTCTAATAACAGACATGTCAGGACTGGTAACAGATCTTCTGTAAGGATAGACAAAGACATGTTGCTGCCAAAGCTTCTTACCCCTTCCTTGTCCCCAATTCAGCTGCTATACTCTGTATAAGAGTAATCCGGGACAGACAGGTCTGTCTGGCACCACCTGTCAATTCAATGGTTGCCATGCGGTTCATCTCTAGGTGCTAGACAGAACTCAACTGGTCATCTCCAACCTGGACTCATGGTCACCCCAAGTGGCACAACACCATTTTATTGGACACTGACGACAATGACATTTTCAGTCACAATGACATTTTCAGGGTGTGGTCAGTCACACAGAACGCACCTATCCAACGCCGTAAAGAAAACCCATGGGCACACCAATGGCTGTAGCGCCATCCCCAGGGTCCAAACAGTTTCCTTAAACCCCAGACACAGACTATGGTTTACAGTGTGATGGTTTGACTCAGCGCTCCATTCATACAAGTGTACGTATTATCAGTAGATTTCTGCACTCCACAGGTATACATGGCAGTGGTTACCCACATATACTTTATTTATTACTTTTCCTATTTACTTCCTATTTTTCCCTACTTGGTCCCATAACAGTATTGAGGGCAGTTGTCCTAGGTTTATCATATAGAAATGTACAGACAATAATGCACCATCCCCATATAAGCAGTCTCCTCAGCAGCACATCACGTGACCCACGAGTATATACCTGCACATATAGCGGTGAGCGGCACGTTACCAGCAGGCAGCCGCGCTGTAGCCAGGACTCCAGTCCCGCCCCTTCCCGGCTCTAGGGGCGCACCGCCACTCCTCCTTCTTCTCTGACTGCGCGGTCAGCTCTCTGCAGGAATGGCAACGCTTTCCTCCTCCCTAGCTTCTATTACTCTTACGTTTTCTCTACCTGACTTAAAGACTGGCACTGGACGCCGCCATGTTTACTCCCCTCCCCGGTGCTCCAGTCCACAGCCCAGTGGCAGCTGCGCGCATGCGTACTCGCACTCCCCGCTCAGCGCTAGTACCTGTCAGGTGACTGTCAGCTGACTGCCCGTTTGTGACGTGTTTGACAGCAGGAAGTGTCTGCCCTCTCAGCGCCGCCATGGTTACTATAGGCCAGGGATACTCCAGTCCAGTCCGCCGCCAGCCGCTCTTTCCTCATTCATTTGTATCGGTGTCTTAAGACAACGATACAAATGAATAGCCGCGGCCGGAGCGAGGGAACACTGTGCTCGTTGCCCGCTGCCTGCATCATCTGCTCTGGCCAGGCCTGACTAGAAGAGGCCAGAGCAGCGGAGCAGCGCGGGACCTGGGACAGGGAACCTACGCTGTCAGGTGAGCAGTCATTCCCTCACCTGTGACTCTCCAGTTGTTACAGAACTACAACTCCCATCATGACAGTCTGTCTGTGCATGATGGGAGTTGTAGTTTGCAGCAGCTGAAGAGTCACAGTGACACAGTTTATGTGGTGGCACAGTGACTTCATTTATTCTGGGGCCACAGTGACTTCATTTCTTCTGGGGGCACATTGACTTTATTCTGGGGGCACATTGACTTTATTCTGGGGCCACAGTGACTTCATTTATCCTGGAGCCACAGTGACTACATTTATTCTGGGGCCACAGTGACTTCATTTATCCTGGAGCCACAGTGACTTTATTCTGGGGCCACAGTGACTTCATTTATTCTGGGGCCACAGTGACTTCATTTATTCTGGGGCCACAGTGACTACATTTCTTCTGGGGCCACAGTGACTTCATTTATCCTGGAGCCACAGTGACTTCATTTATTCTGGGGCCACAGTGACTACATTTATTCTGGGGCCACAGTGACTTCATTTATCCTGGAGCCACAGTGACTTTATTCTGGGGCCACAGTGACTTCATTTATTCTGGGGCCACAGTGACTTCATTTATTCTGGGGCCACAGTGACTACATTTCTTCTGGGGCCACAGTGACTTCATTTATCCTGGAGCCACAGTGACTTCATTTATTCTGGGGCCACAGTGACTACATTTATTCTGGGGCCACAGTGACTTCATTTATCCTGGAGCCACAGTGACTTCATTTATCCTGGGGCCACAGTGACTTCATTTATTCTGGGGCCACAGTGACTACATTTCTTCTGGGGCCACAGTGACTTCATTTATTCTGGGGCCACAGTGACTACATTTATTCTGGGGCCACAGTGACTTCATTTATCCTGGAGCCACAGTGACTTCATTTATCCTGGGGCCACAGTGACTTCATTTATTCTGGGGCCACAGTGACTACATTTCTTCTGGGGCCACAGTGACTTCATTTATTCTGGGGCCACAGTGACTTCATTTATCCTGGAGCCACAGTGACTTCATTTATTCTGGGGCCACAGTGACTTCATTTATCCTGGAGCCACAGTGACTACATTTATTCTGGGGCCACAGTGACTTCATTTATCCTGGAGCCACAGTGACTTCATTTATTCTGGGGCCACAGTGACTTCATTTATTCTGGGGCCACAGTGACTTCATTTATTCTGGGGCCACAGTGACTTCATTTATCCTGGGGCCACAGTGACTTCATTTATCCTGGGGCCACAGTGACTTCATTTATCCTGGGGCCACAGTGACTTCATTTATCCTGGGGCCACAGTGACTTCATTTATCCTGGGGCCACAGTGACTTCTTTTATCCTGGGGCCACAGTGACTTCATTTATCCTGGGGCCACAGTGACTTCATTTCTTCTGGGGCCACAGTGACTTCATTTATCCTGGGGACACAGTGACTTCATTTATTCTGGGGCCACAGTGACTTCATTTATCCTGGGGCCACAGTGACTTCATTTATTCTGGGGCCACAGTGACTTCATTTATTCTGGGGCCACAGTGACTTCATTTATTCTGAGGGCGCAATGACTTCATTTATTCTGGGGGGCACAGTGACTTCATTTATTCTGGGGGGCACAGTGACTTAATTTATTCTGGGGGGCACAGTGACTTCATTTATTCTGGGGGGGCACAGTGACTTCATTTATTCTGGGGGGCGCAGTGACTTCATTTATTCTGGGGGGCGCAGTGACTTCATTTATTCTGGGGGGCGCAGTGACTTCATTTATTCTGGGGGGCACAGTGACTTCATTTATTCTGGGGGGCACAGTGACTTCATTTATTCTGGGGGGCACAGTGACTTCATTTATTCTGGGGGGCACAGTGACTTCATTTATTCTGGGGGGCACAGTGACTTCATTTATTCTGGGGGGCACAGTGACTTCATTTATTCTGGGGGCCACAGTGACTTCATTTATTCTGTGGGCGCAGTGACTTCATATATTTTGGGGGGTACGGTGGCATCATTTATTCTGGGGGCACAGTGACTTTATTCTGGGGGAACAGTGACTTCATTTATTCTGGGGGGCACAGTGACTTCATTCTGAGGGTGCAGTGACTTCATATATTTTGGGGGTAAGGTGGCATCATTTATTCTGGGGGGCACCGTGGCATCATTTGTTCTGGGGGATGCGGTGGCATCCATTTGTTCTGGAGGGTGCGGTGGCATCCATTTGTTCTGGGGGGGCGCGGTGGCATCCATTTGTTCTGGGGGGGCGCGGTGGCATCCATTTGTTCTGGGGGGGCGCGGTGGCATCCATTTGTTCTGGGGGGGGCGCGGTGGCATCCACTTGTTCTGGGGGGGGGCGCGGTGGCATCCATTTGTTCTGGGGGGGGGGGCGCGGTGGCATCCATTTGTTCGGGGGGGGCGCGGTGGCATCCATTTGTTCTGGGGGGGGGGCGCGGTGGCATCCATTTGTTCTGGGGGGGCACGGTGGCATCCATTTGTTCTGGGGGGGGGACGCGGTGGCATCCATTTGTTCTGGGGGGACGACGCGGTGGCATCCATTTGTTCTGGGGGGGCGCGCGCGGTGGCATCCATTTGTTCTGGGGGGGGGTGCGGTGGCATCCATTTGTTCTGGGGGGGGGGGGCGCGGTGGCATCCATTTGTTCTGGGGGGGGCGCGGTGGCATCCATTTGTTCTGGGGGGGGCGCGGTGGCATCCATTTGTTCTGGGGGGGGCGCGGTGGCATCCATTTGTTCTGGGGGGGGCGCGGTGGCATCCATTTGTTCTGGGGGGGGCGCGGTGGCATCCATTTGTTCTGGGGGGGGCGCGGTGGCATCCATTTGTTCTGGGGGGGCGCGGTGGCATCCATTTGTTCTGGGGGGGGCGCGGTGGCATCCATTTGTTCTGGGGGACGCGGTGGCATCCATTTGTTCTGGGGGACGCGGTGGCATCCATTTGTCCTGGGGGGGGCGCGGTGGCATCCATTTGTTCTGGGGGGGGGCGCGGTGGCATCCATTTGTTCTGGGGGGGGGCGCGGTGGCATACATTTGTTCTGGGGGGGGCGCGGTGGCATACATTTGTTCTGGGGGGGGGCGCGGTGGCATACATTTGTTCTGGGGGGGGCGCGGTGGCATACATTTGTTCTGGGGGGGGGGGGGGGCGCGGTGGCATACATTTGTTCTGGGGGGGCGCGGTGGCATACATTTGTTCTGGGGGGGCGCGGTGGCATACATTTGTTCTGGGGGGGGGCGCTGTGGCATCCATTTGTTCTGGGGGACGCGGTGGCATCCATTTGTTCTGGGGGACGCGGTGGCATCCATTTGTTCTGGGGGACGCGGTGGCATCCATTTGTTCTGGGGATCTGCACCGCCGATCGGGGCGATGCCTGGCATTTACCCTTTAGACGCCACGATCAAAGTTGATTACGGCGTCTGAACTGAAAGTAAAACTATCCTGGCAGCTCAGCGGAGTTGATCGGGACTATCGTGACAGAATTGCGATGTCCCGATCAGCTTACTGGCCGATGGGAGGGTCCTCACCTGCCTCCTCGTCGTCCAATCGGTGATCTACTGCTCCGTGCCTGAAAGAAAAGATTGCATGGTATAGCCCCCCCCCCCCCCCCCCCCCCCCAAGGGGGCAAAAAAAAAAAGTAAAAAGTGGTAAAAAAAAAAAAAAAATAAGAATAAATGTGAATAACCCCCCCCTGATAAAAATTTTAATCACCCCCCCCCCTTTTCCTATTTTTTAAATAAAAGAATTAATAAATAAAAATTATATGTGGTTCCGCCACGTGCATAAATGTCTGAACTATTAAAATATAATGTTAGCGAAACCGCACGGTTGATGGCGTACACCAAAAAAAATACCAAAGTCCAAAATTGAGAATTATTGGTCACTTCATATACCATAAAAATATTAATAAAAAGCTATTAAAAAGTTCCATCAAAACAAAGATGGTACCGATAAACACTACAGACCACGGCGCAAAAAATAAGCCCTCATATAGCCCCTTACATGGAAAAATCTAAAAGTTATAAGTAGAGATGGGCGAACTTACAGTAAATTCGATTCGTCACGAACTTCTCGGCTCGGCAGTTGATGACTTATCCTGCATAAATTAGTTCAGCTTTCAGGTGCTCCGGTTGGCTGGAAAAGGTGGATACAGTCTTAGGAAAGACTCTCTCAGGAAAGTTCGCCCATCTCAAGTTATAAGGGTCAGAAGATGACCATTTTAAACATACAAATTTTGGTGCATCTAGTTACAATTTTTTTTAAAGTAGTAAAATAAATAAAATCTACATAAATTGGGTATCCCTGTAACTGTATGGACCTACAGAATAAAGATGAAGATCATTTTTACCAAAAAGTGCACAGCATAGAAACGGAAGCCGTAAAAATTAGCAAAATGGCGTTTTTTCTTTTAATTTCAATCCACAAATATATAATTTTTTTTGCTCCAGATTATGTTATAAAATAAGTACAGTGGTCCCTCAACATACGATGGTAATTCGTTCCAAACGAGCCATCATTTGTCGAATCCATCGTATGTTGAGGGATTCGTGCAATGTTAAGTATAGGAAGCTGTACTCACCTGTCCCCGCCGCTCTGGACCGCGTCCTGCCGCTCCCGATGGTGACCCCGGTCCTCCGCTGGGCTCTCCTGGTCTCCTGTCCTCCACTGTCTTCCGTAAGGCCTTACTGGACCTGCGTAGCGACGTCATTACGCCGCTGCGTACACCGTTCCTATTGGATTACGGGACGGCATGCGCAACAGCGTAGTGACTTCACCGGAGAGGGCCGAGAAGACACCGGAGGAACATCGCTGGACCCGGAGAGCACCTTGGAGCATCTTGGAGGGGTAAGTAATACTCACAGCACCACATGGGGAACATTAAGCTGCTATCCGGCAGCAGCTTAAGCATTTTGCGCTGTCGGATAGCAGTTAATGCGATGGCCCCGACATAAAAAAGCATCTTATGTCGATGCTGACATCGACATGTCGATTTGATCATATGTCGGGGCCATCGTAGGTGGGGGGGTCCACTGTAATGTCATTACAAAGTACAATTGCCCTTATATTGCTCTGTAGGTGCAAAATTGAACGCGTTATGATTTTTAGAAGACGAGGAGGAAAATATGAAAGTGCAAAAACAAAGATTGTTCTTTGGGGTTAAAATCACCCTATTCTGACCCATATAACTTTTTTATTTTTCCATATATGGGGCTGTATGATGGCTTTTTTTTTGTGCCGTGAGCTGTAGTTTATCTGTACCACTTTTGCGTATATGTGACTTTTTGATTACTTTTTATTTTTTTGGGATGTGTTGTGACATTTGGTATTTTTTTACGTTTATGATGCTTACCGTTCAGGATCATTAGCATAATATTAGATTAGACATTTCCTCACATGGCAATACCAAGTATGTTGATTTATTTTATTGTTTGAATTTTTTTTTGTAAAATGGGAAAAGAGGGATTATTTTTTTTATTGGGAGAGGGGTTTATTCACTTATAATAATTTTTTTTTTTTACTTTTTTCTACTTCTCTGGTCTTCTTGAAAGCAGACCAAAGAAGAAAACCCCATGATGACAGCAGGAGGCAGGTAAGGAGCTGATCTCATCCCCACGGTTGTGCTACGGGCGATCAGATCAGCTACCAGAACCACTGCTTTGCTGCAGATGCCATGATCAATATTGATAACGGCATTTAATGGGTTAATGGCAGACATCAGCAATATCGCCGATGTCCACCATTACTGGTGGGTCCCTGGGTGCAATCATCCCCCCCCTAGGTACATAGGACGTACATGTGCATCCTAATGCGCTAAGTATTTGGCGCTTGGGGCCTACCTATACGCCCTGTGTCCACTAGGGGTCAAGAACAAAGGGATTTTTCATTTTTACCCTTTGGTTTTTTCCTTCTCGCCTTCTGATAGCCATAATGCATTCAATTTCTACCTTCAGACCCATATGTGGTATGCTATTGTGCCGCAAATTATACTTTGTAATGATATCACTCATTTTATAGCCAAATTCATGGTGAAACCAAAAATTAATTATTCGTGGGGTAAAATAAAAAAAATATATAAATATCCAAAATGTTTCCCTATTATTTAACTTCTGTATGCGGCTTGGAGAATTTAGTGATATTATCTCCAATACAAATAACTTTAATTCATCAACACATTTTTGATGTTTAAATAAAAAATGACGGGATAAACTATGTAACATAAATCCATTGGTGATGTTTGAGCGGTGTTTATTCATACGTGACCGCACATGCTGAACTGTGCGGCCAACGTATTGAAATCCGCAACCGCAACTCAATCGAAATACAGCAAAAGAGCTGTCACAGGTGTAATGACCTTTCGAGGTAAATGTTTTTATTCACAAATGAAGAAAAAAAGTGTGTAGGGTTACTGATCAGAGAGCAGCACTTGCAACGGGCACGTTGACAGGGAAAGGTGCCGCTGTCGGACCAGGAGGGACATTACTAATTTTTAGTCTACTCGGGGCAATAAGATTTCTCAAATTAGGGGATCTGCGAAAGGTAACATTCCTTTCATGATAGGGTCATCCCGAAGGATCAACCAATATTTGGACAGGATGGATTTAATATTATGTGCGGCATAATTATAATCTGTAATGAAATTGTATCTGTAAGGAATATTCGCCGCTTTATTTGAATTGTTTTTTTGATAATGATGTTTCTCCTGTACCAACGTTTTTTGAGACATATGCTTAACTTTATTAAAAGCAAACCAATACCAGAAATAATTGGATGCCCGGGGGGATTAGTGAGGGACTTGTGAAGTTTGGGTAAATAATAAAAAATAGGGAGTGAACAGTGTTTTACCAAAAGGAAATCCTTTTCTTTTTTTATTTAACAAGGAATTATCAATTGCCTTTTTGATTAATATATCATACTCAGTTTGGTATATAAAAGATGGATCTAAAGGTAGAATCTCATAGTAATTAAGATCGGACAATATATTCATAGCCTCTATAATGTAATCATTTTCTGTTTAAGATGGCGATCCCACCCCCCTTATCCGCGGAATGGACTGTAATAGTTAAATTATTTTGAAGAGATTTAATTGCATTACGTTCCTGATAAGTAAGATTGTCATAATGGCCTGTATATAATATGGTCTCATGTAGTGTGCAGAGTTCTTTTGAAACTAAAGAATAAAAAGTATCCAAATACGGACCTTTATGCTGAGTAGGATAAAATGTGGATGTAGGAGTTACAGTAACATGTTGAATAATGGGAGGGGAAATTACAGGGTCCGAGACAATTATATCCATGTTATTCGTTACAGTATCAATAATAGGAGGATGTAAATTGTCACTGCTTATAAAGTTATTTTCACGCCTCTCCATCAAGGCAATATGTCTGCTAAGTGTTAACTTACGCATAAACCTATTTGGGTCTAAAAACAATCGAAAATTATTAGGTAAAGCCGTTGGGCAAAACGAAAGTCCCTTGTAACGGAGTTCTATTACATTTTGCTGTAGTATATAATTAGACAAATTAAAAAGTTTAACGTTCGAATAAGATGGAACATTAGCAGATGTATTAGCGATTTTTAAAAAAATTTTTAAGTGTTTTTCGTTTGACACCCCCCCCCCCCCCCTCTCGATCCTCTGGGGCGATTTTTTTTTCCTTTTTTTATTTGTATATTTTGAGTAGGTGGGAAATAATGTGTAATTCGGTTGGATAATGAATTTGTTACAGGTATCAAACGGGAGTGCCAAACGGGAGTCTAAAAAACTAGTGGTTTCTTCATATGTAGAAAAATTATTAAGAGATAGATATATCTTCCAAACCTTCATGGATGGTAATATCAAGTTTAAGTGTATCATCTTCTGAATATGAAAAGGAAGTGGAAGGAGGATTAATAGTGTTAGGATTAACAAAGTTCGAAGAGGCAGTCCGTGGAAAAACAGAGGTACATACTGCTCCTTCTGAACGTTCACAAATAGGAGGTTCACCAATAGTGCATTTAGGATTGTTACTACCAATTAGGGTACATAATTTTATGACTATTGACGGAAATACAGGTTTCTATTATTTGCTCTGTAACTTTGGTTGATAATTTACCATATTTATCGGCATGTAACACGCATTTTGTAGGCAAAAATTTTTAGCCTAAAGTCTATGTGCGTGTTATACGCCGATAAGCCGCTGCAGTTCAATGATTTAAAGCGGGCGCTTTAAATCAATGAACTGCAGCGGCTTTTGCAGGTACAGAGACCTGCCGTCACTGCCGGCTTCTCTGCCCCTGCCTGTCCTGGGGTCGAGAGACTGCCGGCGCCGCTGCCCCCAATGCCTCCCCCATCCTCGGTTTTTCTGACCCCGCACAAGCCCCCAGGAAAGGCAGGGGGAGAGAGGCCATCGCTGCCCGCTTCTCTCCCCCTGCCTTTCCTGGGGTCTAGAGCCCTGCAGCCGCCACCTCTCTCCCCCCTGGCTATCGGCGCCGCTGCCCCGTTGCCTCCCCCATCCCCGGTTGTATAATTACCTGTTGCTGGGGTCGGGTCCGCGCTGTTTCTGGCCTCCGGTGTGGCATCTCCTGCATCGCTGCTATGCGCTGCGCAATGATGAGTGACGTCACTCGTCATTGCATCTCGCAGCAACGACGCAGGGGACGCCACAGCGCAGACCTGACTCAGGCAACAGGTAATTATAAAACAGGGGATGGGGGAGACAATGGGGCAGCAGCGCCGGCAATGGGTGCCGCTACCCCTTCTCTCCCACTGGCTATCGGCGCCGCTGCCCCATTGCCGTTGCCGCTTCTCTCCCCCTGGCTATCGGCGCCGGCAATGGGGCAGCAGCGCCGATAGCCATGGGTAGAGAAGGGGCAGCGGTGCCGATAGCCAGGGGGAGAGAAGGAGCAGCGGCGCCGATAGCCAGGGGGAGAGAAGCGGCGGCAGCATGGCTCTAGACCCCAGGAAAGGCAGGGAGAGAAGCGGGCAGCGACGGCCTCTCTCCCCCTGCCTTTCCTGGGGGATTCTGCAGGGTCAGAAACAGTGTATCGGGGTATACAAATGCACACACATGCACCCTCATTTTACCAAGGATATTTGGGTAAAAAACTTTTCTTACCCAAATATCCTTGGTAAAATGAGGGTGCGTGTTATAGGCCGGTGCGTGGCATACCCCGATAAATACGGTATTGGTAGAAATGTTATCATAATGTTGTGAAATCATTGGTTCGGATATTTTTCTAGTAATATTATTATTATTTTTAGGTTTAGGGTAATTTGAATTGTAGATCATGCGTCCACTGTGGGGGGACTGTCGAATTTTAGGACGTTTACCCCCAACAATGGAAACAGGATCAACAGGTTTGTAGATAGAAGGCTGTGGTATTGTAGACAATTCAATATTAATACGAGGGGCTGTCACATGGGGACGCGATTCGCCCCAAGTTATGCTAATTTGGTCATGGGGCGATTTGAGTCCCAATTCATGGCACAGTCCCCCCTTTTTAGTTCCCACATTATCTTTTATAGGAGGTTCATTAATGACCTCATTATAATTTGGTCAGGCACTCAAGATCTAGCAAATTAAAATTAAAAAGTTAAATTTTTAAACTCTAATGATTGGGGGTTATTATTTACCCTTCAGGTTTTTGAGGACACCATCGAATTCCTAGATTTATCAATCAAAAACGATGAATCAGGTAAAATAGTCACTGAAACCTTTTTTTTAAAAGTGGACATAAATAGTCTATTAGATTATAATAGTTCACATTATCCCAAGTGGATCAAAAACGTGCCTTATGGTCAATATTTACAGCTCCGAAAAAACTGTACTAATGATTGTGATTTTTTAAAACAATCTAATATCCTACGCAGCCGTTTTTTAGAGAAGGGTTACCCCAAAACCATTTTATCCCAAGCTTTTAATAAAGTTAAGCATATGTCTCAAAAAACGTTGGTACAGGAGAAACATCATTATCAAAAAAACAATTCAGATAATAAAGCGGCGAATATTCCTTACAGATACAATTTCATTATGGATTATAATTGTGCCGCACATAATATTAAATCCATCCTGTCCAAATATTGGTTGATCCTTCGGGATGACCCTATCATGAAAGGAATATTACCCCCACAACCGGGTGTTACCTTTCGCAGATCCCCTAATTTGAGAAATCTTATTGCCCCGAGTAGACTAAAAATTAGTAATGTCCCTCCTGGTCCAACAGCGGCAGTTGCACATTTCCCTGTAAACTTGCCCGTTGCGACTGCTGCTCTCTTATCAGTAACCCTACACACTTTTTTTTTGTTCATTTGTCAATAAAAAAAACATTTACCTTGAAAGGTTATTACAACTTTCCCCAGATCTTTTGCTGTATATCTATTGAGTTGCGGTTGCGGACTTCAATACGTTGGCCGCACAGTTCAGACTGCGGTCACGTATGAATAAACACCGCTCAAACATCACCAATGGATTTATGTTACATAGTTTATCCTGTCATTTTTTATTTAAACATCAAAAATGTGTTGATGAATTAAAGTTATTTGTATTGGAGACAATACCGCTAAATTCTCCAAGCCGCATACAGAAGTTAGATAATAGGGAAGCATTTTGGATATTTACTTTGTCAACTTTGGTTCCGGATGGTTTGAATGAAACCCTTGAAAATGCTCGCTAGGATTATTTTTTATATAATTGAAGATACAACAAAAACATTACTTATGTTTTAAATTTTTATTAATAACTTTTTATAAAACATTTTTTTAGTATTTTGTTATATAAATATATTATTTATATAAATTATTTCTTTCTATGAATTTTTTGTGGTATTGTCTACTGATATAATAACCCTACATATTTTCTCTTATGTATTATTATGTAAATTTTGTATGTTAAAACATATACCGTATGTATGTTCTAGAGATATTGTAAAGGGTTAATGTTTTTCCCATAAGGGGTTAAGCATTTTCCCTATAAAAACCTCACACCTTGTTGTAACCCTTATGTCTCATGAAGCAGAACTTCCGCGAAATGCGTTACATTGTGGGAATAAAGAAAAGCTGCATTTTATCTGATCTCCAGCACCTTCTTGATCTCTGCCTGTTTGGAGGGAATTAATGTATTAATGGCACTCACCACAGTTGTCGTGACTTTATTTTTATTTTCTGCCCTCTGAGCTGATCGGGACACCCCGATTTCGCCGCTGTGGTCCAGATCAGCTACCCTGTGCTAACAGCCAGTGGTTTTAACCTGATCAGAGATTTCCAGCATTAGCCAACCAGCTATGAAGCGCATTCAGCTCCTGAGTGTGCTTCTTAGACCAGGAGTGGGCACAGGGTCTATATTTACACCATGGTTCCTAAAGGAGCTGACTCGAGACCCCCATTAATTCCTGCAAAAAGGACCTCACACATGTAATGCTATGCAGTTAACAATAGTTTGTTTGAAACCGCCTAAGCCACTTAAAGGGCATCTGTCAGATCCCACAAAAAAAAAAAATGTATATGTTACTCAGTACCTAATCATGACCATGTACATGGTCACTTATATTTATTATAAAAATCCCTCTTTTCATTAGCTCACAGTGTTACAGGGGAAGGAGGCATGTCCCTCCTTGTGGTGGTGGGAAGTGATTGGTATGTCTGCTCATGCAGCCTTGTCCATGAGTCATCTCTTGTCCATGAGTCATGGACAAGCCTGATGCTGCTGCAGGACTGGTTATTGTCCCAGTAGGTTTGGAGAACCTTAGTGGTGGGATTTTCAGGAGCCGTTTTATGTGTTAAATATTAAAAAAAAAAATGTTAACAACTATAAAGGTCTTTAATTTTCACCAGTAACAAAATTTTTTTTTTTTTTTTTTTTTTTTTTTTAGTTTTTGGATCTGACAGTGCCCAAATCGAAGCATAATTGCAGTCAAACTGCTTCATAGATCAAAACTACAGTGATCAGGATTCAAATTTGCCTGAGGTCCCATAGACTTACATAGGACTTCCTACAAATCCATATACTGACTGCTGTAGTCGCTGGCTATGAGGTTGCATGAGATTTAAAAAGTTATCCTGTTCTAAGCTGGACCATCTCTTTCTTCATACATATGCTTACAGAATCTAACAATGTGTATGTATTATGGGCATATTAGAGCAGTCTAAGTTTAAGAATACAATCCGATCACTCATGAGTGAATTCTTTATTTCCTTATCTTCTCTATCTGACCCAAACCAATGACCGCTGCTGATGACTGCGGAGCTCCTCCTTTATTTCCTTATCTTCTCTATGTGACCCATACCAATGACCGCTGTGGCCAAAAGTTTTGACACAGACACAAATTTTGGTTTTCGCCACATTTGCTGCTTCAGTATTTTTATATCTTTTAGATGTTTCTATGGTTACTGAAGTACAATTAAAAGCATTCCATAGGGTATTAAAACTTTTATTGATAAATACATGAAGTTTATGAAAATACTCAATATTTACAATATTGACCCTGCTTCTGGACCAAATCCTGACTGATGGCAACCTATTTTTGCCTAATCAGTGCTTGGAGTTTAACACACTGGTGGTAATTTACTAAAGTGACCCAGACAGTTTTATCTTGGATTTTGCACCAAAATTGTGTCGCACGCTTCGGGAGCGAGAATTTGTGACCAAAAAACCCAACTGACTTTCCATTTTATAGGAAAACCTGAAAGTGGGTGTGACCACAGAGAAAAGGGGGTGTAGTCACAAAAAAGGGGGCGTGTTCCCAACGTTTTTGAAATATTCCAACATATTTTCTAATGTTCCCACATAAAACATGGTGGATTTGAGCTCTGAAAACCTGACAGCTGAGAGCAGTTGTAAGAAAAGCAAAACGTAGGGAAAATTTTTTAAACACCATCGAAAAATACACCAATGGGGCAAAAAAAGACAGAAAAAAACAGCACTCAGAGAAGACACAGATCTCTATATGTATATATGCAATCAATTTCAAAGTACCACTCACTTTACCAGGGGTGATATGGAAAAGGAATTATAACCTTTGTCCAAATAGAACCCCGCCTGTCCAGGATAGCTTCAATATGCAGATTCATGCAAGGCACAGCAACATCCAATGGGTATATTTTAATTCTTTAATCACAATGCGTTTCAAAGGTCATAACACCTTTTTCATCAGGCTGGTAAGCCTGATGAAAAAGGTGTTAATTATGACCTTTGAATTCCTTTTCCATATCCCCTCCCTGGTAAAGTGAGTGCTACTTTGAAATTGATTGCATATATACATATAGAGATCTGTGTCTTCTCTGAGCGCTGTTTTCTGTCTTTTTTTTGCCCCATTGATCTATTTCTCACGGACCCTATTCACATGGATCCGGATTACTGAGCGCTCTCCTTCAATTGGATATATGAGAAACATATGAAGTTTTGTCTACTGTACTATACTTTGGTTCTGGCTCTCAGGTGTCTTGTGGGAACTCACCCATTCTGGGTGTAGTTCACCGCATACACCGGGTGAGTTCATTTTATTCTTTTAGGTGATTGGTGTTGGATCTGAGCGCTATTGGGATTTTTTCTGATATATATTTTTATCGAAAAATACACGGCGGGAAAAAGAAAACTCCACTCTAAGGCTGCATTAACGCTACGTTTCGTCCATACGGGGACCGGATGCTGGGGGAAGGGAAAATCGGGCACTCCTCTATCCCAGCCAGACCCGGCCCCCATCTCATTTATTTGAATAAGCCGACCAGGGTGAGATAGTGACTCCAGTCGTCTCATTTTTGCCCTGTATATGGTTTTCTGACTGGACTGAAAACCGGGTACAGGGCAAAAATTTGCTTACTGAAGTCACTATCTGACTCTGGTCAGATGATTCAAATGAATGACATGGGGCTGGGTCCAGCTGGGATACAGGAGCGCCCAGTTTTCCCATCCCCCAGCCGGATCCGATCCCCGTATGGACGAAATGTAGTGTGAATGCAGCCTTAGTAAATCAGGGCCAGTGTCTCAGGTTTATCAAAATGTGCGAGTCAAAACAAGAGAGACTGGGGGAGATTTATCAAAACCTGTGGAGAGGAAAAGTTGACGAGTTGCCCATAGAAACCAATCAGCTTGCTTCTTTTAATTTTCCGGAGGCCTTGTTAGGGTAGGGTGACATGCAGTGAATCCACAGCATATTTGACACTGCAGATGCACTACTGACTGTCCCTAGAGTGAGCCTCCTGCTGTGCCCTTGTGTCCTGCTTTGTCTGCTGTTAGTAGCAATCCGCCACCACGAGCAGAGACACAGTGATCTGCGAGTTGCACACTCATGTGCAGTGTAGTCACAGGCATTGCGGTCGGCCAACCAGCTCCCTGAGCTAGGCCAAGAGCAACCGTGATGTCTGTAAGTACACAGCGCATGCGATCACTGTGTGTCTGCTCGTAGCATCAGATTGCTGCTATGAGCAGACAAAGCAGGACACACGGGCACAGCAGGAGGCTCACCCTAGGGACGATCAGTAGCGCATCCGCAGCGTCAAATGCGGATGCCCTACGTGTGACCCTACTCTTAAGAGTGTAAGAAGCGATCTGATTGGTTGCTATGGGCAACTGGTCAACTTTGCCTCTCCACAGGTTTTGATAAATCTCCCCCATTGTACCCACAGCAACCAATCACAGCTCAGCTTTAACTTTACCAGAGCTCGTTAAGATAGTAAAGCTGAGCTATGATTGGTTGTTCTGGGCATAATCTCTCCAGTTTTTCTCTGACATATGTTGACAAATCACAGCCAATTTTTGTGTCTTTGTATGTCCATCCAGTTTCTAAAGATTGACCACAGGTTCTCAATGGGTCTGAGGAGCCATCTGGCCATGGACCCAAAATTTCAATGTTAAGGAATTGCAGCAGCCAGACATCAGTAAATGCACAGTGAGCAAAAGGGTTTTGAAGGCAGGACGATCACATGGAGCAAGAAAATTCTCACAAAAAAATTAAGGGACAATGGGCTACTACATGTGGCGAGACATTACCCACAATCAGTAGCCTCTCTGTGAAGTGGAGCCAATTGTCCAAACCAGTACAGCTAGGAACAGGTTACCAATTTATTACAAAGTGGTCTCTGTTGCACATGGGAAGATGCTGGCATGCATTGAAAGGGGTACTCCGGCGCTAAGACATTTTATCCCCTATCCAAAGGGGATAAGATTCCTGATTGCGGAGGTCCCGCCACTGGGGACCCCCGTGATCTTGCACGCAGCACCCCGATACAATCAGTCTGCGGGTCTGATGACTGTTGATCACGGGGCCGGAGCATTGTGACGTCATGGCCCTGCCCCCCGTGTGCCGTCACGCTCCGCCCCCTCAATGCAAGCCTATGGGAGGGGGCATGACAGCTGTGAGGGGGCGTGATCGCCAGTCATCAGACCCAGAGCGAACATGCTTCGGGCACTGATTGTAACGGGGTGCTGCGTGCAAGATCGCGGGGTCCCCAGCGGCGGGACCCCTGCGATCAGGAATCTTATCCCTTATCCTTTGGATAGGGGATAAGATGTCTTAGCGCCGGACTACCCCTTTAAGGTAGACATGGTAAATAATGGATAGACAAGGGTGTGTAAGACTTTCTGCAGTGGGACACACTTATTTTTTTATATGGTCTTTCATATGGTCTTTTAGCTTTGTAATGCATTTTAATACTCCACAGCAATACAAAGCCTTTTAAAACAAAATTAAAAAAAGATTTGTTAGGAGTGTAAAGTGAGTATTTATATATCACCTTCCTAATTTGTTATACGTTACATGCCATTTCTTGAATTTACTTCATTTAAATCATGGTAAAAGTATATGGCATCCATCAGATGTAGGGTCCTATAGGAAAAGCACACCTGCCTGGTTCATGTTTTTAAAAAATTTTTTTTTTTTACTGCATCTAGTGTAATGGAATAGCACACACCGCGCTTTCAGGACACATCCCTGTGTCCTGAAAGATGTTTTCGGGACACAGGGATGCACTCTAGGAGATCCCCCATGTTTACTTTAAAAACACAGGGGCCGCCGGGAAGGTGGCGCACGCAGGGACGTCACTGACGCCGTGCGTGCGCCCATAGCAGCGGAGGAGCGGGGCAGCGATGAGGACGTGCGCTGGCCAGCTAGGTAAGTGTTACCAGTCCGACCACCGCTCCTTCGGTCCCGGGACTTACTGCTATGTCCGGAGGCTGTGTGTCTGTGGGGGAACTATACTGCACCTAATGTGGGGGAACATACTGCACCTAATGTAGGGAGCTATACTGCACCTAATTTGTGGGATCTATACTGCACCTAATGTGGGGAAACATGCTGCACCTAATATGGGGGAACTATACTGCACCTAATGTGGGGAGCGTTACTGCACCTAATGTGAGGAGCTATACTGCACCTAATGTGGGAGATCTATACTGCACCTAATGTGGGGGAACTATACGCACCTAATGTGGGGGGAATATACTGCACCTAATGTGGGGGGAACTATACTGCACCTAATGTGGGGGAACTATACTGCACCTAATGTGGGGAACTGTACTGCACCTAATGTGGGGGAACATGCTGCACCTAATGTGGGGAGCTATACTGCACCTAATTTGGGGGATCTATACTGCACCTAATGTGGGGGTACATGCTGCACCTAATGTGGGGAGCTATACTGCCCCTAATGTGGGGGAACATTATACTGCACCTAATGTGGGGAACATTATATTGCACCTAATGTGGGGAACATTATATTGCACCTAATGTGGGGGAACATTATACTGCACCTAATGTGGGGGAACTGTACTGCACCTAATGTGGGGGAACTGTACTGCACCTAATGTGGGGGAACTGTACTGCACCTAATGTGGGGGAACTGTACTGCACCTAATGTGGGGGGAACTGTGCTGCGTACTTAAAGTGGTAGTCAACTAATAATATATATAAGTGTGCATAGGAATTTGTTCATGTTTTGATATCTATGGTCCAGCCCTCCAACGGTCTGAGGGACCGTGAACTGGCCCCCCGTTTAAAAAGTTTGAGGACCCCTGAGTTACATGGTTTGCTTGTGGTTTATTACTATGTTGGTGGATGTCATGTTAAGTGTCATACAGGTTCAAAATGATATTACCTTGATTGTTTTGTTTCTTCACAGATAACTGGAAGCAATGGATCTGACCATATCCCTACTAGTAATGTATGCCAGTGAAAGAAGAAAGGCAAGACAGCAAGTTTCTATCAGCAGCCGAGGTCCTTCTGGTAATGGCGGACATCAACAATCATGTTTTGTCCGTTATTAACCCTCAGATATTGTGATCAATATGGATCATGGCTTCTGTGGCAATGATTGCTATAAATAGTCCCCTATGAGGACATAAAAAATATAAAATAGTAAAAAAAAAAGTTAAATCTGCAGATCAAGGCGCAAAAAATGAAGCCATTTATATGGAAAAATTTGAAAGTTATTGGTGAGCAAAATAGGGCAATTTTAACATCGTAAGGACGCAGTGCCTACCTGTTCGCCCTTTGCCTGCTCCCGCGATATAACACGGGGTCACTACCGATAGCCTGGACCCGTGGCTAATACCGGACATCACTGATCGCGGTGCTGCCTGTGTATTAACCCTTTAGATGAGGCGATCAAAGGTGATCGCTGCTTCTAAAGTAAAAATTCCTAGCAGCTCAGTCGGGCTGGTCGGGACCACCGCGGTGTCCCGATCAGCTGTTAGGACACGAGCAAGCTTTATACTGCAGGTGCAGGATGTACATATACCTCCTGTGTCCTTAAGAGGTTTTTCATACTGTACCTTCAAACTTTGTAGAAATGTGTTGTTCTGCGTGAAGAGGTCATAACTTAATATAGCAGCCTTGTATTACTTTGAATTTAGGTGGTTATAGGATTACATCCCTGTATGACTGCCGAGTGAGTAATCTGGCAACCCTATAAGTAGCATGGTAACATTCTAAGAGTCATATTCAGTAGTCACTATTATTAGTGAACTGAGCCACACAAGACTTCCTCCTGATCCACATTTCTTCTTTCCATAACTAGTAGCGAGAGATCTGCCTGTTCTGTTTTCACACTGTCTCATAGTTTGATGAGGTTTTCCTGCAGTAGCATAATAGGACCAGCAGACCAAGGACTACGATGCTCAAGATGACCACAACAATGGTCAGTCTGACAACAGCACCTGAAGAAAATCACAAAATTGTTTAAGACAACCATACATATATTTTATCATTACAAAACAAAGTATCTCATATAGTATGCTTTTTGATAGCCTAAATATAATTTGCATTTTCTTGTACATCCAGTGTTGTTATTAGCATTTCTGGTGCCAGTTGCCAAAATGGAGAAGATAAGGACCAGGTTTGGATGGCTCACCAAACGGCCCTGGAGGTCCAGCAAAAGGCCCTATTTGGAGCTACTTACTTGCCAATAAGGTCTCCTATGGGCTGATTCATAAATAATGTATGAGACCCTAATGATACTATATGTCATGTGTCTGCAATCATTGCAAAAGTTTACAATATAGATAGCAATCTATTTTATATAGTGTTTTCCAGAGGTGGCCAGTAGAGGGATTAGTAGTGTTATTGTTAAAGTACATATGAGACAACAAATGCCTGCAGAGCTTAAAGGGGTACTCCACTCCTCAGCATTTGGAACAAACTTCCGAACGATGGAGCCGGCCCCGGGAGCTCGTGGCATCAAAGCCCCGCCCCCTCATGACATCACACCCCACCCCCTTAATGCAAGTCTGTGGGAGACGCCCTCTCCCATAGACTTGCATTAAGGGGATGGGGTGTGATGCCATGAGGGGCGGGGTTATGACGTCACGAGCTTCCGGCTCCAGTGTTCGGAGCAGTTTGTTCCAAACGCTGAGCAGCGGAGTACCCCTTTAACCATTTAAGGCTAGGTTCACATTACCATTTGCAGCCAACCTATTCAGGGTCCTGATTGGTTCTTCTTTTTTTTTTTCTTGAGCCAAACAGACCCTGAAATTGGTCGTAATGCCAGATCCTGACCCCATTCACTTGCATGGGGTCTGTTAGTGATTTGGTAATTTTACAGGAGTTTAGCGGAGAAAAAATAGTGCTTGCACTATTTTTTTCTCAACTAAATTTGACGGAGCTCGACATAACGGAGCCTGAAGGCAATGGGAACAAACTGAACTCATATGGCTTTCATTAATATCAATATTCATCATATAATTCTTAATAAAATCAGGTTTTTCTAACCTAAGAATTTAGTAAACTACAATTTTCAAGGTAAAGAACTGATGGGCTTCAGATTAATTTTCTAGAGAGCTTATGGTATTTTTACAAAGCAGCCAATTTGTACAAACAGATGTAGAGCATGGGGGGAAACTGATATGCTTTCCATTATAGTGAGGTTATCAGCACCCAAAACTGCACCCAGATTCTCAGCACCCAAAACTGCTTCTGGGCAGTAAGGGATTAACCTGTGCGGAGGGATCAGACTAGGAACGTCTGCTCCATTCTGCATCTAGATCACTGTGGCCACGATGATTTTGTATGTGCAAACAGCACCACAGCCAATATGAAGTGAAATCTCTCTGCTCACGAAGAGGGGGTCTAGATGTACAGTGGAGCTCCGTTCTGCAGCAGAGGAAGATAAGCTCAGGGTGCATTTAGGACATACAGTACAGACAAAAAATTTGGACACACCTTCTCATTCAAAGAGTTATCTTTATTTTCATGACTATGAAAATTGTAGATTTACACTGAAGGCATCAAAACTATGAATTAACACATGTGGAATTATAGACATAACAAAAAAGTGTGAAACAACTGAAAATATGTCATATTCTAGGTGGAAATTGTCCCCAAGTGCAGTCACAAAAACTATCAAGAGCTACAAAGAAACTGTCTCACATGCGGACCGCCCCAGGAAAGGAAGATCAAGAGTCACCTCTGCTGCGGAGGATAAGTTTATCCGAGTCACCAGCCTCAGAAATCGCAGGTTAACAGCAGCTCAGATTAGAGACCAGGTCAATGCCACTCAGAGTTCTAGCAGCAGACACATCTCTAGAACAACTGTTAAGAGGAGACTGTGTGAATCAGGCCTTCATGGTAGAATATTTGCTAGGAAACCACTGCTAAGGACAGACAACAAGCAGAAGAGACTTGTTTGGGCTAAAGAACACAAGGAATGGACATTAGACCAGTGGAAATCTGTGCTTTGGTCTGATGAGTCCAAATTTGAGATCTTTGGTTCCAACCAATGTGTCTTTGTGCGACGCAGAAAAGGCGAACGGATGGACTCTACATGCCTGGTTCCCACCGTGAAGCATGGAGGAGATGGTGTGGGGGTGCTTTGCTGGTGACACTGTTGGGGATTTATTAAAAATTGAAGGCATACTGAGCCAGCACGGCTACCACAGCATCTTGCAGTGGCATGCTATTCCATCCGGTTTGCATTTAGTTGGACCATCATTTATTTTTCAACAGGACAATGACCCCAAACACACCTCCAGGCTCTGTAAGGGCTATTTGACCAAGAAGGAGAGTGATAGGGTGCTGCGCCAGATGACCTGGCCTCCACACTCACCAGACCTGAACCCAATGAAGGCAAAAGGGCCAACAAGTGCTAAGCATCTCTGGGAACTCCTTCAAGACTGTTGGAAGATCATTTCAGGTGACTACCTCTTGAAGCTCATCAAGAGAATGCCAAGAGTATGCAAAGCAGTAATCAAAGCAAAAGGTGGCAACTTTGAAGAACCTAGAATATGACATATTTTAAGTTGTTTCACACTTTTTTTTGTTATGTCTATAATTCCACATTGTTAATTCATAGTTTTGGTGCCTTCAATATGAATCTACAATTTTCATAGTCATGAAAATAAAGAAAATTCTGAATGAGAAGGTGTGTCCAAACTTTTGGTCTGTACTGTAGAACCCCCCCAGGCTCCTTTGAATGCAAATCTTGCCTGACAAAGACAGTTCTGGAATTCTTCCATTTCGTATTTACTGTGAAAGTGTATAACTTAAGGGGAAACTCTGGAAAATGATTGTTTTTTGTTTGTTTGCTGATATCATGCACACTCACCAGCACTAGTCCTTCAGCCCCAGCACAGTGGCATCTATGCGTTTCATTACTGTAACTAACCTGGCCATTTGATAACCACAGAAAATCTGTGTTTTTTTTTTATTTTTTTATTATTATATTTGTACAGTGCAAATAACTAGTACACACAGTTAATTTTATTTTATTACTATTTAGCATGATTATAATCCTTCATATGCATTACATCATGCTATGCTGAATTTTAGAAAATTTAATAAAAAAATAATTTTACAAGAAAATCACAATGCTTAATGTGTTAGAGGAAGTGGTCAGTCTTGTGTCAGTTGACTTCCTATGAACTACAGGATGATATAATCACCAGATTCCCAACTGACAGTTCCCAGACTCCTCCCCTTCCCACTCAGCTCCATCTGTATACTGTTGGTGATATCTTTATAGGATCAAGTTATCACCTCTTAGGCTGTTCATATCTTGCATTTTTGCAGCATTTTTTTCTGTTTTAGCTGTGATTTTCCCATGGCAAAAATTGTGCTATTTACTGCATTTGTGCACATCATGGTAAAAACATGTTTTATATATATACAGCAATAAAAAAAAAAAAAATCATCAGAAAATAAACCTGCCAAAACGATGTTAAAATGTACAAAAACATGTGAATACAGCCTTAAGACTTCAGATCTTTTTAAAACACCTCAATTGTGATTACATGTCAAATCACTTTTGCCTCATGGCAATATTTCTCTAAAAACATACTTTGAATGAAATATGAAGAAAGCACGTTGGTCGGCATTTATGATTGTAAGTGAAGCATTTTTCTACACCTTTTTTTGTGTGCAGGTAATGTGTAGGAGCGCCAAATTTATTAAATGGTCGCAGAGCATTTGATAAATTTTGTGCAGGTCACATTTTCTGAAATTTCTCTCTTCACATACAGCAAAAAGCTAAGTCTGGGCTGGTGTTGTTTTAGAGACTTTTCAGTGGCTCAGCGCCTTTTTTGCACCTTTTCACAAAAAGGCGCAGTTTATAAAACCGTTCCATATCATGTGTATTGCCAAAATCAGTGGATTGCAACTCAAAATCAGCAGAAATGTATTAACACACAAAAAAAACAGTCTAAAGACAATGATAAATGTTGGCCATTAAAACTACATGAAGTGTGACACCGACCCACTTATGAGTCTCAGTTGTTTAGGCTTCTGGTTTCTAGAGTCTAGCTGGTCAATAGGTTGGCTTCATTAGGTGAATTATACTCCACCACTTCTCTCTGCAAATCCAGAGGATTCATGGGAAATCAACATGAGAAAATAATTTGTTCTCTAAATCAGAAACCAAGATGGCTTAAAACCCATGCCTGCCACATCAGCTAAAACGGGTAAGCACAAGGCATGCACACGAACCTCTACCTTATTCTCTAATTAAAGCCTATGCTGCACTAAAAGTACAGAAGAGAGCTTCTTTACCCCCTTAAGGACCACGGGCATACGGGTACGCCCTGATTCCCTGGTACTTAAGGACCAAGGGCATGCCTGTACGCCCGTGGCAATTTCGCACCGGGCATTGACCGGACCGGGATGCCTACTGATATCATTTAGCAACCCCCCCCCATGTCGGCGATCAATTCAGATCTGCGATTTGTGGCGATTCAGGGCTGATCGGCTCTCTGGTGACCCGATCACCCGGAAAATAGGGATGATCGGAGCGAGGACCAGGGACCGGCGGCAGAAAGGAGGAGTAGGCAAGTGGAGGCAGCAGTGGTGGCGAAGTCAGAGGCAGCAGTGAAGATCACTGTAAAGTGATCTTCACTGCTGCTTCTAGGAGTTTCAAAACTAAAACTCCCAGCATGCCCAGACAGCCTTTGGCAGACTGTGTCCTTCCAGATGTTTCAAAACTACAACTCTCAACATGCCCAGACAGTCCAGGCATGCTGGGAGTTCTGTAACATCTGGCCCTTGAGATGTTGCAAAACTACAACTCCTTGGAGACCACTATACAACTCCTTGCACTCTTTGGAGACCACTATACAGTTGTGTCCCAACTGTAGCGCTCCAGATGTCAATTCAAAGCATGCCGAGGCTGTCCAGGCATGCTGGGAGTTGTAGTTCGGCAACATTTGGCCCTTCAGATGTTGCTGAACTACAACTCCCAGCATGCCTTGCCATGCTTGAAGTTGAAGTTTTGCAACATCTGGAGGGATACAGTTTGGAGACCACTACACAGTGGTCTCCAGACTGTTCTCCACCAGTTTTTGTATAACTACAACTCCCAACATGCCCTTCGGCTGTCTGGGCATGCTGGGAGTTATAATTTTGCAACAACTGGAGGCACACTGGTTGGGAAACATTGTCTGTTTCTTAACTCTGTGTATCCCAACCTGTGTGCCTCCAGCTGTTGCAAAACTATAACTACCAGCATGCACTGACAGGCCATGCATGCTGGGAGTTGTAATTTTGCAACAGCTGGAGGCACACGGATTGGGAAACACTGAGTTAGGAAACAGACAGTGGTGCGGAAACACTGCGGTACTCTGTTACCTAACTCAATGTTTCCCAACCAGTGTGTGTCTAGCTGCTGCATAACAACAACTCCCAGCATGCATGGTCTGGGAGTTGTAATTTTGCAACAGCTGAAAGTTTGCCCTCCCCCTAAGGGTACATTCACACGGGCGGGGGTTTACAGCAAGTTTCCCGCTTCAAGTTTGAGATGCGGCAAATTTTCCGCTGCAACTCAAACTCCCAGCGGGAAACTCTCTGTGAACCCCCACCGTGTGGATGTACCCTAAAGACACTACACTACACTAACATAAAATAAAGAGTAAAACACTACATATACACTAAACCCTTACACTGTCAACCCCCCCCCTCCCAATAAATATTAAAAACATCTTGTACAGCAGTGTTTCCAAAACAGAGCCTCCAGCTGTTGCAAAATAACTCCCAGTATTGCCGGACAGCCATTGACTGTCCAGGTATGTTGGGAGTTTTGCAGCAGCTGGAGGCACCCTGTTTGGGGAAAGTTGACATACAGTATTTTTGGTGGAGGAGGCAAGTGTAACGCTTGCATCTGGGTACACCCCTATGAAAATACCTAATTTAGGCCTCAAATGCGCATGGCGCTCTCTCACTTCGGAGCCCTGTCGTATTTCAAGGCAACAGGTTAGGGCCACACATGGGGTATCTCTGTACTCGAGAGAAATTGCATTACACATTTTTCTGGGCTTTTTCTCCTTTTACCCCTTATGAAAAGGTAAAGTTGGAGTCTACACCAGCATGTTAGTGTGAAAATTTTTTATTTTTTACACTAACATGCTGGTGTTGCCCCATACTTTTCATTTTCAGAAAAGGTCAAAGGAAAAAAAGACCCCCATATTTGTAACACAATTTCTCCCAATAAAGGAAATACCCAATATGTGGACATAAAGTGCTCTTCGGGCGCACAACATGGCTCAGGAGTGAGAGAGCACCATGTACATTTGAGGCCTAAATTGGTGATTTGCATAGGGGTGGCTGCTGGTTACAGCGGTTCTGATATAAACGCAAAAAAAAAAAAACACATGTGACCCCATATCGGAAACTACACCCCTCAGGGGATGTAACAAGGGGTACAGTGGGCATTTATACCACACAGGTGTCTGACAGATTTTTGGAATAGTGGTCCGTAAGGGTACATTCCCACACGGCGTATTTGCTGCGTATTTTATTTTCCCTGTTGAAGTCAATGGGTAGGAAAATACGCAGCACCTAATACGCAGCAAAATATGCCACGTGGGAATGCACCCTAAAAATGAAAAATTTAATTTTTCATTTGCACAGCCCACTGTTGCAAAGATCTGTCAAATGCCAATAAGTGTGTAAATGCTCACTGCACTCCTTGTTACGTACTGTGATGGGTGTAGTTTCCGAAATGGGGTCACATGTGGGGGGGTCCACTGTTCTGGCACCATGGGGGCTTGGTAACCACACATTCCAAGCAAATACTCTCTCCAAAATTCCATTGTCGCTCCTTCCCTTTTGATCCCTCTAGTGCACCCACAGAGCACTTTGCATCCACATATGAGATATTTCCTTACTCGAGAGAAATGGTGTTACATTATATATATATATTGTGACAGTGTGGCAAGGAAAGCTTGTATTTCCCTAGCTGATCCTGGAGGAACCTCCACCTTGGGCCTAATCAGTGTGGCAGCAGAGAGTGGAAGTTTGTTTTAGGGTACGTTCCCACACGGCGTATTTTGCTGCGTATTTGCTGCGTATTTGGTGCTGCGTATTTTCCTACCCATTGACTTCAACAGAGAAAATAAAATATGCAGCAGCAAATACGGTGTGGGAATGTACCCCTACAGCGTATTTTACGCTGTGGATCTGCCGCTGAAGGTCCTCTGTATTCTGCCTTTACATGTGCCTGCTGGGAGCGACAATACACGTGCGATGTGCAAGTCGCTGCGCATGTGCGGTGTACTCGCACACATCGCGGCCGCTCCCCCTGCTCTATGAGCTAGGCCAAGAGCTGCGAGTACACTGCGCATGCGTGTGGTGACTCGCACATCGCAGTGTGTCTGCTCTTAGTGGCATATTGCATAAAGGCAGCTTAAAGAGGTCCTTCAGCGGCAGATCTGCAGCGAAATGCATGCTGTAAATCCGCTCATTTGAATGTACCCATAGGCTAAGTTTCTACTTGTTTTTTTGTGGCCCAAAAAAAACGCCAAAAAAAAAACGCCACAGCATTTTCCTGTGTTTGCCATTTTTTTCTTAAGTTTTTTCTGGTGTTTTTTTGCCTTTCAGTGGAAATTGCATTTTTGGCCCCTTTTACGTTTTTTTCAAAAAAATTTGGGTACCAAAAAAAATAAAAATAAAAAAAAGATGCAGTAGTGATGAAAACTAATTTATTTAAGGAAATTCATATTTTTTATAATTAAATTTTTATTCATTTTTAAACAGGGATCAATTTATGTGGGAGGGCAGGACACTGAAAATGTAGCCGACAATTATAAACATTTAGTGTGTGTGTGTGTTTTTTTAACTTTTTATTTTTTATATTTTTTAGGTAGTGCTACTACTTCCAGCATGGAACACAGAGCAGAGATGCGAGCACAGGAGAAAGCCGCTCCGCACCTCAGGGATGAAGGATGATCACTGCAGGTGTCAGGAGTGATGCCTGCTGTGATCTGTCCTTAACTGCAGGTACTACTGCTCCCAACACTGTGCTCCATGCTGTGAACTGTAGTACCTGCATTAATAGTCAGATCGCAGTGAGTGTCACTCCTGACAACCGCTGTGATCCTCCTGTATAATGTATAGACGTGGCCGGACGCTCTTCTATGGTTCCCTGCACTGACGTATATATACACCTATTCATATTTCCCACAGAGAGTTGTGATTGGCTGGAACCATCTGGCCAATCACAGCTCTCTGTGGGAAATATGAATAGGTGTGTATATATATGGCAGTGCAGGGGACCATAGAAGAGCTGCATCTATAAATTATACAGGAGAATCGCAACGGGTATCGGAAGTACAGGTACTACTACTCCCATCATGGAACAGTGTGATCCATGCAGGGAGTAGTAGTACTATCTAAAAAATGTTTTAAAAAGTGAAAAACACACACACACTACATTTTTTATTATTGTTGGCTACATTTTTAGGTCCCTGCCCGCACACATAAATTGATTGATCTCTGTTTTAAAAAATTTTTTTTTAAAAGATACATTTCGTTAGATACAATTTTTTCCATCACTACTGCACCATTTTAATGGTACCCTATGAAATATTATTAAAAAAAGGTATCTCCATCACTTTTTTGTATCGCTAAAGTCCAAAAAAGAATAAAAACCACCTGCAAAATTGCCAAAGTTAAAACCCACTTGTCATTTTTCTTGGTGTTTTTTTTACTCCCATAGACTTCTATGGGAGAAAAGCGCCACGATTTCAGGGTAAAAAACGCCATAGGCTCAACATGCTGCAACTTTGCAAAACCGCCAAGGAGCTGAAAAAGAGTGAAAAAAACGCCAAAAGGATAAAAAAAAAAAAAAACGCCTAACTGAAAAATGCTAAGTAGAAAAAGAATTTTGCGATTTCTCATTGATTTACAGCTATCATCTGGCTGCAGCGTTTTTCAATGAAAAAACACCATGGGGGCCGTTTTGGCATTTTTGGGGGAAAAACGCACAAAAAAAACAAGTAGATACTTAGCCTAAAAAGCTGAAAAACAGAATAGTCTGGGCTCTCCCTTAGACAGAAGTGGCTGTTAGAGGAGGAGACACCATGTCTGTTGCCTTGCGGGCACAGCAAGGGCTGCAAAGGACACAAGTGTGGACTCCCTGAGAGGGAGCAATGGCTCTCTGGTAACATACAGCAGTCCTGTGTGTATCAGAACTTTTATTTTGTTTCAGTCTGAACTGTCGCTGATTTTGTTTTCCTGCCAATAAACCTGACCGAGTGTCAGACTGAAAGAAGTTGGTTGTTGGAGTGGAAAAACATGCTCCTTTGACCAAAAAGGGGCGATCCCTAGAGCTAAATCCTTACCATAGATATATATTAGTCACTAATCATGTATGAACTGTAATACTCACCTTTGAGATATATATATATTATATATATATATATATATATATATATATATATATATATATATATGTTTCTTTGTAATGTTAAATAATATATATGTAAAGAGTAGTCTCTGGTGACATCTTGTGGTCGTATGGGGAACTACATTAGAGTTTAGGTAATATGGGGAAAGTTCACATGCGCATGCACGGAGTGCTCAGGTAGAAGTGAGACGCTAAAGTGACTAGGTAGGGTGGAATCTGTCACAGCATCGGGACCTCTGTGTCCGGGACTTGGTGCGTGTGCCAATTGGAGGAACTCCTAGTTAAATACAGGGGCTTATGAGGGTAACATCATTTCCTGATGAAGTTGTTAACACCTACGAAATGGCGTTGAGGAGGCACGGGGGTCCCCATACGACACACTACCATGTGCAATCCAGGTAATGAAGTTGTAATATAACAATTAATTGGTATACTATGTTTAATGTGAGGTCTATTGAGTATTACTGGTATTGGAGTGTGGTCTAATCTAGCCATCTAAGTATTGTGTTCGCATGGTATATTCCCTGTGCCATTTTTTCTGGAGTATATGTTTTTTAAAAGTGTTAGGGATTTTGTCTGTCTGTTGTTTTTTGTATTTTTTGATATTGACATTTAATAAAGTAATATATTTTATGGATAAATAACACGTGTAACAATTATATAATTGTTTTGGTGGTGGTACCTGTCAGTTATTCTGATTTCTGGGGAAGAGTGTAGGCTATTACAACTTTATATAAGTCTGAGACTGTGAGAAACAAGATTCTCTGGTCTGATGAAACCAAGATTAAAATATGGCCTACATTTCTAAGCATCATATCTGGAAGATATGTTCATCACCTGGCCAGTACCATCCCTACAGTAAAGCATTGTTGGATGGTTTATCATGCTGTGGGGTGTTTTTTTCAGGAGCTGGGACAGGTGCCCAGTAAGACACCGATTTTAAAATGAATGTAATTTACAAACATGATCATATGCACAGTGTTGTCATTTGTCAAAAAAACCTTGAGTGGCCCAGCCAGAGTCTTGACTTGAACCCAATTGAACAACTCTAAATAGATATATAATGTTGTCCCATTACATTTTCTCTGCAACTGAGAATTTTTGATAATGAAAATACTTTAAATGGGCACTGTCATGAAATCAAAAAATTGATATGTTGTAGTACTTAAGTACTACAACATATCTCTAATATACTTTAATAAAAAAAAAAAGTGATTTTAAAACAGTTTAAAATCACTTTTAAATTCGGCCACTAGGGGTCGCCCTCCTAGTGGCCGAATCCATTCGGCAGTGACGTCACTAATGAATTTCGACTCGTTGAAGCCTGGCAACGAGTCGGAATTCATTCACTGCGGTGCTCGCTCCCGCCTGTCAATCAGACAGGCGGGAGCGAGTGCTTTGAAGGAAGAGAACGCGTGCAGGCTCCCTGGCCTCGCACGCCGGCCCCGGCGACAGGTAAAATTCTCAATGTGACTGTTTTCAATGCTTATGCTTTTGCGGGGGGGAGAGGAGGGGGGGGGGGGGGTAGTGGGTTGAGCGGTGCAGCGGGGCCAGGGGGGTTGCGGGCTATACAGTATGCCTCCATTTGTTTCCCCACTACAACTCCCAGCATGCCCTGACAGCCAATAGATGTCAGGGCAAGCTGGGAGTTGTAGTGGGGAAACAGCTGGAGGGACACTGAATAGGTGAACTAAGGGGGGGTTGGGAGTGGGTTGAGCGCACAAGGCGGCCGGGGGGTTGCAGGCTGCGCAGCGGGGAGCGGGATGTGCGGCCAATAGATGTCAGGGCAAGCTGGGAGTTGCAGTGGGGAAACAGCTGGAGGCGCCCTGTATAGGTGAACTACGGGCGGAAGTGTCGGCCCCAGCAGGCATCAGTGACGTGGTGCCTGCTGGGGAAGTCTGCCTGGTAGTGAGCACACTACCAGGCAGACAAAAAGGCATTTTTAATATGTAAAAAAAAAAAAAATTTAAGGCAGGGAGGGGGTTAGGGATAGATGGGTAATAGGCAGGGACAGAAAAAAGAAAAAAAGTGATGGTGGGAGATACCCTTTAAAGGTTGTAGTGTATGTTAATGATTCTTATAGATTGTTATAAAGAAGTCAAAACACTGTAAACTTCTTATTATGCCTTGATAACATACAGCTATATATAGGTTCAATATCTTTCAGGGTGACTTAAGAATCCGGAGGACCTGATATCCATGATGAGACAAGGTATTTTGGTTAATAAGTAGTTATGGATGGCACTGCACTGCTTTTCTAAATAATCCAATCTACATGGTGATATTAAAAGTGTGATCATACCTGAGCCTTTATTTTCATCTACCTCAGCTCCACATTCTTTCTCCCAGTCTTCTACAATTATTGAAGATGTCAGCTCAGTAAAGTTTGCCAAAGGACATGATGAAGAGCAACCGGGTAAAGTAATCAAGTATGGATCTACCGATGAGTCATTCCGGTAATACATTTCAACAGTGTATTCGCTGTTAAAAAATAATGGTAATAAAAATATTTTAATAATCATATTATACAGTGTACAACATAATTGCAGTGTATTGCAAGATTCATTCTTAATACTAATCTATATATGTATAAAACTCAACGTGTGTGTGTGTGTATGTATGTGTATATGTTCCACAAAAACTTCCAAACGGCTAAAGATATTAACATGAAACTTGGCACACATGTTACTTATATGTCAACAACAAACATAGGATAGGTGATTTAACCCTTACCCACCCCCATTTGCCAGGTCGGGGTTTTTGTTTAAAGTCCCATACAAGTCTATGGGAAATATATGTTACTGCATTACTTCCAAACGGCTGGAGATATTTCGATAATACTTGGTCACATGTTACTTATATGTCCACTTAAAATATAGGATAGTTAATTTAACCCTTAACCCCCATTTGTGAGGGTCAGAGTTTTTGTTTAATGTCCCATGCAAATCAATGGGAAGTGTATGTTCTCACATAACTTCAGTACAGCTGGACATATTTCAATACCTGGTAAACATATTACGGGTCAGGATATGAGGACGGGATGGGAGGTCGAGTTAGGAGGTTGAGTTAGGAGGACGGGATAGGAGGTCGAGATAGAAGGTCAGGATAAGAGGTCAGGATTTGAGGACGGGATAGGAGGACAGGATATGAGGACGGGATAGGAGGTCTAGATAGGAGGACGGGATAGGAGGTCGGGATAGGAGGACGGGTTTGTAGGACGGGATTGGAGGAAGGGATAGGAGGATGGGGTAGGAGGTCGGGATAGGAGGTCGAGATAGGAGGACGGGATAGGAGGTCGGGATAGAAGGTTGGGGTATGAGGAAGGGATATGGGGTTGGGATATGACAACAATATATGAAGTCTAAAGCTTCCTCCTTTGTTGATTTTCCTCTCCAACAAGGATGAGGAAGGAAAAAGCGGGCAACGCCGGGTACTCAGCTAGTCTATATATATATATAAAACTCAACGTGTGTGTGTATGTATGTATGTGTGTATGTTCCACAAAAACTTTCAAACGGCTAAAGATATTAACATGAAACTTGGCACACGTGTTACTTATATGTCAACAACAAACATAGGATAGGTAATTTAACCCTTACTCACCCCCATTTGCCAGGGGCGGGGCTTATGTTTAAAGTCCCATGCAAGTCAATTTGAAATATTTGTTACCGCATAACTTCCAAACGGCTGGAGATATTTCGATAATACTTGTTCACATGTTACTTATATGTCGACTTAAAATATAGGATAGTTAATTTAACCCTTAACTACCACCATGTGTGAGGGTCGGGTTTTTGTTCAAAGTCCCATGCAAATCAATGGGAAATTTATGTTCCTATATAATTTCCGTATGGCTGGAGCTATTTCAATACCTGGTACACATATTACGGGTCGGGATATGAGGACGGGATCGGAGGTCGGGATCTGAGGTCGGGATAGGAGGTCGAGATAGGAGGTCGAGATAGGAGGTCGAGATATGAGGACGGGAAAGGAGGTTGGGATAGGAGGACGGGATAGGAGGTCTGGATAGGAGGTCGAGATATGAGGACGGGAAAGGAGGACGGGATAGGAGGTCGGGATAGGAGGACGGGATAGGAGGTTGAGATAGGAGGTCGAGAAAGGAGGACGGGATAGGAGGTCAGGATAGGAGGTCGGGATAGGAGATCGAGATTGGAGGACGGGATAGGAGGTCGAGATAGGAGGACAGGATAGGAGGTCGAGATAGGAGGAATGGATAGGAGGACGGGATAGGAGATTGGGATACGAGGTCGGGATAGGAGGATGGTATAGGAGGTCGGGACAGGAGTTCGAGATAGGGGGACGGGATAGGAGGTCGGGATGTACAAGGATTAGGAAGGAAAAACCGGGCAACGCCGGGTACTCAGCTAGTCATTAATATTTCTACATAACATTGACAGAATATGGTTAAATATTTGCTTACTAGCATATAAGCCCTAGAGAACAGAGACAGTTACTCAGTCGCTCCCCCCCCCCCCCCCCCCGTGGGCACCTGTGTCGCGGCGGTGGTGGTCGCCGCCCGGGGCTACGCCATTTTATGCTAGGGATGTTAGGGACCCACTCTGAATAGGTGGCCTTGACGTGGCGAGGGGGCTTGTACTTTTTGATCAAAAATGTATACTAACAACCTGTTAGTTTTTGATATTATGCTGAGAAGCAATCAGATCATTATACAAGATTGTAGATGTGCGCTATGTCTGTATTCTACTCGAAATTCATACTGTGATTTCTATCCTTTCCTTTTTTTTTTGTTTTTTTTGTTTGAACATGTGCTGCACCCTTCCCCACCCCCTCAGCCCAACCCTATATAGGTGGTAATTAGCCACACTAGGGCCATTTCACTCCTGGCAGCCTCCCAGTCTGACTGGGAGAGCAGGGTAAGTGAGCCATTACACCTTGTTCACACTGGTGTGGTGCAGGGCGGTGTCCGTTGCTGCCGTGGCGCTGTGTCTGCGGGCGGGTGCGGCCCATAGACTGGTTTGAGTGGCATTGGGGCTGCTCTGCCAGTGGGTCGCTCCCCCCCCCCCCCCCCCCGTGGGCACCTGTGTCGCGGCGGTGGTGGTCGCCGCCCGGTGCTATGCCATTTTATGCTAGGGATGTTAGGGACCCACTCTGAATAGGTGGTCTTGACGTGGCGAGTGAGCTTGTACTTTTTGATCAAAAATGTATACTAACAACCTGTAAGTTTTTGATATTATGCTAAGAAGCAATCAGATCATTATACAAGATTGTAGATGTGCGCTATGTCTGTATTCTACCCGGAATTCATACTGTGATTTCTATCCTTTCCTTTTTTTTTTTTTTTTTTAACATGTGCTGCACTCTTCCCCACCCCCTCAGCCCAACCCTATATAGGTGGTAATTAGCCACACTAGGGCCATTTCACTCCTGGCAGCCTCCCAGTCTGACTGGGAGAGCAGGGTAAGTGAGCCATTACACCTTGTTCACACTGGTGTGGTGCATGTGCGCTATGTCTGTATTCTACCCGAAATTCTCTTTCACATTATGTTTAAGAGATCTGTCCTTAAAGGGGTATTCCAAGATTTTTTTTTTATTTGACTATGCTACAGGGGCTGTAAAGTTAGTGTAGTTCATAGTATAGTGTCTGTACCTGTGTTTGATGTCTGGTCTTGTAGTTCTTATGTGATCTATGCCCTGATGTTTATTTTTAGCAGCATACAAAATTAGTGTTGTCTCAGCTTTTCTCAGGTTGCAGTGAAGCCCGAGACAATACATCACTAGTCAGGTGTTGAAAGGGAGCCTGCCTGCTTCAATGGGTGGAGCGACTGGTGGGTGGGAAGGAGATCATTCTCCACAGGGCTTCAGGGAATTTTTGTTTCATGAACAGTATGCAAAGCACAGCTGTTCTGCAAAAGGCAGCCTGCCAGACAATAATGGACATGCTTAGGAAGGATCTGTGCTTGTCTTGGGGCTAACGTGTCTTGGGTGACTGATACGTGGGAGGGAGAAAAGGGAACTCACACTTACAAACAAGGGATCCTGGAACTTGTAGTTGGAGGGAGGGAACTCCAACAGAAAATAGCCATTTCACAAAAAGAAAGCTTCACAGCTTCATGGTGGACTCAAAACACAGCTATTTTGCCCCAAGACAAGCACAGATCCTTCCTAAGCATGTCCATTACTGTCTGGCAGGTAAGTACTAAAGTCACATTATGGTGGATAACCCCTTACTTACCCCTTAAACTTAAACAATGCCAAGGAGAACTTTTGGCATTTGCTTTCACCGATTTATATTTCTTTATTTGTCACCTACCCATCAGCAGCTTTGTAAAGTTCAAAAATATGGCATGCAGTATAAGGAGGAATTTTTCCATTGGATACATTCAGAGCCATCTGGAGAGCAGCTATTGTGGTGTCATGCTAGGGAGAGAGTGTAAGAAAAATAATTTAGTCACTTGTTGAGCTTCTGATTCATAGTTTCAAAACTATGATGGGAATTCATCATTGTATGTAGATAATTTTGCACTAAATTTGTCTTTTACTTTTTTTTTTTGCGACTCTTCAAGTAGACTATTTTCTCATGATTGTGTAGATATGTCAAAATCAAGTTATTTTTCTGCAGTTGTTATGAACTTATCATGTGCAACTTCTGCTGAAAATCCCTCAATTTGTCACAAATCTACACCAGCACTGACCTGGCTTATAAAACTGTCTGTGGACAGCATTTGTAAACTGTTGCACATTTTGTCGCAATAGGTAAAAAAGTTGCACAATTGGTCCCAGCAGAAAGACCATCCAAAGTGTTGTACTAAAGTGTTATTACTAGCACCATATTTATGTAACCAGTTAATAAACATATCAATACTCAAAAAAAGGTGGAAAAAGAAGTCACCCACACCAAAGTTAATAATACCCCCCCCCCCTGTTATTGTTTATTTGTTGGAACTGTGGGGCACTGTACCAGAATAGAAGATGCCAGGAGAAGACTTCCATCATCCTGGGCAGATCAGGTCTAGAGGAGCTAATCTGTTTAATTGGGAATTGCCTATGCTGGCGAGGGATTGGGACTTGGTTAGAGTCTTGGCTTAAAGGAGAAGTCTCATATATAAAAACTTATCCCTTATCCGACAATCACTTGGAGAAGAGATAGAAAGACGGAGCACTAAACAGTAAATCTTAAAGCAGGATATACTTTATTTCCAGTGCGAATACATCGTGAGCGAGGGAGCGGACTTCCAGGAACGACTTTGGGCAATAGACCGTATCGCGCTTCTGCACTTCCTCAGGCTTTACATCAGCACATCCATGGGGGTTTTTTAAAATCAGGAACGTGTTGTCATGGAGACATGTCAACAAACAAGTAGGTATGTGGGGTATAATACAAAAAGGGAGGGGAAGGAACAAGCAAGGACATCCAATTTAGCAAAACAAAAGGACATGAACAGTGGGTAATAAAAGCATATGAACATGTGCGGTCACTAAAAACACAATGTGGGTCCCATAGGTATATTTCCCACATCCTCCATACTAATGCAACAGGTCTGCTGGGTCTTAATGACCATAACGAAATGAGCGAGTTCATTTAATCAGATCATGATTACCATATTTATCAAGGTATACCATGCACCGGCCTATAACACGCACCCTCATTTTTCCAAGGAAATTTGGGTAAAAAAAGTTTTTTTATCCAAATATCTTTGTTTAAATGAGGGTGCATGTATACCCAGATAAACTCTGGCCCCGCAAAAGCTGCTTCGATTCAGTGATTTAAAGCGGCCGCTTTAAAACATGTAACTGCAGCGGCTTCTGCGGGGCCAGAGTCCCGCTGATGCCGCACGATTCCACCTGTCCCCCGCTTTCATATTTACCTGTCCTGGGGTGTGCTCCTGCAGGCTCCAGTAATGTCCTGCGCTGTTGCTGTGCGCTGCGCAATGAGTAGTGACATCTCATTGAGGACGTCACTCGTCAGTGCACAGCAACAGCTCAGGACGCCGCCAGAGCCTGCAGGAGCGCCCCCCCAGGAGAGATAGACATGAAAGCTGGGGATGGGGAGGGAATCTGGTGGTGGCGGGACTCTGACCCCGCTGAAGCAGCTGCCGTTACATGATTTAAAGCGACCGCTTTAAATCATTGAATTGCAGTGGCTTTTGCCGAGCCAGAAATATTTTATCGGCATATAACATGCAGATAGACTTTAAGCTAAAAAATTTTGCTTAAAAAATGTGTGTTATATGCCGATAAATACGGTATGTTATTCAGTCATTTGTGTGTATGCTTTTATTAACCAATGTCCATGTCCTTTTGTTTTGTTAAATTGTATATCCATTCTTGTTCCTTCCCCTCCCTTCATACCCCACTTACCTACTTGTTTGTTGTTATGTTTCCATGATAACACGTTCTTGGTTTTAAAGCACACCCACGGATGTGCTGAGGTAGGGCCTGAGGAAGCGCAGAAGCATGATACGGTCCGTTGGCCGAAGTCTTTCCCGGCAGTCCGCACCCCCACTCACGATATACCTGCACTGGAAATAAAGTATGTCCTGCCTCAAGATTTACTGGTTAGTGCTCCGTCTTTCTATCTCTTCTCCAATGATGGTTATATATACTCTTCATCACGTAGTAGCACTGTATACCAGTATATTCAAGGGACTGCTATTTTTGGAACATTATCTGCTAACCAGGTCTATATACAGTGTCTGTTAAGTGGAAAAGGAAGGGTGCCAAGACTATCATTGTATCTACCAGTGACAGTTTTCCCTCATCCAGCTCTCCCCTGGAGCGTTATGACCCCCGCTCGAAGCGAGGCCGCCATGCTCCCTCCATATATCTCTATGGGAGAGCCAAAGATAGCCGAATGGCTCTCCCATAGAGCTATACGGAGGAGGCGTGGCGGTCACTATTGGGGAGAACCGGGGCTCCTGCATATAGGGAAAACTTTTTTTGTATGACATATCTCCTTTAACATGTCTACTGTATTCACCTTTTTAGTTGTCAAAAACTTGGGAGGTATTGGAAAATAGACATGTGCAATTCGTTTCATAACGAACACGGAATGAAGCGAATTTTCCTGTTTTCGGATGTTCGTTACGAAAAGAATGCACGGGAAAAAAAAAATTACTAAATCCCGAAAAAGCATACGAATACGAATATACAGTTAACGAATGCATTCGTTAACTAACGCATAACGAATATGCATGTTAACGAACAATGAATGCATTCGTTATCAGTATACCGAATGTGGGGGCCATGCATCAACTGCTATCCGGCAGCGCATAATGCTTAAGCTGCTGCCGGATAGCAGTTGAAGCAGCCCTGGGAGGTTCACTCACCTTTCCGCGCTGCTCCGGGCCTTCCTCCGATGGGTCCTGGGCTGGTCCGGGGCCATCATACGGGTCTCCCTCTGACGTCGTCATGACGCCGTCGCGGCACGCCGTCCCGTCATCCAATAGGAACAGCGTGCGGCAGCGACGTGATGACGTAGCTAAGGACGCCCAGTAAGGCCTTGCGGCAGACAACGGAGGACCGGAGAAGACCAGGAGAGCCCAGCAGAGCCCAGTGGAGTACCGAAGAGGACTAGGAGAGCCCAGCGGAGGCCCGGGGACACCATCGGGAGCATCGGGGACAGGTGGGTAGGACTTTACTTTCTTACTTTGCACAAATCCCTCAACATACGAATTACCATCGTATGTTGAGGGATCACTAGACATGTGCAGAACAAAAAATCAGAATTAACGAATGCATTCGTTGTTTTTAACAAATGCATTCATTTTTTTAAACGAATGCATCCGAAAACAAAATAAAATTTTGCGGATGCATCCGAAAACCGAATATGACGAAAGCACAGCATTCCGAATATTCACAGAACCGAAAATAAAAAAATAACGAAAATGAACAAAACGAAAAAAAAGAAAATTTTGGTTCTGCACATGTCTATTGCAAAACTCAAACTTCAATAACGTTTTTCTATGTTCAAAAATGATAAATCTACTGCAATGATGTGGATTGAATTTGATTTTGTGTACTTTAAAGATTTAACATGTGCTGCTTGACAGGGCAGATTGAAAAACATGGAATGTGGGACATGTTTATTTATTTTATCTAGAGATAAGTGCATTTTTTACATTTATAGATATTTTTTTAGAATTTTATTTTTCACTCTCCAACTCAGGAAATTTTTCTGAAAATATTTCCCACTGTTGACCAACATGAGAATCTGGTGTAGGCAAGCAACATAAAAGGGATATTCCAGGAATTTTTTTTATTATTTGACTATGCTACAGGGGCTGTAAAGTTAGTGTAGTTCATAATTGTTACGCCTAGCGCTCCGGGTCCCCGCTCCTCCCCGGAGCGCGTACGGCGTCTCTCTCTCCGCAGCGCCCCGGTCGGTCCCGCTGACCGGGAGCGCTGCACTGTCATGGCCGTCGGGGATGCGATTCGCACAGCGGGACGCGCCCGCTCGCGAGTCGCATCCCAGGTCACTTACCCGTTCCCGTCCCCTGCTGTCATGTGCTGGCGCGCGCGGCTCCGCTCTCTAGGGCGCGCGCGCGCCAGCTCCCTGAGACTTAAAGGGCCAGTGCACCAATGATTGGTGCCTGGCCCAATTAGCTTAATTGGCTTCCACCTGGTCCCTGACTATATCTGACCTCCTCCCATGCACTCCCTTGCCGGATCTTGTTGCCCTTGTGCCTAGTGAAAGCGTTTTGTGTGTCCAAAGCCTGTGTACCAGAACTTCTGCTATCCCCCCTGACTACGAACCTTGCTGCCTGCCCCGACCTTCTGCTACGTCCGACCTTGCTTCTGTCTACTCCCTTGTACCGCGCCTATCTTCAGCAGCCAGAGAGGTTGAGCCGTTGCTAGTGGATACGACCTGGTCACTACCGCCGCAGCAAGACCATCCCGCTTTGCGGCGGGCTCTGGTGAAAACCAGTAGTGACTTAGAACCGGTCCACTAGCACGGTCCACGCCAATCCCTCTCTGGCACAGAGGATCCACCTCCTGCCAGCCGGCATCGTGACAGTAGATCCGGCCATGGATCCCGCTGAAGTTCCTCTGCCAGTTGTCGCCGACCTCCCCACACTGGTCGCCCAGCAAGCCCGACAGATTGCCCAACAAGACCACCAGCTGTCGTACTTGACCACCATGACTCAGCAACTCCAGTCGCAGCTACAGCAGATTCAGTCTCAGCTACAGCAGCAGCAACCATCTCCTCCGCCAGCTCCTGCACCTCTTCCGCAGCGAGTGGCCACTCCTAGCCTCCGCCTGTCCTTGCCGGACAAATTTAATGGGGACTCTAAGTTTTGCCGTGGCTTTCTTTCGCAATGTTCCCTGCACTTGGAGATGATGTCGGATCAGTTTCCTACTGAAAGGTCTAAGGTGGCTTTCGTAGTCAGCCTTCTGTCTGGAAAAGCCCTGTCATGGGCCAAACCGCTCTGGGACCGCAATGACCCCGTCACTGCCTCTGTACACTCCTTCTTCTCGGAAATTCGAAGTGTCTTTGAGGAACCTGCCCGAGCCTCTTCTGCTGAGACTGCCCTGCTGAACCTGGTCCAGGGTAATTCTTCCGTTGGCGAGTACGCCATACAATTCCGTACTCTTGCTTCTGAACTTTCCTGGAATAATGAGGCTCTCTGCGCGACCTTTAAAAAAGGCCTATCCAGCAACATTAAAGATGTTCTGGCCGCACGAGATACTCCTGCTAACCTGCATGAACTCATTCATCTAGCCACTCGCATTGACATGCGTTTTTCTGAGAGGCATCAAGAGCTCCACCAGGAAAAAGACTTAGATCTCTGGACACCTCTCCCACAGTCTCCATTGCAATCTGCGCCTAGGCCTCCCGCCGAGGAGGCCATGCAAGTGGACCGGTCTCGCCTGACCCTGGAAGAGAGGAATCGCCGTAAGGAAGAGAATCTTTGTCTGTACTGTGCCAGTACCGAACATTTTTTGGTGGATTGCCCCATCCGTCCTCCACGTCTGGGAAACGCACGCTCGCACCCAGCTCTCGTGGGTGTGGCATCTCTTGATGATAAGTCGGCTTCTCCACGTCTCACGGTGCCTGTACGGATTTCCCCTTCAGCCAGCTCTTCCCTCTCAGCCGTGGCCTGCCTGGACTCTGGTGCCTCTGGGAATTTCATTCGGGAGTCCTTGGTGAATAAATTCCGCATCCCGGTGACCCGTCTTGTCAAGCCACTCCACATTTCCGCGGTCAACGGAGCCAGGTTGGATTGCACCGTGCGTTTCCGCACGAAGCCCCTCCTAATGTGCATCGGACCTCATCATGAGAAAATTGAGTTTTTGGTCCTCTCCAATTGCACTTCTGAAATTCTCCTTGGACTACCCTGGCTTCAACACCATTCCCCAACCCTGGATTGGTCCACAGGGGAGATCAAGAGCTGGGGTACCTCTTGCTTCAAGGACTGCCTTAAACCGGTTCCCAGTACTCCCTGCCGTGACCCTGTGGTTCCTCCTGTATCCGGTCTCCCTAAGGTCGTTATGGACTCTGCCCGCCTTAAGAAGTGCCTCTCCCCCCCTCCCAGTCCAGTCAGGCAAGCCTCGGTGCCTCCTCATGGCCCTCGTCCTGGTGTCACACTGCCCCGTGCCAGGCCTCGCCCTCTGCCCTCCCTCCCCATTCCCACTCCTGCTGTACTGCCTTCCGTTGAGGAATCCCTCCATCCTTTCCCGGTGTCCTCTTCCCAGGGGGGGTAGTTACCGGACAAAGAGAAGGGGAGACCTAAGGGGGGGGGGTACTGTTACGCCTAGCGCTCCGGGTCCCCGCTCCTCCCCGGAGCGCGTACGGCGTCTCTCTCTCCGCAGCGCCCCGGTCGGTCCCGCTGACCGGGAGCGCTGCACTGTCATGGCCGTCGGGGATGCGATTCGCACAGCGGGACGCGCCCGCTCGCGAGTCGCATCCCAGGTCACTTACCCGTTCCCATCCCCTGCTGTCATGTGCTGGCGCGCGCGGCTCCGCTCTCTAGGGCGCGCGCGCGCCAGCTCCCTGAGACTTAAAGGGCCAGTGCACCAATGATTGGTGCCTGGCCCAATTAGCTTAATTGGCTTCCACCTGGTCCCTGACTATATCTGACCTCCTCCCATGCACTCCCTTGCCGGATCTTGTTGCCCTTGTGCCTAGTGAAAGCGTTTTGTGTGTCCAAAGCCTGTGTACCAGAACTTCTGCTATCCCCCCTGACTACGAACCTTGCTGCCTGCCCCGACCTTCTGCTACGTCCGACCTTGCTTCTGTCTACTCCCTTGTACCGCGCCTATCTTCAGCAGCCAGAGAGGTTGAGCCGTTGCTAGTGGATACGACCTGGTCACTACCGCCGCAGCAAGACCATCCCGCTTTGCGGCGGGCTCTGGTGAAAACCAGTAGTGACTTAGAACCGGTCCACTAGCACGGTCCATGCCAATCCCTCTCTGGCACAGAGGATCCACCTCCTGCCAGCCGGCATCGTGACAATAATATAGTGTCTTTACCTGTGTGTGACGGTTTTCTCACAATTCTTATGGGATTTTCATCCCAATATTTATTTTTATCAGCATACAATATTACTGCTGTCTCGAATTTTTCCCAGCTTGCAATGCGGTCGAGACCTGACTGACTAGTCAGCTGATGACAGGGAGCCTGTCTGCTTCAATGGCTGGAGAGAGCAATCTGCAAGTAATGCAACAGTTGGAGGCACTCTGATTGAAAACCACAGGTCTGCAGCTCATTTACGTTTCAATGGGTGGGGTGGCTGATGTGTGGGAAGGAGAAAAATGGAATCATGGGATTTGTAGGCAAACAAGAAAACTGAAAACAGGAAATACAAGTTCACAGAAAGCTAGCCACAGTGTTCTGGTTATCTCACAGCATAGCCATTTAGCCCAAGACAAGCGCAGATCCTTCCTAAGCATGTCCATGTACGTACTAAAATCACCTTATGCTGGATAACCCCTTTAAACTTGACTGCTTTAAAGGTGTTATTTAGGATTAGAAAGACAGAGCTTGTTTCTTCAAGAACATCAGCATATCTGCCCCACGTTGTTAGTGGTATTGCAGCTCAGTTCTATTGAAGTGAATAGAGCACAAAACCTGAGGACTGGGGTGGTGCTGTTTTTTTTAAACATACAATCTCTGATTTTGTATGTTTTGATAATCCCTTTAAATTTGGCCTCTCTCTGCTGGTAACCTCACATCTCCCTTCCTCTTGTGGCTGTGTGCAATAGAATGTGTGTGTGGTGGGTGGGCTGGGGGGAGGGGTCTAATCAAAACTGCTACAAGTTTCCCATCTGTATTTTGCAGATGAATAATCTGCAGTAAATTAGAGTACAAAGTGAATAACATATTAAGGTTTCCTGCTGGCATACATTTATCATGCGTTTCTTTGCTCAGAAATGAAAAGGACACAACAAACTGCATGTTTTAATTTGTCCTCCATGATGCTGGTTTTGTGTCATTTTTTCTTAAAATAATGTGTATTAGGATATGCATTTTATGTGCTGTTTTTCTCCCAATAATTCATGTGATTCTTTGATCATGTAATTAAAGAATGTGTGAAAAATTCCCATACACATTTACATGTGTTTTTTTAATGCGTTTTTTTTTAAGCTGAAGTATATGGAAGGAAAAACACCACTAACTAGATAATGCCTTATGGAAAAACTGCCACTGACCTAAAATGGACCACTTAAAGGCTCCAGAAAGTTAAACAGATTTGTAAATTACTTCTATTAAAACACCTTAATTTTTCCAGTACTTATCATCTGCTGTATACTACAGAGAAAGTTGAGTTGTTCTTTTCTATCTGACCACAGTGCTCACTGCTGACACCTCTGTCTGTGTCCTACTGCCCAGAGTCCCCATTGCAAACCTCTCCTGCTCCATACATGCATGCTTAGTACAAGCAGTGATGGACATACTCATGTTCTTTCAGTATAGACAGAGTTGGGCACGTGTGCATGTTTATATTTGTCACAGCTTGCCTGCTTGGAGAGCAGCGCAAGTACAGGCAGCGACAGATACATGTATGCTCAGTACAGGCAGGGACAGATACATGTATGCATAGTACAGGCAGAAATTTACACATGTACGCTTAGTACAGGCAGAAACAAACACATTCATGTATGCTTGGTAAAGGCAGAGACAGGCACATACATGTACGCTCAGTACAGACAGGGACGGACAAACTTCTGTAAGCACAGTACAGGCAAGAATACACTCATGTATGCTTAGTACAGGCAAGGTCAAGGTACTGCTGTATGATGCCTCCACACAATAATGTACCTGTGTAGTACAATATCATGATCACTTCTAATTATAGTCATCATCTATCCAAAAACATTGGCATTGTGTGATTGCTGTATTTCTCACTCCTTTTGTCATGACCGGGGGTAAGGACAGGGAGAGTGAGCCCTAAGCTGACCCTAACAACACTCTCCCTGCCTACTTGCCCATGCACCCTAAACGGCGGATCGACAACCACGGTGCCGGTCCTTTCCTGAGCTAAAGCTCAGTGGGCTAAAAAACAAATAATTATATACATAGTCGATCACAGGCCAGAAACATAACAGGAAAACTACCAAACAACCAGGTATACCCAACAGAATATAAACATACTAACAGGGCAGAATATAGTGTACTAACAAACAGTTCAGAAACCAGAATCCAGATAAATGGCAAATATGAATAAATGAACTAGACAAGGTGTAGAATGAGTAAATACCAGAAACCAGGAAATGCAGGGGATAAACAGAAGAACCGAATGTTAGCCATGGACGTGTATACATGTCCAGGGGGGGGATGCACGTTCCCGCACCTGGACGATTATATACGTCCATGGTTCTCGTGGGTACTGCCCAGTGTACCCATGAGATCGCTGCAGGGACTTGGCTGTAACACACACCCGGGACCCTGCCACACTGCCCAGCAGTCCCAGCAGTTTAACCCTTACAGCCGCGGTCGGAAGCGAGCAAGAGCTGTAAGGAGTTTGACAGAAGGAGGGGGCTGCCTCGGTCTCTCTCCTGTAGCACCCGGCAATGATCACAGGGTGCTGCTAGTTACCTGGGCAGCCGGGGGTTCTGCCCCGGTTATTGCCTGGCAGACAGCATATAACTGCAATGTTCTGGAATACTAAGTATTCCAAAGCATTAAAAAAAAAGTGTAAAAAAAATATAAAATAAAATACATTTATTGAATAAATATACTGAAAAATAAAAATGCATAATGTGTAGGATCACACGGCGCACATCCACAGCATATTACGTGCTGCGGATGCCCACCAGCAGTCACAATAATGAGCTCCCTGCTGCGGCTGGGTAGCTTTGTGTGTCCACTCATACCGGCGGATTTCCCGCCAGCTGTCATGAGCAGACACACTGAGCTACCCAGCCGCAGCAGTGATCTTGCCCTTGTGACTGCCGGGGGGCATCCACGGTGTGAAATATGTTGCGGATGCGCTTTATGTGACCCCACACTGTGTCCTGTTCATACTGTGTTTCAGCAGTATGTTAGAGGTATCCGTTAGCATCACGTCAAAAACAGTGATGCTGACGTATACTGTAGCAGCTCCATTAATTTCTGAATGAGACTGCTACAGTATACATTGGCATCCCTTTTTTGACATGCCAACGGACACCTATACTGCAGAAATGCAGTATGAGTGGGGACTATCACCCAACAAAATAAACCAGTTTTTTAAGATTTATTTTTTAACGCCCAGTGATGGATATATTCGCCATGAGTGGGTGCTTATTCCCACAACATGACAGTTATATCCGTTAGGAACTTTAACTGTCACAGACAGCCGCGCATCACTTCTTTTTTCTACTGACTTTGAAATAATTCTAGCCACACAATAAGGGCTCAATGTACTCACTTTTGCCCTAGGTGAATACTTTAGGGGGTGTAGTTTCAAAAATGGGGTCACTTCTGGGGGTGCAGTATTGTTCTGACAGCTAGAATGCTTTGCAAGGTGAAGTGCGGCCTATAATTTGTATAATGTTATCCTGAAAGCCAAATGTGCTCCTCTCCTTTTGGGTCCCACCATGCGACCATGCAACCAAATATGGCCTAAGCAGGGGTATTAACGAACATGGGACAAACAGCGTAATAAAATATGGGGTGCATTTCCTACTTTTCAGATGCACTGTACAAAAAATATGTAACACTAATGATGCATTTGTGGAAAAAAAAAAGGAAATTAAAACGTTTCCACTGACTTTGTAACCATTCCAGCCACATAAAAAGGACTCAAAGTACTCACTTTTGGTCTAGGTGAATACTTTAGGGGGTTTAGTTTCCACTTGTGGGTGTTCTGTGTGGTTTTGGCAGCTAAAACCCGTTGCAGGTATGAAGTGCAGCCTATAATCCATTCGGCCTAAAATGATGCTCTGAACGCCAAGTAGCGCTCCTCTCCTGGGTCCTGCCACGCGGCCAAGGAACCAAATATGGCCTTAGCGGGGGTATTTCCAAACACAAGCCGAGCAGCTTAATAAAATATAGGGTGAATTTCTTTCAATATCAGAAGGGATGTACAAAAAATATGTCCCACAAATTATGTATTTGTGAAAAAAAGCTAATTTGGAATGAGGTCACTGGGGGGGGGGGGGGGGGGAGGGGGAAGGGGAATCATATGTTATACGTCCTTCAAATTCCTATGTTCTACCACCTTCAAATTTCTGCAAACCTTGCGTAGCACATAAAAAAAATTACTTTTCAAATGTAAAATTGTTATGCTTCTAATTCATTTAATATGTTAATTAAAAAAAAGAAATGCTTTCAAAATAAAGTAGACATCTGAAAGTATACGTTTCACAAACTATTTGGTCAGTAAGTAAAAATATATGCAACCTATTAGTGTTAAGATAGCAAAAAAAATACATTTTTTTTTATTTCATGAGTTTTGGCATTGTAAAAAAATACAAATGATATAGGCTTACTTTTACTATGTACATGAAGGACAACTTGTGACAAAAAAAAAACTATGTCAGAATTTTCGTGATTGGCAAAACGTTGCCAGAGTCAGACATCCCCAATTTGAAAAAACAGCTGACTAGTGAGTCAGGTCTCGGCCGCATTGCAAGCAGGGAAAAATTCTGAGACAGCAGTCATTTTGTATGCTGTTAGAAATAAATATTGGGGGGAAAATCACAGAAGAATTGTGAGAAAACCGTCACACATAGGTAAAGACAATATATTATGAACTACACTAACTTTACAGCCCCTGTAGCATAGTCAAATAAAAAAAAATCCCAGAATACCCCTTTAAGTTCAGTGAGTAAGCACAGAGGACACTAAAGATCAAGACAGGGGAAACACTAGATCAGTGCATGTACTATAAACTCTAAAGATCAGCAATCATGAACTCATGAAAACGGATACAAGAAAATCGAACTCCACAACGTGGAGGGTTACAGGTCAGGATATTCACAGTGTGAACACAGACTAAGATACAAGGCAAATGCAGAACGGTCATACAATTATCCTAAAAAACGACAAATGTACCACAGACTAAAATCTATTATAAACAGGACTATTAACCATGGTTGAAAACTCAGAAATATAGAAATATCACAATATAAATACAAGGAGCATGATTAAGCAGACATGATCAGAATTGCACAAATCACCAGTTCAGAATACAGGCCGAGCTGGGGTTTTATAGCCACACCCGAACTGCAATAGGGTGAAAGGCTTAACTCTTCCAAGCCTAGAAAGAAATAGCAGACAAACTGCTCAGACATTAAAACCAATGGTTGAACAGACCCCAGGACATAAAAACAAATAAACGGACATTACACCTTTATTACTGGACCAAAAAGCCATAAACAGCTTAATTTTGAAAACCTGGTATTGACTGTTGCTATGAAAAAAAAATTAACATACCCCAGAATACATCATTAACTTTAGATTGCTGGATGGTTTTGTTGCAGCATATGTAATATTTTTTAAAATTGAACTCACAAGGACACCTGAAAATGACAGAAAATTATAAAAATCATAATGATAATACAATAGTCTTTGATAACAAAAGTAATTGATTGCTAAAATCCACAGACCACATGCACTAAACTGTAATATTTTAAAGCAAATGCTCAATGTAGCTTCTATGCTTGTAGAGAAAGGAAGGTAAGGGACCAAGTGACTGTCCATCAATGTAAATTCGGTACCTATCCATAAAAATGTATTGTTATTTTATGTTTATATATTGGCATAGTTGCATATTTATGCTATGCTAGGCTCGGTGCACATGTCTGATTTCTATATTGAGCATACACACTAGGAAACATTTCCACCTTTACTTTAAACATAACTAAAAAAGTATAAGTCAACAAAAAAAAAAAAGAAAACAGAGAGCTCACCAGTCCATATCAGGCAGGCCAAGCGGATGCGATAATCCAAGGACCGGGCGCCGGTCCAAGCAGGGAGGCGGCGGAAGGAAACCGAGGGGAGCTCAAGCGTCGGGCCACAGACAGTTACACGCCCCTAGGCGCTTTGTCAGGCCGCTGAGACCTCTCAGTGGCCTGACGAAGCGCCTAGGGGCGTGTGACGGTCCGTGGCCCGACACCTGAGCTCCCCCCGGTTTCCATTCGCCGCCTCCCTGCATGCATGCATTTTTCTATCATTTATGCCTGTATCATGGGGAAAAGGTAGCCACCAAATACATAAAAAAAATATGACTTTAATATGTTAAAGGACTACTTCTTTTTTTTTCAAATCAACTGATTTGTAAATTACCTCTATTAAAAAATCTTAATCCTTCAACTACTACTTTGAACACTGCAGCTTTCTTTATTCTTTCGGATAGTCCCCTAACGTTCCAAACTAACATATTCACCATCTACGAAAAAAAACAAAAAAAAAACTAACCCTCCACCAGTGCCATTCCCCTCCGCCCCCCTCTTGGTACGCTCTTCCCTTCTGGGTTGCGTTCCTCTCTACTAAGCCTAACTTCCGCCTAACCACACCATTTAAAATTTAATACAATAATAACCTACAATAGAGGAACATTTATTTAATCGCTTCACTGTCCAGCCATTCTGATGCTTCTACTGGAGTCATGAAAAAAAAAGAGTCTAATTTTTATATTCTATTCTCAGTTTGGCTGGAAATATCAAAGAATATTTTATTTCTGCCGCTCTTAATCTTTTTTTTACTTGTAAGAAATTCATCCTTGCTATCTGTGTTTCTTTTGAAAAATCTGGAAATATTCCCACCTTACTACGTTCCATCACTGTCTCTACATTTCTTCTCGCCATTCTTATTATATAGTCCTATCTGCAGAAGACAAAAATTTTATCAGCATAGCTCGGGGCCTGGCCCCCGGTGGGGGGGATGAAAAGGAACTCTATGTGCTCTCTTTTTTCCTACTTCTTCCTTCTCTCCTTTGTTGTTAAATTGGGAGAAAGCAGTGTGAAATGAAGAAATAAATAACCTTATAACCTTATAAACATCAACACCTAAAATGCCTCGCTACCCCGGCAGACCATGGTGAATAAAATACCACCTTGGGAGGTTGGGGGGTAGTCGTCCAGAGATTGCGACCCAAAAAGTTGCAGCCTAGGGGCGGCAAATTGGGGGGAGAGAAAGGGAAAAATAAAAAGGAGGCAAGGTAAGAGGAAAGGAAAAGAGAAAGAAAAGATAACAAAAGAGGAAGGTTGTATGGTGTGGTGTGTGTGTTTTTTTCCCCCCTTTCTTTCTTTCTTTGCCCCTTCTCTCTCTCTTCTCTTTTGCGTTCTCCCCTACCACCCCTTGTTCAGGTACCCCTTGGGAGGAGATGGCATGGCGGTGTTGTTAAAATCCGCTTGTTGTTGAATTGATTTAGTTTCTTCTTCTGATGTTAATATTTATAAATAAGGGAGGGGTTAATGAAAAGGTACATATAGAAGTCACAAATGGGAGCGAGGAGGGGGGGTGGGGGGAAGGAGAGGGAGGTTATGGGATGGACTGCAGGCCTCAAGTAGTAAGGAAAAGGAAGATGGTGTAATGGGAAGAGGTAAAAAGATAACTAATGGATATGAATTGATGGATTGTCGAACGAAACTCTCGGTGGAGAGTTGGTTTTATGCAAAATTGTAAAATGAAATGTTAAAAGTGTTTAAAATAAAAAATAAAAAAAAATCTTAATCCTTCCAGTACTTATCAGCTGCTGTATGCTCCAGAGGAATTTGAGTTGTTCTTTCAGTCTTACCATAGTGCTATCGGCTGACATCTCTGTCCATGTCAGGAACTGTCCAGAGTGGGAGCAAATCCCCATAGAATACCTCTCCTGCTCTGGACAGTTTCTGACATAGGTGTCAGCAGAGAGCACTGTGGTCAGACTGAAAATAACAAGTCAACTTCCTCTAAAGCATACAGCAGCTGATAAGTACTGGAAGGATTTAAAAACATTTTTATAGTAGTAATTTACAAATCTTATTAACTTTCTGGAACCAGTTAATTTGAAAAAAAAAATGTTTTTTTTCATAGTACCCCTTGAAATTGGTAGAACAGCAGATTATATACAAAAGCCATAGCTTTTTCAGAATGCTATTGTTTTACACCTATTTAGTAACCCGTGACTATATTATGTCTCTGGCATTGTGTAAGCAAAGCAAAGTTTATTGTTCTATTTTCAGTCTGCAGAGAAATAGGCAAGACTTATTGAGACATATTCAAAGTAAAAAAAAAAAAGGCATATTACAAACAGCTTCTCTCAGATCAACTTCAAATTAACTTAAAGAGAATGTGTGATCAGAAAATGACCTATTGTTTCGATCAAGTTTGTATGTTAAACATTTTTAAAGAAGCTTTTTTTAAGTTATTTTCTATTTGGTTATCTATATTATAAAATACCGGTACATCTGAAATCTTGCAGTTTTCAGTCTGGAATAAATACATCTGAAATCTTGCAGTTTTCATTCTGAAAACTTGGTCTCATATAAAGCTGGGATTCCCTGTGCTGTACTCAACGCTTTTTACTTCAGGATTACAGGGGATTACCATTGCACAGGTCACAGAGCATGCCTAGTTAACTATTCCATTCATGTCAACAGGTCTGGTCTAGTCTATTGTGTCTATACCTGAGTGGCTAGCTGTAAAACATCTCTAAATGTTGTTAAAAACAGGTCAGACTAGATGGCAGCCCCCTATAACAGTTTGTAGGCTTTTGTGAGCAGGGTCCTAACTCTGAACTAATACTGAACAAATAATTAGTGTGTATTTCTGTAATGTAAACTTGGACATAATAGTAAAGAGGTCTTGAGATATAAAATGCCCTAACAGTCCATATCACAAGCTCACAACTCCTTGGGCCTTTTCTCCCCATATTGCATATATCAAGCTGCAAACAGTAAATAAAACAAACCTCATTTAAACATGTATTTAGCCACATTGGTGTTATAGATCTGTTTAAACCATAAAACTAAAGGAACTAGATGAAGTCAATAGACTAACTTACCTCCTTGTAGCCTGGATTTCTCATGATGTTTGTATACTCCATAAAGTGTTGACATACCAATGTTAGATAGCTTAGACAGATTGCCCATAACATCCTTGGTTGCCCAGTCTGGCAGAGTATAATTGTGAATTTGCTATAAAAAATGGACATCAATTTATATGCAGCTTATTTTAACTCTGTCTCTGTCTCACCTTTCTGGAATGGAAATGTATTCCCTAATGAGGCATATATTTCAGGCTGTATTTTCCCTAGCAGCAGCAATAAGCCACTATGAGCTGACACAGACTAAGCTGCGAGTTGTGCGCGCATGTGCAGCGTATTCACAGACAACGCGGCCACTCTGCCTAGCAGAAGGAGCGAATGTGATGTCTGAGTATACTGCGCATCCGCACGCACGATTCACAGCTCAGTCTGTGTCTGCTCGTAGTGGCAGACTACCCCGGTTACTCGGGAAAAGTATGGGGGCTGACTCTAGAGGCGGTTAGTAACACGTCCACAGCCTCAAATAAGATGCGCTACGTGTGACCTTACCCTTAAAGGGATACTCCACTGGAAAACATTTATTTTTTTTTAAATCAGCTGGTGCCAGAAAGTTAAACAGATTTGTACATGACTTCTATTTAAAAATCTTAATCCTTTCAGTACTTATCAGCTGCTATATGCTCCAGGAAGTTATTTTCTTTTTGAATTTCCTTTCTGTCGGACCACAGTGCTCTCTGCTGACACCTCTGTCCATGTCAGGAACTATTAAACAACTACATTGACGTGGTTTGAAATGGCAGGAGGCGCTCAATCCCAAATGCAGTTGTGCACCTACGCTGCCCATGTCAGGAACTATCCAGAGTAGGAGCAAATCCCCATAGCAAACTTCTCCTGCTCTGGACAGTTCCTACCTGGACAGAGGTGTCAGCAGAGAGCACTGTGGTCAGACAGAAAGGAAATTCAAAAGGAAAAGAACTTGTGGAGCATATAGCAGCTGATAAGTACTGGAAGGATTAAGATTTTTAAGTATAAGTAATTTACAAATCTGTTTAACTTTCTGGTACCAGTTGATTTAAAAAAAAAAAAAAAAAAAAAAAAAACAGTTTTCCAGTGGAGTACCCCTTTAAGCATCCACTATAAAAATTCTTGCATTCAGTAATAGTGTTATAATAGTTTTAACAGTTTTTAACTACAAATACCTGACGAATAACACTTCTGGTGACATAAGTGGTTAGTTCTTTCTTTTCTAAAAACAGGGCTTGTATTACAGTTTAAACCATTAACATGGAAAATCACACATGGCCAAGGGACAGATATGGCAATGGAAAAAAATGGTCGGGAGGAGAAATCAGAGCCTTCTAATCTAGGACCAGCCCCCCAAATAAGAGGTTAATAATAGTATTTACTTCTACATATGGGGTGGTACATGGTAGTTTTTTAAACAACATGGCTGACCCCTTACCCATTACATCATTGTTCCAACATTAATCCTAAGGAACTATGGGTAGTCTAAAGGAAACAGAGGCAGAATAATAAGTGGAGTAGAACTCCACAGCAAAACTAGGAAGTTGGAGACTGATGTATGCCTCGGTGGAAAAGCTTTATCTGGGCCCTGCATCTTACTTTAAAGGGGTACTCAACCCCTAGACATCTTACCTCTATCCAAAGGATAGGGGATGAGATGTCTGATCGTGGGGGTCTGTCCCCTGGAACCCCTGCAATCTCTGTGCAGCACCCAGCGTTCTGAACGTTATGTTCAGAACGCTTGGTGTGGGTGGCCGTGGTCATGATGTTACACCACGCCCCCTCGTGACTTCTCACCATGCCCCCTCCATTCATGTCTATGGGAGGAAGCATGGAGGCCACCTCCTATAGACATAGATGGGGGGGGGGGGGGCGTGGCTTGGCGTGACGTCACAACCGCACGAACCAAGCTTTCTAAACATAATGTTCAGAATGCCGGGTGCTGCATGGAGATCATAGGGGTCCCCGCAATCAGACATCAGGGATAAGGTGTCTAGGGACAAAGTACCCCTTTAAATGATAAAACTAACATGCCATAAAAAATATACTTAGATCCTATAACCCTGATATCTTTCATGCTTGGTTGAATCTCTATGGGGATAGGGCCTGGTTGCCACTACTAAATATGTCTTAAATATACCTAATTAATTATAATTGAGTATAAAAAAGATATAAAAAGTTTGATCTTATATTTGATCTTTCTATAGTTGAAGTTGGACATAATAGATTAAAAGTATACAAAAGATAAAGCTAAAATAAATACTGTATGAAAAATGAATAATGTAAACAACTAAAGTAGAAGGCACTGTTTAATATCCGTGTGTAAAATGAAGTTATATTTACCTCACAAAGCAGTGCATCATATACTGTCCACCACTTGTAAGCTTCATTCAACTCCTTGGAGGAGTAACCAGTTTCATTTTGTAAACTATTTATAAAGTCCTGTAAGAAAAATAATTCAGCACTGTGTCCAGACAAAATTGTTCACTATGTATTAGACATTGTTTACATGTGTCATCGATCAATTAATTGCTAGTGGAAGGTACATTAAGGTGGATAGCATGGCTAGATTATAGGGTGGGCACACAGAGCCTCCACCACCTTCTTTTCTGGCAAGACCGGTTCTTGAAAACCACACAGGCCTGGAGAACCGGTTATCCAACATAGGCACAAGAGGCTTCAATTGCCACTCTGCCATCCTCCATGTAAGTTTCAAACTTCTTGTGAAATACCAGATGTCCTCTTTTCACACAGGCCAGACATCCAGGCCTAGTATACAGCATATTGGTAATCCATGCACTACTTATATGTGAGACCGCCATCTTTGATAAAAGTTGGGGATTCTCTTCTGGCTGTTAATCCATACTTTCAAGCGAAATTGTGATGGATAGGCACCAAGGCCTTACAAGTATAGAAACACACCTGATGGAAAAAAAAATGTTTTCCCTTCTGCTCACTTCATAGAAAATGCCAGGCTAGAGCTCCACTTTAAGTAGAACTATCTTTTAGTAGTTTTGTGTTAAGAGATCATGGTATTTAAATTACCTTATATGGATTTACAAGATCGTGAAACTCTTTTGATTTGTATGTTTCATTTTGAAGTTTGTAGTACTTAGGACAGTTTTTTAGTGGCATGGAAAGCAGCTGAAAGAAAGCAAAAGCATGTAAAAGTACAATCCATCAGCAACATGACATTATTTTCTGGTGTCTATATAGGTTATGGATGGGATTTTATTTACAGGCATTTCTATCGCATCAAACAGCATAATAGTGGTTCCCAATTTTCACAGATCCTGAATAACTTATACACCTGTATTGCTATGTAAAAAAAATATATACATCAATTATGGAAACGGTGTAGCATACTGTGCTACGTTGTTTATGAAAATCCCATTACAGGGGTTTTCCCAATGTACAAAGTTATCCCCTTTCCACAGTATAGGGCAGGGGTCGGCAACCTCTGACACCCGTGCCACACATGGCACGCGGGTTGCATTTGAGTGGCACGCGGAGGGCTGCCGACATTCACTTGTAAGGGTACGTTCACACATATAGGATCCTGCACAGATTTGATGCACAGGATTTGTAACTGCCAATTGGAAGCTGTGCTCAGTCATTTAGTTTACATTGAAATCTGCTGCAGAAAATCCTGTGCATCAAATCCTGCGCATCAAATCTACGTACGTGTGAACGTACCCTAAAAGTCCTGCACCATCTGTAAGGGCTGGCCGCATCACTGTGAACAGGACGGCACCGCTGTCACTTTAAGAGACGTGCCGCACGCAGGCAAGTCTCCTACGTCCTCTATCCTTTCATATCTTTCCCCAGGGCAGCGCTTCTACTTGAAAACCCCTCCAGGAGCCCGGAATGGCCTGTACTAAGGAGCCATTCAGGGCTCCTGGCGGGGTTTTCAAGTAGAAGCGCTGCCGTGGGGAAAGATATATAGAATTGCTGGGGGGTAATACATCTTGCCCCCCGCAGCGCATTTATATATGTTCCCCCAGCAGCGAATTTATATATGTTCCCCCCGCAGTGTTATGAATGAGGGGAGGGGAGGCAGAGGGGAAACTTATAGTGCCATTTATATGACAGACAGTAAGGTCCACTGTGTACATATATTACATTACTTATCCTGCACAGATCCTGAGTTATATCCTGTATTTTACCCCAGAGTTGCACCCACTTTTCTGCTGGCGAGGTCACTGTGTACATACATTACTTATCCTGTACTGATCCTAAATTATATCCTGTATTATACTCCAGAGCTGTACTCACTATTCTGCTGGTGAGGTCACTGTGTACATACATTACTTATCCTGAACTGATCCTGAGTTATATCCTGTATTATACCCCAGAGCTGTACTCACTATTCTGCTGGTGAGGTCACTGTGTACATACATTACATTACTTATCCTGTACTGATCCTGAGTTATATCCTGTAATAGGGAAGGGCCACACGTAACAGATTCTGCAGCATAAAATACGCTGCGGATCCACCAGTGACCCGACCCATTTTGTGTCTCCAGCTGTTGCCATCCCCCCGCCTTGCCATGCCCCTGGCCTGCTTGCAGCGGCAATCCGCAGCCACACAGGGGGCCCGTGAGTTGCCGAGTTCACTGAGACATCGCTGAGCAGCCATGATATCTGAGCACACTGCATATACGCAGTGTACTCAGAGATCGCTGCTGCTCTGCGATGTCAGAGTGCACTCGGTGACTCGCAGGTCGCCTGTGTGGCTGCTCCGAGCGGTGGATTGGCAACAGCTGGCACTGCTGACACTTCTCAAAAAAAAATAAAGGGATCACTTAAAGAAGTCAATCACACTTCTGTGAAATCACACTGTCCACTGAGGAAGCAACACTGATTGACAATAAATTTCACGTGCTGTTGTGCAAATGGCCACAAATGTGCATGTGTCCACTCATACGGTTAGAAACAGACTCCATGAGGGTCGTATGAGGGCCGGACATCCCCAGGTGGGGGTTGTGCTTACAGCCCAACACCGTGCAGGACGTTTGGCATTTGCCAGAGAACATCAAGATTGGCCAATTCGCCACTGGTGCCCTGTGCTCCTCACAGATGAAAGCAGGTTCACACTGAGCACATGTGACAGATGTGACAGAGTCTGGAGATGCCAGAGAGAACGTTCTGCTGCCTGCAACATCCTCCAGCATGACCGCTTTGGCGGTGGGACAGTAATGGTGTGGCATTTTTTTGGGGGGGCCGCACAGCCCTCTATGTGCTTGCCAGAGGTAGCCTGACTGCCATTAGGTACCAAGATAAGATCCTCAGACCCCTTGTGAGACCATATACTGGTGCGGTTGGCCCTGGGTTCCTCCTAATGCAAGACAATGCTAGACCTCATGTGGCTGGAGTGTCTCAGAAGTTCCTGCAAGAGGAAGGCATTGATGCTATGGACTGGCCCACCCATTCCCCAGACCTGAATCTGATTGAGCACATCTGGGACATCAGGTCTCGTTCCATCCATCAACGCCACGATGCACCACAAACTGTCCAGGAGTTGGCAGATGCTTTAGTCCAGGTCTGGGAGGACATCCCTCAAGAGATCATCAACCACCTCATCAGGAGCATGCCCAGGCATTGTAGGGAGGTCACACGGGCACGGGGAGGCCACACCCACTACTGAGCCTCATTTTGACTTGTTTTAAGGACATTACATCGAAGTTGGATCAGCCTGTAGTGTGGTTTTCCACTTTGATTTTGAGTGTGACTTCATATCAAGACCTCCATGGGTTGATAAATTTGATTTCCATTGATAATTTTTGTGTGATTTTGTTGTCAGCACATTCAACTAAGATGAAAGTATTTCATACGATTAGTTCATTCATTTAGATCTAGGATGTGTTATCTTAGTGTTCCCTTTATGTTTTTTTGAGCAGTGTAGTTTGGGTCACTGGCGGATCCGCAGCGTAAAATACGCTGCGGATCCGTTACATGTGACCCTACCCTTATACTCCAGAGCTGTACTCACTATTCTGCTGGTGGGGTCACTGTGTACATACATTACTTTACTTATCCTGTACTGATCCTGAGTCATATCCTGTATTATACTCCACAGCTGTACTCACTATTCTGCTGAAGGAGTCACTGTGTACATATGCTTAACTTCGCCGTGCCATTTCAGTGTGCTCTGCTGCTCGCCAGAGCTGCCACTGATGCAAAGAGAGTGAGAGAGCCTACAGAGAGCACAGATTTGGAGGTATGAAAGTGCTCCTGCCTCAACTATTAGGTAGAAATGTAGCTTTGTTGTAGACTCCCCTGTCCATCCCTGACCCCTCTGTTCTGCTGATGGAATCACTGTGTACAGCCAATTTCTTCACGGGTCACATTTGGCTACAGGGACACATACCCTATAACCTTGTTTCATCTACAGATTATGTAGTGATTCTGAGGTCTGTATTATGGTGGGGTCTGATTCTGGGTTCTGTATTATGGTGGTGACTGATTCTGGGGTCTTTATTATGGTGAAGACTGATTCTGGGGTCTATATTATGGAGTGATCTGATTCTGGGGTCTGGATTAAGGTTGGGTGGTTATTCTGGGGTCGGTATTATGGTGGGTGGTGATTCTGGGGTCTGTATTATGGTGGAGTCTTATTCTGGGGCCTGTATTATAGTGGAGTCTGATTCTGGGATCTGTATTATGGTGGGGTCTGATTCTGGGGTCTGGATTATGGTGGGGATTGATTCTGGGGTCTGTATTATGGAGTGATCTGATTTTGGCATGTGTATTATGGTGGGCGGTGATTCTGGGGTGTGTATTATGATGGGTGGTGATTCTGAGGTCTGTATTATGGTGGAGTCTGATTCTAGGGTCTGTATTATGGAGTGATCTGATTCTGGGGTCTGTATTATGGTGGGCGGTGATTCTGGGGTGTGTATTATGGTGGGGTCTGATTCTGGGAGTCTATATTATGGTGGGTGATGATTCTGGGGTCTGTATTATGGTGGGGACTGATTCTGTGGTCTGTATTATGGTATGTGATGATTCTGGGGTCTGTATTATGGTGGCGTCTGATTCTGGGGTCTGTATTATGGTGGGGTCTGATTCTGGGGTCTGTATTATGGTGGTTTCTGATTCTGGGGTCTGTATTATGGTGGGGTCTGATTCTGGAGTCTGTATTATAGTGACGTCTGATTCTGGGGTCTGTATTATGGTGGGTGATGATTCTGGGGTCTGTTTTATGGTGGGGACTGATTCTGTGGTCTGTATTATGGTATGTGATGATTCTGGGGTCTGTATTATGGTGGCGTCTGATTCTGGGGTCTGTATTATGGTGGGGTCTGATTCTGGGGTCTGTATTATGGTGGTTTCTGATTCTGGGGTCTGTATTATGGAGTGATCTGTATTATGGTGGAGTCTGATTCTGGGGTCTGTATTATGGTGGGGTCTGATTCTGGGGTCTGTATTATAGTGGCGTCTGATTCTGGGGTCTGTATTATGGAGTGATCTGTATTATGGTGGGGTCTGATTCTGGGGTCTGTATTATGGTGGCATCTGATTCTGGGGTCTGAATTATGGTGGGTTCTAATTCTGGGCTCTGTATTAAAATGGTTATCTGTGTTGAACAAATGTTGAATAAAAACTTTATTGGCTGTTATGGCCAGAAACCAAAGACCAAGCAGAGAAAAACAGTTATGACAGTTATCTGGTAAAACAAACTGCTAAAACATTATTTTGTCCAAGTTCCTGAGGACGCTAAGACCCATTCACACTGCAGAATTTCCAAGTGGTACCTGACAAAAAAATTTCCCTTGGGCATCCTGTTGCCGCAATCTACTATTGTTTTCATTGGGATTCTGCTGCATTGTGCACATGGCAGAATTTCAGCAGTGGCAACATCTGCTGAAGAAGTTCTAATTCTGAACTCAGCAGGAAGAATCAACATGTTCATTCTGTCTGCTTCATCTGCTCTGAAATTCATTGGTGCATTTTTCTGCTGCCCATGAAATGTAAATTCTGGCCAGATATTCCGTCATGTGAATAGGCCTTAAAGGGGTATTCCAGGCAAAAACATTTTTTTATATATATCAACTGGCTCCGGAAAGTTAAACAGATTTGTAAATTACTTCTATTAAAAAATCTTAATCCTTCCAATAGTTATTAGCTTCTGAAGTTTTCTGTCTAACTGCTCAATGATGATGTCACGTCCCGGGATCTGTGCATGATGGGAGAATATCCCCATAGGAACTGCACAGCTCCCGGGACGTGAGTCATCAGAGAGCAGTTAGACAGAAAACAACAATTCAACTTCTGAAGCTAATAACTATTGGAAGGATTAAGATTTTTTAATAGAAGTAATTTACAAATCTGTTTAATTTACCGGAGCCAGTTGATATATAAAAAAAAGTTTTGGCCTGGAATACTCCTTTAACATGTGGGTTTTATATAATTTTCTTTGCCTGTTTCATGATTAAGATATCTTCTAATCTGGCACTTTTAAATATTTACTATGTATACTTATGCATGTCAATACGTATTTTGCAATGGAATTTTAAAACTCACATGGTCATCTGAGAGGGGCACTGTATGGACTGGAATTGGCCGCCATGTAATATTTTTGTTCCAGACTTGCTTGCCAACAGGTGGATATAGACCAGCAAGGTTTGCCTGGGCACTCATTAATGTACGATCCATATCTGTGCTTCTCACATAAACCTAAAGGCAGAGAATAATGTCAGAATAACCCATTACTGTACATACATAAAGATTGGTTACACTGTGGCAGCATTAGGGTCTATTCACATGTACAGTATTCTGCATAGGTTTGATGCGCAGGATTTCAAGCTGTGTTCAGTCATTCAGTTTACATTGAAATCTGCAGCAAAAAATCTTGCGCAACAAATCTGCGCAGAATACTGTATGTGTAAATAGACCATTAAAGTGTTACTGTCCTAAAAAAAAAAACACTATTGATTTCATAGAGACAAGTGTTTTGATTGGTGTATGTCTGGTTGCTGAGACCCCCACCCAAGGCTGCCATCAGAAATGTTGGGACCCCTTACACAGCTCAAGGCCTGGGCCCCAACCCCGTGGCTTGCCTGCTATCTTTCCCTTTGTCTATGAAAAACATATTTTAAAACACAGGACAAGAAAAAATTTTCAGGTTGCAATGCGGCCGAGACCTGACATCACTAGTCAGCTGATGACAGGGAGCCGTTCTGCTTCAATGGGTGGAGTGATCACTTGGGGGGAGAGAGATCAATCTGTAACTAATGCAACAGCTCTAGGCATCCTGATTGAAAACCACAGGTCTTTTGAATGGTTGCATCACATTTATGTTTCAATGGGTGGGGTGGCTGATGTGTGGGAGGAAGGAAAATGGAATTATGGGATTTGTGGGCAAAAAAGAAAAGTCAAACAGGAAATACCAGGTCACAAAAAGCTAGCCACAGTGTTATAGTAATCTCACAATATAGCCATTTAGCCTCAAGACAAGCGCAGATCCTTCCTAAGCATGTCCATTACTGTCTACCAGGTACGTACTAAAATCCCCTTATGGTAGATAACCCCTTAACTACCACGGACGTAAATGTACATCCTGGTTTGGCGGGAATTCCCGCACCAGGACGTACATTTACGTCCTGTGTATGACCGCGAGCATCAGAAGGGTGCTCGCGTCATACACAGCAGGACCCTCCGGTAATGCCCTAAATCCGCGATCGCGTGGATGTCCAACATTAACCCCTCCGATGCCGTGATCAATACAGATTACGGCATCTGCGGTATTGCGGCACTTTGATTGGATGATCGGATCGCCCGCAGCGCTGCCCCGGGGATCCGATCATCCAGCATGACAACTGGAGGTCCCCTTACCTAGCTCCGGCTGTCTCCCGGGGTCTTCTGCTTTGGTCTGCGATCGAGCAGACCAGAGCAGAAGATCACCGATAATACTGAGCAGTGCTGTGTCCTATGCATAGCACTGCACAGTATTAGCAATCAAACGATTGCTATAGATAGTCCCCTATGGGGACATAAAAAGTGTAAAAAAAAAAGTAGAAAAAAAAAAAAAAAAGTAAAACAAAAGTGAAAAATCCCCTCCCCCAATAAAAATGAAAATTGTCAGTTTTTCCCATTTTACCCCCAAAAAGCGTAATTTTTTTAAAAATAAACATATTTGGTATCGCCGCGTGCGTAAATGTCCGAACTATCAAAATATAATGTTAATGATCCCGTACGGTGAATGGCGTAAATGTAAAAAATTTTAAAAAACCTACAAATCCTGCTTTTTTGTCACATTTTATTCAAAAAAAAATTATAAAAAATGATCTAAAAGTTTTATATATGCAAATGTGGTATCTAAAAAAAGTACAGATGACGGCGCAAAAAATGAGCCCTCATACCGCCCTATATACGGAAAAATTAAAAAGTTATAGGTGGTCAAAATAGGGCGATTTTAGATTACTGATTACTAATTTTTTTTAAGCAGTACAAAAATATAAAAGTATCTAGCCATGGGTATCATTTTAATCGTATTGACCCACAGAATAAAGAACACCTATCATTTTTACCGTAAAGTGTACAGTGTGAAAACAAAACCCTCCAAAATGTGCAACATTTTGGTTTTCATTTAAATTTCCTCCCTAAAAATTTTTTTTTGGGTTCACCATACATTTTATGGTAAAATGAGAGGTGTCATTACAAAGTACTATTGGTCACGCAAAAAACAAGCCCTTATATGGGTCTGTACATGGAAATATAAAGGAGTTATGGATTTTAGAAGGTGAGGAGGAAAAAACAAAAACGCAAAAATAAAATTGGCCTGGTCCTTGAAGTGAAAATGGGCTTGGTCATTAAGGGGTTAACTCCTGAGAAGTTTCTAGTACATAGTAGATAAAATCCTAATAAATGTAAAAATAATCTTGTACTAATATATTCATTAGTCAGAGTATAGAGTTTTTTCTTAAATAAATCTATTTACTGTACTATATTGTATAAGATGATGTGCTAAAAACCAGTAAAGTCCAAATAATCTAGATGGATTTGCTGCAGACATTTTTCACAGAAAATATGCAGGAAAATCTCAATGCAAAGTCTGTTTGGAAAATCTCTGCAGTATGTAGATGTGATTTGAAAAGTTACTTGTACTTTGCTGGTACTGTAATCCGCAGTTATGTAGCAGAAATTTCCAGCAACTAAAAATACATATATATGAATAGGGTTGTTTATGCAGAATGTACTTAAATCTCTGCAATACATCCACCATGTGAATATACTTTAAGACCAATGTCACATAAGCTTATTACATCTACATTTTTGTACCCATATTATGCCACATATTCGGCTAAGTACATCATAGGACATGCAGTTACTCTATTCCAGATATCCCACTGAAGGGTTCCTTATTTTACAAAAAAAAATCACATTTTTGATTTAATATTGTATTTCCTAATTTATTCACAAAATAAAGACATCAAACAATCATATATGTAAAAATGTATTGGCCTTTAAATTTAAAGTGCATCTCTATGTTTAAAGAAAATTAAACTGACCTTTTTCAGTGCTCCTTCACAGTTTTGTGTTTTACAGATCCATCATAAAGCATTTACAACCATGAATGGGCCATTACTGCCACAAATTCATATTAATCCAAATAAAATAAATTGTGGCATATTTAATCGCCGTCTATAGTAATGAGCTATTGTTCCTTGAAAGCAAGGTCAGAAATATCTGGGCCTCATATAGGCAAATGATCAGGGTCACTGAACTCATTATTATATCTAGGATAACAAGGAAAATAGAAAAAAACAGCGCTCAGAGAAAACACCAAAAATCACTAGAATTCACTAGATAATAAGGTAGGATTAATATCTATATAGCACTCACTTCACTGAAGGTATTTGTGGAAAAAGGATATAAATCCCTGATCCAAAACCCCCCATCCAAGTCAGCTTTGAAGTACAACCCCAGGCAGGAACAGGTCACCAGGTGATCCAATGGGTATATTTCATATTCTTTTATTGGGCGACGCGTTTCAAAGGTAAAATCTACACCTTTTTCATCAGGCTTGAATGTATATAATAAAAATATCCTTTTATACTTACAATTAGGATCCACATCCTCCTCGTCTACGCGATGGGTATCCGGCGTCAGCTTCAGGTTCTCATGGTGCCGGCTTCCGAGGTCACCCGGTCACTTGACCGGGTTCCCTCGTGATCAGCGTCATGCGTCGTCAGCCGCGTCATATGACTCGGCGGCGCAGCAAGAATAGAAGACCAACCACTGCATGATTAGACACAGGGGAGTGGTCACATGTATACCAAGGGGAGGTCACATGATCCCTGTGCGCTCCATACTGGAATGCACAGTGGAAACCTCCTCTGTGTTTCATGTTAGAAGTCACCGTGCGTTCCATAGTGGAACACGCATTATATCTAGACTCAAGGTAAACTCATTATAAATAATTTAGTAATGTATATAGAGAATATTAGTGATAATAAGACTAGTTTACCCTCAGGAATATATACTATATAATATTAATATGGATAATAATCGGGCATGTTTGTCCCATTCTTAAAAGGGAGGATGTGCATCCCTAATATAACACATTGTTATTAATCAATTAATTAAAATACATAAGATCTTATGAATACAAAAAATTCCCAAAAAATTCATAATAAATAGATAAACAAAATTATAAATGATAAATTCCCAAAAAATTCATAATAAATAAATAAACAAAATTATAGATAATAAATAAGCAATTGATTAAAAATAAAAAAAACTAGACATTTAATAAATGATTAAATCTATTCTAATACACCTGTTCTAAGGTCTCATTCAAGCCGTTAGGCTGTAACGTATTAAGTTTAAAAATCCAGTACATTTCCTTATTACACAATAGTTTATAATCATCACTATAGATTTTCTCCAAAGGGGTTACCTTCATTAACGTGTAATCTTTATTATGTATATCATTGAAATGTCTGGACACACTGTGATTAAGAAACCCATTGGTAATATTTGATCTGTGTTTATTGACCCTTTGTCTTAATGTATTAATTTTTGTACCTACGTATCTAAAATGGCAGGGACATTCTAACATGTATATAATGTAATTGCTGCCACAATTACAATAATTTTTTAAAATATATGGCTTCTCCTGTTCCATGATGATCACCTGTGTCCTCTTATTACAGATGAGGGGGCAACATTTACATCTGCTATTACCACATTTATATGCTCCCTTTATTTCCTCTCATCCAAAGATGGTTCCAATTTTACTATGTGTTTTTTTCTTTTTTTGATTGATTGCAATAGATGGGGCCACCATGTTTTTAAGGGTCTTAGCCCGCCTAAATATGCACTTTGGTTTAGCTGATATTCTGGGACCCAATATTGGGTCACCAGTGATAAGATTCCAATTTTTCCTAAGGATATTTTTTACTTTGGAGTGGGAGACACTGGAGACACTATATCTAGTTATAAACGATCTCTTTCCCCCACATTATTAATGTTTTCATTTTTATCGCATTTTTCAAGGCAATCCTCTTGCTTTAATTTATCTATTTTCCTATGTGCATTATCAATAAGGGGCTTAGGATACCCTTTTTCCCTAAAGCGTTTTTCCAGAACCCTGAGCTGTTTTTCGCATTTCACAAAATTTTCAAACTCGCTATTTTTCATGGACCAGTTCACGTTTGAAGTGGATTTGAAGGGCCTTCATATTAGAAATGCCCCATAAAAGACCCCATTATAAAAACTACACCCCCCAAAGTATTCAAAATGACATTCAGTAAGTGTATTAACCCTTTAGGTGTTTAACAGGAATAGCAGCAAAGTGAAGGAGAAAATTCAAAATCTTCATTTTTTACACTCGCATGTTCTTGTAGACCCAATTTTTGAATTTTTGCAAGGGGTAAAAAGGAGAAAATTTTTACTTGTATTTGAAACCCAATTTCTCTCGAGTAAGCACATACCTCATATGTCTATGTTAATTGTTCAGTGGGCGCAGTAGAGGGCTCAGAAGGGAAGGAGCGTCAAATGGTTTTTGGGGGGCATGTCACCTTTAGGAAGCCCCTATGGTGCCTGAACAGCAAAAAAACACACATGGCATACCATTTTGGAAACTAGACTCCTCAGGGAACGTAACAAGGGGTAAAGTGAACCTTAATACCCCACAGGTGTTTCACGACTTTTGCATATGTAAAAAAAATAATTTTTTTTTACCTAAAATGCTTGGTTTCCCAAAAATTTTGCATTTTTAAAATGTGTAATAGCAGAAAATACCCCCCAAAATTTGAAACCTAATTTCTCCCGATTCAGAAAACACCCCATTTGGGGGTGAAAATTGCTCTGCTGGCGCACTACAGGTCTCAGAAGAGAAGAAGTCACATTTGGCTTTTTGAAAGCAAATTTTGCTCTGGGGGCATGCCGCATTTAGGAAGCCCCTATGGTGCCAGAACAGCAAAAAAAAAAAACACATGGCATACCATTTTGGAAACTAGACCCCTCGGGGAAAGTAACAAGGGGTAATGTGAACCTTAATACCCTACAGGTGTTTCACGACTTTTGCATATGTAAAAAAAAAAAATTATTTTTTACCTAATATGCTTGGTTTCCCAAAATTTTTACATTTTTAAAAAGGGTAATAGCAGGAAATACCCACCAAAATTTGAAGCCCAATTTCTCCCGATTCAGAAAACACCCCATATGGGGGTGAAAAGTGCTCTGCTGGCGCACTACAGGTCTCAGAAGAGAAGGAGTCACATTTGGCTTTTTGAAAGCAAATTTTGCTCTGGGGGCATGCCGCATTTAGGAAGCCCCTATGGTGCCAGGACAGCAAAAAAAATAACACATGGCATACCATTTCGGAAACTAGACCCCTCGGGGAACGTAACAAGGGGTTAAGTGAACCTTTATACCCCACAGGTGTTTCATGACTTTTGTATATGTAAAAAAAAAAATTTTTTTTTTTACCTAAAATGCTTGTTTTCCCAAAAATTTTACATTTTTAAAAAGGGTAATAGCAGAAAATACCCCACAAAATTTGAAGCCCAATTTCTCCCGAGTACGGCGATACCCCATATGTGGCCCTAAACTGTTGCCTTGAAATACGACAGGGCTCGAAAGTGAGAGTGCCATGCGCATTTGAGGCCTAAATTAGGGATTGCATAGGGGTGGACATAGGGGTATTCTACGCCAGTGATTCCCAAACAGGGGGCCTCCAGCTGTTGTAAAACTCCCAGCATGCCTGGACAGTCAGTGGCTATCTGGCAATACTGGGAGTAGTTGTTTTGCAACAGCTGGAGGCTCCGTTCTGGAAACAGTGGCGTACCAGACATTTTTCATTTTTATTGGGGAGGGGAGGGGGGCTGTGTAGGGGTATGTGCATATGTAGTGTTTTTTACTTTTTATTTTATTTTGTGTTAGTGTAGTGTTTTTAGGGTACAGTCACACGGGCGGGGGTTCACAGTAGTTTCTCGCTGGCAGTTTGAGCTGCGGCAGAAAATTTGACACAGCTCAAACTTGCAGCCGGATACTTACTGTAATCCTCCGCCCATGTGAGTGTACCCTGTACGTTCACATTGGGGGGGGGGGAACATCCAGCTGTGGCAAAACTGCAACTCCCAGCATGTACGGTCTATCAGTGCATGCTGGGAGTTGTAGTTTTGCAACCGCTGGAGGCTCCGTTTTGGAAACAGTGACGTACCAGACGTTTTTCATTTTTATTGGGGAGGGGAGGGGGGCTGTGTAGAGGTATGTGTATATGTAGTGTTTTTTACTTTTTATTTTATTTAGTGTTAGTGTAGTGTAGTGTTTTTAGGGTACAGTCGCATGGGCGGGGGGTTCACAGTAGTTTTTCGCTGGCAGTTTGAGCTGCGACAGAAATTTTGCCGCACCTCAAACTTGCAGCCGGATACTTACTGTAATCCTCCGCCCATGTGAGTGTACCCTGTACGTTCACATTGGGGGGGGGGGAAACATCCAGCTGTTGCAAAACTACAACTCCCAGCATGTACGGTCTATCAGTGCATGCTGGGAGTTGTAGTTTTGCAACAGCTGGAGACACACAGGTTGTGAAACACCGAGTTTGGTAACAAACTCAGTGTTTTGCAACCAGTGTGCCTTCAGCTGTTGCAAAAGCTACAACCCCCAGCATGTACGGACAGCAGAAGGGCATGCTGGGTCTTGTAGTTATGCAACAGCCTGAGGCATACTACATTGGCTGGGGATGCTGGGGATTGTAGTTATGCAACAGCTGGAGACACACTGGTTTACTACTTAACTCAGTGTGCCTTCAGCTGTTGCAAAACTACAACTCTCAGCAGTCACCGACAGCCAACGGGCATGCTGGGAGTTGTAGTTATGCAACCACCAGATGCACCACTACAACTCCCAGCATGCACTTTAGCTGATTGTGCAAGCTGGGAGTTGTAGTTACACAACAGCTGAAGGTACACTTTTACATAGAAAGAATGTGCCTCCAGCTGTTGCAAAACTACAAGTTCCAGCATGCCCATAAGGGCATGCTGGGAGTTGTGGTGGTCTGCCTCCTGCTGTTGCATAACTACAGCTCCCAGCATGCCCTTGTTGCATGCTGGGAGCTGTTGCTAAGCAACAGCAGGAGGCTGTCACTCACCTCCAACGATCCTCGCCGAACAGGTCAGTCCCTGGTCGTCTCCGCCGCCGCCGCCGCTGCTCCTGGGGCCCCGATCCCAACAGGGACGCCGGGGATCGGGGTCCCCAGCACCGGGGGTCGTCTTCCCGCACCCGCTCACGTCCTCCGGAAGAGGGGCGGAGCGGGTTGCGGGAGTGACACCCGCAGCAGGCGCCCTGATTGGTCGGCCGGTAATCCGGCCGACGAATCAGGGCGATCGTGAGGTGGCACCAGTGCCACCTCACTCCTGCAGACTCTGGCTGTTCGGGGCCGTCTCTGACGGCTCCGATCAGCCAGTAATTCCGGGTCATCGGGTCACTGGAGACCCGATTGACCCGGAATCCGCCACAGATCGCTGGACTGAATTGTCCAGCGATCTGCGGCAATCTCCGACATGGGGGGACATAATGACCCCCCTGGGCGATATGCCGGGATGCCTGCTGAACGATTTCAGCAGGCATCCGGCTCCGGCTCCCCTCCGGCTAGCGGTGGGGGCCCGAAATGCTCAGGGCGTATCCATACGCCCTCGGTCCTTAAGGACTTGGAAACGGGGGCGTATGGATACGCCCTATGTCCTTAAGGGGTTAAGGTGCCAGCACTGATTTATTATTCTATGTATAATAAAAAAATCTACATTTTTTCTTATACTTTTTGACTTTTTGCATCAATTAACACAGTATTAAAGATCTTAAAGGGAAACTGTCAATCAGTTTTACCCCACTAACCCATTAGGTGACACTGATGATAACATTTCTTACCTACCCGCTGATCCGTTGTCCCGTTCCCCTGTTATCCTGCTTGTTCGGTGGCAGGCTTGGTGTGCAGGCGGAGCTTTATGAGCATGCTGATGTTGCCATTGCTGCTTCTTCACTCGGGGTAGCTGCGAGCAGGCGTGGGAAACCAGCAGCAGTGATGTCAGCATGCTCCTGGAGCTTTGCCCACGCACCAAGCCTTCTGCCCAAATAAGGAGGATAGCAGATGAATGGGACCATGGATCGGGGGTAGGTAAATATGGTTATCATCAGTGTCCCCTTCACTACACACCTGTACCAATAGGTTAGTATGGGTGAAACTGATGACAGTTTCCCTTTAATTAAAAGTGCTGTTGCTCATTAGGAACCTTCATTGTTACCTCCCAAGAGATCTGTCCTGGTCATGTGGTGGTCATAAGGGTGCCTGATTCAATAGAAGATACCCTGTGATAACTGTACATTAACCATAAGTGCCTGTATCATCATTATGTGACCAGGGCCATTGTTATCAACCGAAGTTCCTGTTAAATGGCAGTAAACATATGGTACTTCATGAAAACTGTGAGAAAAAGAGCAACTCATCTACAAAGAATATTAGTAAATAACTGATATCCCTTTTATAAAGAAAAATCTATTTGATGAAACTGAAGTACCACTTTAATATTACAATTCATCTGCATATACTGTATGGCGGTTGAAACTTCCCCTAGGTGATTGCCAGCGATTTCTTGAGCTGGACTCCTGTCGATCAGTTAATTTCTGGATTGACTTTAGTCATAAAAGGGTTAATACCTGAGACGACCTATTAAAATTATATTTTTATTATGTTTTACAGATCTCTGCATTCAAGCACAGCAAAAAAAACGCATATGCAATGCTTCTAAATCTTTGCTAACTTATGCTATCCAATTTTTTTTTTAAATTAAAAGGCGGTGTCATAGAAGGTCTATTAACCATACTATCAGTATTACGCCATAGTTTGTACTTCCCATAGTTTAAACACATGCAGGGGTGTGGAAATTTTATTTAAAAAAAACTACTTGTCCACGGGACTAAAATGGAGCAAAATCTACTTGTCCCTCATGATGATCTACTTGTCCTAGCCAATTTTCTCTTTTACACTTTCGTTTTTTCCTCCTCGTCCTAAAATAGTCATAACTAACTACTATAATGATATTAATTGTTTCATAACATATGCTCCAAAGCAAAAACAAAAAAATATTGGTGAAGTGAAATTGAAATAGTAAAAGATAAATTAGCAAATTTAGTGGTTTTCTTTTCTACGCCATTTTCCTTGTGGTTGAGCTAACATGTTAGTTTGATACTTTAGGCCGGCCTGATTACAGCAATATCAGATTTGTATAGTTTCCGTCATGTTTTACTAATAAAAAAAAAATTCTGAACTTTTTAGAATTCTTTTTAATTGCCATTTTCTGACCCCTGTAGCTTTTTTTTCCGCATAAGAAGGTGTATGAAGGCAATTTTTTGCGCCATAATCTGTTTTTTGTATTGGTACCATTTTGGTACTGATCTGCCTTTTTAAGCGCTTTTAACTTTTTTTCTGGGATATTATAAAAATTGCAATTCTGTGTTTATTTTTTTTTTTGCATTTCCGTCATTTCCCCCTGGGATACATAATGTTATATTTTAATATTTCATACAATTATGCACGCAGCGATACCAAATATATTTATTTTTATTTTATATTATATTTTTATTATGTTTACATGTTTTTATATAGGAAAGGGGGTGATTTGAACTTTAAACATGTAAGGGGTCAATGTATGTCTTTTAAACTTTTAGTAAAACTTTTTTTTTTCTTTACACTTTATTAGTCCCTTAGGGGACTTTTAGGAGGAATCATTAGGATTCCTTATACAGATCAATAGAGTTCTATTGAACTCCATTGATCTGTCTGCTCTGCGATCCATTGATAGAGCCTTGTCCAGCCAGGCTCTATCAATGACAGAGCCACGGACACCAGGTAATCAGAGGTAAGCCCTCCGGCTTCCTCTATAGTGGCATAGTGGATGGCCCAACAACCCCCCCCCCTTCCCCCGCGATCGCGCTGTGGGGTGAGGGGGCGGGGTGCGGGTGATCCACCCCTCTAACCCACCAGGGAGCATTCACATGTCCCTTTAGACGCCACTGTCAGCTTTGACAACGGTGATCTAAAGGGTTAATAGCCAGCCGCAGCGATCGCCACATGCTGGCTATAAGTGGCGGCCCCCAGCTACTGAAAACAGCCAGGGGCTGCAGAGTATAGAGCTAGTAGGAGTCAGAAGCCTGCTCCATACACCCCTCTGAGCACCGCCGTGCTTGTTGGGGGCCTTTAGGTCTGGCCCAGCTTGCCCGAAGCAGTGCGAAGGGCCTGAAAAATTCTTCTGCCCGGTGCCCGGAACTGCTTGTCCCAGTGTCGGGCGATAGGAATTCCACATCCCTCACATGGAAAGCAAGTGTTGGAAAGCACTGATATATTTACCTCATGCCTGCTATAGGTTTCATTCAGAAATCCAGAATATCTCTTCCGTAGATACATCCCCAGCTCATAGTGTTGCTCTATACCAAGCTGTTAATTGAGAGAGAAAAGAATTGATGAAGAAAGTCAACAGGATTCATATTTACGTTATCACTATTTTATGATGTTTGTAAATTGTTGAAAAGCCACATTGTATTGTATAGGAAAGGTCATAGACTGACATTAAAATAGTGTCCACTCTTTAAGAATAGTTGTTTCACGGATCAATCCCCACTGCTTGATCCTCATAGTTGTTATTGTGGATGAATGATGAAAATAAAACATTCACCAAGACATATTTAGTTCTTTTAATGCAATGTAGTTATTCATTTAGCAATATCTTGTATACTTACTGTTACGCCGAGCGCTCCGGGTCCCCGCTCCTCCCCGGAGCGCTCGCTTCTCTCTCGCTACCGCAGCGCTCCGGGCAGCTCCACTGACCCGGTGCGCTGCGATACCGTCTCCAGCCGGGATGCGATTCGCGATGCGGGTAGCGCCCGCTCGCGATGCGCATCCCGGCTCCCGTACCTGACTCGCTCTCCCTCTGTCCTGTCCCGGCGCGCGCGGCCCCGCTCCCTAGGGCGCGCGCGTGCCGGGTCTCTGCGATTTAAAGGGCCACTGCGCCGCTGATTGGCGCAGTGGTTCCAATTAGTTTGTTCACCTGTGCACTCCCTATTTATACCTCACTTCCCCTTCACTCCCTCGCCGGATCTTGTTGCCATTGTGCCAGTGAAAGCGTTTCCTTGTGTGTTCCTAGCCTGTGTTCCAGACCTCCTGCCGTTGCCCCCGACTACGATCCTTGCTGCCTGCCCCGACCTTCTGCTACGTCCGACCTTGCTTCTGTCTACTCCCTTGTACCGCGCCTATCTTCAGCAGTCAGAGAGGTTGAGCCGTTGCTAGTGGATACGACCTGGTCACTACCGCCGCAGCAAGACCATCCCGCTTTGCGGCGGGCTCTGGTGAAAACCAGTAGTGACTTAGAACCGATCCACTAGCACGGTCCACGCCAATCCCTCTCTGGCACAGAGGATCCACTACCTGCCAGCCGGCATCGTGACAGTAGATCCGGCCATGGATCCCGCTGAAGTTCCTCTGCCAGTTGTCGCCGAGCTCACCACGGTGGTCGCCCAGCAGTCACAACAGATAGCGCAACAAGGCCAACAGCTGTCTCAACTGACCGTGGTGCTACAGCAGCTACTACCACAGCTTCAGCAATCATCTCCTCCGCCAGCTCCTGCACCTCCTCAGCAGCGAGTGGCCGCTTCTGGTCTACGACTATCCTTGCCGGATAAATTTGATGGGGACTCTAAATTCTGCCGTGGCTTTCTTTCCCAATGTTCCCTGCACTTGGAGATGATGTCGGACCAGTTCCCTACTGAAAGGTCTAAGGTGGCTTTCGTAGTCAGCCTTCTGTCTGGAAAAGCTCTGTCATGGGCCACACCGCTCTGGGACCGCAATGACCCTGTCACTGCCTCTATACACTCCTTCTTCTCAGAAATTCGAAGTGTCTTTGAGGAACCTGCCCGAGCCTCTTCTGCTGAGACTGCCCTGTTGAACCTGGTCCAGGGTAATTCTTCCGTTGGCGAGTACGCCGTACAATTCCGTACTCTTGCTTCAGAATTATCCTGGAATAATGAGGCCCTCTGCGCGACCTTTAAAAAAGGCCTATCCAGCAACATTAAAGATGTTCTGGCCGCACGAGAAATCCCTGCTAACCTACATGAACTCATCCATCTTGCCACTCGCATTGACATGCGTTTTTCCGAAAGGCGTCAGGAGCTCCGCCAGGATATGGACTTTGTTCGCACAAGACGTTTTTTCTCCCCGGCTCCTCTCTCCTCTGGTCCCCTGCAATCCGTTTCTGTGCCTCCCGCCGTGGAGGCTATGCAGGTCGACCGGTCTCGCCTGACACCTCAAGAGAGGACACGACGCCGCATGGAGAATCTCTGTCTGTACTGTGCCAGTACCGAACACTTCCTGAAGGATTGTCCTATCCGTCCTCCCCGCCTGGAAAGACGTACGCTGACTCCGCACAAAGGTGAGACAGTCCTTGATGTCTACTCTGCTTCTCCACGTCTTACTGTGCCTGTGCGGATATCTGCCTCTGCCTTCTCCTTCTCTACTATGGCCTTCTTGGATTCCGGATCTGCAGGAAATTTTATTTTGGCCTCTCTCGTCAACAGGTTCAACATCCCAGTGACCAGTCTCGCCAGACCCCTCTACATCAATTGTGTAAACAATGAAAGATTGGATTGTACCATACGTTTCCGCACGGAGCCCCTTCTAATGTGCATCGGACCTCATCACGAGAAGATTGAATTTTTGGTCCTCCCCAATTGCACTTCCGAAATCCTCCTTGGACTACCCTGGCTTCAACTCCATTCCCCAACCCTGGATTGGTCCACTGGGGAGATCAAGAGTTGGGGGCCCTCTTGTTTCAAGGACTGCCTAAAACCGGTTCCCAGTACCCCTTGCCGTGACTCTGTGGTTCCCCCTGTAACCGGTCTCCCTAAGGCCTATATGGACTTTGCGGATGTTTTTTGCAAAAAACAAGCTGAGACTCTACCTCCTCACAGGCCTTATGATTGTCCTATTGACCTCCTCCCGGGCACTACTCCACCCCGGGGCAGAATCTATCCTCTGTCCGCCCCAGAGACTCTTGCTATGTCGGAGTACATCCAGGAAAATTTAAAAAAAGGCTTTATCCGTAAATCCTCCTCTCCTGCCGGAGCCGGATTTTTCTTTGTGTCCAAAAAAGATGGCTCTCTACGCCCTTGCATTGACTACCGCGGTCTTAATAAAATCACGATAAAGAACCGCTACCCTCTACCCCTCATCTCTGAACTCTTTGATCGCCTCCAAGGTGCCCACATCTTTACCAAACTGGACTTAAGAGGTGCTTATAATCTCATCCGCATCAGAGAGGGGGATGAATGGAAAACGGCATTTAACACTAGAGATGGACACTTTGAGTATCTGGTCATGCCCTTTGGCCTGTGCAACGCCCCTGCCGTCTTCCAAGACTTTGTTAATGAAATTTTTCGTGATCTCTTATACTCCTGTGTTGTTGTATATTTGGACGATATCCTGATTTTTTCTGCCAATCTAGAAGAACACCGCCAGCATGTCCGTATGGTTCTTCAGAGACTTCGTGACAATCAACTTTATGCCAAGATAGAGAAATGTCTGTTTGAATGCCAATCTCTTCCTTTCCTAGGATACTTGGTCTCTGGCCAGGGACTACAAATGGATCCAGACAAACTCTCTGCCGTCTTAGATTGGCCACGCCCCTCCGGACTCCGTGCTATCCAACGTTTTTTGGGGTTCGCCAATTATTACAGGCAATTTATTCCACATTTTTCTACCGTTGTGGCCCCTATCGTGGCTTTAACCAAAAAAAATGCCAATCCCAAGTCTTGGCCTCCTCAAGCGGAAGACGCCTTTAAACGGCTCAAGTCTGCCTTTTCTTCGGCTCCCGTGCTCTCCAGACCTGACCCATCTAAACCCTTCCTATTGGAGGTTGATGCCTCCTCTGTAGGAGCTGGAGCGGTCCTTCTACAAAAAAAATTCTTCCGGGCATGCTGTTACTTGTGGTTTTTTTTCTAGGACCTTCTCTCCGGCGGAGAGGAACTACTCCATCGGGGATCGAGAGCTTCTAGCCATTAAATTAGCACTTGAGGAATGGAGGCATCTGCTGGAGGGATCAAGATTTCCTGTTATTATTTACACCGATCACAAGAACCTCTCCTATCTCCAGTCTGCCCAACGGCTGAATCCTCGCCAGGCCAGGTGGTCTCTGTTCTTTGCCCGATTTAATTTTGAAATTCACTTTCGGCCTGCCGATAAGAACATTAGGGCCGATGCTCTCTCTCGTTCCTCGGATGCCTCGGAAGTTGAACTCTCTCCGCAACACATCATTCCTCCTGACTGCCTGATCTCCACTTCTCCAGCCTCCATCAGGCAAACTCCTCCAGGAAAGACCTTCGTCTCTCCACGCCAACGCCTCGGAATCCTCAAATGGGGTCACTCCTCCCATCTCGCAGGTCATACAGGCATCAAGAAATCTGTGCAACTCATCTCTCGCTTCTATTGGTGGCCGACTCTGGAGACGGATGTCGTGGACTTTGTGCGAGCCTGCACTGTCTGTGCTCGGGATAAGACTCCTCGCCAGAAGCCCGCTGGTTTTCTTCATCCTCTGCCTGTCCCCGAACAGCCTTGGTCTCTGATTGGTATGGATTTTATTACAGACCTACCCCCATCCCGTGGCAACACTGTTGTTTGGGTGGTCGTTGATCGATTCTCCAAGATGGCACATTTCATCCCTCTTCCTGGTCTTCCTTCAGCGCCTCAGTTGGCTAAACAATTTTTTGTACACATTTTTCGTCTTCACGGGTTGCCCACACAAATAGTCTCGGATAGAGGCGTCCAATTCGTGTCAAAATTCTGGAGGGCTCTCTGTAAACAACTCAAGATTAAATTAAACTTTTCTTCTGCATATCATCCTCAATCCAATGGACAAGTAGAAAGAATTAACCAGGTCTTGGGTGATTATTTACGACATTTTGTTTCCTCCCGCCAGGATGATTGGGCAGATCTTCTACCATGGGCCGAATTCTCGTATAACTTTAGAGTCTCTGAATCTTCCTCCAAATCCCCATTTTTCGTGGTGTACGGCCGTCACCCTCTTCCCCCCCTCCCTTGCCCTCTGGTTTGCCCGCGGTAGATGAAGTGACTCGTGATCTTTCCACCATATGGAAAGAGACCCAAGTTTCTCTTTTACAGGCTTCATCTCGCATGAAAAAGTTTGCCGATAAGAAAAGAAGAGCTCCCCCCATTTTTGCTCCCGGAGACAAGGTATGGCTCTCCGCTAAATATGTCCGCTTTCGTGTCCCCAGTTACAAACTGGGTCCACGCTATCTTGGTCCCTTCAAAGTCTTGTGCCAAATTAATCCTGTCTCTTACAAACTTCTTCTTCCTCCTTCTCTCCGTATTCCTAATGCCTTTCATGTCTCTCTTCTTAAACCACTCATCATCAACCGTTTCTCTCCCAAATTAGTTTCTCCCACTCCTGTCTCCGATTCTTCTGACGTCTTCTCAGTGAAAGAGATACTGGCCTCCAAGACGGTCAGAGGAAAAAAGTTCTTTTTGGTGGATTGGGAGGGCTGTGGACCTGAAGAGAGATCCTGGGAACCTGAGGACAACATCCTAGACAAAAGTCTGCTCCTCAGGTTCTCAGGCTCTAAGAAGAGGGGGAGACCCAAGGGGGGGGGGGTACTGTTACGCCGAGCGCTCCGGGTCCCCGCTCCTCCCCGGAGCGCTCGCTTCTCTCTCGCTACCGCAGCGCTCCGGGCAGCTCCACTGACCCGGTGCGCTGCGATACCGTCTCCAGCCGGGATGCGATTCGCGATGCGGGTAGCGCCCGCTCGCGATGCGCATCCCGGCTCCCGTACCTGACTCGCTCTCCCTCTGTCCTGTCCCGGCGCGCGCGGCCCCGCTCCCTAGGGCGCGCGCGCGCCGGGTCTCTGCGATTTAAAGGGCCACTGCGCCGCTGATTGGCGCAGTGGTTCCAATTAGTGTGTTCACCTGTGCACTCCCTATTTATACCTCACTTCCCCTTCACTCCCTCGCCGGATCTTGTTGCCATTGTGCCAGTGAAAGCGTTTCCTTGTGTGTTCCTAGCCTGTGTTCCAGACCTCCTGCCGTTGCCCCCGACTACGATCCTTGCTGCCTGCCCCGACCTTCTGCTACGTCCGACCTTGCTTCTGTCTACTCCCTTGTACCGCGCCTATCTTCAGCAGTCAGAGAGGTTGAGCCGTTGCTAGTGGATACGACCTGGTCACTACCGCCGCAGCAAGACCATCCCGCTTTGCGGCGGGCTCTGGTGAAAACCAGTAGTGACTTAGAACCGATCCACTAGCACGGTCCACGCCAATCCCTCTCTGGCACAGAGGATCCACTACCTGCCAGCCGGCATCGTGACACTTACTTGCCTTACTCCCACCCCCAGCCACCATTATCACAGAGTCTGTCACGTTACCTGTATTGCTGGGGACACAATAGCCAATCACTGGCTAGGGCGGAACACCAATGCCTCACACTGGACCCAGCTCTTCCCCTTCTAGTACTGGGGTCAGTACGAGACATTGCTGCTAAGCCAATCACTGGATACAACATTGTCCTGTCTCAGCCAGTGATTAGCTGAGCAGCAATGTGAAATATTGACCCTCGCAATTGTAGTACAACAGTCACAAGGAGCAAGGAAGGTAAGTACCATGTTTATAACAAAAAAAAAAACATGTATCGGAGCACTCATCCGATGAATGGAACATCCAGACCCATACGATCGTCCACTTTGGACCGGAGCGGGGAGGCGGCACTTGCATTTGCATTCCTTTCAGACGGGGTTAAAATCTGTGGAGTATGCGTGATGACGCATGTGCGGCCTGGCGAAGCTCCAAGTGGCGTGATACGGTCCATGGCCAGCGTCTGAACTCCCCTGGTTCCATCTGCCGCCTCCCCGCTCTGGTCCGAAGTGGACGATCGTATGGGTCTGTATGTTCCGTTCATCGGGTGAGTGCTCCATTACATCTGTTTTTTTTTGTCATATTCATGGACTGCATATTCTTACGTGAGCATCAGCTGTCATATCCAGATCCCTAGCGACACCTCCTACATAGCCTTAGTGCATCAGATCCACACATTGTATGTATGCCTACAGTGCCGACTTTCTTTCTTTTCTCTTTGCTATTGTTTAAGTACCATGTTTGTTTATGCAGGCAGCCTGGGCATATTTATAACTTTAAAAAAAAAAAACATCAAACCCCCCCACCCCACTTTTTACTGGACAACCCAAATGTATTACAGAAAGTCTTTGCAAATTAATTCTTCATTCTGTCTGTCACATTACTGGTAAAATGAAGTAAAACCTAGCTGCCGAGGGCTGTCATTTGTAATTCAAAGAATGCCTGAATCAGAACAGAAAGCCACTCTATGTTCTTGCTAAGGGGGCCCCCTCCTATAATGTCCATATACTTTAATAGAGCATATGGACAGGAGTTGTCCAATCAGATAACCTCTTTAAGGGGTCAAAAGAGTTGTCAACTTTAATCTGTAAGAGAACTTGCCAACCAGTGTTTAAATCCCCTGCAGAGCAACCACAAGGAAAATAGGGTAATTGTTCATTTTCATTGAAAAGGTTTGTAATGGGTGGTTTAAATGTTTGCCTTTGAACAGAGGCGTAACTTCTAGCTTCTAAGCCCCGATGCAAAATCTGCAACACGGCCCAATGTGCCAATTATAATACTGGTCTCTTATGGCCTTTGGGGTTCCCTTAGGAACTAGGGGCCCGATGCAAAATCTGTGTAGAGAAAGAGTAGTGCACTTGCGTATAGCAACCAATCAGATTTGTGCTTTTACCTTTTAAAAAAGCATCAGAAAAATGATAGAAGTAATCTGATTGGTTGCTCCACTGTACCTGCACAGATTTTATGAAATATCCCCCTTTATGCCTGCAGACCTAAGCACACAGCCCAAGTAGATATGGGAATCCAGACCATATAGTCATAAAACATGTCTGAACGCGGGGGGTCCCGCCGCTAGGGACCCCCACTATCGTGCATGCAGCATGCAGCGCTGCAGCCCTGGAGTCTGCCGGGTCACGACTACGGGGCCGGAGTATCGTGACGTCACGACTCCGACCCTGTGTGACGTCACGTCCCGCCCCCACAACTCAAGTCTATGAGAGGGGATAAGATGTCTTAGGGCCGGAATACCCTTTTAAAGCCTACAAACTGGGTTTATGCAGAATCTAGCTATACTCTACTGATTAAATGAGGCAGAGGGGGAGGAGTGCACAACCAAAAGGGGTAGCCACATCCCCCATACCTGCAATACAAAAAGCTAAGAATGTCAGCAATATTTATAGTGCATACATGCCTTAGATTTTGCAAAGTTCAGCTGAAACTTTGTGTTATTTTTTCATTTGCATATACCTCAGTGAGCTGTCCAAAGCCATCAGGCCAAGAGTCTTCATGATACATGTCTTTAGGATACGTCTTAGTTGGGCTTCTATCACCATGCCGAAATACCTTTAAAAGAACATTCACACTAGTTAAAAAACACACACATATATATATATATATATATATATATATATAAAATGACAAAAAATTTGTTTGCAGCACTACTTCTACATACATGAACTCTATCACAGTCCATCCAACATAGAAAACAATGGTGCAGTACTCCAAAATTGCAAAGAAAAAAAGTGGATTTATTGTCTCACATCATAGCAGCAATGTTTCAATTCCACACTGGAACCTTTTTCAAGCTTGAGAAAGGTTCCAATGTGGAACTGAAATGTTGCTGCTATAATGTGAGACAATAAATCCGCTTTTATCTTTGCAATTTTGGAGTGTTGCACCATTGTTTTATATATATATATATATATATATATATATATATATATATATATACTAGCTGAGTACCCGGCGTTGCACGGTTTTTCCTTCCTCATTCTTTTTGGGGTGGAAAATCAACAGAGGAAGAAGCTTTTGACTTCATATCCCATCCCCATATATTATTGTCATAGCCCAACCCAATATCCCGTCCTCATACCCCGACCCCCTATCCAGTCTTCCTATCCCGTCCTCCTATCCCATCCTCCTATCTCGACCTCCTGTCCCGACCTCCTATCTCGACGTCCTATCCCATCCTCCTATCCTGACCTCCTAACTCGACCTCCTATCCCACCCTCCTATCCCAACCTCCTATCCCATGCTCCTATCCCCTCCTTCTATCTCCTCCTCCTATCTCGACCTCCTATCTCAACCTCCTATCCCGACCTCCTATCCCGACCTCACATCCCGACCTCCTATCCAGTCCTCCTATCCCGTCCTCCTATCCCATCCTCCTATCTCGACCTCCTGTCCCGTCCTCCTATCTCGACGTCCTATCCCCTCCTCATATCCTGACCTCCTATCTCCACCTCCTATCCTGACCTCCTAACTCGACCTCCTATCCCACCCTCCTATCCCAACCTCCTATCCCATCCTCCTATCCCCTCCTCCTATCTCCACCTTCTATCTCGACCTCCTATCCCGACCTCCTATCCCGTCCTCCTATCCCGACCTCCTATCCCGACCTCCTATCCCATCCTCCTATCTCCACCTCCTATACTGTCCTCCTATCTCCACCTCCTATACCGTCCTCATATCCTGACCTCCTAACTCGACCTCCTATCCCACCCTCCTATCCCATCCTCCTATCCCCTCCTCCTATCTCGACCTCCTATCCCGACATCCTATCCAGTCCTCCTATCTTGACCTATTATCCCGTCCTCCTATCCCGCCCTCCTATCCCGTCCTCCTAACTCGACCTTCTATCTCGACCTCCTATCCCGACCTCCTATCCCGTCCTCCTATCCCATCCTCCTATCTCGACCTCCTATCCCGACCTCCTATCCCATCCTCCTATCCCGACCTCCTATCCCATCCTCCTATCCCATCTTCCTATCCCGACCTCCTATCCCGTCCTCCTATCTCGATCTCCTATCCTGTGCTCATATCCCAACCGCCTATCTCAACCTCCTATCCCGTCCTCAAATCCTGTCCTCATATCCCGACCTCCTAACTCAACCTCCTATCCTGACCTCATATCCCGACCCATAATATGTGCACCAGGTATTAAAACCAACTAATTACCTAACCCCGAGGCCGTAGCCTGGGGTGCAAAACACCTCTAAATAGTCCCCCCTTAAATATAACTGTGTTTCCACAGTTTGCCTCTTGAAAATGCCGTGGAGACGGCGAAACATGTAGAGGCGGCAATCTAGTGTTTTAAGTCGGTGTCAGAGTAGGCATATAGGGCTGCTGCAGAGCCCTTGACAGTGGAGCAATGTCGCTCAGATCTCACAAGCACTAACCTACCCGACATCCTATTTTTAATACTCACTTTACTGGGTTTACATTAATTTTCATTTAACTGGATATATAATAAAAGTTATATTTTAGGGGGGACTATTTAGAGGTGTTTTGCACCAAAGGCTACGACCTCGGGGTTAGGTAATTAGTTGTGGTCTTTGGCCTTTATAGTCCCCTTTTGGTCTAATTTGGGTTTTTTGCAGGTATTGAAATATCTCCAGCCGTACAGAAGTTATGTGGGAACATACATTTCCCATTGATTTTCATGGGACTTTAAACAAAAACCCAGACCCTCACAAATGGGGGTGGTTAAGGGTTAAATTAACTATCCTATATTTTAAGTGGACATATAAGTAACATGTGACCAAGTATTATCGAAATATCTCCAGCCGTTTGGAAGTTATGCAGTAACATATATTTCCCATAGAGTTGTATGGGACTTTAAACATAAACCCCGCCCCTGGCAAATGGGGGCGAGTAAGGGTTAAATTACCTATCCTATGTTTGTTGTTGACATATAAGTAACATGTGTGCCAAGTTTCATGTTAATATCTTTAGCCGTTTGGACGTTTTTGTGGATCATATATACAGACATATATATACACACACACACACATTGAGTTTTATATATATAGATATATATACACAATATTAATTACAATAAACAAATAATTAAAATAAAATAATTGGTCTTCATTTCTTTATAACATGGAGCAGCTATAAAAATGTACAAGCTATTTAACCATTTAAAGGGGTACTTCGGCGCTTAGACATCTTATCCCCTATCCAAAGTATAGGGGATAAGATGCCTGATCGCGGGGGTCCCACGGCTGGGGACCCCTGTGATCTTCCACGCCGCACCCCGTTAGAATCAGTCCCCAGAGCGTGTTCGCTCCAGGTCTGATTACTGGCGATCACGGGGACGGAGCATAGGGATGTCACGGCTCCGCCCCCGTTTGACGTCATGCTCTGACGTGACAGCTGTCACACCCCTCCAATAGACTTGCATTGAGGGGGCGGAGCGTGACATCACATGGGGCGGAGCCGTGACGTTACTATGCTCCGTCCTCTTGTTCGAGATGAACTCAGCCTGAGGACCTCCAGCGGTTCCGGATGCCGCTAAAGGTGGGTGCTGCATGGTAGATCCCGGGGGTCCCCAGCAGGATCTGACATCTTATCTATATTATATACCTACAAAAATTAGCCCAGAGAAAATTATTTTATGTAACCAACATCTCTTTATTAATCACAACCAATGACAATAGGTAGAAAAAACCCATAAAAAATACCCACCCTTAAAAATGCCCCCCCACACACACACAAAGGCAGGATGTGGGGAACCCAATATATAGATACAATAGAAATGTACAGTGTCCCTATCAGCATGCCATCATATAATAATTAGATCAAGTACTGTACCTGTCGGTAGCATGCTGAACACATCCCCACGCTCCTACCACCTCGACACGTATTTCGGGCAATCCCTTTCTCAAGAGGCTCCATTTGGATGGAGGATAAGATGTCTAGGGGCGGACTACCCTTTAAGGACCAAGCGTTTTTCTGTTTTTGCAGTTTTGTTTTCTCCTCCTTATCTTTTAAAAATCATAACCATTTCAATTATGCACCTAAAAACCCTATGAGTTTTTTTTTTGCGCCACCAATACTACTTTGTAAAGACATCAGTCATTTTACCCAAAATTCTACAGCGAAACGGAATAAAAAAATCATTATACGGCAAAATTGAAGAAAAAAACGCCGTTTTGTAAATTTGGGGGCCTTTCGTTTCTACGCAGAAAATGTTTAGGTAAAAATGATACTTTACCTTTATTCTGTAGGTTCATATGATTAAATTGATACCCTACTTATATATTTTGATTTGTTGTACTGAAAAAAATCATAACTACATGCACGAAAATTTATACATTTAAAATTGTCCTCTTCTGTCCCCTATAAACTTTTTTATTTTTTTGCGCACAGGGCTGTATGAGAGCTCATATTTTGTGCCGTGATCTCAAGTTTTTATCTGTACAATTTTTGTTTTGATCTGACTTTTTGATTGCTTTTTATACACTTTTTTATGGTATAAAAAGTGACCAACTGTCACGATGCCGGCTGGCAGGAGGTGGATCCTCTGTGCCAGAGAGGGATTGGCGTGGACCGTGCTAGTGGACCGGTTCTAAGTCACTACTGGTGTTCACCAAAGCCCGCCGCAAAGCGGGATGGTCTTGCTGCGGCGGTAGTGACCAGGTCGTATCCACTAGCAACGGCTCAACCTCTCTGACTGCTGAAGATAGGCGCGGTACAAGGGAGTAGACAGAAGCAAGGTCGGACGTAGCAGAAGGTCGGGGCAGGCAGCAAGAATCGTAGTCAATAAGGCAAAAGCAGGAGGTCAAGTACACAGTATGGACAAACACAGTAACGCTTTCACTAGGCTCTAAGGCAACAAGATCCGGCAAGGGAGTGCAGGGGCAGTGATCAGATATAGTCTGGGAGCAGGTGGAAGCCAATTAAGCTAATTGGGCCAGGCACCAATCATTGGTGCACTGGCCCTTTAAGTCTCAGGGAGCTGGCGCGCGCGCGCCCTAGAGAGCGGAGCCGCGCGCGCCAGCACATGACAGCAGGGGACCGGGACGGGTAAGTGACCTGGGATGCGATTCGCGAGCGGGCGCGTCCCGCTGTGCGAATCGCATCCCCGACGGCCAAGACAGTGCAGCGCTCCCGGTCAGCGGGACCGACCGGGGCGCTGCGGAGAGAGAGACGCCGTAAGCGCTCCGGGGAGGAGCGGGGACCCGGAGCGCTAGGCGTAACACCAAAAATACGCTATTTTGGAAATTGGAATTTTTTGCGCTTACGCCATTGACCGTGCGGTTTATTTAACTATATATTTTTATATTTCGGACATTTATGCACACGACGATACCACATATGTTTATTTTTAATATTATCATACATTTTTATATGGAATTTGGGAAAAGGGGGGTGATTTAAACTTTTAATAAGGAAGGGGTTAATGTGTGTGTTTTTAAACTTTTTAAAACTTTTTTTTAACACTTTTAGTCCCCTTTTTAGTCCCCTCATTTGATTCCTCATACAGATCAATGTGGTTCCATAAAACCACATTGATCTGTGTGCTCTGCACTCGATTGATAAAGCCTGGTCCTGCCAGGCTTTATCCTTCTCAGCGCAGGAGCCGGCATGGAAGGAGAGGTAAGCCCTCAGGCTACCTCAGCAGTGGATCGCTCCCCCTGTGATCATACTGCAGGGGCTCAATCCACCCCACTGGACCACCAGGGATGGGATAAAGGCACCATTAGACGCCGCTGTCAGCTTTGACAGCAGCAATCTAAAGGGTTAATACCCGGCCGCGGAGATCGCCGCATGCCGGCTATTAACGCCGGCCCCCAGCTACAGGAATCAGCTGGGGGCCGGCTGGTATGACGTGGGCTCGAGTTGGGAGCCAGCACCATACCCCGTTAACGGCACATGGACGAGTATAGACGTCCATGGTCGTTAACAGGTATAAACAACTGAAAATATGTCATATTCTAGGTGGAAAGTGTCCCCCAAGTGCAGTCACAAAAACCATCAAGAGCTACATAGAAACTGTCTCACATGCGGACCGTCCCAGGAAAGGAAGACCAAGAGTCACCTCTGCTGCGGAGGATAAGTTCATCCGAGTCACCAGCCTCAGAAATCTCAGGTTTACAGCAGCTCAGATTAGAGACCAGGTCAATGCCACACAGAGTTCTAGCAGCAGACACATCTCTAGAACAACTGTTAAGAGGAGACTGTGTGAATCAGGCCTTCATGGTAGAATATCTGCTAGGAAACCACTGCTAAGGACAGGCAACAAGCAGAAGAGACTTGTTTGGGCTAAAAACACAAGGAATGGACATTAGACTAGTGGAAATCTGTGCTTTGGTCTGATGAGTCCAAATTTGAGATCTTTGGTTCCAACCAATGTGTCTTTGTGCGACGCAGAAAAGGTGAACGGATGGACTCTACATGCCTGGTTCCCACCGTGAAGAATGGAGGAGGAGGTGTGATGGTGTGGGGGTGCTTTGCTGGTGACACTGTTGGGGATGTATTCAAAATTGAAGGCATACTGAACCAGCATGGCTACCCCAGCATCTTGCAGTGGCATGCTATTCCATCCGGTTTGGGTTTAGTTGGACCATCATTTATTTTTCAACAGGACAATGACCCCAAACACACCTCCAGGCTGTGTAAGTGCTATTTGACCAAGAAGGAGAGTGATGGGGTGCTGTGCCAGATGACCTGGCCTCCACACTCACCAGACCTGAACCCAATGAAGGCCAACAAGTGCTAAGCATCTCTGGATCTCCTTCAAGACTGTTGGAAGACCATTTCAGGTGGCTACCTCTTGAAGCTCATCAAGAGAATGCCAAGAGTATGCAAAGCAGTAATCAAAGCAAAAGGTGGCTACTATGAAGAACCTAGAATATGAAATATTTTCAGTTGTTTCACACTTTTTTGTTATGTCTATAATTCCACATGTGTTAACCTCCCTAGCGGTATGATTCCATCTGGAAATTTGTACCAAAAGCGGTACAATTTTTTGCATTGAAATTCCACATCTCCCCCCCCCCCGTCACATTCACCTCTCCTTGTCACATTCCCCCCTGTCACATTCCCCCCCCCTTGTTGCATTCCCCCCCCCCCCTGTCACATTCATCCCCCCTGTCACATTCTCCCCCCTTGTTACACTCTCCCCCCCTGTCACATTCATCCCCCCCTGTCACATTCCCCCCTTGTTACATTCTCCCCCCCCCCCTTGTTACATTCTCCCCCCTCCATGTTACATTCCACTCCCCCCCCTGTCACATCCCCCCTTTGTCACATTCCCCCCCCTTGTCACATTCCCCCCTATGTCACATTTCCCCCCTTGTCACATCCCCCCCCCCCCTTGTCACATCCCCCCCCCCCTTGTTACATTCTCCCCCCCCCCTTGTTACATTCTCCCCTGTGTCACATTCCCCCCTCTGTCACCTTCTCTTGTCCTGCAGCAGAATACACCGGGTTTGCCGGGCAGATTTCAAACCTAGTGTATTTGCTGCAGAACAAGCCCTTTCCCCTTCAGCCAATCACAGGCTTTACACCATCACGGCCTGTGATTGGCTGAAAAGGGAAAGGTCCTGTAAGATGAATAGAGCAGGGACCAGAGCGCACGGAGGGGAACGACATCTGCAGGGACCGGGACTAGGTGAGCAAAAGTTTTTTTTTTTTTTCTTCCTTTTTACTTTTACACTTAGTTCAGGGTTTTTCTACCAGGGTGCCTCCAGCTGTTGTGAAACTACTGCTCCCAGCATGCCCGGACAGCCTTTGGCTGTCCGGGCATGCTGAGAGTTGTAGTTTTGCAACATCTGGAGGCCCCCTGGTTGAGAAACACTGACTTTTAGTATATGTCTTTACCTGCTCTGGCCAGCCCCCACAACGGGAGCCGACTCGAGCAGATAATCACATATTTTCCCGGGGGCTGCATCACTATATTGCAAAAAGCAAAAATCGCGATTCGATTGCTTTTGCGATATACTGTGCAGCCCGCACAGCAACTCTGCAATTCTATCCCGAGCGTGACTCGGGGTTACCGCTTCCAGCAGCGAAAATTAACCCCGAGTCACGCTCGGGAATACCGCTAGGCTGGTTAATTCATAGTTTTGATGCCCACAATTTTCATAGTCATGAAAATAAAGAAAAATCTTTGAAAGAGAAGGTGTGTCCAAACTTTTGGTCTTTACTGTATATACAACAACAGTTTGCTCAGTTGGTGACAGTTTTATTATAAATCTAATGTTTTATGAATATATGTTTTAAAACTCAAAAGGGAACCTGCCACATTAAAGGGGTACTCCGCCCCTGGCATCTTATCCCCTATCCAAAGGATAGGGGATAAGATGTTAGATCGCCGCGGTCCCGCTGCTGGGGACCCCGGGGATCGCCGCTGTGGCACCCCGCCATCATTACTGCACAGAGCGAGTTCGCTCTGTGTGTAATTACGGGCGATACAGGGGCCGGAGCAGCGTGACATCATGGCTCCGCCCCTCATGACATCACGGCCCGTCCCCTTAATGCAAGTCTATGGCAGGGGGCGTGACGACCGCCACGCCCCCTCCCATAGACTTGTATTGACGGGGGCGGGCCGTGACGTCATGAGGGGCGGAGCCGTGACGTAACGATGCTCTGGCCCCTGTATTGCCCGTCATTACGTGCAGAGCAATCTCACTCTGCGCAGTAATGATAGCGGGGTGCTGCAGCAGCGATCCCCGGGGTCCCCAGCAGCGGGACCCCGGCGATCTGACATCTTATCCCCTATCCTTTGGATAGGGGATAAGATGTCTAGGGGCGGAGTACCCCTTTAAACATGATGTACTATCCGCATGCAACATGTTACAGAACAGGATGAGCACGTCAGATTTGTATATAGTTTGGGGGAAAAGATCTGGTATAAGTGGCTTATCTTGTGTTTATAAGTCTAGGGTGTGGTCCTACCCATTTATGCTTTTATGTTCACATATATAGGGAAAGCTGTAAGGCTAGGTTCAGGGCAGAATTTCTGGGCAGAATTTCTGCCGGAGATCGAGCCGGCGGCACTAGGACCGCATGGGCTAGACTGCCGTCCCCATAGATAGCAATGTATTTCTGAGCAGATCTCCCAAAATATCCACCCAAAAATATATTGCAGTCTATGGGGGCAGCAATGCAGTCTGCACGGTCCTAGCGCCGCCAGTGCCCAGAAATTCTGCAGTGTGAACCCAGCCTAAGGCATTGGATATGACCACACACTTACATTGTGTTATGTTACCACCTTGTGCTATAAAAAAATATATCAAGTTTTCCCATCATTCTGCACTCAATACCCTGTAATATCAAAGTGAAGACATAATTTAGAAAATTTGTTAAAAATTAAAAACTAAGACCCTTTGCTATAGCAATTTAGCTTTGGGGGTCTCCCATTTCTCCTGATCATGTCTGAGATGTTTCTACACCTTGATTGGAATCACCTGTGGAGATGATTGGACATAATATGGAAAGACACACCCCTGTTTATATAAGGTCTGTCAGCTGACAATGAACATCAGGGAAAACACCAAGCCTAAGGTGGAAAAACTTCCTGTAGAAACAGGATTGTGTTGACACAGGTCTGGAGAAGGGTACTAAAACATTTGTACTGCACTAAAGGTTCTCAAGAGCAGAGTCAAATGGTAGAAGAAAAAAGGAACTTTCCACAGCGCTGGTCCTCTGGTATAAACAGGAGCTGAAGCATCTAGTATTGTTCTTAAAGATGAATTTATTTGGCACAAACAACACATTGACTGACTCTTTGTCAGGTTGTCAGGCTAGTGCACTATCCTGATGAAGAGTCTGTTATGTATGGACAGCGCTCTGAAGCCGAACAGTCCGGCTCCCTGCTAATGCAGGTACGCGCTGCACCGCATATGTGCCGAAAGATAGAGACCGTAATCTGACATGCCCATGGAAGGCTGTTCCTGTGGTCTCGCGGCTGAAACATATATCCATCTGGCTGGGTTTTTTATTAAGATTTAAAAAGGCATGCCTGATATCATGGGCTGCCATCCCCCTTGGATATACTATGATTGAGTAGTATTTTTCACATGTAACACTGAGTTCTTTGACTGAACATAAGTGTGTGGCTTTTTGCATTATAGCACCACACTAGTTCGACCACTACATAAGCTTTACCCCTGATGACGTCACTACATTGTGACAGAAACGCGTTGGGCATCCTTATGTTGAGGTGTATAATTTCTGATACTATTCTTTAGAGTTATCAATGGTGAGGCTGGATTTATAGCCCCCGGATAACCATTGTTCACTAATTATATCCATGGAAGGACTGTTATAGCCTTCTTTTGAATATAGTCGGCCATTTTAGACTTTGGTCTACACACTTGGTTACACTTGGTTTTGTTATTTGATTTTTTATCTATAATCAGTAAAAGCTAAGTTTTAGTCTCTCCCCTTTCTTGCCTTATTATTAGTGCAAGACTTGTCTTTTCACTATGTACTGGAAACCCATTGTTTGTGCCAAATAAATTCATATTTAAGAACAATACTTGGTGCTTTAGCTGCTGTTTATACCAGAGGGCCAGCACTGTGGAAAATTCCTTTTTTTTTCTACCTTTTGAGCGTATTTTACAGGGAGAGCCAAGCCTCCACTGGATGAACTACAGCAGCAGGTCCCATTGGGATAATAGAGGTCTTCAAAGGTGTTGTGCTCTGAGCGCAACACAACTAGGTAAGTGCAATTCCATTCACTCATGTTACACTAATATCTGAACGTATTGCACTAGGGGTGCATTTTTTTTTGTCTTTTCCCTGTGGCTCAAGAGCGGCTTCTTTCATAATTCTTAAAAGAAGATCAGACTCTTACTAGAGCTGGCCTCCCCACTAAACTAAGCAATTGGGGGAGAAGTGCCTTGGAAAGAGAAGTGACCTCTAAGGCTGAGCTCCAAAGATCCTGTGTGTAGATGGGTGAAACTCCCTGGAGTTCAATCATCACTGCAATGCTTCACTACACGTGCTTATGTGATTTCATCTAGCCTGCGGTAAATGTAATGAAGATGGTTGGGATGGTAAAGACTCCTGCCGGAGTAAGAAGATTCCCGTGATGCCATATGTTATCTTCATATGACTCTCTGTGGAGTTACTTGGTTGACTATTATTTGGATTGATTCTTGTTAATACAGATGAATCTTGGATAAAAGTAAAATTTGCATACTAAGACTGGTGTACGTGTTTATCTTTTGGCTATTGCTATTGCGTACGCCTTCAAGGACTGAGATGCAAGCTTGGGAGCTAAGCACACCTCATAGATGATGGGTGCCAGCTAATGGCTAATATCAACGATCATGAGTCCACTTAGCTAGCTGGCAACAGTCAAGGTATGCTTTAGATGATGTGATGAGCACTGATCATGGCATCTAAAGGGAAAAAGGCAACATCAATGTGATTGTTGATGTCAGTCATTAGTATCGAGTCCCCAGCAGATGATAGCAGCTGTTACTCACCTGCAATGAAGCAAATGCAGCTCTTGCTCACAGTTCATAGACAGTAAGCATGCCAGGACCTGACATTTATGGCTGTAAGTGGCTGTAACAATTATGGATGTAAAATAAAAATTAATATGTGTGGGCATTAGGGGATGTTTTCCCATTGAGTTCCATACAGACTTTTTTAAACAGTTTTTTTTTGTCCAATTTATGTGAGAACATAGTTTTATGCCTCTGTTACGTTTTCTAGCCTACTAGATCGTGTCTCAGGCAGGTTCCTAATAGTTTTTTTTATAGGCCATCATCTGCCATGGCAACCAAATGGAATGCCATAATTCCATTGCCGGGTGGCACTGGCCTCACAGATCGAACCCCCACCCTTTATATTAAACCACTTAAATGTCACTGTTGCTAATAACTGGTCCTGGCTGTTAGAGGCTGATCATTTTAAACCACACAACCACTTTAAGTTTCTATGGAAAATGATGCACAATGACTCAAAGTCTCTCAATAAAGAGAAACAGACCCTATGGTTACCAAGGTAATAATATATACAGTCTGCAGACTGGTAGTTCAAGGCATTAGTGATGTGATCATTTTGCCTCATCCGTTGGCCATTAGACTACATTGGTGAGTCAGTATACCAGGTTTGAGATATGCTTTTGTGCAATGGCAAATTCTCCTATTATGTTTTATTGATCTGTGTATTTAACAGGTGTCATCCTGGTTTAGTAGCCTGCAAAGGTTTAAGTTTTATTGTGCATGCTTTTTATGTTATAAGGTGTTTGTATTTGCTTTTGGGTGGTGGTTGTTGTTGCAATGGAACTTGGAGGGCATTCAGCTCTGGAACAGTTGTCATCATGCAGTGTGGACCAATGAGCCCCTTGCTATGGGTTGGTGGAAAGCTTTTGCACTATTTATTAGGTCAAGTGACTGCTTTGTATGTATGGGATAGCAGTACTTAGAAATTCAAGAGGCATATTGACAGGTTTCATGGGTAAAAACTATTTGAGTACATGTAGCTTCATGTTACAATACTTGATAATGTGCCAGGGCAGAGATATATGTACAATATAACATATCCAACAAGTATAGGGGGCTCACTGACACCTTAAATATGATAAGCAACATCCTTCTGTCTATTAAATTGAATGAAAGGGACTGAACTAATGAATTTTAATAGTTCACAATTGCTAGTGAATTATTAAGGTACATAATGTGAACGGAATCTCCGCTCGCATAATTCCGCGATCAAAGACTGGCTGCTGCTATATTTCTCCATTCATTTTAATGAGCCAGCTGGAGTCAGCTGGTGACTCTGGTCAGTTCATTTTTGGATCGTTTAAGTTCTTTTTTTAGACTGAAAATCATGGTTTCCTGCAGTTTTCCCCCTGGAAAAAAAACCCCTGATATGGTTTGAAAATGACCCAAACGGAATCACTATTTGACTTTTTTGACTTGGATATGGCAGCAGTTGGTTTCACGGCCTCCTGCTGGATCCCACTGCTGCATGCCCGAACCGCTGTGTGAATGCACCCTAAGGGCCTTTAAAAGAGCTGACAAGGGCAGTTATGTACAGTTTTTGCTGCTCCATTATGCTATGTTCACAATGCATTTAAAAACTGTATTCAGAATATACAGTGCCTTTCATAAGTATTTTTATGTAATGGACCAACACAAAATAGTTAATCGTTTGGAAGTGTGTGTGGGGGTGAGGGGGTTGTGATTATATGGATTTTAACTTATGTACAAAGAAAAATCTGAGTGCATAAGTATTCACCCCCTTTACTGTCAAACCCCTAACAAACACTTAACACATCCATGGGGTACTATTTATTGAACAGATGCCAACACAGTGCAAAATAATGCACCTGGAGCGTAAAAAGCCTCAGGCAGAATATAGATTATTTGGCACAGCCCTGACCTCAGTATCTGAGGAGAGGGATTTGGGAGTAATAATTTCCGAAGATTTAAAGGTAGGAAAACAATGTAATAGAGCAGCAGGAAACGCTAGCAGAATGCTTGGATGTATAGGGAGAGGTATAAGCAGTAGAAAGAGAGAAGTGCTCATGCCGCTGTACACAACACTGGTGAGACCTCAATTGGAGTATTGTGTGCAGTACTGGAGGCCGTATCTCCAAAAGGATATAGATACTCTAGAGAGAGTTCAAAGAAGAGCTACTAAACTACTACATGGATTGCAGGATAAAACGTACCAGGAAAGGTTAAAGGACCTTAACATGTATAGCTTGGAAGAAAGAACAGACAGAGGGAATATGATAGAGACTTTTAAATACATAAAGGGAATCAATACGGTAAAGGAGGAGAGCATATTTAAAAGAAGAAAAACTACCACAAGAGGACATAGTTTTAAATTAGAGGGGCAAAGATTTAAAAGTAATATCAGGAAGTATTACTTTACTGAGAGAGTAGTGGATGCATGGAATATCCTTCCTGCAGAAGTGGTCGCTGCAAATACAGTGAAGGAGTTTAAGCATGCATGGGATAAGCATAAGGCTATCCTTCATATAAGATAGGGCCCGGTACTATTCATAGAATTCAGATTATTGGGCAGACTAGATGGGCCAAATGGTTCTTATCTGCCGACACATTCTATGTTTCTATGTAATTGGCATCTTGTGCCAGGTATATATATATATATATATATATATATATATATATATATATACGGTATATATATATATATATTAATATGTATATATACAGCATCGGGGTATCTTTTCAAAAAATGTTTAGGAGAGCAATGTCTAATGTCTGCTGTGGTTTTCTTTACAGAGGTCTGTACTGAATTTATCTTTTAGAATGGACAATGCATGCCACTGTATGCCTTTAAGGTTCGGTTTAAGGTATACATCAAACATATATTCACAATAGAAGCCTCAAATATAATGTAAATAATGACTTAAGATGGGGTAAGATAAAAAGCTGCTGGACATTTATGGTGCTGAAAGCAAAATAAACGTACATTAAAAATACATTGCTTTTGATTCTTCCAGGCACCATTTTTTAGTATATCATTTAAATATCATCATAATATGAGAACAAAAAAAAGTCTATTGACAGCTTAAAACCAGCAAGTACAAACAGTAACATAAGTCAATAAAATATACATAATGATAAACAGAAAAGTGCTGCTTACCAGTAAAATGTACATAAAATAAAGCAACTAAAATCATAGGCTATCCCATTTCGTCATACCTATAGATTACAGTAAATAAATGTCAACTAGTGGTGTATTGAAAATGTGCTGAAAAAAAACGTATGTACGTATGGAACCACACTGCATAGTACATAAACACAGCAAATCTGTGTGATCTGTAGTTTTATATGGCGCTTCAAATAAGCCTACTGCAGTATTTCAACCTAGTTATATTAATACACAATAACTTCCAAAGAGTGAATTGATTGATTCAGCTCTGCTATATGTATAGTTCAGAGAAATGCATAGCTATTTTATGATAACCTTAGTACAATCTTTATACTCACCATAACAACAAGCGTCAGTGTTTTCTCTGTGCTTGTTTGTCCCATTAAAAGGACACACGTAGCGAGAAAAAAAGATCTTGAGAAAAACCATCTTGAATGGCTCACACAGAGTTGTGCAGGAGACATGATGTACCTTCCACCTTGCTGAACAGGTAGATCTGGCAGGTGACTTAGACAATACATTGCATACTTGTGGGAAGCTGGGTGGAGCCAGGTGTTTCAATGCCAAAGTGAAAAAAAGTAATAAGTTATTTCTAAGACTGATGTGTCACCTCGGGCAGAATGGTTTCACTTGAGCCTTCCCAGCACAATAGTGTCATTACCGTAACGCCCTCCACATATTGCATAATGGACAAAGTCTAAACACCTGCAATTAAACTTTAACTTCATGGAATCATTTCTTCCTATAGATCACAGCATTATACAGTTGTGCTACATTTACAAGGATGAACATGATCTGTAATTTCTTATGCAGGTACATATTACAGTTATATGCAGTAATTTAAAGGTGTTATACCAAGAGTATCTCCTGGCAGCGCCATGCTCAGCCACCACTCCATTTACTCTCTATGGGACTTCTTAACTTTGCCAAACACTCCGATTTCCTCCCCCAATGCAAAACATATTGATACTGTAGGTTAATTTGCAATTTAGCTTGGACATAGACTAATGTGACAGATGCCATTCTCTGTACAGAGCTGCAGAATATCTTATCGCTAAATATAAAAAAAGGAAATATTAAATTATTTAACCTCCTAAGGACCCAGGGCATACTTGTACGCCCTGCTCCCGGTCTATAAGACGGGGTCGAGGGTCAGTCCTGGAGACTAATGAAACTGGAGACCCTGGGTTAATAGCGTGCGGCACCGATCATTGTGTCAGTCACTATCAACCCTTTAGAGGCGGCGATAAAAGTTGATTGTTGCATCCAAAGGTGAAAAAATTGGTCCCGATCCAGTCGGGCTGATCGGGACCATCGCAGTGAAATCGCAATGTCCCAATCAGCTAGGACACGAGCCTGCCTCCGGCGTGTCCGATCGGTGATTGACTTCTCCATGCCTGAGATCTAGGCAGGAGAAGTCAAGCCCCGATGACACTGATCATCTGCATATAGTTCTGTGCCGATGATCAGTGTTAGGAACCAATGTAATGCATATTATAGCCACTAGAGGGGGCTATAACATAGCAAAAAAAGTTGGAAAAAAGTTACTAATGATGAATTAACCCCTTCCCTAATAAAAGTAAGAGTCGCCACCCTTTTCTCATTTAAAAAAAAACTGTGTACATAAAATAAACATATACGGTAGCGCCACGTGCGGAAATGTCCGAACTATAAAAATACATCGTTAATTTAACCGCACGGTTAATGGCGTACATTCAAAAAAGTCCAAAATAGCATATTTTTGGTCACTTTATAGCACAAACACAGAAAAATAAAAAAGTTATAGGGCTCAGAAGATGAGAAATTTAATTGTGTACATTTTCCTGCATGTAGTTATGATTTTTTCAGAAGTAAAACAAAATCAAACCTATATAAGTAGGGTATCATTTTAATCGTATGAACCTACAGAATAAAGAGAAGGTGTCATTTTTACAGAGAAATGCACTGCGTAGAAACGGAAGCCCCCACATATTACAAAATGGCATTTTTCCTAAATTTTGTTGCACAATGAATAATTTTTTCCCGTTTCGGTGTGGATTTTTTGGTAAAATGATTAGTGTCACAGCAAAGTAGAAATGGTAGCGCAAAAAATAAGCCATAATATGGAATTTTGGGTGCAAAATTTAAAGCGTCATGATTTTTAGAAGGTGATGAGGAAAAAATTAAAATGCAAAAAGGGAAAAACCCTGCGTCCTAAAGGGGTTACAACTAGTACACGACAATTTATCTTGACATTTTGCCATTTTCTGCTTTTCCAGTTTTTCTTTCTAATTTTGGTTTGCCTAAACACAATTTGAAAGTGTTTACATTCAGACAGTCTTATGTGTGAATGTTTTCTCTGAATAAATAAGTTTGCAGAACAAGTTTAGCAACTTACTGAAGTGGAGGGAAGTACAGTCCCTTTGTTATGTAGACACCAGTTTACAGCTCAGATCTATCACAATGGCTCCTACCAAATATGTTCTTCAGCCTTTCTGCTCACTGATATTTCAGGACCCAACACTTTTAAAGGGGTACTCCGGTGCTTACACATCTTATCCCCTATCCAAAGGATAGGGGATAAGATGCCTGATCGCGGGAGTCCCGCAGCTGGGGACGCCCGCGGTCATGCACGCGGCACCCCGTTTGTAGCTATCATACCCCCTCCCGTAGGCTTGCATTGAGGGGCGGAGCGTGACATCACACGGGGGTGGGGGAGTGACGTCACACGCCACCGGCTCTGCGGTCGAGCGTAATCAGACCCGGAGCGAACGCGCTCCGGGGACTGATTACAAACGGGGTGCCACGTGCATGATCGCGGGCGTCCCCAGCTGCGGGACTCCCGCGATCAGGCATCTTATCCCCTATGCTTTGGATAGGAGATAAGATGTGTAAGCACCGGAGTACCCCTTTAAAGATGACTTTATTAAAATACATATATATTGTAGATGGGGTCAATATTGTGGGTGTAATGAGAAATTCTGTGTCTTGATAAGTTCTGTGTCCCGATCAGCTGATGAAAGGGCTGAGTCAGCAGAGCTTCCAGCACAGACACTGTGATTGCACTGTGATTGGTTGATGGGAGGATGTGTCTGCTCACTGCACAGATCACACTGTTGCCTCTAGACAAGCCTAGACAAGCACAGACACAGATTTTTGCAAACCCTAATCCCTTATGTATTCAGACTGGACACACATCTTTTCAAACCCTAAACTCTCATGTACCCAGCTTTTCCAAGACACACATCTTTTCAAACCCTAATCTCTCATGTACCCAGCTGTTTCAAGACACACATCTTTTCAAACCCTAATCTCTCATGTACCTAGCACACATCTTTTCAAACCCTAAACTCTGATGTACCCAGCTTTTCCAAGACACACATATTTTCAAACCCTAATCTCTCATGTACCCAGCACACATCTTTTCAAACCCTAAACTCTCATGTACCCAGCTTTTCCAAGACACACATCTTTTCAAACCCTAAACTCTCATGTACCCAGCTTTTCCAAGACACACATCTTTTCAAACCCTAAACTCTCATGTACCGAGCTTTTCCAAGACACACATCTTTTCAAACCCTAATCTCTCATGTACCCAGCACACATCTTTTCAAACCCTAAACTCTCATGTACTCAGCTTTTCCAAGACACACATCTTTTCAAACCCTAATCTCTCATGTACCCAGCTTTTCCAGGACACACATCTTTTCAAACCCTAATCTCTCATGTACCGCGCTTTTCCAGTACACACATCTTTTCAAAACCTGATCTCACATGTACCCAGCTCTTCCAGGACAAATAATCTCTCAAGTACCCAGCTTTTCCAGGACACACTTGTTTACAAACCCTAATCTCTCATGTACCCAGCTTTTCCAGGACACACATCTTTTCAAAACCTGATCTCACATGTACCCAGCTTTTCCAGGACAAATAATCTCTCAAGTACCCAGCTTTTCCAGGACACACTTGTTTACAAACCCTAATCTCTCATGTACCCAGCTTTTCCAGGACACACATCTTTTCAAACCCTAATCTCTCATATACCCAGGTTTTCCAGGACACACATCTTTTCAAACCCTAATCTCTCATGTACCCAGCTTTTCCAGGACAAATAATCTCTCAAGTACCCATCTTTTCCAGGACACACATCTTTTCAAACCTTAATCTCACATGTACCCAGCTTTTCCAGGACAAATAATCTCTCAAGTACCCATCTTTTCCAGGACACACATCTTTTCAAACCTTAATCTCACATGTACCCAGCTTTTCCAGGACAAATAATCTCTCAAGTACCCAGCTTTTCCAGTACACACTTATTTACAAACCCTAATCTCTCATGTACCCAGCTTTTCCAGGACACACATCTTTTCAAACCCTAATCTCTCATATACCCAGCTTTTCCAGGACACACATATTTTCAAACCCTAATCTCTCATGTACTCAGCTGGGTACATGAGAGATTAGGGTTTGTAAAGAAGTGTGTCCAGGCTGCATACATTTGGATATTTTGGCTTCAGGTGAACCCGATTCCCGGCGCTGAACAACCAGACAGGGGATAGATTCAAGGTAAGTTTATTGACCAGAAAGCAACGCGTTTTGCTGCGCATGTGGTGTGATGAGGACTCCGCTCCTACGGAGGACTGGTCACTATTCACAATGCAAGTAGGAATATAGTCACATGATTGTGATTTCCCTATGTGCAATAATGATATGTAAAGGATTAATTCTTGCATGCGCAGCGAAACGCGTTGCATTCTGGTAAATAAACTTACCTTGAATCTATCCACCTGTCTGGTCGTTCAGCTCCGGGAACCGGGTTCACCTGAAGCCAAAGTATCCAATTGCCGTACCCACTCCGGAGGGCAGCAGACGACCTATCTTATATACCTTTTCCATTGTTGTGTATGTGCCTACACAACCACCCAGGGTGAGCAGTACATTTATATACCAAACTCATGCTCTGGGTACAAACAATACTGTTCTATGGAGTGCTTATTCCTTTCTTCCCAGGCTGCATACATGACAGATTAGGGTTTGTAAAAAAGTGTGTCCAGTCTGAACACATAAGGGATTAGGGTTTGCAAAGATGTGTGTCCTGGAAAAGCTGGGTACATGAGAGATTAGGGTTTTTAAACAAATGTGTCTTGGAAAAGCTGGGTACATGAGAGATTAGGGTTTGAAAATATGTGTGTCTTGGAAAAGCTGGGTACATGAGAGATTAGGGTTTGAAAAGATGTGTGTCTTGTAAAAGCTGGGTACATGAACGTTTAGGCTTTGAAAAGGTGTCTTGGAAAAGCTGGGTACATGAGAGTTTAGGGTTTGAAAAGATGTGTGTCCTGGAAAAGCTGGGTACATGAGAGATTAGGGTTTGAAAAGATGTGTGTCTTGGAAAAGCTGGGTACATGAGAGTTTAGGGTTTGAAAAGATGTGTGCTGGGTACAAGAGAGATTAGGGTTTGAAAAGATATGTGTCTTGGAAAAGCTGGGTACATGAGAGTTTAAGGTTTGAAAAGATGTGTGCTGGGTACATGAGAGATTAGGGTTTGAAAAGATGTGTGTCTTGGGAAAGCTGGGTACATGAGAGTTTAGGGTTTGAAAAGATGTGTCCTGGAAAAGTTGGGTACATGAGAGATTAGGGTTTGAAAAGATGTGTGCTGGGTTCATGAGAGATTAGGGTTTGAAAAGATGTGTGTCTTGGAAAAGCTGGGTACATGAGAGTTTAGGGTTTGAAAAGATGTGTCCTGGAAAAGCTGGGTACATGAGAGATTAGGGTTTGAAAAGATGTGTGTCTTGGAAAAGCTGGGTACATGAGAGGTTAGTGTTTGAAAAGATGTGTCCTGGAAAAGCTGGGTACATGAGAGATTAGGGTTTGAAAAGATGTGTGTCTTGGAAAAGCTGGGTACCAAAGAGGTTAGGGTTTGAAAAGATGTGTGCTGGGTACATGAGAGTTTAGGGTTTGAAAAGATGTGTGTCTTGGAAAAGCTGGGTACATGAGAGTTTAGGGTTTGAAAAGATGTGTGTCTTGGAAAAGCTGGGTACATGAGAGTTTAGGGTTTGAAAAGATGTGTCCTGGAAAAGCTGGGTACATGAGAGATTAGGGTTTGAAAAGATGTGTGTCTTGGAAAAAGCTGGGTACCAAAGAGGTTAGGGGTTTGAAAAGATGTGTGCTGGGTACATGAGAGTTTAGGGTTTGAAAATATGTGTGTCTTGGAAAAGCTGGGTACATGAGAGGTTAGTGTTTGAAAAGATGTGTCCTGAAAAAGCTGGGTACATGAGAGATTAGGGTTTGAAAAGATGTGTGTCTTGGAAAAGCTGGGTACATGAGAGTTTAGGGTTTGAAAAAATGTGTGCTGGGTACATGAGAGATTAGGGTTTGAAAAGATGTGTCTTGGGAAAAGCTGGGTACATGAGAGTTTAGGGTTTGAAAAGATGTGTGTCTTGGAAAAGCTGGGTACATGAGAGATTAGGGTTTGAAAAGATGTGTGTCTTGGAAAAGCTGGGTATATGAGAGGTTAGGGTTTGAAAAGATGTGTCCTGGAAAAGCTGGGTACATGAGAGATTAGGGTTTGAAAAGATGTGTGTCTTGGAAAAGCTGGGTACATGAGAGGTTAGGGGTTGAAAAGTTGTGTGCTGGGTACATGAGAGATTAGGGTTTGAAAAGATGTGTGTCTTGGAAAAGCTGAGTACATTAGAGTTAGGGTTTGAAAAGATGTGTGTCTTGGGAAAAGCTGGGTACATGAGAGGTTAGTGTTTGAAAAGATGTGTCCTGAAAAAGCTGGGTACATGAGAGATTAGGGTTTGAAAAGATGTGTGTCTTGGAAAAGCTGGGTACATGAGAGTTTAGGGTTTGAAAAAATGTGTGCTGGGTACATGAGAGATTAGGGTTTGAAAAGATGTGTCTTGGAAAAGCTGGGTACATGAGAGTTTAGGGGTTTGAAAAGATGTGTGTCTTGGAAAAGCTGGGTACATGAGAGATTAGGGGTTTGAAAAGATGTGTGTCTTGGAAAAGCTGGGTATATGAGAGGTTAGGGTTTGAAAAGATGTGTCCTGGAAAAGCTGGGTACATGAGAGATTAGGGTTTGAAAAGATGTGTGTCTTGGAAAAGAGCTGGGTACATGAGAGGTTAGGGTTGAAAAGTTGTGTGCTGGGTACATGAGAGATTAGGGTTTGAAAAGATGTGTGTCTTGGAAAAGCTGAGTACATTAGAGTTAGGGTTTGAAAAGATGTGGTGTCTTGGAAAAGCTGGGTACATGAGAGTTTAGGGTTTGAAAGATGTGTGCTGGGTACATGAGAGATTAGGGTTTTAAAAGATGTGTGTCTTGAAACAGCTGGGTACATGAGAGATTAGGGTTTGAAAAGATGTGTGTCTTGGAAAAGCTGGGTACATGAGAGTTTAGGGATTGAAAAGATATGTGTCCAGTCTGAATACATAAGGGATTAGGGTTTGCAAAAATCTGTGTCTGTGCTTGTCTAGGCTTGTCTAGAGGCAATAGTGTGATCTGTTCAGTGAGCAGACACATCCTCCCATCAACCAATCACAGTGCAATCACAGTGTCTGTGCTGGAAGCTCTGCTGACTCAGCACTTTCATCAGCTGATCGGGACACAGAACTTATCAAGACACAGAATTTCTCATTACACCGGCAATACTGGGAGGTGGCAATACTGGAGTCTCCGTTTTGGAAACACTGCTGTATGTACGTGTAGGGGGGGTGTATATGTAGTGATTTACTTTTTATTACTTGTTAGTGTAGTGCAGTTTTTTTAGGGTACATTCACACAGGCGGGGGTTAACGGTGAGTTTTCCGCTGGGAGTTTGAGCTGTGGCGGAAAATTTGCCGCAGCTCAAAATTGTAGAAGGAAACCCACTGTAAAAACCCGCCCGTGTGAATGTACCCAAACCTTCAGCTGTGGCAAAACTGCAACTCCCAGAATGCACTGACAGAACATACATGCTGGGAGTTGTAGTTTTGCAACAGCTGTAGGCACACTGGTGGGGAACCACTGAGTTAGGAAACAGACTCTGGGGGGGGCGTGGTTTGGCGCGCTGAAGATGAGCAGCGTGGTGAGAGTGCTCCTGCAGGGCTACATCTTTAGAGGCCCGTTACCGGGATATGGGAGGCAGAAATAGGGGTAGGAACCGTAAACCGACTTCCCCAGCACCGGGGAACACACCAGTGACATCGCCACTTACTTCAGAGCACCGCCGGGACCCGACATTACGGCGCAAACCTCCTCCTCTCTGCACGCGGCTGCCATTACAGCCTACAACATCGCTGTCTCTTCCAGTGCCTGGTGTCCTGCAGTTCCCCGCTCACAGGCTTGGACACACATCTGGCCTGCTCCCTGTCTCCTCACTCGCCTCACAGCAAGCTCCGGCCGCCACCGCTGACCTCCCACCGTTGCCTCAACGGGAGAAGCCCCGGCTGACACCCTCAGAGAACCTGCTCTCAAAGAGTAATACCGCTCCTGGCTGCGGCGCCACCGCTCAGAGCGCGGCCTCCTCCCGCCCCGCAACAACATCTACAGGGAGTAGAGGCCCCTCTGCTACACTGAAGGTAAATGGCCCTCCTTCATCTCTCTCAGAAGACCTAGCACCACCGCAACACCCGGCTCCCCTTATGTCTCCCCAAGTGGTCAGATGCGACATGCTGGTCCCGCAATGCCTCCTCTCATCGCCCACACGCCAACCAACATCCTCCAACAAGCTCCATGAACTTCACATCTCTGCTGCACCTCCTGTTAACCCTTCTGGGACCCCGAGGTACTCTCCAATGCCTCACTGCAACTACATCCCCTGCAAAGAAAAGACCCAGGGAGACTCCTGATACCTGTCACCTGCTAGCTCCTGGCCCCATTGCCATTGATGTTACAGATTGGTCCACTGCCATGGACTCAGATAGCAATGACGGCTCCCAAGATTCAGCAGCCGACAGTGATACCCCGGATTACTGGGGAGCAAGTTCACCTGCAAAAAAGACTCTCTTTAAAACATCTCTAAAATCACATCCTCCTGATCACTCCATCTCGGGCCACTCATCCTCGGATGATGCCCTCACAGACCAGAGAATGCCGACACGTCACTATCATACTCCTGACCGCTCCCGTGCTCCATCCCACATCCTCTTGAACACAGACTTGCCCACGCCTGAAGCAGCCACCAATACTCTGAAATGATTCCCTGAGTTACAGGCACTCCTGGCATTACTACCAACCAAATCCGATATGCAAACCCTTGCCTCAGACCTTAAGGCTGCCTGGAAACAAGATCTCAAACCTGTAAAAGAAGACATCTTGAAACTCTCTGACAGAGTCCAAGATTTAGAGGACTTTCGTGCATCTGTATCAGCGCAAATTCATTACCTTAACGACCATGCAAGATTTACTTCGGTCCAACAATCAGCAATGATCGACCAGATCAACGATCTTGATAACAGGAACAGGCGAAATAACATCAGGATAAAGGGCCTTACTGAGACTGTTCTCTCCCAAGACATAGATGGGACTTTGCAAAGAATCTTTAATGAGATCTTAAAGAAGCCGACTGATACTCCCCTGGAACTGGATAGAGCCCACAGGGCCTTGAAAGCTAAAAATCCAGACCCAGCGAAACCAAGGGATGTTATCACTACAATATCAAAGAAGAGATCATGCGCAAGACTAGAGACTTGAAACACTTAACCTATAATGGGTCTCCTATTTTCTTATACCCCGACCTGTCCCTCAGTACCCTCAGATTAAGAGCTACCCTCAAGCCGCTCCTCCTGCTGTTGCAAAATGCTCTAATTAATTATCGTTGGGGCTTCCCCTTCTCCTTAACAGCCAAACATGGCCGTACAGTAGCAACGCTTCGCAAACCAGAAGATCTACCAGCCTTTCTAGCCACCTTCACACTGCCTCCGGTTCAATTGGCTGAATGGAATGGACTCTTCCTGCCGACGACGGGGCCGAGATTGCCACCCCCTGAACGCCTGCAACAGAAGCAAGACAAAGATGACCTTCTGCACTTGACCCAACGCTTCACTCGAGCGAACCGCAAGACCTGACTCTTTAAAGAATTAGAGTTTTCTCATCTTTTCCATGTTCTCTATATGTGTTTCCCGCAAGTTGTCTAGTATGGAACCGTGTAGTCGTATCTCACTGTTCACTACCCTGCCATATGTTTATAACCATTTTTATTATATTGCCTCCCGCAAACAACTAGTCACCTAAGACGAACATCATTTCGTCTTATTACTGTCTATGTGCCCTAATGACATGAGGATCCCTCTTTTTGTTACCTACTCCATACCCCCCGGATGTCATGGGATCTTCCTATTCCATATCATATAACAGCCCTGTTACTATCTTTATTCCAGTTACTGTTAGGTCTATTGTATGCCGACAGTTTATGTTCTTTCTGCCCATTTTTCCCTGTGTTTTCTCACATCCGCCCTCTCCTCTGGCGCGCTTTCCATGTTGTCCCCCACTAGTGTGCTGATTGGGCTGGTCCCACTCCTACTTTCGGCTTTTTCAGCCTTTCTTCTTAGGCCCTGTGTAACCATTCCCTTATGGCTACTACTCTTCCTATTTTACCCTACCCTTCTTCTCCTGACTTTGCCTCTTTCTTTCTCTTCCTCTAGGAACTCCTGTCTCCCGCTGCTTCTGTATCGCGGACAGAACGCTCTGGACCTCTACGACCCAGTTGGTAAGTTGCTTACTTCACCCCACATTCACAATGGCAGCTAACATTAAACTGATTACACTAAATGTAAAGGGGTTCAATACTTCAGAAAAACGTGCCCAGATACTCTATGCCCTTCATAAAAAACGTGCGCAGATAATAACTTTGCAGGAAACACATTTCAAGACTGCTCACGTGCCTAATATCCCTCCCAAATACTACACAACGTGGCTACACAGCACTAATCCCGAATCCAGAACCAAAGGTGTCTCACTAGCCTTTCATAAATCCCTCCCAGTTAAGTTACTAGCATCACAGCTCGACCCCCAAGCCCGGTTTTTCTTTGCTAATTGTGAAATTTCCAACCAACCGTTCACCATAGCTTCCATTTACGCTCCAAACAGGAACCAGATACCCTTTCTGCTTTCCACACTGTCAGCACTCTCAAATTTTGACACTGGTCCCATCCTCCTGAGCGGAGACTTTAGCCTTCCCTTATTCCCGCGTATGGAAACATCCTCAGGTTCCTCTACTTCATCCCATAGTAAATTACGTGCCCTATGACAGAAGCTACACTCTATTTAACTGTGTGATGCCTGGAGGGTCTTTCATCCCCAAGACAGAGACTATACATTTTATTCCTTCCCAAGGCAGTCCTACAGTCACATTGACTATATCTTTTGTCCACACTACTTACTCCCTTCTATCACCTCCACTACTATTGCCTCAGAGTCCTTTCAGACCATGCCCCTGTTTCTTGTTCGCTGACGCTCCCCTCTCTGTCCAAAAGTCGATCTTCCTGGCGCATAAATGAGTCATTGCTCTCTGACACTGTGTGTCTCCAAGATCTCAAGGACTCCATAAACTTCTCTCTGGACCATGCATCCGATGACTCCTCCCCCATAATCAAATGGGAAACTCTTAAATGTATCCTTAGATAAAACATGGCTCCCGCTTGAAGAGGAAAGCGTCAGCGAAACTCAAGCGTTTATATCTACAGTTACATTCTCTTAAAACCCAACACAAGCAATCTCAACAAGACAACACACTAAGGGAACTGATCCAAGTTCGCAGCGACATTCTCCAAATACTCTCATCCAAAAACATAAATACTACACTCAACTCACTGGACGCCTCTTTTATGAGTGGGGCAACAAATTGGGTAAACTCCTAGCTAATGCACTTAAGGCAAAAAGATCCTCCTTGTTTGTCCCTGTGATAAAACCGCGTTCGGGCCCCACATGTTTTCTAACACCTGATATTCTGGAAACCTTCAGAGTGTATTACGAGTCTCTATACAACTTGCCACCACCCTCAGACCATTCTATCCCTGCACCAACTACAACGTCCCTATTGCAATATATTGCACGCACAGCCCTCCCTCAACTAGATGCCACAACTAGAGAGGAGCGAATCGAAGTTGACGAACCCGAATTCGTTACGAATTTTATGAAAAATTTGATTCGCAATGAATGCGAATATCGCCGTGATTCTATCACAGGCCCTATATAATCGGCGGCCATCTTGCCTCTCTTCATTTTATCTGTGCAGTCAGATGGAGAGGACAGGACTGCGTGTGTGTGAATAGCTCATACCACAGCGTTACACTGCAACTGCTAGTCACATCAGCATTAGGGAAAGGCAGGAGTGCAGAGTACTTCCCTGTTACACTGAGAAGGATCATTGATAGCTAAACCTCCTATTCACGTTATTGAGCATTGCAGCAGAGAGGGGCAGATAGCTGTCAGCTGCCTCATACAGATCGCCAAGCTGCCTGAACTTTCTGAAGCATCTTATCTCCTCATTTTTCAGACCAATTGAGTTTATATTTATTTGCTCCACAAATCTTCTGCTGCTCAGAATTGTGTGACAGAGTGCAATTTAGGGCTTAATCCCTGGATTATTTTTTTTGTGGTGCTGCACTGTTGGGTCCTGCTGCTGTTCAGAAATACGTGATTGTTCAGTGGACTGTAGTGCATTTGTACCATTTTGTACCTGTTCATCTGTCAAGGGGCTACATACTGTGCAAGTCCAAACAATACTATTCACTGGCTGTTTTTTTATTTTTTATATCTTTTTCTGCGTATTGTTACGCATATATAACTGCCCTAATCAGTGCATACCGCATAGGTACATGCAAGTATTGTACCATCTAGTACCTGTTAACCTGTCCAGGTGCTCCATACCGTCAAAGTCCAAACCATAGTATCCACCGGCTGGTGTTTTTAAAAAATACAGAGTTTTTTCTGCTAATAGTTAGGCATATTACTGCCCTCATCAGTGCATACCGCATAGGTACATCCAAGTATAGTACCATTTTGTACCTGTTAATCTGTCAAGGGGCTGGCTACATACTGTGCAAGTCCAAACAATACTATTCACTGTCTTTTCTTTTTTTTTAAATTTTTTTCTGCGTATAGTTACGCATATATAACTGCCCTCATCAGTGCATACCGCATAGGTACATGCAAGTATTGTACCATTTAGTACCTGTTAGGCTGTCCAGGTGCTCCATACCGTCAAAGTCCAAACCATAGTAACCACTGGCTGGTGTTTTTCAAAAATACAGAGTTTTTTCTGCTAATAGTTAGGCATATTACTGCCCTCATCAGTGCATACCGCATAGGTACATGCAAGCATTGTACCATTTACTACCTGTTAAGCTGTCCAGGTGCTCCATACCGTCAAAGTCCAAACCATAGTAACCACCGGCTGGTGTTTTTCAAAAATACAGAGTTTTTTCTGCTAATAGTTAGGCATATTACTGCCCTCATCAGTGCATACCGCATAGGTTCATCCAAGTATTGTACCATTTAGTACCTGTTAAGCTGTCAAGGTGCTCCATACCATCAAAGTCCGTACCATAGTATCCATCGGCTGGTGTTTTTCAAAAATACAGAGTTTTTTCTGCTAATAGTTAGGCATATAACTGCCCTTTCTTTAGGCGGAAATTTTCTAGCGGATTTTTCATCCGGATTTTCCGCTTCACAAATTCCGAAGTTTGAATTTGTGAACGGAAAACCATTCACTACACTATGCATTATAGTAAGCTGAATTTCTGCCGGAAATTTAAAGCGAAAATTCCGGCGGAAATTCCGTAGTCTGAACCTAGCCTTAATCTGTCAAGGGGCTGGCTACATACTGTGCGAGTCCAAACAATATTATTCACTGTCATTTATCCAGTATCCACCGGCTGGTGTTTTACAAAAATACAGAGTTTTTTCTGCATATAGTTAGGCATATTACTGCCCTCATCAGTGCATACCGCATAGGTACATCCAAGTATTGTACCATCTAGTACCTGTTAATCTGTCAAGGGACTACATACTGTTCAAGGACAGCAGTAAGTAATCACCTGCTGCTGTTCTAGACAAATACTGTTTAAAGAGTAGTGTAGCGTATTGTAATACCCTCATAAACGCACTAAGTATGTCAGGCAGAGAAGTGCCAGGATGTGCACAGAGGAGTGCCAGAGGCCTAAATACTTCAGGCAGAGTTGGCAGCAGACTTGGGGTGAGTGGCAGCAGGAGTCGCAGCGAGAGGCCTGAGCTCCCTTTATCAGCCAGCGGTCGTGTCTCCACCAGCAACCCATCTGCTGTCGTGGATTGGTTTAAACGATCATCCGCATCATCACAAGTGACATCTGACACCCCCAGTCAACAGTCGGTGGGTTCCTCCGACACAACCCTCAGTTGGCATGGCCCGGGAGCAGTCCCTGTCCTCCCATTGCCTTTGTCCTATGCTGTTCCCTCTCCTAAAGAAGTATCTTATGCTGTGGGTTCAGCTCCACTATTTACTGAGGATGATCTAATAGAGCACAGTCAGCAGCTACTAGACAGCCAAGAAGGGGAGGAGACATGCGCAGCTTGCTCTGCTAGGCGGCCAAGTAGTGATGCGGAGAGTGACGTGGGAGGCGGTGTTGCAAGTGTTCAGGGTCCTAACCTGAGGAGGACATCAGTGACGTGCACACAACTGTTGATGATGATGAAGCCGATCGCAATTGGGAGCCGGGTGCAGAAGGGGCTTCATCATCATCAGGAGAAGAGAGTTGCAGGTTGCCCTTGAGGCAGCAAGGCGGTAGCACGGTTGGCAGTCAGCGTGGTGGCAGTAGTGGAAATTCAGGAGCCAAACGTGCCCAGGGAGACCACCTGATTCGCAGCAGCCTACCTTACCGGGAGGTAGTGGAACAGGGGTTCCTGGAGACGGCGCCAGTAGCAGTCCATTAGTGCAGACTGCGGGTGGGAAAATCAGCTACTCGCAGTGTGGAAGTTTTTCATAAGGCATCCGGAGGAGGTTCACGTAGCCACATGCAAGATCTGTTGGCAGAAGGTGAAGCGTGGCCAGGGTCCCAATGTCGGCACCTCGGCCCTGCGTCAACACATGCTTTGCCACCATAAAGCGGCCTGGGAGAACCGTGGCTCCGATGTAGTGGTAAAGCCTGCTGCATCACCCAGTGACCATCCGCTCCCTCCTTCATCCAGCCTATGCTCCACCATCTCAGCCGAAGGGAGCTGTGTGTCAAACCCTCCTTCTGTTGCTCCTGCTTCTCCCGCTTTTAGTCAGCCATTCCGCCAACAATCCATCGGCGAAGCCATGTCCAAGAGACAACAGAAGTTGAACGTGCTCCTGTCCAAATTGCTGGTGTTGCAGTCCCTCCCTTTTCAAGTGGTGGACTCTGCACCTTTCAGAGAATTGATGGCTTGTGCAGAGCCGAGGTGGAGAGTCCCAAGCCGGCATTTCTTTGCGAAGAAGGCAGTACCAGCCCTGCATAAGTTTGTACAAGAGAAGGTGGGCCAGTCCTTGAGCCTGTCGGTGTGTTCAAAAGTGCACGGCAGCGCCGACGTGTGGAGCTGTAACTACGGACAGGGACAATACTTGTCTTTTACGGCTCACTGGGTAAATGTGGTTCCTGCACAGCCACAACAGCAACTTGGACAGGTCACACTGCTTCCTCCTCCACGCTCTCGCTCACAGGCAGTTGGTCCTGTTACAGTGTGCGACGCCGCCTCCTCATCCTCCACCGTGTCCTCGGCCTCCACTGCACGGCCAAATCTCGGTGGCCCTTCATCGTACCATGTGTGTAGGGCACGGCGGTGTCAAGCTGTTCTTCACATGGTTTGCCTTGGCGAACGGAGTCACACAGGGGAGGAACTGCTAAAATTCATTTGTAAAGAAATCAGAGTAAGGCTTACTCCACGAAATCTGGAAATGGGAACCATGGTGACCGAAAACGGGAAGAATATCGTGTTCGCGCTGCGACAAGGAATTGTGAAACATGCACCCTGCATGGCACACGTGTTGAATCTGGTTGTCAAGCACTTCCTCAACTCTTCACCCCATTTGCAAAACATCCTGAAAATGGCAAGGAAACTGTGCATGCACTTCAGCCACTCGTACACCACCAAACACACCTTCCTTTAGCTGCAGCGCCAGAACAGTATCCCACAACATAGTCTTATTTGTGACGTTGCCACACGTTGGAATTCCACCCTCCATATGTTAGACAGACTATGCGAGCAAAGAAAAGCCATCACCGATTTCTTGATGATCCAAGCAGATAGGAGTACTCCCCTGTGTAACTTCAATGTTAACCAGTGACAGCTCATACGTGACACCTGCTGTTTGCTGGGGCCCTTTGAGGAAGCCATATTATTTGTATGTCGCCTGGATTACGCCATGAACGACGTAATTCCACTCCTACATTTCCTACAACAAATGATTGAAACGATGGCTGATCACGGCAATGGAGACGTTGCACCTACATCTAAAGGCTACATGAGCCCTGTGGGGAGTGAACTGGGGGAAGAGGATGAGGGGCAGAGTGGAGCACAGTTTAGGTTGGATGAGATGGCCGGTGTTTCGAGTCATTGGACAGGAGAGGAGGAGCAGGAGCAGCCAGAGGAGCTGGAGGGTTATGAGGAAGGCGAGACAGAGGACCCAGACACACCATGGCAGTATGCAATGGAGATGGAGGCAGGTAGTCCCTCCGAGTCACTGGCCCAAATGGCATGATGCATGCTCAGTTACTTACGTAGTGACCCCCGAATTGTCAAAATTCGTCAGCTCTCTAAGATTTAAAGGGCCAGTACACCAGTGATTGGTGCCTGGCCCAATCAGCCTAATTAGCTTCCACAGTGAAAACTGGCAGTCAGCATATAACTGCAATGCTTTGGAATACTAAGTATTCCAAAGCATTAAAAAGTGTAAAAATAAATAAATAAAATAAAAGTGTAAAAATAAATAAAAATGTAATAAAAGTGTAAAAAAAAAAAAAAAAAAATATATATATATATATATATATATATATATATATATATATATATTAAAAATACATTTATTAAATTAATCTAATTTAAAAAAATGCATAATGTGTAGGATCGCATCGGCGGACATCCGCAGCATGTAATATGCTGCGGATGTCCACCATGTGATCCTACACATTATGCAGTAGTCACGGTAATGAGCTCCCTGCTGCGGCTGGGTAGCTTTGTGTGTCCACTCATAGCGGCGGATTTCCCGCCAGAAGTCATGAGCGGACACACTGAGCTACCCAGCCGCAGCAGTGATGGATATATTCGCCATGAGCGGGTGCTTATTCCCACAACATGGCGGATATATCCATCAGGAGCCTTAACTGTCACAGACAGACGCGTTATACTGCCAGCCGACCAAGGACCAATCAGAGAGGTCCCTGGTCCAGCCAATAACTTGTAGGGGTGCAGTATATAAATGGGGTCACTTGTGGGGGTGGGGGTACTGTTCTGCCCTGAAAGCCAAATGGCGCTTCTCTCCTTCTGAGTCCTACCACGCGGCCAAGGAACCATATATGGCCAAAGCGGGGGTATTTCCGAACATGGGACAAGCAGCTAAATAAAATATAGGGTGCATTACTTTCAATATCAGAAGTGATGTACAAAAAATATGCCCCCCAAATGATGCATTTGTGAAAAATTGCAAATTTTGAATTTTTAACACTGACTTTGTAATAATTCCTGCCAAAAAACTATGGTGTTAAAATACTCACTGTACCCCCTAGCGAATACCTTGAGGGGTCTAGTTTTTAAAATGGGGTCATTTGGGGGGTGTTCCTATGTTCTACTACCTTTTAATTTCTGCAAACCTTGCATAGCACACAAAAAAAGATGTACTTTTCAAATTTTCCAAATTTTCAAAATTTCAAGTTAAATTGTTAGGCTTCTAACGAATTTAAAATGTTAATTAAAAACAAAAAAATGATGTCAAAATAAAGTAGACATCTGAAAGTATAAGTTTCATAAACTATTTGGTCAGTATGTATAAATATATGCAACCTATTAGTGTTAAAATAGCAAAAAATCTAAATTTTTTGTAAAAATTTCATGATTTTTTGCATTGTAAAAAAAACTACAAATGATATCGGCTTACTTTTACTATGTACATGAAGGACAACTTGTGACTAAAAAACAATGTCAGAATTATCGTGATTGGCAAAACGTTACCAGAGTTATTCTCTAATAAAGACAGACATCCCCGATTTGAAAAAACAGGCCTGGTCTTTCAGGGGCGTACAGGTTTATTTGTATTGGTCCTTAAGGGGTTAATGCAAATTTCAACATTAATCTTTAGTGAAGGGGTTCTGAAACCCTCTTGGGTACTGCGAATTCCTGCTCCTGGCTCATCCTGTGTCTTTCAGGAACTACTTGCCTCACTGACGCTTCTGGCCTTGGGCCTTTAATTTTTGGATGTTTAGCAGTAGCTAAATACATGCTTAATGCTAATTTCAACATTGATCTTTAAATGTAAGGGGTTATGAAACCCTCTTGGGTACTCTGAATGCCTGCTGCTGGCTCATCCTGTGTCTTTCAAGAACTAATTGCCTCACAGATTCTTTGGGCCTTGGCCCTTTAATTTTTGAACGTTTAGCAGTAGCTAAATACATGCTTAATGCAAATTTCAACATTGATCTTTACATGTAAGGGGCTATGAAACCCTTTTGGGTACTGCGAATGCCTGCTCCTGGCTCATCCTGTGTCTTTCAGGAACTACTTGCTTCACCGACGCATCTGGCCTTGGGCCTTTAATTTTTGGATGTTTAGCAGTAGCTAAATACATGCTTAATGCTAATTTCAACATTGATCTTTAGTGAAGGGGTTATAAACCCTCTTGGGTACTGCGAATGCTTGCTCCTGACTTATCCTGTGTCTTTCACAAACTTCTTGCCTCACTGATGCTTCTGGCCTTGGGCCTTTAATTTTTGGAAGTTTAGCAGTAGCTAATACATGCTTAATGCTAATTTCAACAATGATCTTTAAATTCTTGGCACTCTGCCAAGGCCGTTGCCTACCCCGGCCTACCCCGGCCGATCCGAGCACCACACTAAACCATCCAATCAGTAGTAAAGACAGGCAGTGTGTACAAAGGGCAGGGACTTAATGAACCCGAGCTTATGACCCGCACTTAGTTGAATTTTTTCTTCCTTGGCAAATAATTGAAATCCCTGATCCCTATCACGGACGGGGTTGAGCGGCTTACACGCACTTGTCGGTGAAGGATAGACACACGCTGGCATCACACACCTGTTATTGCTCGATCTCGCGATTGATCGTGCAATGTAAGGGGTTATGAAAGCCTCTTGGGTACTGCTGATGCCTACTCCTGACTGCACCTGAGTCTTTGAGGAACTACTTGCCTTCATGATGCTTCTAGGCTTGGGCCTTTAATTTTAGAATTTGGAAAATAGATACATACATGCTTAATTAAAATTTCAACATGTATGGTGCAATGTATGGGGTTATTATACCCTCTTGGGTACTGAATTTTCAGATAATTTTCTCAGTAATAAACTTAAATTTTCCAGAATACCGTAATAACCATTACACCATTGAACACTTGTTGTGTGGGATTTTTTTAATTAAAATTTTCAAAAATTATACGGAGATGGATGAACTCTGCTTCTTTGCTTCAGAAAACATTACTTTAGAGAAGAATGTTTTTTTGTGGTCCACCGTCCTGCATTATAGAGTCTTCTGGACTCTTGGATATGCACTTGTTCTTAAACAAAGGTACAAAAAAAAAGGGCTGGTCAGGGCAATGGAGACGTTGTGCCTACATCTCACGGCCACATGAGCCCTGTGGGGGCTTGTTGGATTTGGTCCTTCGTACCCACACACTGGGGTCCGGGACTCTCAAAGTTTGATTTAAATTTCAAATAAAAAAATCAGACATTTCAATGGTCCAACTCCAGGCTGTGTCATTCAGGCAATGTATGGTTTACTGATGCCGCTGCTGGGCCTGGGTCTGGGAAATTTTCTCATAGGTAGCATTAACTATCCAAAATCTTTTTCAAAAATTTCTAAAATTTTTGTGTTTTTTGGGGGGGATTGTGAAGCCCTGGTGTGTACTCATACATGAGCCAACTCCAGGCTGTGTCATTCAGGCAATATATGGTTTACTGATGCCGCTGCTGGGCCTGGGTCTGGGAATTTCAAATTTTCTCATAGGTTACACCCGCTATTCAAAATCTTGTTCAAAAATTGCTAAAATTGTGTTTTTTGGGGGGGGGGGGGGGGGGGGGGGGGATTGTGAAGCCCTAGTGTGTACTCATGCATGAGCCAACTCCAGGCTGTGTCATTCAGGCAATATATGGTTTACTGATGCCGCTCTGGGCCTGGGTCTGGGAAATTCTAATTTTATCATAGGAGGCACCCGCTATGCAAAATCTTTGCAATTTCTAAATTAATCTTTTAATCTTAGGGATTGTGAAGACCTAGTGCCTACTCATGCTGCTGGCAACTCCGGGCTGTGCCATTCATCCACTATATGGTCTCCTCATGCTGCCAACACGCTGCTGGGCCTGGGTCTGGGAATTTCAAATTTTCTCATAGGTAGCATTAACTATCCAAAATCTTTTTCAAAAATTTCTAAAATTTTTGTGTTTTTTGGGGGGGATTGTGAAGCCCTGGTGTGTACTCATACATCAGCCAACTCCAGGCTGTGTCATTTAGGCAATATATGGTTTACTGATGCCGCTGCTGGGCCTGGGTCTGGGAAATTCAAATTTTCTCATAGGTTACACCCGCTATTCAAAATCTTCTTCAAAAATTGCTAAAATTGTGTTTTTTTTGGGGGGGGGATTGTGAAGCCCTAGTGTGTACTCATGCATGAGCCAACTCCAGGCTGTGTCATTCAGGCAACATATGGTTTACTGATGCCGCTCTGGGCCTGGGTCTGGGAAATTCTAATTTTATCATAGGTAGCAACTGCAATGCAAAATCTTTGCAATTTCTAAATTAATCTTTTAATCTTAGGGATTGTGAAGACCTAGTGCCTACTCATGCTGCTGGCAACTCCGGGCTGTGCCATTCATCCACTATATGGTCTCCTCATGCTGCCAACACTTCCATGTGTCATTCAGTCACTAAATGGTTTCCTCATGCTTCAGCCTCATCCAAGCTGTGTCATTCAGCCACTATATGGTGTCCTCATTCTGCCAACACCTCCACGCTGTGTCATTCAGGCACTATATGGTCTCATCACACTGATGCCACCACCTGGCTCTGTCATTGTGCTGCTCTGTGGCAGTGATTCTAAAAGTGATGCCGGTAATCTGTATGTTATTCTGAATGACAGTATTATTTCACTACCCCCAGCACACTCCATATGCATTTTAGAACACAGCAAAGTGTTCTATACCCCTATTGAGGCTGTCTGTAGGCTAGAAATATAAATTTTTAATATAGATCCGCCGCGAAAAAATTCGGATCAAAGCAAACTTTTTTTGAAAATTTGGCGAATCGGCCGAATCGAATTTTTCAAAAGTTCGCTCATCTCTAGTCATCACTATTAGATTCCTCATATCTTGTGAGCCTATTTTTAACGAATACATCCAGTAAATTTGTTGTTCTTCTGAAACTCACAACCGGTCTATTGGCGTCTTTTAATAATTCATCTCCTTGTATTATGTGCCAGTTTTTAATTATTGCAGTTCATGTTATTTTTTCCATTGGACTAAAATCAAATGAAAAAGTAAATTGTTTTTCAAATCCTTCATTTACTATTTTATTTTTTTCCCTTTTTTGTTTTCAGACTTTTGAAACAACTGTTCTTCCCAAGATAATGCTGAATCTCTCATCAGAGCGTCATCCAATATCTCTTTAGGATAACCCCTATCTGACAACTGTGTGCACAATTCCCTAGTCATTAGTATTAATTTGGCGCAAACTCAACATTTGCCCGAAGGGGATAGCTTTTTTAATATGTAATGGATGGTAACTGTCGTATCGTAATAGTGCATTGGTGGCAGTAGGTTTACGATACCCCTCAACTGTTAATTCTGCGTCTTTAGCTATTAGCTGTACATCCAAAAAGACCACCTTAGTTTTGTCAAAAATGTTCGGGAAAAACATTTTGTGTTAATTCTGGTTTAACCCCTTAAGGACACATGACGTACTGGAACGTCATGTGTCCACTCCCGATCTAGCATCTAACAACGGCCAGGACCCGTGGCTAATAGCGCGCGGCATTGATCGAGGTGCCGCGTGCTATTAACCCTTTAGACGCGGCATTCAAAGTTGAACGTCGCATCTAAAGTGAAAGTGAAACTATGCCGGTTAGCTCAGGGTGCTGTTCGGGATAGCCGCGGTGAAATCGCGGCATCCTGAACAGCTTACAGGACAGCAGGAGGGTCCCTACCTGCCTCCTCGCTGTCCGATCGACGAATGACTGCTCAGTGCCTGAGATCCAGGCATGAGCAGTCAAGCGGCAAAATCATCGATCACTGGTTTCCTATGAGAAACCAGTGATCAATGTAAAAGATCAGTGTGTGCAGTGTTATAGGTCCCTATGGGAGCTATAACACTGCAAAAAAAAAAGTGAAAAAAAAAGTGAATAAAGATAATTTAACACCTCCCCTATTAAAAGTTTGAATCACCCCCCTTTTCCCATAAAAAACCACAGTGTAAATAAAAATAAACATATATGGTATCGCCGCGTGCGGAAATGTCCGAATTATAAAAATGTATTGTAAATTATACTGCACGGTCAATGGCGTACGCGCAAAAAAATTCCAAAGTCCAAAATATTTTTGGTCACTTTTTAGATAATTAAAAAATGAATAAAAAGTGATCAATAATTCCTATCAATGCAATGGTACCGTTAAAAACTTCAGATCACGGCGCAAAAAATGAGCCCTCATACCGCCCCATACGCAGAATAATAAAAAAGTTATAGGGGTCAGAAGATGACAATTTTAAATGTATTAATTTTCCTGCATGAAGTTAGGATTTTTTCCAGAAGTACGACAAAATCAAACCTATAAAAGTAGGGTATCATTTTAATCGTATGAACCTACAGAATAAAGATAAGGTGTCAGTTTTACCGAAAATTTACTACGTAGAAACGGAAGCCCCCAAAAGTGACAAAACGGCGTTTTAAATTTTTTTTTTGTCTCACAATGATTTTTTTTTCCGTTTCACCGTAGATTTTTGGGCAAAATGACTGATGTCATTACAAAGTAGAATTGGTGGCGCAAAAAATAAGCAATCATATGGAAAGAGTTATGATTTTTTAAAGGCAAGGAGCAAAAAACGAAAATGCAAAAATGGAAAAAACCCCGGTCCTTAAGCGGTTAAGTAATTAACAAACTCCTGAAATTGTTCTGGGGGCCCGACAAAACCACTAATATATCGTCCACATAGCAAACCTATAGGGACAGAAACTGCTTAAACTGATTTTCATTGAAAAGACTAGTTCCTCCTCCAGGTACCCCAAAAAAATATTAGCGAAAGTTGGGGCAACTTGAGTCCCCATCGCCGTGCCACCTGTTTGCACAAACCATTCCTCATTAAATTGAAAAGCATTATTCTGTAACACGAAAAGTAACATCTCACAGATGTAATCTACAAAAATTGCACTATATTCTGGTGGGATGCGGGTGTACAGGCTCTCGACAGGCTCTCCACAAACAAAAATTCTCTTGCCATCCAAAATCATATAACATTTTTAACAAATGTTGTGTATCTTGTAAGTAAGATGGAATCGTGTCTAATAGTGGTCTTAGGATCCAATCCAAATATTGCGACAGGGGCTCCAATTTCTCTTTTTATTCCGCTTCCCTCTCCCCCTATGGATTGACCTCCTAAAGAGAGTTGCGGTTTATTATTTCTATCAACCAAAAAATGACATGTGTTCTTTATTCTTGGGGTCAATACGATTAAAATGATATCCATGATAACATACTTTTCTATTACTGTTACGCTTAAAAAAAAGCTAACTTTTTAACCAAATTTGTACATTTAAAATCCCCCTATAACATTTTCACTTTTCCGTATAAGTGGCGGTATGGGGCTAATTTTTTGCGCTGTGATCTGTAATTTTTATTGATACCATATTTGCTTATATAAAACTTTTAATCCATTTTTTATAAAAAAAAAAAATTTGGAATAAAATGTTATAAAAAAGCAGCTATTTTGGCCTTTTTTTTTTACATTTACGGCGTTCACCGTACTGTATCATTAACATTTTATTTTAATAGTTCAGATATTTACGCACGCGGCGATACCAAATATGTATATAAAACATTTTTTTAACACTTTTTGAGGGTAAAATATGGAAAATGGGACAATTTACATTTTTATTGGGGGAGGGGTTTTTTCAAATAGTTTTTACTTGATTTTTTAAACTTTTTTTTACACTTTAATAGTCCCCATAGGGGACTATTTATAGCAATCATTCGATTGCTAATACTATTCAGTGCTATGTATAGGACATAGCACTGATCAGGGTTATCGGTCATCTTCTGCTCTGGTCTGCAGGAAGGCAGATCAGAGCAGAAGACCCTGGGAAGGCAGCAGAGCAAGGTGACGGGACCTCCGTCAGCCGTGCTGGATGATCGGATCGCCGCAGCAGGGCTTTAATGGCCGCGATGCTGCAGATGCCGTGATCTGTATTGATCACGGCATCTGAGGGGTTAATGGTGGACATCCGCGGGATCTGTATATCTGCAGGTCCCTGGCTGTGATCAGCACCCGGGACCTGCCGCCCATGATCATGCTTGTGAAAGCACTGTAGAGTGTGCTAAAGACTCTTGTATAATGCTTAGGACGTAAATGTACGTCCTGGTGCATTAAGTACCACCTCACCAGGACGTACATTTGCGTCCTGCATCGTTAAGGGGTTAAATATTTTCTACAAACTCAATGCAGTTTACTTACAAGAATCCCTATTGTTATTGTGTTTATATTGGGTCACATTTCTTTTATGAGGTTGAAAGTTAAAACCTCTTCATTAAAAGACGTCACGAGCCTCCGCCTTGTATCACCAGTCATCCAGCACGGAGCGAAGTTCGCTCCGTGCATCGGATGTCTGGGTTGCCGCAGCGAGATCGCAGGGGTCCCCAGCGGCGGGACCCATGCGATCAGACATCTTATCCCCTATCCAAAGATGTCTAGGAGCAGAATTCTCCTTTAACCCCTTAAGGACTCAGCCCATTTTGGCCTTAAGGACTCAGACAATTTAATTTTTACGTTTTCATTTTTTCCTCATCGCCTTCTAAAAATCATAACTCTTTTATATTTTCATCCACAGACTAGTATGAGGGCTTGTTTTTTGCGCAACCAGTTGTCCTTTGTAATACAAATAATAATAAATAAAACATAACTCAGTATATCATAAAATGTATGACGCAACCAAAAAACACTATTTTTGTGGGGAAATTGAAAAGAAAAACGCAATCTGCTAATTTTGGAAGGTTTCGTTTTCACGCCGTACAATTTACGGTAAAAATGACGTGTGTTCTTTATTCTGAGGGTCAATACGATTTAAATTATACCCATTATTACATACTTTTATATTATTGTTGTGCTTTTTCACCAAATTAGTACGTTTATAATCCCTTTAATTTGATGACCTATAACTTTTTCATTTTTCCGTATAAGCGGCGGTATGAGGGCTCATTTTTTGCGCCATGATCTGTACTTTTTTTTATACCACATTTGCATATAAAAAACTTTTAATACATTTTTTCTAATTTTTTTTTATAAAATGTATTAAAAAAGTAGCAATTTTGGATTTTTTTTTTACGTTCACGCCGTTCACCGTACGGAATCATTAACATTTTATTTTAATAGTTTGAACATTTACGCATGCGGCAATACCAAATATGTCTATTAAATTTATTTTTTACGCTTTTTGGGGGTAAAATAGGAAAAACTGACGTTTTACTTTTTTATTGGGGGAGGGGATTTTTCCCTTTTTTTTTTACTTTTACATTTTTTTACATTTTTTTTTACACTTGAATAGTCCCCATAGGGGACTATTCATAGCAAGTCCATGATTGCTAAGACTGATCTGTTCTATGTATAGGACATAGAACAGATCAGTGTTATCGGTCATCTTCTGCTCTGGTCTGCTCAATCTCAGACCAGAGCAGGAGACGCCGGGAGCTGGAAGGAGGCAGGTGAGGGGACCTCCGTGCGGCGTTCTGAATTATCGGATCCCTGCAGCAGCGCTGCGGGCGATCCGATCATTCATTGAAATCGCGTACTGCCGCAGATGCCGGGATCAGTATTGATCCCGGTATCTGAGGGGTTAATGGCGGACGCCCGCGAGATCGCGGGCGTCGGCCATTGCCGGCGGGTCCGTTAAGTACCACCGCACCAGGACGTACATTTACGTCCTGCGTCCTTAAGGGGTTAAAGTGTTTGGAATATACACATATAGGGAGATATTTATCAAAACCTGTGTAGAGGAAGAGTGGTGCAGTTGTCCATGGCAACCAATCACATTGCTTCTTTCATTTTTAAAGAGGCCTGTGAAAATGAAAGAATCTATCTGATTGGTTGCCATGGACAACTGCACCACTCTTCTTCTACACTGGTTTTGATAAATCTCCCCCATAAACCCTTGTATTGATAAGGACAACATACCAGGATGTCTATGCAGTTTACTCAGGGAATCTTTTGACTGAGTGGATTATGATATCATCCATTAATTCAATAAAATGTATGTAACTTTAAGTGACATATGAGGAAAATGTTTTACAGAATCCAGAAACAAAAGAAATCCAGGATTCCATTATGATGTGTGCATATTTACATGTGTACATATAAATCCTAGCTAAGTCTGGACACACATTTTTGTAGCAGAACAGCTGCATTAGAAATGGTTTCAGTCATACAACCTCAATCTTCCTATAGAAGTATGGTACTTTTTCTCCATTCAACTTCCTATAGAAGTACTGTTGGGTTACTAAATGACCGTAAGAACCGTGCAGCTCTATGTGCTCACTAGTTGGGAAAGAGTGACATCCTATGGCCATTTCCATAAACTGTAAGTTAAAGTATCACCAGGAACCATATTGTGATCTATTTGTTTTCTGTAGTGAAATAGCACCAATTGTGTGACTATTTTCTTTTTTTCTAATGAATAATACATTTTGGGGGAAAATTATTTACTAATAAATGCGTTTGTTAAATAATAATTTATGGTTACTAACTTAAAGGGGTACTCCGGTGGTCAACGTGTTTTTCCGTTTTTGACTTACCCTATTTGTTTTGTTTCATTTCTATTCTTGCTGTTTAGCCTACTCTATTTCTGTTCTTTGTTGTCTTTTTATCTCCCACTTTGTTTTCCTATCTTTGCTTCTATTTCCTGTTTCTTGCTGTGCTGAAAACTACAATTCCCAGCATGCCACATGCCATGCTGTTTTGGGGCGGCTCCTTTTTTTTTTTTTGTTTGTTTGTTCTGCCCTTTACCCATCCTACTATTTTCCCGGTCGGCCCCCTTATACACAGCACACTAATATAAATCAGCCCTGGTTGGGATACACTGTCATACACACACAAAAGGGACTACAACTCCCAGCATGTGTCATTCAGGAGTCTTCAGTCTGTGGTATAACAGCAGCATGCTGCCTCTGTAGTCTCCTGGGGCTTGTAGTTCCCCACACCTCTATAAGGCATACACCAGTGTTTCCCAACCAGGGTGCCTCCAGGTGTTGCAAAACTACTATTACCAGCATTCCCGGACAGCCAAAAGCTGTCCAGGCATGCTGGGAGTTGTAGTTTTGATACAGCTGAAGACCCTGGTTGGGAAACAATGCCCTTTGTTTGTAATATACTGAATAGGTGTTACGCCGAGCGCTCCGGGTCCCCGCTCCTCCCCGGAGCGCTCGCTTCACTCTCCCCGCGGCAGCGCCCCGGTCACGTCCTCTGACCCGGGGCGCTGCGATTCCGCTGCCAGCCGGGATGCGATTCGCGATGCGGGTAGCGCCCGCTCGCGATGCGCACCCCGGCTCCCCTACCTGACTCGCTCTCCGTCTGTTCTGTCCCGGCGCGCGCGGCCCCGCTCCCTAGGGCGCGCGCGCGCCGGGTCTCTGCGATTTAAAGGGCCACTGCGCCGCTGATTGGCGCAGTGGTTCCAATTAGTGTTTACACCTGTGCACTTCCCTATATCACCTCACTTCCCCTTCACTCCCTCGCCGGATCTTGTTGCCTTAGTGCCAGTGAAAGCGTTCCTTGTGTGTTCCTTGCCTGTGTTTCCAGACCTTCTGCCGTTGCCCCTGACTACGATCCTTGCTGCCTGCCCCGACCTTCTGCTACGTCCGACCTTGCTTTTGCCTACTCCCTTGTACCGCGCCTATCTTCAGCAGCCAGAGAGGTGAGCCGTTGCTAGTGGATACGACCTGGTCACTACCGCCGCAGCAAGACCATCCCGCTTTGCGGCGGGCTCTGGTGAAAACCAGTAGTGGCTTAGAACCGGTCCACTAGCACGGTCCACGCCAATCCCTCTCTGGCACAGAGGATCCACTACCTGCCAGCCGGCATCGTGACAGTAGATCCGGCCATGGATCCCGCTGAAGTTCCTCTGCCAGTTGTCGCTGACCTCACCACGGTGGTCGCCCAGCAGTCACAACAGATAGCGCAACAAGGCCAACAGCTGTCTCAACTGACCGTTATGCTACAACAGTTACTACCACAGCTTCAGCAGTCATCTCCTCCGCCAGCTCCTGCACCTCCTCCGCAGCGAGTGGCCGCTCCTGGGATACGCTTATCCTTGCCGGATAAATTTGATGGGGACTCTAAGTTTTGCCGTGGCTTTCTTTCCCAATGTTCCCTGCATCTGGAGATGATGTCGGACCTGTTTCCCACTGAAAGGTCTAAGGTGGCTTTCGTAGTCAGCCTTCTGTCCGGAAAAGCCCTGTCATGGGCCACACCGCTCTGGGACCGCAATGACCCCGTCACTGCCTCTGTACACTCCTTCTTCTCGGAAATCCGAAGTGTCTTTGAGGAACCTGCCCGAGCCTCTTCTGCTGAGACTGCCCTGTTGAACCTGGTCCAGGGTAATTCTTCCGTTGGCGAGTATGCCGTACAATTCCGTACTCTTGCTTCAGAATTGTCCTGGAATAATGAGGCCCTCTGCGCGACCTTCAAAAAAGGCCTATCCAGCAACATTAAAGATGTTCTGGCCGCACGAGAAATTCCTGCTAATCTACATGAACTTATTCACCTAGCCACTCGCATTGACATGCGTTTTTCCGAAAGGCGTCAGGAACTCCGCCAAGATATGGACTCTGTTCGCACGAGGCGTTTCTTCTCCTCGGCTCCTCTCTCCTCTGGTCCCCTGCAATCTGTTCCTGTGCCTCCCGCCGTGGAGGCTATGCAGGTCGACCGGTCTCGCCTGACACCTCAAGAGAGGACACGACGCCGTATGGAGAACCTCTGCCTGTACTGTGCTAGTACCGAACACTCCCTGAGAGATTGTCCTATCCGTCCTCCCCGCCTGGAAAGACGTACGCTGACTCCGCACAAAGGTGAGACAGTCCTTGATGTCTACTCAGCTTCTCCACGTCTTACTGTGCCTGTGCGGATGTCTGCCTCTGCCTTCTCCTTCTCTACAGTGGCCTTCTTGGACTCTGGATCTGCAGGAAATTTTATTTTGGCCTCTCTCGTCAACAGGTTCAACATCCCGGTGACCAGTCTCGCCAGACCCCTCTACATCAATTGTGTAAATAATGAAAGATTGGACTGTACTATACGTTTCCGCACGGAGCCCCTTCTTATGAGCATCGGATCTCATCATGAGAGGATTGAACTTTTGGTCCTCCCCAATTGCACCTCGGAAATTCTCCTTGGACTTCCCTGGCTTCAACTTCATTCCCCTACCCTGGATTGGTCCACTGGGGAGATCAAGAGTTGGGGGTCCTCTTGTTCCAAGAACTGTCTAAAACCGGTTCCCAGTAACCCTTGCCGTAACTCTGTGGTTCCTCCAGTAACCGGTCTCCCTAAGGCCTATATGGACTTCGCGGATGTTTTCTGCAAAAAACAAGCTGAGACTCTACCTCCTCACAGGCCTTATGATTGCCCTATCGACCTCCTCCCGGGTACTACTCCACCCCGGGGCAGAATTTATCCTCTCTCTGCCCCAGAGACTCTTGCCATGTCCGAATACATCCAGGAGAATCTAAAAAAGGGCTTTATCCGTAAATCCTCCTCTCCTGCCGGAGCCGGATTTTTCTTTGTGTCCAAAAAGGATGGCTCCCTACGTCCTTGCATTGACTACCGCGGTCTTAATAAAATCACGGTTAAGAACCGCTACCCCTTACCCCTCATCTCTGAACTCTTTGATCGCCTCCAAGGTGCCCACATCTTCACTAAATTGGACTTAAGAGGCGCCTATAACCTCATCCGCATCAGAGAGGGGGACGAGTGGAAAACGGCATTTAACACCAGAGATGGACACTTTGAGTATCTGGTCATGCCCTTTGGACTGTGCAACGCCCCTGCCGTCTTCCAAGACTTTGTCAATGAAATTTTTCGTGATCTGTTATACTCCTGTGTTGTTGTATATCTGGACGATATCCTAATTTTTTCTGCCAATCTAGAAGAACACCGCCAGCATGTCCGTATGGTTCTTCAGAGACTTCGTGACAACCAACTCTATGCCAAAATTGAGAAATGTCTGTTTGAATGCCAATCTCTTCCTTTTCTAGGATATTTGGTCTCTGGCCAGGGACTACAGATGGATCCAGACAAACTCTCTGCCGTCCTAGATTGGCCACGCCCCTCCGGACTCCGTGCTATCCAACGCTTTTTGGGGTTCGCCAATTATTACAGGCAATTTATTCCACATTTTTCTACCATTGTGGCTCCTATCGTGGCTTTAACCAAAAAAAATGCTGATCCCAAGTCCTGGCCTCCTCAAGCAGAAGACGCCTTTAAACGACTCAAGTCTGCCTTTTCTTCGGCTCCCGTCCTCTCCAGACCTGACCCTTCCAAACCCTTCCTATTGGAGGTTGATGCCTCCTCAGTGGGAGCTGGAGCTGTTCTTCTGCAAAAAAATTCTTCCGGGCATGCTGTCACTTGTGGTTTTTTCTCTAGGACCTTCTCTCCAGCGGAGAGGAACTACTCCATCGGGGATCGAGAGCTTCTAGCCATTAAATTAGCACTTGAGGAATGGAGACATCTGCTGGAGGGATCAAGTTCTCCTGTTATTATCTACACCGACCACAAGAACCTCTCCTACCTCCAGTCTGCCCAACGGCTGAATCCTCGCCAGGCCCGGTGGTCTCTGTTCTTTGCCCGATTTAATTTTGAGATTCACTTTCGTCCTGCCGATAAGAACATTAGGGCCGATGCTCTCTCTCGTTCCTCGGATGCCTCAGAAGTTGAACTCTCTCCGCAACACATCATTCCACCTGACTGCCTGATCTCCACTTCTCCTGCCTCCATCAGGCAGACTCCTCCAGGAAAGACCTTTGTTTCTCCTCGCCAACGCCTCGGAATCCTCAAATGGGGTCACTCCTCCCATCTCGCAGGTCATGCGGGTATCAAGAAATCTGTGCAACTCATCTCCCGCTTCTATTGGTGGCCGACTCTGGAGACGGATGTTGTGGACTTTGTGCGTGCCTGCACTATCTGTGCCCGGGATAAGACTCCTCGCCAGAAGCCCGCTGGTTTTCTTCATCCTCTGCCTGTCCCCGAACAGCCTTGGTCTCTGATTGGTATGGATTTTATTACTGATTTACCCCCTTCCCGTGGCAACACTGTTATTTGGGTGGTCGTTGATCGATTCTCCAAAATGGCACATTTCATCCCTCTTCCTGGTCTTCCTTCTGCGCCTCAGTTGGCTAAACAATTTTTTGTACACATTTTTCGTCTTCACGGATTGCCTACGCAGATTGTCTCGGATAGAGGCGTCCAATTCGTGTCTAAATTCTGGAGGGCTCTCTGTAAACAACTCAAGATTAAATTAAATTTTTCTTCTGCATATCATCCCCAGTCCAATGGACAAGTAGAAAGGATTAACCAGATCTTGGGTGATTATTTGCGACATTTTGTTTCCTCCCGCCAGGATGACTGGGCAGATCTCCTCCCATGGGCCGAATTCTCGTATAACTTCAGGGTCTCTGAGTCTTCCTCCAAATCCCCATTTTTCGTGGTGTACGGCCGTCACCCTCTTCCCCCCCTCCCTACTCCCTTGCCCTCTGGTCTGCCCGCTGTGGATGAAATTTCTCGTGACCTTTCCATCATATGGAGAGAGACCCAAAATTCTCTCTTACAGGCTTCATCACGCATGAAGAAGTTCGCGGATAAGAAAAGAAGAGCTCCCCCCGTTTTTTCCCCTGGAGACAAGGTATGGCTCTCCGCTAAATATGTCCGCTTCCGTGTCCCTAGCTACAAGTTGGGACCACGCTATCTTGGTCCTTTCAAAATTTTGTGTCAAATTAATCCTGTCTCTTATAAACTTCTTCTTCCTCCCTCTCTTCGCATCCCTAATGCCTTTCACGTCTCTCTTCTCAAACCTCTCATCCTCAACCGTTTTTCTCCCAAGTCTGTTCCTCCCACTCCTGTTTCCGGCTCCTCGGACATCTTCTCGGTCAAAGAAATTTTAGCTGCCAAAAAGGTCAGAGGGAAAAATTTTTTTTTAGTGGACTGGGAGGGTTGTGGTCCTGAAGAGAGATCCTGGGAACCTGAGGACAACATCCTAGACAAAAGTCTGCTCCTCAGGTTCTCAGGCTCTAAGAAGAGGGGGAGACCCAAGGGGGGGGGTACTGTTACGCCGAGCGCTCCGGGTCCCCGCTCCTCCCCGGAGCGCTCGCTTCACTCTCCCCGCGGCAGCGCCCCGGTCACGTCCTCTGACCCGGGGCGCTGCGATTCCGCTGCCAGCCGGGATGCGATTCGCGATGCGGGTAGCGCCCGCTCGCGATGCGCACCCCGGCTCCCCTACCTGACTCGCTCTCCGTCTGTTCTGTCCCGGCGCGCGCGGCCCGCTCCCTAGGGCGCGCGCGCGCCGGGTCTCTGCGATTTAAAGGGCCACTGCGCCGCTGATTGGCGCAGTGGTTCCAATTAGTGTTTACACCTGTGCACTTCCCTATATCACCTCACTTCCCCTTCACTCCCTCGCCGGATCTTGTTGCCTTAGTGCCAGTGAAAGCGTTCCTTGTGTGTTCCTTGCCTGTGTTTCCAGACCTTCTGCCGTTGCCCCTGACTACGATCCTTGCTGCCTGCCCCGACCTTCTGCTACGTCCGACCTTGCTTTTGCCTACTCCCTTGTACCGCGCCTATCTTCAGCAGCCAGAGAGGTGAGCCGTTGCTAGTGGATACGACCTGGTCACTACCGCCGCAGCAAGACCATCCCGCTTTGCGGCGGGCTCTGGTGAAAACCAGTAGTGGCTTAGAACCGGTCCACTAGCACGGTCCACGCCAATCCCTCTCTGGCACAGAGGATCCACTACCTGCCAGCCGGCATCGTGACAATAGGCTAGGCCAGTGTTTCCCAATCATTGTGCCTCCAGCTGTTGCAAAACTATAACTCACAGCATGCCCAAAGGCTATCAGGGCATGCTGGGAGTTGTCGTTTTACAACAGCTGGAGGCACACTGGTTTAGAAACACTGGTGTAACATGATGTGTATGCTGAATAGGCTAGGACAGTGTTTCCCAACCAGTGTGCCTCCAGCTGTTGCAAAACTACAACTCCCAGCATACCCAAAGTCTGTCCAGGCATCCTGGGAGTTGTAGTTTTGCAACAGCTGAAGGCACATTGCTTTGTAAACACTAGCATACGCACAACAGGGACTACAACCCCCAGCATGTGTCATTCAGGAGTCCCCCCCACCCTCCTTCACACACAGAAATCATCCCCAGTCTGAGATTTATTCCCCTGCAGTCTATACATCCCCAGCCCGTGTACTTTGTTATCCTCCTCTTCAGATAGCACTCTTATCTTCCCTGTCTTCTTTCAGTGCAGACCTGCGTCCTCAGAAGTATGTCCTCTCTCTCCCCCTGCTCTGGCTTCTTTCTCTCATGCACACCTGCGTCCTCCAGGAGGGGGAGATGAGGGGGCATGGCTTATTCATCTCATGCAGTTCTGAAAAGAACAGAGAGAAAAAAAAAAGCCATGACATGTTGTCCACAGCCTAATCCTAACATGAATAGATATAGCTGATAGAATCAACTAAAAGACCAGTCCTCAAGGTTTATATATAGGGGAGAAATTGAGGATAGTAAAAGATAATAGATGATCCAGGTGGTATTAATAAAAATAATAATATTTATTAAATAATATGTATGTAGGTAGCTACTGTTCGCTGTCCCTGCAGGGTCCTTGCATGGGACATAAAACACAGCAAATAGATGTACATAAAATAAGCACTTAATGAGGCGAATATTAAAATGATAAGATCAAATATAAAATCAACAACTTGCATCTAAAATAATAGAATGCTTAGTCCTTATTGTAGTAAGCTGCTCAATTAATAATACTGAGTCAATAGGAAGTCAAAGAAACCGATGTCTCTCAATATCAGAGCATTCCAATGGCTGGATGTGATGTCAGCTTTTCTATATACTGCCGATCTGAATTTAGTAAATAGTAACAGTTTTTTGATGCAGTGTATCCAGCGTTAGTGGTATAGTCTTTATGCAAGATAGTCTTTATGCACAATGTACTCATTGTGGTAGCACAATGTTACAAATTGTATTGGCAAGATCGGGGGCCGGTGCACAGCACCACTCACCAATCCTGGGATCGTTCTTAGAGCCGGCTCGGCGGTGTGGGACGGAGGTGTCAGGTCTCCGGCAATAACTGGTAACGGTCCTCAGTAGCTTGTTAGCGCTGCAAGTCTCCTCCTTCAGAGGTCCGCGGCTGGCACGGATGGCGCCGGCCTAGCAGGTATGCCGTGGGTCTGTGGGTGATGTATAGAGACAGCGATAGTGCAGCGGTGCAAGTAAGAGCAGCGTCCCTCGTGTGAACTAAGCGCTAATGTGCGCGTAGAGCAGCAGTAGGTAGTAGTGGTCCCAAAACTGGGGACTTCCAGCAGTTGCAAACAGAGTTCTGAGTATAGCTGGATTATTAATAATTTGAGGTAGGTAAGGATATTTACAAGTAATATTGCAGGTTCTAGACACGTTTCAAGGCCCCGGGCCTTTTCTTCAGTAGAAATATAGGTATATACTGTGGGTCAGGAGTGTTCTTTATAGTGTGAACAGTGATTAAGGGAACTTGGAAAATCCAGGTAATAGGTAAAATAGGGTACTGGATCATATAAGACAAAGAAAGATATAGTGTAAAAAAAAAAAAAGGAAATAAATGAATGGAGAAGATAAGAGTATATATGGAAAATAAATTTGTGTAGGAGGTTGAGAAAACAGCTGTCGTGACAAAGTGTAATCGCCCCATAGGAATAATTAATTAATACCTATGGTTTGATGATATATGATGCATATATTATAGAAATTGACCATAAAAAGATAAATATACAAAATGTAAAAATAGGAATAAATATAGGGTATTCATAAAATAAAATGTATATAAGAAATAATTGGATAAATACAAAAATATGGTAATTTATATATAAAAAAAATATATGAGATATAATATAATATATAATATATAACACATAATAATATATAGAATATAAGATTAAATGAAGAAAATCTGGAATAAATTTGTAAAAATTTATTTTAAAAAATTTATATTGGAAAAATTTATTTAAAAAAATTATAAAAAATTGATGTTGATACCTAGACTGAGTGAAGTAATACAAGGACATGTCATAAAACTGGAACAAGAAACATATTAGAACAAGAAACATATTAGTGACAAGGAAGCAGACTGGGACATTGGTAGGAAGAAGTCTAATCCTGGATGGGCTGGACCGCAGGAACCGTCGCCGAGTCGATATGCGACCAGTCGGCGACGGGTCATGCGGAACAGCCCAATCTCAAGTATCACAGGAATCTGAAAATCTCCAGCTCCGCATTGAGTCCCTTGGGAATCAATGTATCAAACTCAAATATCTTTCGGGATTCGGCCTTGGACGTACGAGTGATGAAGTCGCCACCTCTCCAGCAATGTTTAACTTTTAAAAGAGCTGTGAAAAGAAGTTGGGAAGGGTCTTGAGTGTGATGTTCAGTGAAGTGAAGGGACTGGGTGTGTTTTGTTACCCTTTTTAATGTTATAGATGTGCTCAGAAATGCAGATTTTTAGTTGCCTTTTGGTTCTTCCAATGTATTGTTTACCACAAGTACATTGTATTAAATATATGATCCCTTTGCTGTGGCAGGTTAGACAGTCAGTGATTTTATGAGTGAATTGGCTGTTTTTTGAAGATATGTCTGTAATTGTTTTGGGTGAAGTGATGATTTTGCAAACTGAACAGGATCCACATTTGTGGAACCCTTTCATTTGGAGCCAGGTGGAGGATAATGTTGAGGGGGGGTTGGCGCACTTGTATGCCTAAATTGGGAGCCTTTGTGTACACTATAGGTGGGTGTATGGGGATGGTATGACCGATGCTTTTATCATTTAAAAAAAAAATGCCAGTGGGTTTTAATGATTTTTTCGATTTCTCTATAATTTTTGTTGAACGGTAAAATTAATTTAGGGACATCGTCATTAGGTGGAAGGTCGGCTGATTTAGGAATGAAAAATGATGATCTATGCAAGATCCTGGTATCATTCAGTGCTTTGTCTAAAACCATTTTAGGATAGTTTTTATCCAGGAATTTAGTATTTAGGGCTTGTGCCTCTTCTTCAAACTTGCTATCAGATGTGCAATTTCTTTTCAATCTACGATATTGTCCATTTGGGACATTTAAAAGCCATCTGGGCAAGTGACAGCTGTTAAAAAGAATAAAACAGTTTTTTGCCACAGGCTTATGGTATGTGCTACATACTAACTTGGTTGAGTCGATAGTGATTAAGAGATCTAAAAATTCTAAGGTGTCTGTGCTGATGTGAGGTGTGAATTTTAAATTTAAAAGATTGGTATTGATTTCCTGGATAAAATCAGTTAAAAGGTTCAATGGGCCTTTCCAGATAAAAACAATGTCATCAATATATCTTCGCCAGAGCACGAGATCCGCGCCTATCCTGGGAGCAATGATGGCCTCCTCTCAGGCTGCCATGAATAGGTTGGCATAACTGGGCACGAATTTCGTGCCCATGGCGGTACCCGTTGTTTGAAGATAAAATTGGCCGTTAAAATAAAAATAATTATGAGTTAAAATGTAATGTATAGATTGTAAAATGAATTCAATTTGTTCGGATTTGATGGAACCTTTATTTAAAAAATGTTTGACAGCATTCATACCATCTTGGTGGTTAATTATAGTATATAATAAACTAACATCAAGGGAAGCCAGAAGGTAATCTGGTTCCCACTTGATGTTTTCAAGAATCTGGATTGCCTGTGTGGTATCTTTTAAATAAAAACTTGTCTTTTGGACGAATGGTTGGAGGTGTCGATCTATTAATTGTGAGAGATTCGAAGTAATGGACTCAATTCCGGAGACTATGGGACGACCGGGCGGATTAATGGGGTCTTTGTGTAATTTGGGGAGACAATAGAATATTGATAATTTACCTTGTGTGCCAAGGATAAACTCGTGTTCCTTGGAGAGTAATATATCAAATTCTAAAGCAGCATCACATAACACTTTTAATTCTTGGGTATAGTCTACTGTGGGATCTGTTTTTAACTTGGTATATGTGTTGGGCGAATTGTGATGTTGTGTTTTTTTTGTAATTCATTTATTGCTAATTTTTCTTTAAATGTAATGTTATTATTTCGTACATTGGATTTAAATTATCTGATTTCAGACTCTACGGCAGTTTTGAAGGTGAGGATATCTGGTCCTGTTTCGTGTCTGGGATAGAATTTTGATTTCAATGTGCATTTGGTGTCAGTGAAATTAGTGGATGGGATAGTGAATGTGGTGGTGGGCTGTTTTAGAAAATATTTTTTGAGGCAGAGTTTTCTAACATATTTCTCAACGCCTATGTAGGTGTCAAATTTGTTGAGTGATTGGGTGGGTGCAAATTTGAGTCCCTTGTTAAGTAATTTTTTCTGTGTGTCTGTCAAAGAGGTAGAACTTAAATTAATTATACATTCATCTAGTGCAATTTCCCTATTTTTTGTGGTGGTTGTGATTCGTTTTCTTCTTCGTATCCTCTTTTTTTGGGGGTGTTTGATGGGAATGTGTTGTTGGGGGGAATGGGGTGAATGTCTGCTTGTATGGCGAGTTGTTTGGGATTGTGATGTCCAGTGTTGTATATTGGTTGGTGATATATTTGTGTGGTTGGTGTTCTGGGGGAATAGTGTGTTGGGGGAGGATAGTGTGGGCAGCGTTGTTAATGGTAATTGTTTGATTGGGGGGGATATCTGTGGTTTTGTTGATTGTGGTAGTAATTTGGTCTGTATCGGTAGTTGGGTGAAGAGTTGGGATTCCTCCAACTGCCTCTCCCTAAAAATTTTTGATTATTTTGTTCTATCAGAGGAGTGAATCTATGTTGAGTTGAGACATTATATCTATTCGTCTGCTGATCTGGTTTTTGTATTGCCTGAGTTTTGCGTGATTCAATTGGTTTGTTTGGAAAGAAATTTTTATTAAGCTGCCAGGATAATTTTTTTGATTTTTTTTAGAGTTATTTCTTTTTCTAATGTGTCTAATTTTTTCATTGTGGGGTCTTCATATTTCTTATATTCATCATTTATAGTATAAAGTTCCAGTGTCGTTCGCATGTCACTAATTTTTTTGTCCAGTTCTACTACTAGTTCCTCCCTCGGCAACGTTTTTTTTTTAGAGTTATTTCTTTTTCTAATGTGTCTAATTTTTTCATTGTGAGGTCTTCATATTTCTCATATTCATCATTTATAGTATAAAGTTCCAGTGTCATTCGCATGTCACTAATTTCTTTGTCCAGTTCTATTACTAGTTCCTCCGAGCCCATCCAGGATTAGACTTCTTCCTACCAATGTCCCAGTCTGCTTCCTTGTCACTAATATGTTTCTTGTTCTAATATGTTTCTTGTTCCAGTTTTATGACATGTCCTCGTATTACTTCACTCAGTCTAGGTATCAACATCAATTTTTAATACATTTTTTAAATAAATGTTTCCAATATACATTTTTTAAATACATTTTTACAAATTTATTCCAGATTTTCTTCATTTAATCTTATATTCTATATATTATGTGTTATATATTATATCTCATATATTTTTTTATATATATTATCATATTTTTGTATTTATCCAATTATTTCTTATATACATTTTATTTTATGAATACCCTATATTTATTCCTATTTTTACATTTTTTATATTTATCTTTTTATGGTCAATTTCTATAATATATGCATCATATATCATCAAACCATAGGTATTAATTAATTATTCCTATGGGGCGATTACACTTTGTCACGACAGCTGTTTTCTCAACCTCCTACATAAATTTATTTTTCCATATATACTCTTATCTTCTGCATTCATTTATTTCCTTTTTTTTTTTTTACTCTATATCTTTCTTTGTCTTATATGATCCAGTACCCTATTTTACCTATTACCTGGATTTTCCAGATTTTCCAAGTTCCCTTAATCACTGTCCACACTATAAAGAACACTCCTGACCCACAGTATATACCTATATTTCTACTGAAGAAAAGGTCCGGGGCCTTGAAACGCGTTTAGAACCCCATTCATTACTTGCATATATCCTTACCTACCTCAAATTATTAATAATCCAGCTATACTCAGAACTCTGTTTGCAACTGCTGGAAGTCCCCAGTTTCGGGACCACTACTACCTACTTCTGCTCTACGCGCGCATTAGCGCTCAGTTCACACGAGGAACGCCGCTCCTACTTGCACCGCTGCACTATCGCTGTCTCTATACATCACCCACAGACCCACGGCATACCTGCTAGGCCGGCGCCATCCGTGCCAGCCGCGGACCTCTGAAGGAGGAGACTTGCAGCGCTAACAAGCTACTGGGGACCATTACCAGTTATTGCCGGAGACCTGACACCTCCGTGCCACACCGCCGAGCCGGCTCTAAGAACGATCCCAGGAGTGGTTAGTGTTGCTGTGCACCGGCCCCCGATCTTGCCAATACAATTTGTAACATTGTGCTACCATAATCAGTACATTGTTCATAAAGACTATCGTGCATAAAGACTGTACCACTAACGCTGGATACACTGCATCCAAAAACTGTTACTATTTATTAAATTCAGATCGGCAGTATATAGAAAAGCTGACATCACATCCAGCCATTGGAATGCTCTGATATTGAGAGACATTGATTTCTTTAACTTCCTATTGACTCAGTATTATTAATTGAGCAGCTTACTACAATAAGGACTAAGCATTCTATTATTTTAGATGCAAGTTGTTGATTTAATATTTGATCTTATCATTTTAATATTCGCCTCATTAAGTGCTTATTTTATGTACATCTATTTGCTGTGTTTTATGTCCCATGCAAGGGCCCTGCAGGGACAGCGAACAGTAGCTACCTACATACATATTATTTAATAAATATTATTATTTTTATTAATACCAACTGGATCATCTATTATCTTTTACTATCCTCAATTTCTCCCCTATATATAAACCTTGAGGACTGGTCTTTTAGTTGATTCTATCAGCTATATCTATTCATTATAATCCATTAGACCTCTGGGTGAAGGTAACACCAGTTAACCTCAGGTATATATTCCACTGAGTGAGCTACACTCATTTTTATATCTTTATAATCCTAACATGGCCGACATTGTGGACAACAGTAAGAGATCCAACACAGAACTACAGAACTTACTGGCTCACAAACAGGTAAGAAAAAAAGACACATGCTACACAAACATATCCTACATGTCAATTGCAAAAAACATGAACATTAAAAGAAGATGCAATATAGCCAAAAATCTTAACCACTGGAGTACCCCTTTAAGGCTAGGTTTCTACACAGGTTTTCTTCTTCTTTTTTTTTTTTTCTTAGAATACTGCCTCTGCAGTTTTTCGGCCAAAAGCTATGTTCACACAGCAGAATTTCCACACGGAATTCCGCCAGAAGTTCACTCAATTGGATTAGCTGCTTTCCTTTTTATTTTTGGGTTCCACTGCAAGCAACCTTTTGACACTGGCTATGACATCAGGCCATGGTCTGCATGCAGTTGTTTAGCTAGGGGGTTAGAATAAAAGCATATTAGACCTGAATCTGTGCTCAAACTTGGTAACATATTTTTTTAAAATTGCTAAGATCCCTCCTAATAAGTTCTACACAGGATCTCTACAGACTGCATAAGTGTTTACATTGCAGTTACTGTACATCCAGCGACTCCCAAGTGACAAGTGTCTGCTATGATTCCAGTTAGCCCAGACAGCCATGATGATTTCCTTGAGCCACACATGGCAGAACTTGCCATCCAGACATCTCTGGTATCTCACCTTTCTCAGCACCCTTTTTACCTTTCCCCACCCATTACACAAACCTCTCATCCTTCTACCTTCCCCAATACTATGTCTGCTGCAGTCATTGGTGCTCTAGTTGCTAAAGTAATCCAAAAAGCAGTGCCAAAAAGATAGTATCTGAGATGGTAATAGTCTGCCCCTTTGTGCTATTTCTGAATACTTCCTTTGGCTTAAGACCTCTGACTGGGTGTTAAGTCCCTGGATTCAGCTATTTTGTTGTTGTTGTTGTTGTTGTTATTTTGTATTTTTATTACCTTAATAAAGGTATGATTTTTACTGGATTAACTTTCGGGGTTCCTGTCAGTAAGTAGGCTCGCTCAGTGCTGCTGCAACCTATGCCTCTATCTGCAACACCTCTGGGAGTGAAGAGGGTGTAGGAAGGGAGAGAGGTGAGTATCTGTACATCCTTAAGTGCTGGTTTAGTCTAGTTGTGGTGTCGGACGGGGTAATATGTGTAGTAACCTCTTCGTGACACCAGGACATGGTTATCCTATACACCACCTGAGGTAGACCAGCTTCACCTGGGCCAGGCATGGGGCAAATAATCACTCAACTGGTATGCTTTACGGAGGTACACTGGGGAGATGCAGGGTGAACTTCAGGAAACTTATCAGCTTGCTGGGACTTATAGTTGCTATTGACTTTACTGATGCAGCCACGCTTGTTAACAGACTTGACTTGACTGACTTGCTTAGACTGGACTAGATTCCCCACTGGTTTAGGTTCTACCTAATACCTGCAGCTTTGACTTTCACTACAGGTGCAGTGATTAACTTGCAGTAGCACTGTCCTTCTGGATCACACAGACAAACTCCTCAGCTCTTCACTTCACTGTACCTCAGCATTCACCAAGAGCAGGAGCTCAAGAGAGTGAGCTGAACCCTGACCTCACTATATAAAGGGGGCTGTTTAGAAAGATCCTATTGGTCACCAACAAGTCACCTGGTTTACCTTGTATACCTCCTCTTAACAACAGGGTTACTAAGTACATAATTTAAAGGGACAAATGCCTCAAAAGAAGAACCAACACATGGCATGTGATTTGATAGTACTCTATAGTTCTTAGGAGGGATGTGGACCCAGGGCCACTGAAACAAAAGCCACCACGCAGGTACTTGGCTACCACATAGTGTTTCTATAATGGAGTCTTTCCTCAACTGGCATTTATCATCTATCAACAGGATAGGCTGTTTGCCTCACCACTGCCCCCCTCCCCCTAGCAATTTATAGAACAGTGAAGCTTATAACCATTTTCTAGATATTGGTGGGGTCCCAGCATGGGGCCAAAAGTTATCAAGAAGATATCCACTATCCTGTGGATGAATGATAAACGTTAGTTATAAAAAAATATATATCTTGTGCCCGGATGATAGATAGTGGTCTAGTTTGGGCTCTGTGTATATATATATATATATATATATATATATATATATATATATATATATATATAGTAGTATGTACAGCATTGAACAGAGTATGCAATAAAAAAAAACTGCATGTAATTATTCCCTTAAAAGAAATGTGAAAAAAGGTAAAAAAATATTAATGAATGTGAAAAAGCATTTTCCCTCATCAAAGTTTGAATCGACCTTTTACAATCTTTAAATACAATTGCATAAACATACATAAATATCCTAACTATTAAAATATGACGTTAATTAAACTGCAGGCCAATCGTGTACAGGTAAAAAATATCAAAGTCCAGAATTGTGTATTTTGGTCACTTCAAATATCATACAAAAATTTATAAAAAATTAGCCCTCATACGTCCCTGTACACAGAAAAATGACAGGGATCAGAAGAGGAAAGTTATATGGATACTAATTTTCGTACAAAAAGGTTTAATTGTCAAAAAGTAGTAAAACAAAATAAATTGGCCCTCATTTACTATTGCAAACCCAACATGTTTTGTCGGGTTGTGCGCCAGATTCTGGCGCATTGCGCCAGAATTTGCACCAGAATTGAGAAAAACCCAACTAACTCTCCATTATACTGAGAAAGTAAGAAAAAAAGGCGTGGCCATCGGAAAAGATGGCGTGGTCACAGAAAAAAGGCGTGTTTCCAAAATTTTCACAAAAAACCCCCAACATATTTACTATTGTTTCCACAGAAAATGTGGTGGATTTGAGCTGAGGAAAACCAGACAGATCAGAGCATGTGTAAAAAAAAGCAAAATGTAGGGAAACCTTAGTAAATACCATGTAAAAAAATTGTAGGGGATTAAAACCCACAAAGAAACCTACACAACACTCTTAGTAAATAAGGGCCATTGTGTATTGTCATAATCTTATGGACCTACAGAATAAAGATAATGGCCCTGATTTACTAAGAGTGAAGTGTAGTTTTCTTTGTGGGTTTTAATTCCTTACAAGTATTTTTTCGCGGTATTTACGATTGTCTTTCTACATTTTGCAATTTTCCCTACATTTTGCTTTTTTTACACATGCTCTGAGCTGTGGGGTTTTCCAGAGCTCAAATCCACCACATTTTCTGTGGACACCTTAAGAAATGTGTTGGGATTTTTCAAAAAATGGTGGGGACATGCCCCCTTTTCGGCAGCCACGTCCCCTTTTCCAGGAGGTCACACCCTTTTTTGTTTTTTCCTAGTAAAATGGAGAGTTGGTCAAGTTTTTACATTTTTGGTGCACATTCTGCCACAAGTCAGGTTAAAAATATTAATCAGGGACAATGTACACTGCGTGGAAACTTATGCCACCAAAAGTAACACAATGGTGTTTTTTGTCAATTTCGCCTCACAAATAGAGAATTTCCTACCTGTCACAGATGAATGGGAAAAGACATCTAATCTTCCCTGTACTGATCACAGGAGGGGGAGGTGCAGCATCGGAGGACCGGCACCAGGATCTTCCTCAAGAGGTTCAGCACCTAAAACGTTTCCCCTAGGGAACTCTTAGCAGCCATTTGTGACTCCCCTTAGCAGGACAATGTGAGAGGAAGCAATTACCTCTTCCTGTCACAGGATGTTAAACAGGGAGCAGAGGGAGCCATCATAGCTGTCAGGTAGAAGCCAGTGATGACTAATATTCCCTGTCTGAATGAGGAAAGAAGAGTGACGGGAGAAAAATGTGGGACAAGATATGTTTTTGAGGAGTGGGGAGAGCTGCTCTGGAGCTCCCTGGTAACCATAATTTTCCAGGGATTTATGAAAAATAAATCTTTCACAGTTCTGAAAACATTCTGTTGGCATTCTGTTACTGTGTTGTGCTCTGCTCTCTGTTACTCTGCTGTTCTCTGCTCCCTGTAAGGCTGCATTTACAAGGTGGCGCTAGGACTGCTCGGAAATGCACCGTCTCATAGATAGCAATGCATTTCTGTGCAGTCTGCACAGCGCAGCAAAATTCCATTGATATCAATGGGTCTCTGCTTCTGCAAAATCTCTGTACAGAATGCGTAATTCCTCACCAAAATTCCATTTATAGACTTACTGTACTGTGCTCCTTGTTACTGTGCTTTGCTTCGCTCCTTGTTACTGTGCTGTGCTCTGCTTCCCCTTAGGGTCTATTCACACCGCAGAATTTCCGCTTGAGGAATTCCGCCTCAAATGAAAGCAAAATAGACTTCTAAGGGATTCCCACTTTTGAATTTGCGCATGCAGAATTTCCACACAAATTTCGCTCCAATTCCACACAAAATCCGCACAAGCCAGAAACCACCAAAAGGCAGTTGATGGGGAATTGGTGTGGAAATTCTTACTGTGCCTCTTTCTACTCCCCCTGTTTATGTCTTCTACTAATCCATGCAACCATTCAAAATAAAAATAAAATTAATTTACCTTTACTTCTAAACAAAAATAAAGGAAAACACAAAAAATATAATATAAGAAAAGATCCATTTACATCCTGTACATCTGTGATGTATATCAGAATACCAACAAAAAGTATATAAACCAAAGTGTCAGTCCACAATAGAAATTTGAACTGGCACTCCTCGTCTCGTACTCCGTTAGTCACTTCCAGTTACTCCTGAACCCAGGACAAGCTCTGTGGTGGTGGTGCCACAGCCTCAAATGACAGTCCTTAGTGTGGTGGCGGATGAGAGGATACTGTCTTGTGGGGGTGTAGGGTATTTAGGGTGTTGCTGTTCAGAATAGTCAAGGGCGCTGTTAACCCTTGTCACTCGTGACTCCAGGGTGAGGGTTGAATGCTGTGTTTCTTGATAGGCCTATTGCCACCCTTCCCAAGAGCAATAGGTGATGCAGAAATAAAGGATTGTCCACAACCGCTGTTAACTGAAAACTTGCAGTAACTTTTACTGAGGAATTTCTGTACATGTAGCAATAGTAACAGTCCAGATAACAGAGTCTCTTTACATATAGCTAGAGCAGCGATTGACAGTCGGTTGGGATCAGATAAGCCCAATTTAGCTTCTGAAGGATTGTATAGCAGAGATCTGCTGGATTTAGGGGAGTTATTAGGTCCAGTGATCTTGCAATGAGTAGCGGGGAATTGCTTAGTCTATCCGCTATGTTAGAGGCCTAGGCCGCAAGGCTTTGGCCTAGTAAATTGTCTTGTAAGCTGCGGAGGTCCTACCTCTTCCAGAGTCAGCAACCCAAGAGAGGAATCAAGATGGCGCAGGTCCCTTATATGGGCAGGGGCCGGCCGTTTTGGATTGGTCCGTAAGGACTGTCACTCACCGATACAGTGCATTGTGGGTGAACACGTCACGGGAACCACCAAAGGTCCAGTAGCAAAACCATAGAGTTTCAACGTGATCACGTGACCCGCAGGTCCTGCTACGCTCCGTACAGGTAGATAACTAAATATATACATATTTATCCTTATACTTATATTAATATTAAATAGAACGGCTATATAGTCATCGACTAAGTGAGAGGTGACAAGGGGAAAACTACAAAAGAGGGACCCCGACGTCCTAGGGACTCTGACTATGGGGATCTCTATATAGGTAATGTATACAATATGGTACCGGGACACCACATTAGAATACATAAAAGGTGAGGAAAATAGAAAAGGCTGCACTCACCACATTACTTCATCTGTGCTTTATTGTGGTACATAATAGGTAACACACATAGCGGGTGCTTCCACAAGGGTGAGCAACATATGTTTCGCGCACTTAGAGCATCATCTGGCTCATACAGTTTACCCTGCAACATCACATTGTTAAAAAACCCAACAAAATATGGTCACCTGGTAATTGCAGTTCTGGGGCGTGCTTCCATCCACCGCTCCATGCTGCGTCCCCGTCAGATGGCGATGACGCCATCGCACGCCGCAGAGTCTATTGTGTCACGTGATCCGGGTCATGTGATCATACAGCCCGCCCCACGGCTGAGGACGATCCTCCTCCATATGGCAATGCCGGCATCTCTGATGTGCTGAGCATGTGACACTAGGTGCTAGGCAACCAGCAGGACACCATCAAGTCTGAAGGCCGCATACACTGGGGGGAATAAACAGAATGCGAGTCCAGCAGAATGGATACCGTATACCTAGAGCAAGGGAGTTGCATGGGACAAACATACTTATACACACTAATACTCAGTGAGGAGTGTGGACATAGGACTGTAAATACTATAAAAATATATACAAAATACTGGCAATAGATTAAATATTCTTATTAGAAAGGAAGAAAAGTTAATAATGAGGCCAGTTAGAAGGAGGAAGTGTACTGGTATTTAATGGAACACGGATATGTCTGTTTTGTCATTAAGACCTGGGGGACCCATTGCGTCTGTCTTCGGTATCCATTTTGCTTCTCGTTGAAGCAGCAACAAATTCCTATCGCCCCCATTATGGGGATTATATACTATTTCCAACCCTGCAAATTTTAGGACGTCAGGGTTACCCCATGTTTCTTTCTGACATGTTCGATTAGATGTTGGGATCCGATGCCTGTGCGGATTGACTTAAAATGCTCTTGCACCCTAACATAAAGACAACGAATCGTCTTACCTATGTAGTATAATCTACACGAGAATTGGATCGCATACACCACGGATTTGCTTTTGCATGTGGTAAAACTCCTGATCTTACATTCAGTACCTCCCAGTCTCAGAAATTTGACTTCTGAATTTAATTTACAGTGAGTGCATTGTAATTACCTTGAGGGGAGGCACTCTCTAGCCATGTAGTAGATGTTTTTCTGAATTGATTACTTCCCAGGACACTTCCTAGTGTTTTATTTCTACGATAACTGAATAATGGACGCCGCTCTGCTACTGTATTTCTTTCAGGTCGAGGTCTCTTTCGATGACACACCAGTATCCATAATATTATGTTTTAAAGAGAAATCTTTTGTTGGATTTTTTTCTACGTTTTTCTTTCAACAACTTGTTTCTACCTAAAGATTTAGCTTTTTCATAGTCTTTTTTAATCAATTTTGGAGGATAACGGTGTGCTTTTAGTCTGCTGGCCAATTCGCTCACCTGCATCTCAAATGATGCATCCTCGCTATTAATTCTTCTAATGCGAACAAACTGGCCATAGGAGATAGCCTTTTTTTTACATGGGGGGATGGAAACTCTGGTAGTGAAGGAGGGAGTTGGTGGCGGTGCGGTGATTTTCCTATAATTTGATGTTGTAATCTTATTTTCCACAACTCCCACCTTCACATCCAGAAACTCCATACTCTGCCCTACGTACACATACGTAAAACACATCCCAAAGTCACCGTTGTCGATAAAATACTCAACAAATTGTTTGAATTCTAGTTAATCTCCTTTCCAGATGACAAATACGTCGCCCCTATACCGGAGAAAAGTGCAAATATACTTTGTGAAGGGGTTCTGAGCAGAAAAAACTAGGTGAAATACCCATAGATATAGGCCTGCTTGGCTTCAGTGCTTCTACAGACCTACCTGCCGATGTCCTAGAGGGAGCTCAAATGTTAGTGGATCTATCTACTGAAGGATCATCCTTCAATGGCGAAGAGGCTGCTGAAACGCAACACTTTACAGGGGGTAATGCCTCTACCTTCTGTCCTCCAGTACAGACAGGGAGTGCATTAGATTTATTTTCCAAACTGGTAACAAATTAAGTAAAATCTGTTCTCTATCCTGAAATAAACATCAATTTGTCTAAAATCGAAGAGAGAGCTCTCTCTTGGCTTAAAAATAGGAAGAACCTTATCTTTAGAAGGGATGATAAAGGCGGGAATTTAGTGGTGTTAACCAGGGAGCAACATAAAGCCGAGGCCCATAGATTATTGGTGGACAAAAAAGTGTGTGTATATCTCCCAGAGGATCCTACTAATAAGTATCTTAGCAAGTATCTATTATGCAAGTATACAGGGAAAGGTATTATTTCTTTAAAAACTGCTGAAAAATTGCTACCACATTACCCCCCAAAAAACGTACTGGTAGTACCTCCCCAAGGTCCATATTATGTCTCTATTATACAAGTATGCAGGGAAAGGTATTATTCCTTTAAAAACTACTGAAAAATTGCTACCACATTACCCCCAAAAAACGTAATGGTAGTACCTCCCCAAGGTCCATAAGTCTCTGACCCACCGGGGCGTCCAATCGTCTCGGGGATCGGGTCAGTGACTGAGGGCCTGTCCAAATATGTGGACTGGTTACTCAGACCCATACTTAATGAGCTCCCGACTTATCTTAAGGAAACCGGTGCCTTTTTAAGGGCACTCAAAGAGTTTCCATAGCGGGAAGGTTTTAACCTTGAATCTGTCGACATAGAGAGCCTCTACACCCGGATCCCTCAGAAATTTGGGGTCCGGGTGTGTATCACTCAACTTTATTTTGTCCCACAATGCATTCAGGTTTAATGACAAGTAGTACAGACAAGACTTGGGGACCGCTATGGGGACCCCGGTAGCCTGTAGTTTTGCTAATTTGTCTTTGGCCGTATTTGAGAAATTTTTAGTTTTTTCTACCCGGAACCCCTTCGCAAAGTATATTGCCACTTTTCTCTGGTATATGGATGACATATTTGTTATCTGGAAAGGAGATTAACTAGAATTCAAACTATTTCTTGAGTATCTTAACGCTAACAGTGACTTTGGGATGTGTTTTACGTATGGGTAGGGAGGGCAGAATATGGAGTTTCTGGATGTGAAGGTGGGAGTTGTGGAAAATAAGATTACAACATCAAATTATAGGAAAATCACCGCCATCAACTCCCTCCTTCACTACCAGAGTTTCCATCCCCCCATGTTAAAAAGGCTATCCCCTAGAGCCAGTTTGTTGGCATTAGAAGAATTAATAGCGAGGATGCATAATTTGAGATGCAGGTAAGGGAATTGGCCAGCAGACTAAAAGCACAGGGTTTTCCTCCAAAATTGATTCAAAAAGCCTGTGAAAAAGCTAAATCTTTAGATAGAAACAAGTTTTTGAAAGAAAAACAAAACCGACAAAAGACTTGTCTTCTCTTACATACTAATATGGATACTGTCATACAAAACGCCTTACGCAAACACTGTTGTGTCATCGAAAGTGATCCCGACCTGAAAGAAATAGCAGAGTGGCATCCACTATTCAGTTAGATTATCATAGAAATAAAACACCAGGAAGTGTCCTGGCAAGTAATCAATTCAGAACAACATCTACAACATGACTAGAGAGTTTCTCCCCTCAAGGTAATTACAAGTGCAGGCAATAAATTAAATTCAGAAGCCAAATTTTGTAGACTAGGAGGTACTGAATGTAAGATCAGGAGTTTTACCACATGTAAAAGCAAATACGTGTGTGCTATCCTATTCTCGTGCTGATTATACTACATAGGTAAGACGATTCGTTGTCTTAATGTTAGGGTGCAAGAGCATTTTAAGTCAATCCATACAGGCATCGGATCCCCATGACTAATCAAACATGTCAGAAAGGAACATGGGGTAACCCTGACATCCTAAAATTTGCAGGGTTGGAAATAGTATATAATCCCCATAATTGGGGCAATAGGAATAAGTTGCTGCTCCAACGAGAAGCAAAATGGATACTGAAGACGGACGCAATGGGCCCCCCAGGTCTTAATGACAAAACAGACATGTCTGTGTTCCATTAAATACCAGTATGCTTCCTCCTTCTATCTGGCCTTACTATTAACTTTTCTTCCTTTATAATAAGAATATTTCATCAATTGCCAGCATTTTGTATATATTTTGTATGAATTTTTATAGTATTTATAGTCCTATGTCCACTAAACCTTTGTTGGTTTACTACTCACTGAGTATTAGTGGGTATAAGTATATGTTTGTCCGATGCAACTCTCTTGCTCTAGGTATACGGTATCCATTCTGCTGGACTCGCATGCTGTTTATTCCCCCAGTGTATGTGGCCGTCAGACTTGATGGCATCCCACCGGTTGCCTACCACCTAGCGTCACGTGTTCAGCACATCAGTGACACCGGCATTGCCGTATGGAGGAGGACCGTGCTCAGCCGTGGGGCTGGCTGCGGGATCACATGAGCCGGATCACGTAATGCGATGAACTCAGCGCTGTGCAATGGCGTCATCGGCATCTGACGGGGACGCAGCATGGAGCGGTGAATGGAAGCACACCCCAGAACCGCAATTACCGGACAGGTGAGCATATTTTGAACTCAGCGCTGTGCAATGGCGTCATCGGCATCTGACGGGGACGCAGCATGGAGCGGTGAATGGAAGCACACCCCAGAACTGCAATTACCGGACAGGTGAGCATATTTTGGACTGTTATTTAAGATTGTGATGTTGCTGGGTAAACGGTATGAGCCATGATGATGCGCTAAGTGCGCGAAACATATGTTGCTCACCCTTTTGGAAGCACCCGCTATGTGTGTTCCCCATTTCGTACCACAATAAAGCACAGATGAAGTAACGTGGTGAGTGCAGCCTTTTCTATTTTCCTCACCTTTTATATAAACCAAAGTGTGCTCACAGCAGGCCCCCTGACTAGTCCACTACGCTTTTGATATTGGAAAATAGACTAAACAGAACTAATTCAATAAACGGGCCTGCTGGGAGTCCATTACGCTTTGTGCTGCCTTACCAACCCAGCAGATGCTGACAACATATCCCAAATACGTCATAAGATTGGCACTTAAACAGAAAATGGATATAAATGATAATCAAATGAAAATTATGATATTTATTCTTCTATATTTACAGGAGCTTCTGTGAAGATGGGAGAATAAATTACACAATTTTCATTTAAACCTATTGGAATTCTGCAACATTCTGTTCTGCAGCCATAGCCAAGTGTTCCAGATTTTCCTTGGAGGTCTGTTTCTGACCTATGTGAGCATTTAACGGGGTATTCTGGATATATTTTTTTATATATATCACTGGGGCTGCAATTAAAAAAAAAAGATGCATAGTTATGATGACCCAGTTTTTTTTTTGCTGTACCTAGTAGTGCTCTTGATATGTAAATGTGGCAGTCTCAGTGTACACCAGCCCTAGGCATGCACAACTTTTGTCAATGGAGGGCTGCACATGTTGGTAAAGTATTGGCACTTCCTAGGCAACTGTATGGCCTTTGCATGGCCATCACAGACTCACCCATCATGTATTACAACACAGTTTGATACTGTCAGCAAAGATTGGGCACTGTCAAAGTATAGAGCAGCGTTTTCCAATAAGTATGTCTCCAGCTGTTGCAAATCTACAACTTCCAGCATACACGCACAGCCAAAGGCTTGCACACCACAATTTTTTTTTTTGTGGCGAGAGCCCAAACTATATGTGGGCTGCTGAGGTTTATGTGCCAGGGCTGCTTTTTAGTCCCAGTCCGGCCCTGCACGCACACGTGCATGCATGTACATATGTGCTCAGACACACACACACAAGCTATGCAAAATAAGATGTGCTTTGTACGTTTCAATGTTTGTTAGCTAAGTTTTCTATAAATAAAGTAGTTTACATGTAGAGCTATACTATCAGCTCGTAAAGGTGTGAGCTGTATGTGGAGAAACTCTGAGGGAAGTCCAGAACCAATCTCTCTTCAAGTGTTATCCAGTCATTCTGCAAGGGATCCCCCACACAGAGGAAATTCAAGCCCTGACTTAGAAAGTCACAGGACCTTGTCAGAACCCTAGCAACCTGTAAAAAAAATCTTCAGTCTCATATCAAGTCAGTATTAATTCATTGGGTGAAAAGCACCATAAGTCCCAGCAAGGCAACAGGGCTCCCAAAAGGTAACACTGCATCCTCTCCACTCTCCACCATACTGTTGGCATGTAATAACACCTGTTCAGTAAAAGGCAGTTATCTTTAACCCAACAACGGTGTGTTTCTTTACTCTCCGTGTCTGGCCCAGGAGAAGCTGTCTTCAACCTCTGACCATGTATCAGGTATTCCTAGCACCCCCGTGTCGGACGACTTGGAGGCAGACCCACATGGAATCCGGACGATGAGGCTACCCAATGCAGCCAGTGAAGAGGAAGGATTCAGAGCACCCGTCATGGACCCCAAGCACATGCCGAGGTCCTATCTTTCTGCAGCAGCTTTAGCAGAGAATGTGCCTATGTCTACTCCCCCTGAGGAGGTGAGGCCTAAGCAACAGGCACCAACAGATGTGCCTAGGCCTACTCCATGCCGGGAGGTGTGGTCTGACCAGCAGGCACCAACGGAAGTGCAGCTGACTACTCCACCAAAAGAGGTGAGGCCGGACCAACCGACACCAATGGTAGTACCAGTGGCCTCAGCGGCTGCTATTAATTTTGTAGTGAGTGTTAACCCCTCTGTTTCACAGTCAAAGCTCACCAATGTCTCATGGGACACTGCTATTCATCCCCTGAGAATCCCAACCTCGTGCTCCTCGCTACATGTCCCAGAGAAGGAAGCACGCTGACCGGCGAGGCTGGGAGTCAAGAGGATACCCTGTTTAAAGTAATTTGTTTCTTTTGTTTGCTTACCATTAATTCTGTGGTACCCCAGTACCTTTAAACAACAACAAAGACGTGGTCTCAAATGGCAGGAGATGCTCAACCCCAAATGCAGTTGTGCATATATACTGGGGGAGAAGATCCTGCCCTTGTGGTCTGTTGCTAAGGGTGATCCCCAGCATAAAAATGCATACAATGGAGGATTCCTGCAACATACTACAAGTGCCACAATGGCATCCGACACCAAATAAACGGTGTGGATGTGTAACAATTAGAGTACAATACACAAATTTAGGTGCACTACTGTGGTACATGTATACAATGATAATTGGCTATCCCTCAACACTGATGTTAAAATTGAGACATTCGCCAGTATATCCTTAGATGAAGGACATACCAGAGCCCGCACACCAATGCCAAGGTTTCTCAAGTGGTACGGGACCTAACACTAAACCTACCTGTGCGTGATAAGCAAAACCAGGGGCAAGTGGGCAATTACAGCAGCATTAGGCCGACTTACAGCCTGCTCCCAGTAACCTCCAGTGTGGCTGGGCACACATACAATGGGAGGCAGGGAGGAAACCTTGGCGTTGGTGTGCGGGCTCTGGTATGTCCTTCATCTAAAGATATACTGGCGAATGTCTCAATTTTAACATCAGTGTTGAGGGATAGCCAATGTCATTGTATACATCTACTACAGTAGTGCACCTAAATTCCTGTATTGTACCCCAGTACCTTTGTTTCTCTACAGACTGTTCTGTTCCGGTTGTAACCTGTTAAGAAGAAGTGCCTGGCAGGACTGTGCCAAGAAGTTACTTATTCAGCAATGTAACCATCTTCTTAAGATTGTGCCCGGCCTTTGGCCGAGAGACTCCTTGCCTGAGGAGATCCTTGTAAGTTTATGCCCGACTCCCGTACAGCCATGATGTTTTTGGACTCATAACGTAGGTGGACTGCTGATCCTTACGTGTCTGTTTATTGTAAATATCCTCACAGTAATATATTATTGTGCACTAAATGTTGCACATATACAGCAGGTAAATGTACCTGAATGCATCAAATTTTGTGCTGCTATCAATGTAAAATGTCTGTTGATATAAAATGTCAAACAAAATGTCAGTGGTTATTGTACAGAAGTATCAATTTCTGTACACAAAATACTTATTTTCTTTCAGGTGTTATAGTGTTTACTTTAAGGTGCCCTCCCAGCTCCTCTGGGAGTAACATTACTGCCACCTCTCACTAGCGCCTACTGAAATATTCCCATCAGATACCAAGACTGACTCTGTTCATTCAATACAATGTACACATAGTACATTATACAAAATTCATTAGTGTACATTCAGAATCTAGTACACTAATATATATCTCACACACAACAACATATTTCTTAGGAATTGTAACATGCTATATCTCAGTTCTGTACCACTGTTTATGCACTAATGTATTCTTTTGTCTCTTGCGTGTTCAGGATGCTCTTCCAGGCCAGGAGGTGCTCCTTAGCTAAATAAAAAATGCATGTATCCAAAAAGGTAACAGTATGTCATTGTTATCTAGTTCAGAGAGTTCTAGGGGAAAGTGTGTAATACCTATAGACCCTAGTAACCAAGGCATTGGGCAGAAAGCCTCAGGCAACCCAATCCGCAACCAGTGTATAACTGTAGGCAATAAAAATGTGGTATATGTAAAAAAAAAAGAAAAAATTGTGAGATCTGTTTAAGTGTGTAAAAGCATCACCGTTATTATACATACTTCATAGTCAGTGATTAAATAGTCAAAAGTCTGTCTGTCAAAAGTCATATATCCTTCAAGTTAAATGTGATGGGTGCAAGCCAATTGAACCTCGGTGCTCCAGTTCCTCTGAATAGGTAAAGGATGAAGGCAGCACACCACAGTAGTAAAGTCCCAAAAAAGTGAATAAATTCACGTTTTTTTTGGACTTTACTACTGTGGACCCCTGAGGAAGTCGCCGGGTAGCGACAGAACGCGTGGGGCTCCGTGGCACCGTCCTGTTCTATTTGTCTGATCTTTTCCATGCCAGTCACTTCTATATGTCTACACACAGGTTGTATACACTGGTAGGATGTTTGTATGGTCAGGGTTCTACATTTGTGCATACATTCAGTCATTATTTATGATCTGATTCTGCTAGACTACATTATTATATCGTACCTTCCTACCTGCATATAGTGCTGTTTATTCATTGTGACACAGATGGTATATGTTATATGCTTACTCTATATTTCAGGACGGTGGCTTACTAGCTTAGGGGGTTCATGGCCCCTGGCTAGGACTGTGTTGTGGCTCCAAATGAGCCTTTTTAATTGGTTTTAGAGCTTTGTTCACTATTTTGTATATGTATTACATTTATATGTGCCTCTTTCTCTTTTTTTGTACTTAATAAAATTATGGAATTCTTATAAATTATTGGTGTGCTCTCTATAATAGTGTGCGGTCTGTTTGTCTCGTTTGGATTACATTGGTTTTTTGCATACTTGTAGAGCACCCATGCCATGTATTGGATAGATTGAGCCCCCCACCACCTATTACTGCCTTCATCCTTTACCTATTCAGTGGAACCGGAGCACCGAGGTTCAATTAGTTTGCACCCGTCACATTTAACTTGATGTGCTGCTTCCTATAGACTTTTCTACATTGTGGTGAACAAGCGTGCACTCGTATACCAGTATGGAAGTCACCAATAGCAACCAGTCTGGTATGTCATCCCACTATAATTCCAATGATGTCTTTTCTTATACCAACCTGGACGCTGACCGCATCTTGGGGAGTTTGCCTGGTGACGCAGCCTTCCTTCATAATCCTTCCAGCACAGATCTACGTAGAATGTATGAAATGGAGACCAAGAGACTATTAAGCTTGGAACTACATATTACCACAATGAGTGAGTACTATCGGAATCGGAGAATACCTAGAGGCATGAGAAGTCAGCCCCGTGCTAATTCATTTACAAATGATGTGGACTATAGATCACGTTTTGAAGCGATCTCAAACAAATAAGCTTTGGACCTGATTTTATTAAATATTGAATTTCTTCAATGGGATTTAGTATCAACACAGAGCAAGGTGTTGGAACTTGGGAATTCTATCAAACATACCCTAGACATGGATGAACAAGGAAAATTGATAAACAAAAGAATTTTCTCTCCAATCAACAAACCCTAATAGAAGAAACAAAATGTCGAAAATGGTTTTGGGACAGCCAGGATTAAAGTAACGGCAAGGTGTACATGTGGGACGGTATTACAGCTGCTGGAAGACGAGTATCCAGAAACGGTATGATAGAAATTGACGGCAATGAAACAACTGAATTCTTGAAGAAAAGCAGTTATAAGACCAAGGAACAAGTCAAGCCAGCATCTTTTTTAGAAGCACAGGCCTCTCCTGCAAACGGAGAAGGGGAGGCCGTAAACACTTCCACCATCGCAAAGGAACCACAGAGGAACACAAGAAATCAGGGTCAAACATCTACTACACAGAAGAAGAGATGAATTCTACAGATACAGATACACAGACTGTGGGCGATGATCAAGTCGTTACCACTGATGACAAGCTTGACAGGGCCTTGGAGAAGATGACGTTGCAGTTCATCACGAGGGGTTACCCTAAAACGATAATAGAACAACAAAAACAAAGATTACAGGAAGAAAGACAAGGCCTGAGACATCCCAAAATAAAAAAAGATCAAACATCCCGGATCCCGTTTATTTCCACATATAACAAGACATCGGGTATGATTGCACAGAAAATAAAAAACCATTGGCATCTCATAAGTGACAGTTTCCCCAATATACCCGAGTTACAAAACATCCCACTAATGTCCTACCGTAGGGCTAGAAATCTAAAAGATTGGCTGGTGAAAGCAGATGTGACAAAATCTAGATCAAGTTCGCAAAAATGTCTTACTGTTCAATCTAAGGGGTGCTTTCCGTGTAGGAGATGCATAAACTGTAAATTTATACAGAAGGGGGAACAGTTTGTGCTTCCCAAAACAGGGAAAGCATTCCCTATTAAACATTATCTAACATGTGACAGTGAATTCGTTGTCTACATTTTATGGTGTCCCTGTAATCTTATATACATAGGCAAAACCAAATGTGAATTCAAAACAAGGCTTAATCAACACCGCAATACAATTAGAAAAAAGAGAACTGACCTTCCGGTGACCAACCATTTTTTAGATGCAGGTCACTCTGAACGTGATTTGAAATGTATGGTGGTGGACCATATCCCCTCTCTGAAAAGAGGTGGGGATAGAGTCACCATCTTACAAAAAAGAGAAGTAAGATGGATCTTTGAATTAAACTCACTGAAACCAAATGGCTTAAATGTCGAATTTGTGGCCTCCCCAAAAATGATATAATTAAGGATATAACTGCTGCATTAGGCTTAGCCACTTGGTTTCGACAGTGTCCAGGTTGTTATAAATATGTACAAGTGATGTAACCTAAAACTAATTTTTCCTTTTCTTTCTTTTTTTATAGATTTTCAAGACTTTTGTCATGGTGCATAGAAAACTGCAGAACAGCCACACATTGCTCCTGGGTCCACAATCTTTTTTTGCCATTATGTCATTTTCATTCTGTCATTTTATTTTTTACCTGAGGTTTAACATGTCGATACAGTGTGGTGCCATAATGTACATTACAGTATTTCTTTGATTTTGTTCTGTTCTATAGGTACTCCAATATATGTATACATATACCCCAATGAATGACACATGAATGTTAGGGAGCCTCGGGACACTTCTCCCACAAAACAGCGGCGTCCTGGCTATAGACTCCATTATCCAGTGGGGGGTTCATTCACCCCAGTGGACTAGGAGCGTTGTGATACATGGGGTACTTCATTGCATCTCATGTTTCACATCCAGGTACACCAAAATGGGGAGATTGCCGTGTTCTGGCCCCATGACTGTATCATTGCAAATGTAACTGTATGTATGGGGGATATTCAGGAGTCGCCTAATCTCCCAATATTCACACTCTTAGTTTGAGCATTGGAACATATACTTTACAATTTTGCCAGTAGTAGTACATATACACTGCCCATACATGAGATGGCGCCCACAGCTTCTAAATGACTGAGAGTCATGCGCATGAGAATGCCATTGATTGGCTGCGCATTGTAACAAATTTGAGACTAGACTCCTGATATGGGAGCCTAGCAACCATGATGCCACACTGCTATTGGCTGATATCCTCTCTACCCGGAAGTCATTGCCGGCAGCGTTAACCGGGACTCCGGGATTGCGGACAATGGTGGCGTACACGAGGTTAGTAGCGTGGTTGGCACCATGACAACTAATGTTTTTAATATCTCACACCTGTACACTGTCACTTAGGACACTGAATATTGCACTTGTCTAGCCGATCTGAATGTGAACTGTATAGGATCGGCTCATACAGTAACATGCTATATGCATGTCATGAGCACTAGTAGCACTGTACATAAATATTATAATGTATATCACCAGTTTTATGCTTTGTTTATCACTTTATTCTTATTATGATGTCACTAATTATGCTAATGTGTGATGATGTCACTGATTGGGGGAAGTGTGTATTTAAACCCCTTTGTATCACTTGTATGCACTTGAAAATGGCGGTGAAAGATCGCCGAAACGTTGTAATCCACATCATGGAATAAATTCAAGTATTTGTACAACTCCAAGTGCTAACAACGTGTATACACAAAAGACTACATAACCACCAACCTAAACCTGTGTGAGGTTACCACTGAAACCAACCTGTGGACGTGAACTGCAATGCAACCCTTATGCAGCAACATGATAATGAGACTCAACCAGCATGTGATTACTATCATCGTCAATCTAAGCCAAGGCAAACCCCAACTGCTGAATAAACACAACATATACAAAGACGATTGTCGCCAACCTGAAGTCGTGTCAGGTTGCATCCGGACTGACCTGTAGACGTGACAGGTCTAACCGAATTAAAAAGCTTCAACCAACGGGTATGACTACTAGTATCGACATGAACCAAAAGTCGAGACAGGTTGTAACCATGATCGACATATAGACGTGTCAATTCGCAATGGTAAGTAAAGCTATGTCCCTGTGCATAACCCAACAGCTGAATAACACAACAAATGATGACATTGGATGCCAACCTGAAGACGTGTCAGGTTGTTTCCGGGCTGACCTGTAAACATGACTGGTCTAGCCGAATTTAAAAGCTGAAACAGGTCGTAACCATACTAGACCTGTCAACTAGGCAAATAAACCAAACCCCAGCTATTCTCATATGCATAACCGAATTATCCATGCACAGATTCGCCCAATGCCATAAAACCTGCGTAGTGTCAAGACATGGGTGTAAGGTCTAAGTGAATTTTCCAATTTATTTATTTCTACGTGGCAGGTGTAATGGGTATACACTGCCTATGTGTCGTGTTAGTGATGTTCTGAAGACGTGTCAGTAACAACAATTATGCAATGTACCCCCCTGCAGACGTGGCAGGTATAATAGGTATACACCGCCTATGTGTCGTGTTATTGTTGTTCTGAAGACGTGTCAGGAACAACAACTACGCCATGTATCTCCCTGCAGGCATGGCAGGCATGAAAGGTAGAAACCACTCATGGGTCGTGAGGCTGTAACTCTGAATACGTGTCAGTAAATAACTACTGAGTACCACCCCCTGCTGACATGGTAGGTATGATGCCCCGACCGCAACAGCTGTATAAATACTCAAGTAAGGAACGCATGTGCCCCAATGCTATGCAACTATATGCACTGCGGACACTACAATGAATCTACAAAAGTGCACTGTAAACGCTATAACATGTGAAAATTAAATGAACTGACATTAGCATAAAACCCTGAGTGTATAGACCAAATGAACTATGTGTGCGTATACCCGAACAGACTACATCAACGAACGCCCACTGTTAATGCTACCATGGCGATAAACACTTATCCACGGTATCAAAGAAACAAGCAGATGTAACGTATAACATAAGCGAAAGAACAGTATAGTTGTACCAGCATATATAAATTACAAGCATACGTACAACATGAATCTATGAGTGTATGTGAGTGTGTCATGTACAGTATAACTCCTACGAGTGTATGTCAGACATGAAACCTACAAGCATATGTATAGTATAAATACTACCATCCAGTGTGCAGTAGAAACCCTCTGATCGTATTTACAGTATAAACCTACGAGCGTGTATACCGCATGAACCCTACAAGCGAGTATACTGTATAATTCCTACGAGCGTATGTAAAGTATAAATCCTGCGAGCGCGAGTACAGTATAATCCTACCAGCGTATGTACAGTATAAATCCTATGAGCGTGTATACTGTATAAATCCTACCAGCATATGTACAGCATAAATCCTACGAGCGTGTACACTGTATAAATCCTACGAGCGTGTGTACAGTATAAATCCTACGAGCATATGTACAGTATAAATCCTACGAGCGAATGTACCTTATATATCCTGAGAGCGTATACTGTAAAATCCTACAAGCGTATGTACAGTGTACAGTATAAATTCTGCGAGCGTGAGTACAGTATAAATCCTACAAGCGTATGTACGGTATAAATCCTACAAGCATGTATACTGTATAAATCCTATGAGTGTATGTACAGTATAAATCCTGCCAGCGTGTGTACAGTATAAATCCTACGAATGTGTGTACAGTATATATCCTGTGAGCGTGAGGATAATGTATGAACGTACCCCTGAGTGACCCCCCCAACTACCATTGACCAACCTTCCTGACGAAGTGTTAGTCACAACATGTAGGATCGGTCAAAAAGCCTAAACGGGGACCGTAGTACCTAAAGAAAATAATACATCTAAACTACACATAATTAATAAAACCGTAACAAATTGAATGTAAACCGTAAATGCGTGTGAGATTATTAATGCCATAGTGAAATATCTATCAAAACTAACTACACACACCTGTGCATGTATACACACATACACACGCCTATGCATATATATATATATATATATATATATATATATATATAGATATACACACACACACATTTATCTTAACACCATTTTTTTAATGTACTTCGCATGATTATATCTGTACGTGGGAACCACAAAACTTTTGTAACGTAGCCATGTATGTGCTGCATGAATGTAACAAAGCCCCTGCAACGTGTATAGCGGGGCAGCCAGAAAGTGTGCTGGCATATAATTGACCCTTCACTGTAATGTGCAGAGTGGAGCGGCCAGAGCGTGCCAGCGTATAATTAACCCCTTACTGAAATGTGCAGAGCGAAGCCGCCAGAAAGCATACCGGCGTATAATTAACTCCTACTGTAATGTGCAGAGCGGAACAGCCAGAGCATGTCGGCATGTAACTAACCCCTACTGTAATATGCAGAGCGGAACAGCCAGAGCGTGCCGGCATATAATTAACCCCTACTGTAAAACGCAGAGCGAAGCGGCCAGAGAACGTGCTGGCATGTAATTAACCCCTACCGTAATATGCAGAGCGAGGCAGCCAGTGAAAGTGCCGGCATATAATTAACCCCTACTTTAATATGCAGAGCAGCTAAAGAACGTGCTGGCATATAATTAACCCCTACCGTAACATGCAGAGAAGCTAGAGAATGTGCTGGCATGTATACAATATAAAGCTATGGGCGTATGTACAGTATAAAAGCTACAGGCATAAGTATAGTATAAAAGCTACGGGCGTATGTACAGTATAAAAGCTACGGGTGTATGTACAGTATAAATGCTACGGGCAAATGTACAGTATAAATGCTGTGGGTGTATGTACAGTATGAAAGCTACGGGCGTATGTACAGTATGAAAGCTACGGGCGTATGTACGGTGTAAATGCTACGGGCGTATGTACAGTATAAAAGCTACGGGCGTATGTACAGTATAAAAGCTACGGGGGTATGTACGGTATAAATTCTACGGGCGTATGTACAGTATAAAAGCTACCGGCATAAGTATAGTATGAAGCTACGGGCGTATGTACGATATAAATGCTACGGGCGTGTGTACAGTATAAAAACTACGGGCGTATGTACAGTATAAAAGCTACGGGCGTATGTACAGTATAAAAGCTACGGGTGTATGTACGGTACAAATGCTACGGGCGTATGTACAGTATAAAAGCTACCGGCATAAGTATAGTATGAAGCTACGGGCGTATGTACAGTATAAATGCTACAGGCGTGTGTACAGTATAAAAGCTACGGGCATAAGTATAGTATGAAGCTACGGGCGTATGTACAGTATAAAAGCTACGGGCATAAGTATGGTATGAAGCTACGGGTGTATGTACAGTATAAATGCTACGGGCGTATGTACAGTATAAATGGTACGGGCGTATGTACAGCATGAATGCTACGGGCGTATGTACCATATAAATGCTATGGGCGTATGAACAGAATAAATGCTATAAGCATATGTGCGGTATGAATGCCACGGGTGTGTATACAGAATAAACACTACGGGTGTATGTATGGAATAAATGGTACGGGCATATGTACGATGTAAAATGGTACGGGCGTATGTACAGCATAAATGCTGCAGGCATGGGAACCGTAAAAGCTATTAGTGTATATGGTGTAATTGCTACCCACGTATGCACAGAATGAATAATATGGGTGCATGTACGGCACTACCAGCATCCATGCAGCACCGATACTACAAACGCATGCACAGCACGAACGCTACCAATGCACGTAGCGATAACCCGTGACACGCCCTTGCTCTCAGCACTAAGAGCATATACATGACCGTTTTTTTTTTTTATCAGCCTAGAAACTGGGGGGGGGGGGGGGGCTGCAACTCATAAGGATCCCCCCCCCCAGTGCTCAGCGACATCCTTACAAATGCTCACACAGGAGATAGCAAAAGGAAAAACGTGCTTTGTGAACCCCCCGCCTCATAGAACCGTGGGGGTGCGAAGTCTCACAGGAGACAACCCCAGAATAACATGCAGCGTGAACCTCCGATAGACCCACTGCGGGAGTGGGCCCGGACTATCTGCTGACCAATCCTGACCAAAACCGCAGAACCCCCGTCTGTGTTCCTTTACTGGTCCCAGGTGTGCGGGTAATCTCCGCAAAATACTTGTTCAACCAATGCACGAGGACGCTGGTCCCTGAAAAATGAAGCCCCCAGACACTTACCCGAACGCCGCTCTGCGAAGACTTCAGCTGACCCATGTCACGTGAAGGACCCGCGGCGACCGAGGCCAGCACCTCTGGTCTCCTGGCTCCTGTGACCTATTCACCAACCAAGGGGGGGGGGGGGGGGAGATTACTCCGTGCCATTTGCGGGGGCCGGGAGGACCAGCCACATCTTCACACACTGAAGACGCCGTTTCCTGTACCGACTTCCTGTCAGCTGACTGCTGACGTCACGTGATGAACCCGCGGCATCAAGCGCAGGTACTGCCGAGGGTTCTTATAGTGAAATCCCGCCCCTCCCACAAATACAGGCTTAATAAATTAGCCTTTATACACACACACACACACATATATATATATATATATATTTTTTTTTTAAGAATTAAGCTTGAATACAATATTATGTTATGGCATTTGTACGCCACAAGCATTTAAACAGACCTTGCTGTGATCCCATGACTGCTTAATACATTAATTCACATATATCAGAATAGAACATTATACACATGCAGAGTTTATGCACCATTAGGCTGCCTCCTGCACGCTGGAAGCATTTTGCTTACGTAAATAGGAATATCATCAACTAAAATATATATATATACAAGTGCATCTATTGTTTTATTATATGAACATAATCTGTATCTTTATGGATCATATTCTCTTTAACTAGGGGTGGGATTCAAATGTTTTACAACAGGGTCCCTACTTGGTGTGGCGGACGCCTACAGTGTAGCACGATGCAGAAAATTATTTCTACTATGATAATCTAATATACCAATTGTCAAGTAAAAGTAAAGCACCAAATACGTTTTTACCATGTGAAGTTACAGCTCCCAGTATGCCCTGAGCAGTGGTAAGGGTATGCTGGGAGTTGTTGTTTCAGATATCATCACTACAGATCTGAGTTCAGCACTGATGGGACAGAGAATACATGACATGATGGCTGAAATTTATCATTGTCTTTAGACTGTTTTTTGTGTCTACAAAAGGCGCAAAAAAGGTGCAAGCAGGGTTTATTTGCACCTTTATTTGCGCCTTTTGGTTTACACATTTCTGCTGATTTTGAGTTGTAATCCACTGATTTTGGCAATACACATGACATGGAAGGGTTTTATCAACTGCGCCTTTTTGTGAAAAGGTGCAAAGCCACTGATAAGTCTCTAAAACTACACCAGTCCAGACATAGCTTAGCTTTTAATGTATGTGAAGAGAGAAATTTCAGAAAATGTGACCTGCACAAAATTTATCAAATGCTCTGTGACCATTTTAATAAATCCAATGCTCCTACACATTACCAGCACACAAAAAAAGGTGTAGAAAAATGCTTCACTTACACCTATAATGATAAATGCTGGCCAATGTGTTTTACAGGTGCTGTCTTCTCTGTAGTCTTTCCTTATCTTCTTCATCTGGTCCACAACACCATGACCAAGACAAGACAGGCGATTTTTGTGCCTGTCGGCACTTCGTCTGGCCTCGACGCACATCATCATCACATTACATGGGGCTAATATATACTGGAGGACATTTATAAAACCTTGCTTACGTATGTTTTTTTTTTAAATCCAAGAGCAAAGAAGAAAATGTCTGCACTCACCACAGGATTCCTTTAAAAACAGGACTTTATTCAGGTAATAGGCAATGTCCATACATCAGGATTCACACCGAGTGCACAGGGAGGGAGAGCAGCTAGCGGCTAGGCAGCCGAAGTATACTGGAACAACACCGTTTCACGTCTGTGACGCTTCTTCTGGTTCCTAGATCTTTGATTACTATCCAGGTGTATATAGCAGGAGAAAGGGGAGGAGTGACCCATCACCAGGTAAACATACAAATGACAATAGTAAAAACAAAGATAAAACAGATATTCTGCAATTTATAAAAATGAGCTATAGTCATTTCTTTCATTTAATCCATTCGGGCCCAAGGCTTTTAACCTGGTAATCCAATTTGCTTCACATTGTAATAATTTTTGGTGTCTATTCACACCTATTGGTTGTACCGGGATTTGTTGTATCCCTGAAAACTTGAAATCTTCTAACCTGTCATTATGGACATTGTTCATATGTGTTATAAATCGTGTTGCTCCTATTTTAGTTCGCAGTGAATAAATATGTTCACGTATGCGAATATATAGGTTTCTTTTTGTTTTACCCACATAGTATAAGCCGCATTTGCATATTAGACAATACACTATGTAGGTACTTTTGCAAGAAATAAACTGATTAACAGTAATAGAGTTGCCACCTAAGTTCAGGTATTTTTGATGCCACATATATTTGTAATAGTTGCAAACATGCCCTAGAATTACAAAAACTCATTTTGGAAAAAAATCTAAAGGAATACGAAAATATTACAACAGAGTTATTACGGGCAAACTCAGAGTTGAAAAAAAGAAATTCTGTAACAAAATACAATGTTTTCAATAAAAATTTGGAAAAAAATGTACAAAAATGACAGGATACCATAAAGGAAACTAAAAGAGATAAATATATCCGAGATCATAAAGATTTTGAAACTGGAAAAATTTTCTCACGGAGGACTGACATACAAAGAACAAAATATAACAATGCAAAAAAGTATCACCATAATAACAGTCAAAAGAAAAACATCAATAAAAAATCTACCGACTTTTTTACAGCAGTGTCGGAGAGCTCTGATGAACCGGTACCAAGTACTAATTCTGCACGTCCGTATAATCAAGCAAGTAATCCTTTAGGAGAAGGAAAACCAGGCGGGGAAGAAAGAGAAAATCGCAACATGAGAACACAACAAAAGAAAAGGAAAAATGTATCATGGCGCCATTAAGCACCTCATGCAATGTAATTAACCTGACAGACACAGCTCTTTCTGTGACATGTATATAAGCCCTACAAAAAGGACTTAATTTTGGACTAAACGAGTCATTTAAGGAAGAACGTTTTGAAGTAGATATGTTTAAGGCTGTCAGGAAAATTGGTATTGAAAGATTTTTCAAAGTGACACAAAGCAAAAATGATAAAAATAAAAAGAATGACACTGGTGTAATAGGGAATGAAAATAAAGAAGGAGAAATTCCATGTAAACTAAGTAAATTGGGTTTTCCTGTAGTTGAGGATTTTGATGAAACAGATAATGCATGTGTTAATATTCTCACTGAGCTGCTGGCAGGGGAAATGCCTGATAATATTGAACAAGATATTGAAAATATCAAACATTTTGTAGGGGGTAATAAATCAAAATTTTGCCCTCAGATTCCCCCTGGCAGCAGCATCGAACTTTTTGAACAAGCAATTAAGAAGGACATATTGTGTTTATGCTATCCTAGCGTTACTCACAATATGTCAAAAGAGGAATTACAAGCCATAAAAGATCTAGCTACGAATGATAGTGTGGTGGTCGCTCGGGCTGATAAGGGCGGAGGAGTGGTGGTCTGGTCAGTTGCAGACCACGATTTTGAAGCCCTTAGACAGCTCAGCGATAAAGACACCTATATAAAATTAACTCAGAATCCCACTTGTAAAATTATGGACAAATTACGGTCTTTACTGAGGATTTCTGTTGAGAAAAATTTTATTACAGAAAGAATGGCTACCCCTTCTCCTCCCTGAAAACCCCAAACCAGCAAAATGGTACATACTTCCGAAGGTGCATAAGTCGCTGACTCGACCCCCTGTACGTCCGATTGTGGCGGGGATCGGGTCAGCGACAGAGTCACTATCTAAATAGTTGGAATGGTTAATTTCACCCCTTCTCCCTGATCTAATTAAAACTCTTAATGATTTTGTTTGGCAAGATTCTTATGTTTTGGTGTCACTAGACGTGGAAAGTTTATATACCCGTATCCCCTGGGATGCGAGTATTAGAGCCATGTCTCATTTTTTATCCTTTTCAGGTAAAAGTGACAACTTTATCTCTTTCGTTATAGAAGCCTTGAAATTTATTCTAAACAATAACACCTTTATGTACAACTAGCTGAGTACCCGGCGTTGCCCGGTTTTTCCATTCTAATCCTTGTTGGGGAGGAAAATAAACAAAGGAGGAAGCTTTTGACTTCATATCCCGTCCTCATATATTGTTGTCATATCCCAACCCCATATCCGGTCCTCATATCCCTACCTCCTATCCCATCATCATATCCTGTCCTCATATCCCTTCCACATAGCCCGTCCTCATATCCCATCCTCCTATCCCGTCCTCCTATCCAGTCCTCCTATCCAGTCCTCCTATCTCGACCTCCTATCCCGTCCTCCTATCCCGACCTCCTATCCCGACCTCCTATCCCGTCGTCCTATCCCATCCTCCTAACCAGTCCATCTATCCCGACCTCCTATCCCGACCTCCTATCCCCTCCTCCTATTCCATCCTCATATCCCGACCTCCAGTCCTCCTATCCCGTCCTCCTTTCCCGACCTCCTATCCAGTCCATCTATCCCAACCTCCTATCCCTTCCTCCTATCCCGACCTCCTATCCCGTCCTCCTATCCCGTCCTCCTATCCCGACCTGCTATCCTGACCTCCTATACCAGTCCTCCTATCCTGTCCTCCTATCCCGTCCATTTATCCAGACCTCCTATCCCGACCTCCTATCCCGTCCTCCTATTCCATCCTCCTATCCTGACCTCCCGTCCTCCTATCCCGACCTCCTATCCTGTCCTCCTATCCAGTCCATCTATCCCAACCTCCTATCCCTTCCTCCTATCCTGTCCTCCTATCCTGTCCTCCTATCCCGTCCTCCTATTCCGACCTGCTATCCCAACCTGCTATACCGGTCCTCCTATCTCGGTCCTCATATCCCGTCCTCCTATCCCATCCACCTATCCCATCCTCCTATCCCGACCTCTTATCCTGACCTATAATATGTGTACCAGGTATTGAAATATCTCCAGCCATGCAGAAGTTATGTGAGAACATACATTTCCCATTGATTTGCATGGGACTTTAAACAAAAACCCCAACACTCACAAATGAGGGTAGTTAAGGGTTAAATTAACTATCCTATATTTTAAGTGGACATATAAGTAACATGTGACCAAATATTATCGAAATATCTCCAGCCGTTTGGAAGTTATGCAGTAACATATATTTCCCATTAACTTGTATGGGACTTTAAACATAAACCCCGCCCCTGGCAAATGGGGGTGAGTAAGGGTTTAATCACCTATCCTATGTTTGTTGCTGACATATAAGTAACATGTGTGCCAAGTTTCATGTTAATATCTTTAGCCTTTTGGAAGTATTTGTGGAACATACACACATACATACATACATACACACACACACACACACACACACACACACGTTGAGTTTTATATATATAGATAATGACTGATACAAACAATTACATGGCACCCCGATGGGGTCACCAGTATCTTGTACTCTAGCCAACATCTACTTGGCAATTTTTGAAAAAGCATACGTCCGTTGTGTGAAGCGGTTCTTGAGATATGTGGCCGATATATTAATTATATGGGATGGTACACGTGAAGAGTTTGAATTATTTGTTCAGTATCTTAACAGTAACGACATGAATATGTTATTCATGTTTGAATTTGGAGGAAAGTCACTTAATTTCCTAGACATTAATTTAACATTGAAAGATCAAGAATTAATAACATCAGGCTATAGGAAAGATATAGCAAAAAATTCTCTGCTAGACTATAATAGTTCGCACCCATGCTATGTGAAAAATAACATTCCTTACCCCCAATTTATTCGTCTAAAAAGAATAAATAGTGACAATACTAAATACTATGAGCAAGCTGATGATCTAAAAAATCGTATAAAAGAGAGACTTTATCCAGATAAAATCATAGAAAATGCTTTTAAAAAAGCAGAACTAAGAGATAGAAAAGAGCTACTAATTCCCAATAGATTAAAAAATAAAAACGATAGCAAAAATAATAGAGGATTTATATTTTCTTTTGACAATAGCCCCATGAATAATGTAATTAAAAATGCAATTCTTACCAACTGGTTTATTTTAGAACAAGACACCCTACTATTAGAAATAGCTAAAAATAAACCTATAGTTACATTTAGAAAAAATAAAACAATTCATGACATTATTAAAAAAGAGAAAAAAATGACAAAATCCAATTCAGACTGGTTGTCCAAGCAAATACCGGAAGGAAATTTTCCCTGCGGTAATTGCAACTATTGCAAATATATGTGGCGTCAAAAATACCTGAACTTAGGTGGCAACTCTATTACTGTTAATCAGTTTATTTCTGGCAAAAGTACCTACATAGTGTATTGTCTAATATGCAAATGCGGCTTATACTATGTGGATAAAACCAAAAGAAACCTATATATTCGCATACGTGAACATATTTATTCACTGCGAACTAAAATAGGAGCAACACGATTTATAACACATATGAACAATGTCCATAATGACAGGTTAGAAGATTTTAAGTTTGCAGGGATACAACAAATCCCGGTACAACCAATAGGTGTGAATAGACACCAAAAATTATTACAATGTGAAGCAAATTGGATGACCAGGTTAAAAGCCTTGGGCCCGAATGGGTTAAATGAAAGAAATGACTATAGCTAATTTTTATAAATCGCAGAATATCTGTTTCATCTTTGTTTTTACTATTGTCATTTGTATGTTTACCTGGTGATGGGTCACTCCTCCCCCTTCTCCTGCTATATACACCTGGATAGTAATCCAAAGATCTAGGAACCTGAAGAAGCGTCACAGACGTGAAACGGTGCTGTTCCAGTGAACTTCGGCTGCCTAGCCGCTAGCTGCTCTCCCTCCCTGTGCACTCGGGTGTGAATCCTGATGTATGGACATTGCCTATTGCCTGAATAAAGTCCTGTTTTTAAAGGAATTCTGTGGTGAGTGCAGACATTTTCTTCTTTGCTCTTGGATTTATGGAAATTGCCTTTTTTCATTGATGTGTCTGGCACCCCATAGAACCACACTCACACCGGGTCATCATTACATGGTCTCTCTCAGCTGCAAGCATTAGGTCTTGCAGTGCCCATCCTATCTACATTCTACTGTATGTTTTTTTTTAGTTGTTTTATTTTGCTTAATGTTTTGCTTACGTGCAACAAATTTATTAACAAGTCACACAGCCTTTATAAATGTGTTGCACGGAAGCAAATCAGCTGTTTTCCTCCATTCTGTTTTCCATTTTGAGATTATGCTTGTGTAAGCAAAATATGTAAGCCAGGGTTGAGCTGGAGTAAATGTATGGCATTTTTTAATGGAGTGCAACTTTTTTGCGACAGTTTCACACTATACATCTCTGACCACTGCAAGTCATTTTTGAAAATTTTCTTACATAAGTTAAACAGAATTTTCCTGCTCTTCTCACTCGGCCGGTCAAAAGTCGCACAGAAAAGTGCCCAGTCGCATGTGCGACATTTAAGAGACAAATATAAGCAAAAAAAAAATCTACTAAATGCTTTTATAAATGTTCCTCCCCCATGTCTACTATTAACCCTATTTATACTAGTTACATAGACAAAAAGTGAATTAGCTAAAAACATTATAAAAACTAGCTTAGATCATTACGGTCATTTAGACCCATTGGTCCCAGTGCATCAAGTTTTATTATACATCTGGCTTCTGTAATAATACCTTATTCCTGTCTCCTCTCTTCAAGATATTAACTCTCACTGACCTCATTGAATAAAAGTGTTCACAAATTCTCATGAAGACCTGCCTGGCTGTTTTCCCACAGTAGAACCCACATGGACAAATGATCACATACTGTAATGTCCATTTATTTGTTTTTGTATTTTTATGTGTGTATTCATACACTAGTTTGAGCTGAGCAGTTTGCTATTCTCCCTGGATGGGGAATGGTTAATTCTCAGAACCAATGAGATCTCAGGGGTGTGTATTTTTAGCCAGAGTTCTCCTGCATTCTCTGCTGGTTATTTTGTGCTACTATTATGTCTGTTTGTGCAATACTCTGACTAAGTCTGCTTGAACATGCACCTTGCATTTATTCTGTGATATCTCTTTTAGTTTTAGTCATGGTTAAATAGTCTTGTTTATTGTAGATTTTAGTCTGTTTTACCCTTGTTGGTTTTTAGGATTGTATGTCCTTTCTGCTTAGTTTGTGTACACTGTCTGAGTCTAATCTAGTTTTACCTGTGTTCTGTATGTAATAATTCCTGTTTTGTATCCTGGAGTCTATTTAGACTCATCTGGTTCTGGTCTAGAGTTTCATGTATTATTTCTGTTTCCTACTGGGTCAGCATCTTGATCACACGGTGGAGTGTGCCCGCTGGCCAGTAGTCTATTTGGCTTTATTATTATGGCTACTCCTATCTTGGAGTGGGGCGTCCAGTTTGTTTGTTCTGTGTCCCAGTGTGAAAAGTGTACTATGTTCCTGATCAGTTTAATGTCTAGCTTTCAGTTCTTCTGCTCATCCCCTGCAATTCCTGGTTTCTGCTGTATACTCGTACCATGCCTAGTCTTGCTAATTTATCCATGTCTGCCATTTATCTAGATTCCGGTTTTTGAACTGTTTGTTAATACACTATATTCTGCCCTGTTAGTATTTGTATCCTGTCTGGTTTATGTGTTCTGGTTGTGTGGTAGTTTTCCCCTTTCTGTTTCTGGCCTGTGACCAATTATGTATATTATTTGTTTTTACACCACTTCACTTTAGCACAGGGAGGGACCAGCTCTAAGTTGTCGATTTAAGTTAGGGTGTATGGGCAAGTAGGCAGGGAGAGCGTCACTAGGGACAGCTTAGGGCTCACTCTCAATGTCCCCCCAGTCGGTCATGACACGTACACCACAAACGCTGTCTTGCATGTAATGAGATTATGAACGATATGCTGAATTACTCCTATATTTAAATATTTACATCCCATATTAAAGGGGTACTCCGCTGCTAGACATCTTATCTCCTATCCAAATTATACAGAATAAGATGTCTGATCACGGGGGTCCCGCTGCTGGGGCTCCCAATGATCTCCTGCAGCACTCAGCATTCTAAATAAATGCAGGGTTCCTGTGGCATTGGCTGTGACATTATGGCTATGTCAATTGTGATCACGCCCCCTCCATTCATGTCTATGGGAGGGGCATGTCAGCCCCCTCCCATAGGCATAAGTGGAGGAGGTGTGGCGTGACGTCATGTGGGGGCAGGTTTCCTTATAGCTATGTCTTTTTATATCTGGGTCGCTTTCTAGTATGTACCAGATACGGTGTATTGCTCTTTCTATAACTCGATTAGTTGAAGTGTTCTGGAACGAAAAAGAAGCCTTTTGTCTTTTCTCTGTTTCTCTTTTGATTTTAGAATGTCTCTTTTTGTTATTGAACTCATTTTTCTCATAAGTCTTTTTATTAGTTCTTTTTGGTATTTTCTTTCTAGTAACCTCTCTTTTAATTCCTGTGCTTGGTTTTTCCTAAGATTCCTCTCTGCTACTAATCCGTTTTAAACGTACTAGCTGCCCATATGGTATCCAATTTTTTACACTTTCTGGAGGGGAACTATTGTGATGCAAGATAGTATCACAGATAGTATCAAGATAATATCTTACAGAATCATGATAGTATCTTACAGAATCATTTTCAATTATTATTTTCATGTCCAAACAAAAATTCTAGTTATTATTACCAAAACAGCTAGTAAAACTCATGTCTATGTCATTAAAGGGGTACTCCGCTGGAAAACATTTTTTTTAAATCAACTGATGCCAGAGAGTTAAACAGATTTGTAAATGACTTCTATTTAAAAATCTTAATCCTTCTAGTACTTATAATCTGCTGTATGCTCCACAGGAAGTTGTATTTCTTTCTGGAGTTCTTTCCGGTCTGACCACAGTGCTCTCTGCTGACAAAAGTAATTTACAAATCTGTTTTACTTTCTGGCACAAGTTGATAAAAAAAAAAAGTTTTTCCAGCGGAGTACCCCTTTAACCCCTTAACGACGCAGGACGTATATTTACGTCCTGCGCCGGCTCCCGCAATCCCGCATCATATCGCATCGGTCCCGGCGCTCATCAACGGCCAGGACCCGCGGCTAATACCACACATCGCCGATCGCGGCGATGTGTGGTATTAACCCTTTAGAAGCGGCGGTCAAAGCTGACCGCCGCTTCTAAAACGAAACTGAAAGTGACCCGGCTGCTCAGTCGGGCTGTTCGGGACCGCCGCGGTGAAATCGCGGCGTCCCGAACAGCTGACCGGACACCGGGAGGGCCCTTACCTGCCTCCTCGGTGTCCGATCGGCGAATGACTGCTCCGTGCCTGAGATCCAGGCAGTCAAGCGCCGATAACACTGATCAAGCGCCGATAACACTGATAACACTGATCACAGGCTGTGTAGAAGATCAGTGTGTGCAGTGTTATAGGTCCCTATGGGACCTATAACACTGCAAAAATTTTTTTTTAAAAAAGTGTTAATAAAGGTCATTTAACCCCTTCCCTAATAAAAGTTTGAATCACCCCCCTTTTCCCATAAAAAAATAAAACAGTGTAAAAAAAATAAAAATAAACATATGTGGTATCGCCGCGTGCGTAAATGTCCGAACTATAAAAATATATCATTAATTAAACCGCACGGTCAATGGCGTGCGCGCAAAAAAATTCCAATGTCCAAAAAAGCGTATTTTGGTCACTTTTTATACCATTAAAAAATGAATAAAAAGTGATCAAAAAGTCCGATCAAAACAAAAATCATATCGATAAAAACTTCAGATCACGGCGCAAAAAATGAGTCCTCATACCGCAATGTACGTGGAAAAATAAAAAAGTTATAGGGGTCAGAAGATGACATTTTTAAACGTATAAATTTTCCTGCATGTAGTTATGATTTTTTCCAGAAGTGCGACAAAATCAAACCTATATAAGTAGGGTATCATTTTAACTGTATGGACCTACAGAATAATGATAAGGTGTAATTTTTACCGAAATATGCACTGCCGTGCATTTTTGGGTAAAATGACTAATGTCACTGCAAAGTAGAATTGGCGACGCAAAAAATAAGCCATAATATGGATTTTTAGGTGGAAAATTGAAAGGGTTATGATTTTTAAAAGGTAAGGAGGAAAAAACGAAAGTGCAAAAACTAAAAAAAACCTTAAGGGGTTTTAATGACTGACAATAATGACTGGGGTCTTACTTTTACTATGAATTTTTCGTTCTCTTCCAGTGTTTTTTTAGACTTAGAAATTTTTAAAGATATGCACCAGAAAATATGCACCAAAACGCACTTTAAATTAGTGGATGTTAATAGCTTTTTGGGATTTGATAGTTGCCATTTTCCAAAGTGGTTGACTAACATCCCATATGGGCAATATAGAAGAATAAAGAAAAATTGCACCTCTCTAGAGGATTACAGAGAGCAATCTAAAATTTTATACAATCGTTTTAGGGAGAAAAAATATCCAAAAAAGATCTTAAACAATGCATATAAAAAAGCTGGTGAATTACAACAAACAGAATTAATTAATTATAATGGTAAAAATAAAAAAGATAAAAATACACCGAAATTTAACTTTATTACCACTTATAATAATAGTACTAAACAAATAAAAATTATTATGAATAAATATTGGCCCATAATCAAGAAAGATCCTATTTTAAATCTTTTACTTCCAAATCATCCCCTTCTAACTTTTAGAAGAGCAAAAACACTAAGGAATCATTTAGCCCCAAGCAAGATGAAGGATATACATACAAAAAAACTGTGTAGAACTGAATTCACAACTGGCGGTACCTTTCGATGCGATTGTGTGCGATGTATGTGTTGCGGATGGATTGCGATTCCTCCGTGCGCATCGGTCGTGTCTTTCGCAACCGGGGAAACCTTCAACTTAAAAGAAAAATTAGATTGTTCATCTAAGTATATTATATATCTTTTAACCTGTAAATGTGGCCTACAGTACGTGGGTCGTACTGTTCAATTAGCTCGATCCCGTATGAACAAACATAGACATAATATTAAAAAGAATTTTGCTTTACACAACATTTCTAGGCACATTATGACTATGCATAATAGTGATCCTACCTGTCTGAAACTTTCTATTTTAGAAAGTATTCCCCCTGACCAATCTGACCGCTTTAGAAAATTAGTGAATAGAGAATCCTTTTGGATTTTCATACTTAACACGTTATGGCCGAGAGGGCTTAATGAAACAATTGAAAAAACATGTTAAATATAAGAGAATATATTATATTCCTATGGGGGATGTTTTTTGAAAAAAAATTGTTAAAGATTTTTTGAATTTTTTTTTAAGAAAGTAAGAAAGAAAATAATTTTGGTCACATACTGGTGATTTGGAAACAATTAATTTACCTTTTACAAATGTTCCTTTATGTTTTTCTTTATGTCTTTTTATGTAAATGCCATGTTAATTTTATGCAAATGTACTATGATGTCATCACTGATCATGTGATCAGCTGTATATATTGCCGTACTTTTAGTTCTATGCATGTCTGAGGAAGAGGACGGAACGTCCTTGAAACGCGTTACATGTAATAAATACTTTTATCTTTTACCTTGGTTGTGGACAGCGCTGAAATATCCCTATCACCTGTGCACCACAAAAAGTGCACATTTTTCACTTCACGTTCCCTATGCTTAGCCAAGGGCGGGATAAGCTGCAGTCCTAGGTGGATATCCAGGTGGAGTCTCCATCCCAACCTTCCGAAAGGATTACAGGCCTGCTAGAGCGTTGTGCCTCTATAGCACAACATTATCTGGTGAGTCTCTCTATTATTAGGGGCTCACCTTCTTTTGTTTATTGTCCATCACAGTGGAGCGCTTTTCCATTCTTTTTATTTCAATTAAGGAGGCATGGCAGTGACCTCAGGAGGGGGCGTGACCGACCCTCGCAATGCAAAAACAGCATTCGGAACATTTAGTTCCACGCTGGCCAGTGGAGTACCCCTTTTACATCCGACCACGCGAACGGAAGATTGTGAAGTCACGACTCCGCCACCGTGTAACATCACACCGCCCCCTCAATGCAAGTCTATGGGAGGGGGCCTTGAAAACTGTTACGCCCCCTCCCATAGACTTGCATTGAGGGGGCAGAGTCATGACGTCATGATCTTCCGTTTAGCCTGAGTATGGTATATATTGCATTTAGCCTGAGGGCCTCCAGCGGTTCCGGAAGCCGTCACAGGTGGATGCTGCATGGCAGAATGCGGAGGTCCCCAGCGGCGGGACCCCCGCCATCAGACATCTTGTCCCCTATCCTTTGGATAGGGGATAAGATGTCTAGGGGTGGAGTTACCCCTTTAAGGAGGAGAACACGTTAATGTATTTTCTTTAACAGAAGGCTGGAGGTCTGAAAGTAAACTATGGTATGAATAGTGGTGTTGTCCAAACATATTGGGGATGACACAGATATAATATCCGCCACTGATGAAGTTGCTGGCTTTTGAGCAATAGAAATGCGTTTTGGTGTTTTATTTTGCATATTACCATAGCTAATTTTGTATAAATAGAGATATTTTTCTGCATTGATTATCTCTTGGAGCTATGCACCAATTGTGCAGTTGCTCAGGGTGTAAACCATTGGATCCTACCTTGATGAAATTATAATTTTATAATTCACTATCACTATTTATGATATTTTAAGGAGATCTATTAAAAGTTAAATTTTGAAAAGGCACATATCCTTGCACAAATATTTTTGTGTTTCTAGTTTTTGATATATTGATGTGATTGTTTTAAAAGGAGCAAGACCAGTCATCTGATAAATCTACAGAGATACTATATTCTATCATGTTCACGCAATGAGCGCACCGGTAAAGTTTGCTATGCTAATGTGTCTTTATTGTTTTTTTCTGTATAGTTTTTGTAAGGAATGCAATTCGAGAATTTCCCTTTTGATTTGTGTTTTCTTCTTTCCTTCTTTTCATATTTTAAGAGTGCTCCAAAGTGTAAGTGATTGGATTTAATGTTAGCACGATTGTTCCCAGCTGGTATTTCATTCTCTTGATTGAAAGTGCTATTCTGATTGCTATGAGGAATCACATAGGGGATATGAAAAACAATAATGAAATAAGGCAGATACATTGATTATAAATTTAGGAATGTGTTATTTTAGCATTTACATGTATTCTATTAAGCTTTAATATAGCACTGAATGTTGAGCCTGGTGCTATAAACTTTTTTTTTTTTTTTTTTTTACTTGTTTTTGGTATTTCAATAATATTTTCACACCTTTTTCATCTTTATGTCTTGTTTGCATATGATTGCATGCATCTCCTTTTTTGCATTTTTTTTTGTCTCTTAAAGTCAATTTGGCAATTTGCATCTGTTCAGAGAAATGTTACAGAAAAAAATCTTGCTACAATCTCTCTCTGTTATTTTGTTTGAGTCATTAGAAACATGTTGAGTCCAGGGCTTGCGCTATAATACGGGTTCTAAAACCCATCTGTATACTGCTAGTGTAAAATTGGTCTAAGGCTTCACACAAACCTCAAAGCCGTAGGTCGCACTACGGAATGTCCGCCTGGGAAAATTCCAGGTGTATATTCCGTGTTCAGCAGTGCTGAATGATTCAGTCGGTACGTGAACCACTGGGATATGCACCGTCAGCATTGACAGCAAAGCATAGGCATACACCTTCTAAGTTGGAATAGGCAACTTAAACAGAATTTATTAACTCTCTCGCATAGCCAGGAATAGCTATTACGCCATGGCAGGCTTTGCTGGCAGGGACACACATTAGATTAGACCTTCTCCTACTCAGCCTGAGCTGCACCCGTGGCTGCATTACCACAGGCATAGCTCAGAGCCGGTGTAGTGAAGAAAACTGTTCCCTGTAGAGAAATGTTCCCAAACAGCTGATGATAAATGCTGAGTCAGCAAAGTCACTGTGATTGGCTGAGATGCCCCATACTATTGGTTGTTGGGGGGGGGGGGGGTGCATCCTCGACTCCTGTACAATATACATGTATTGCATTGCATAGTGTAATGCCAACTCAGGTAAGTGGAGCTGCTATACATCCCTAATTATCACTTTACACTCCATGACACATAAAGTGTATGTATTACGCTCAGCGGGCCAAGTCTATTTTTTTCTGGCCAGCTGTGGGATATTAGCTGTCGCACACTAATATTAGCAAGCATGTATGAAAAGGTACACACCTCATCATACATGACAGCTTTATGCAACAGTGTTGCATCCAAACCTTCCTGTACATAACACCCTAAATTCTTTGGTTTCCTGGACCCCTATGACAGCGATATTGTAACAGGCGTGTCTATCTCTGCTTCCAACACGAGCTCCAACCTGTCCCCTCCTCAGCTGTGGCTTTGCTTGTTGCCATATTGATGCCAGGACCTTTTAGGAGGTGGGGATAATAAGCCAATAGCATTTGGTGTATCTATCCACACCCTCCTGGAGTGGGCTATTTAATCCCCGGTGAGTCATTAAAGCCTTGTCCGTGATAAAAGCTTTATTAATTATCTCTAACTCTATATTTAAAATCCTGTGCACCCCCAGTCTTTACCCCTAGGTGGGCAGGAAAATCGCTCAATAACCTGCAAGTTGGACCATATTTGTTTCTAAATCCTACAGAAATAAATAGATCTTGACTTAAACCTTTTATTTAACTCCTTAAATGGGCACTGTCAGATACAAAACTTGTGATATGTTGTAAAGCAGGTAAAACCAATAGGTTTTGCAATTGCTTTCATTAGAACATTTTCAGTATTTCATACTGAAAAACCAGTCAAACAACTGCCCCCTCTGCCTGCTTGGACACATACCAGTCCTGCTGTGTCCATGCATCATCCCCTATGTCATGGACACGCTTCCTTGATTGACAGCTGTGAGCGCAGGGCTCACAGCTGGAGGAAAAATCCTCCCACTATCAGCTTGTGTCCCGCTACTGTCAGTGAGGACAAGCCGGGAGTTGCAGTTTTGCTAATGCCAGGGGAGATTTGAGCAGACAGCATACTGAGGGAGGGGATGGAGACCATGCATTGTGAGGCCACGCCCCCTTCCTTTGAGAGGAATTGAGACTAGTGAGCTAAATTTATAAATATGTTAATAAATAAAGGTGCTAGACACATAAAAATTAGATGTATATGGTCAGGATTAGGTACTGAGTGATATACTGAAATTGAAAATTTGGATTTTTTTTTTTACGCCATTCACCATGAGGTTAAACTAACATGTAATCTTGATACTTTAGGTCGGCACAATTTAAATAATACCCAATTTGTATAGTTTGCTTGTTAGAAATCAAATGTTTCAATTGCCATTGCAATAATCTATTGTTTGTATCAGTAAAATTTTGGTATTGATCAGAATTTTTGATCGCTTTTTACTTCATTTTTTATGGGGTATGCTATGGTAAAAAAAAAAAAAAACACAGTTCAAGGTTTTTTTTTTTTTTTGTGTTCACAGTGTTCACCATACGGGATAAATAAAGTTATATTTTAATGGTTCGGACAATTAAGTACGCGGCAATGCCAAATATTTTTTTTTAGAATTTTTCATATTTTTTGCATATGGAAAATGGGAAAAGGGTGGTGATTTAAACTTGTGATATGGAGGGGGGTTAATCCCCACTACACTACCAGGGGCCATATAACTGTCCCTTTAGAGGTCGCATGCTGACTATTAGCGGCAGCCCTTAGCTGGCGTATGGCACGAGCTGTGGGCCGTCACATATGGTACCAGCCTGGAGCCCACGCGATACACCCTTTATGTCACAATGACGTGTATACACATCTTTGGTCGTTATGGGGTTATCAAATTTATGACATTTCAGGCTACGTTTACACGACCTTAAACTTCATAAATTAACTCAGTTGCCAACTATGTACTACACTTAGTTAGAATACTTAGCATTATTTCTTAGAAGGGCCATACACGTAGTGTATATGCAGCATATTTTGCTGCATATTTTCTGTAGCTGATTTTGCTATCCATTGATCTCAATAGGTAGAAAAATACATAGCAAAATACGCTGTGTATACGCTACGTGGGACCGTACCCTAAAGGCTATCATTTCTGTTATAGTTACATAGTAACATAGGGGGAGATTTATCAAAACCTGTCCAGGGGAAAACTTGCTGAGTTGCACATAGCACCAATTAGATCACTTCTTTCATTTTTAACCCCTTAACGACGCAGGACGTATATTTACGTCCTGCGCCGGCTCCCGCGATATGAAGCGGGATCGCGCCGCGATCCCGCATCATATCGCGTGGGTCCCGGCGCTAATCAACGGCCGGGACCCGAGGCTAATACCACACATCGCCGATCGCGGCGATGTGCGGTATTAACCCTTTAGAAGCGGCGGTCAAAGCTGACCGCCGCTTCTAAAGTGAAACTGAAAGTATCCCGGCTGCTCAGTCGGGCTGTTCGGGACCGCCGCGGTGTCCCGAACAGCTGATCGGACACCGGGAGGGCTCTTACCTGCCTCCTCGGTGTCCGATCGACGAATGACTGCTTCGTGCCTGAGATCCAGGCAGGAGCAGTCAAGCGTCGATAATGCTGATCACAGGCGTGTTAATACACGCCTGTGATCAGGATGAAAGATCAGTGTGTGCAGTGTTATAGGTCCCTATGGGACCTATAACACTGCAAAAAAAAAAGGAAAAAAAAAGTGTTAATAAAGGTCATTTAACCCCTTCCCTAATAAAAGTTTGAATCACCCCCCTTTTCCCATAAGAAAAATAAAACAGTGTAAAAAAAAATAAAAATAAACATATGTGGTATCGCCGCGTGCGTAAATGTCCGAACTATAAAAATATATAATTAATTAAGCCGTACGGTCAATGGCGTACGCGCAAAAAAATTCCAAAGTCCAAAAAAGCGTATTTTGGTAACTTTTTATAACATTAAAAAATGAATAAAAAGTGATCAAAAAGTCAGATCAAAACAAAAATCATACCGATAAAAACTTAAGATCACGGCGCAAAAAAGGAGTCCTCATACCGCCCCGTACGTGGAAAAATAAAAAAGTTATAGGGGTCAGAAGATGACATTTTTAAACGTATAAATTTTCCTGCATGTAGTTATGATTTTTTCCAGAAGTGCGACAAAATCAAACCTATATAAGTAGGGTATCATTTTAACCGTATGGACCTACAGAATATTGATAAGGTGTAATTTTTACCGAAATATGGACTGCGTAGAAACGGAAGCCCCCAAAAGTTACAAAATGGCGTTTTTTTTTCGATTTTGTCGCACAATGATTTTTTTTTCCGTTTCGCCGTGCATTTTTGGGTAAAATGACTAATGTCACTGCAAAGTAGAATTGGCGACGCAAAAAATAAGCCATAATATGGATTTTTAGGTGGAAAATTGAAAGGGTTATGATTTTTTAAAGGTAAGGAGGAAAAAACGAAAGTGCAAAAACGGAAAAACCCTGAGTCCTTAAGGGGTTAAGAGGCCTTTTCATAAATGAAAGAAGCCATCTGATTGGTTGCTATTGGCAACTCAGCAACTTTTCCATTGGACAGGTTTTGATAAATCTCCCCCATAGTTCGTATGGTTAAATCCATCAAGCTCATCCTATATCCCTTTGGTGTCCCTACTGAGTTGATCCAGAGGATGGCAAAAACCCTTATGAGGCTGATGCCAATTGCCCCATACTAGGGGAAAAATTTCTTCCTGACTCCAATATGACAATCAATCAGAATAAATACCTGGATCAATGTTCTGTCCTTATAAATCTTGTATCCATAATCTGTAATGTTATTACTCTCCAGAAATGTGTCCAGGAATCTTTTGAATTAATTTATTGAATTCACCATGACCACAGTTTTACAGTAAAGAACCCCCATCTTTTTTGGTGGAGAAATGTATAGGATGCCCCTTGTTATAGATACAGTCCTGGGTATAAATAAGTCATAGAAGAAACCTCTGTACTGCCCCCTGATATATTTGTACATACCCCCTATTTTTTTCTAAACTAAATAAATCTAATTCTGATAATCTTTCTGGGTACTGTAGTCCTTTCCATTCCCCTTATTACCCTGGTTGCCCGTCTTTGAACCCTCTCCAGCTCCACTATATATTTCTTGTACACTGTTGGCCAGTACTGTACACAGTATTCTAACAAGTATTATGTATTATGTCAAACAATCATGATTTACACATTTTTTTTGTTATAAATGTGCATTTCTATGTTAAAAGAAACACATACTATAGCCTTAAATAATTGCTGCCCACGCGTGGACTTGATGTACTTTGTTAACAACATCCCACTAGGTCACCAGGACCTACAGAAGAACTACATAATGGAAATAATGAATCACCTTCACTGACTTTTTAAGCCATTATTATTAGACTGCCCTTGATGTATTCTTTAGTCATATTTTTTACACTGATTTATTAACAGCTTTTTTTTGGTTGTTGATGTTTTTCTAACTTCTTACAACAATCTTAGGGAAAAAAAGATTAGCATTTATTGATAGCTTTACTACAAATATTCTACGTCTTGGGGCACAGAAATTATTTTAATGTATGTTGCTAGCAATTCTACTTTCTGCGCACAATTATGAAATATAAACTGCAATGGTAAGTGCTCGGCAGTAATCACTAAAGCAAAGAAAACAGAAATTATTAGTTTAAAGCATTAAGTATATTTTTTTGAATTTCATACCTGGCATGTTCATGCTGTCAGCAGTGGGAGCATTGAAATCTTTTATGGCAGGTAACTGTAAAAGAACAGTAAAAGAAAGAAACATGAACTCAACACGCTGAGCATTCTCACAACAGGGTGTATCCTATTTAATAACAGATTCATTTTGAGAAAACATTTTTCTAGTTGTCTCTCTGTGTCCCAATGAGTAGTTTTGGTCTAAATTAGTCCATTTTGGCTGCAATGTGCCATAAATATATTCTGTACACAAAAGTCCACAACTTGACAAGTTGCACGTTTAACCATATACACTAACATACTTACAGGCAGACTGGGGATAGTATGAGCATTGGCATACTGTAGAAATAGAAGGGGCCCCTAGCAAAATGCTGTGGTGTTAATTAATCCTTAAAAACTCTTTCCAGGGCTGTGCCAATTCTCCACCCTTTGCCAATAGCAAATGGAATGGTACCAGCCAGGGCTAAGCCCCTTCTCTCAAAGAATGCAATACAAGGTTCATGGGCTGCCACTCTGGTCTATCTATCTATCTATCTATCTATAATTGATAGTAGGCAGCACACCAACTTTAGTGAAATCAAGTGTTCTTTATTCCATATAGGAGAGACAACGTTTCAGCGATCTCACATCGCCATTTTCAAGGCTTGAAAATGGCGATGTGAGATCGCTGAAACATTGTCTCTCCTATATGAAATAAAGAACACTTGATTTCACTAAAGTTGATGTGCTGTCTACTATCAATCATATTTAAAACGGGGATCAGAGCACCGAGATTCAATTGGGTGGCACCCCTGGATTTTTTACATTGGATGTGCTGCTCTTTATTGGTCTATATCTATCTATCTATCTATCTATCTATCAATCAGAAGACTCATGATAGAACTGGCAATTGGGTTGAATGATCTACTCCATTGAACAAGACCCATAATTTACTATTTTTTCCAAGCCATTCTAGTGCTTAAAGGGGTACTCTGCCGGAAAACATTTTCTATTAACCCCTTAGGGTCTCAGCCCATTTTGGCCTTAAGGACTCAGACAATTAAATTTTTACGTTTTCATTTTTTCCTCCTCACCTTCTAAAAATCATAACTCTTTTATATTTTCATCCACAGACTAGTATGAAGGCTTGTTCTGTGCGCGACCAGTTGTCCTTTGTAATGACATAACTCATTATATCATAAAATATATGGCGCAACCAAAAAACACTATTTTTGTGGAGAAATTAAAACGAAAAACGCAATTTTGCTAATTTTGGAAGGTTTGGTTTTCACGCCATACAATTTATGGTAAAAATGACATGTGTTCTTTATTCTGAGGGTCAATACGATTAAAATTATACCCATTATTACATACTTTTCTATTATTGTTGTGCTTAAAAAAAATCACAAACTTTTTAACCAAATTAGTACGTTTATAATCCCTTTATTTTGATGACCTCTAACTTTTTTATTTTTCCGTATAAGCGGCGGTATGGGGGCTCATTTTTTGCGCCATGATCTTTACTTTTTTTTGATACTACATTTGCATATAAAAAACTTTTAATACATTTTTTATAATTTTTTTTAATAAAATGTATTTAAAAAGTAGCAATTTAGGACTTTTTTTTTTTCGTTCACGCCGTTCACCGTACGGGATCATTAACATTTTATTTTAATAGTTCGGACATTTACGAACTATGATACCAAATATGTCTATAAAAAAAAAATTTTACGCTTTTTGGGGGTAAAATAGGAAAAAAACGGACGTTTTACTTTTTTATTGGTGGAGGGGATTTTTCACTTTTTTATACTTTTACTTTTAAATTTTTTTACATTTTTTTTACACTTGAATAGTCCCCATAGGGGACTATTCATAGCAATACCATGATTGCTAATACTGATCTGTTCTATGTATAGGACATAGAACAGATCAGTGTTATCGACGATCTTCTGCTCTGGTCTGCTCGATCACAGACCAGAGCAGGAGACGCCGGGAGCCGGATGGAGGAAGGAGAGGGGACCTCCGTGCGGCGTTCTGAATGATAGGATCCCCGCAGCAGCGCTGCGGGCCATCCGATCATTCATTCAAATCGCGCACTGCCGCAGATGCCGGTATCTGTTTTGATCCCGGCACCTGAGGGGTTAATGGCGGACGCCCGTGAGATCGCGGGCGTCGGCCATTGCCGGCGGGTCCCTGGCTGCGATCAGCAGCCGGGATCAGCCGCGCATGACACGGGCATCGCTCCGATGCCCGCGGTTATGCACAGGACGTAAATGTAAGTCCTGGTGCGTTAAGTACCACCGCACCAGGACGTACATTTACGTCCTGCATCCTTAAGGGGTTAAACTGGTGCGAGAAAGTTATACCGATTTGTAAATTACTTCAATTAAAAAATCCCAATTCTTCATGTACTTTTTACATGATGTGTACTGCAGAGGAAGTTCTTTTCTTTTTGAATGCCCTTTCTGTCTGAATGCGGGTGCTGAATCTCCAGTTTCGGAAACCTCCGGGTTTCCGGGACTGGGGACGTGACGTCACGCCACACCCCCTCCATTCATGTCTATGCTGCAGGGAGATCGCAGGGTGTCTAAGCAGCAGATCCCCTGCAATCAGACATCTTATCCCCTATCCTTTGGATAGGGGATAAAATGTTTTTGCCCGGAATACCCCTTTAAATACTTTATTTAATTTATTTTATTTAAATGGATTCTATGTTATGTTTTGAACAAACCCTTCATTGTTATCATATACCAATAAAATAAATGACCATGCTGCTTAAACTTCAGGCTTTATTATTTTCATGACATATACAGTTGTAAATTGTAAACCTGATTCAATATTGTCGATATTTTTTCCAAAATGACTTTGTCACATGACCAGTGGTTCCTGATCTTAAGTGTTAGCTGGCGTATGTTAGCGTAAATAATGGAGCATCACTGTACATAAGGAGAACAGACTTTATATAAAATTTTATACACAACTTTTTTACTCCAGAGCTAGTATTAGTGGCAATTTTATAAATTTGCCTTAGGGTAGTGTCACACTGGCGTATTTGCTGCTGCATATTTTCCTACCCATTGAAGTCAATAAGTATTAAAATATGCAGCTAATTTTGCAACCCGTTGCCTTCAATGGGTATGAAAATATTCCACAGCAAAATATGGCATATGTGACCCTACCCTTAAAGGGTAGGGTCATATTAACAACATCATCTGTTTGACCACTGGGACCCCCCAATGATCATGAGAACCGAGGTCCCTGTTTAAATAGAGTGGTGGTGTAGTATACATACAGCCTCACAATTCAAACTCTATGGAGGTGGAAAAAAAATCCCAAGGCCTGAACTTGGCTATTTTTGGCAGTCCCATAGGCTTTGAATGTAGCAACAGTGTTCATAAATTTACTCTGACTCTGTTTAAACGGAGCAGTCGAGATCCCTGTTCTCTAATCAGTGGGGGCTCCAGGGGTCTGACCAGCTCCCTTCAGACACATCCCACATCCTGTTGATAGACCCAGAAGAAAAGAGAAAGCTAGCAGCCATATATACATTGCACACCACAAATAGTCAATATGTTCCAAAAAATATATATAAAAATCTTTATTTCTCTCAAAACAGACAGATGAGTACATACAATTAAAAACAGTTAAAAACACATAATCCAGAAGCGGAGGAATATAATCCTACTACGCCCACCCTGCAGTGGGTGCACATTACCCTAAGATGTGAGCCAGTCCCGGACTAATCAAACACAAACCAATATATGCAGCAAATTCTAGAGATTGTACCAATAAGTAGCACCTGGCAAATATAAATATAATATATAAAACGCCTAGCAGCCTGACCAATGTCAGTATAATGAAAAATATATATGTAAATCACAGTGCATATAAATCTGACCGGTATAAAGTGCAAAGAACTAAATCTCAGTGCATGTAATAAGTCTACCCAATGTAAAGTGCAATACTACGACCTGAGAAAAGTGCTGTGTGTCCATCAAGTCTGGCTGTCAGGCTCAGTGCTAAAGTGCTGCTACCGGGACTCCTCACATCCAAAGCAGGGAGAAGCTGACCCCACGCGTTCCGCCTCCAGCTACGGAGGCTTCCTCAGGAGTGACAAAATACTCATCTTGGCCGTCTTATGTATACAACAAAATCATTAAAATTATAATCACCTGGAGTAATGCCTGTGGACCGCATGTAGACTAGCATTCATTATGGAGTATCAGCGAAAGCGAGGCTTGGCGCGCTATAATAACTACCATACCATGGCCGAGACCCGGGATAGGAGCGAGGCTTGATTATCAATCAATGTATGTGGAACCGAGGCTTGGCATGTGATTCTATTAGCCCTCCATGGGACCGGGAACGAGGCTCGAAGCGCACGAGCGCCCGGGGCAAGGCACCGCCCACAGCCCATATCCGAAACGAGGCCCTGCACGCACCGCGGACCAGAGCGAGGCCCAGACCGCAATGCAAAGCACGACCGCGCCCGGCATATTGCCCTGCCGGATCGGCGCCGCACCCCGCCCACCCGTCACGTGATCGAGCCTGACACGGTACCCAGGGGAGGAGGGATTCTGAGTATATGCTTGTCCGGAAATGGGGCAAAAAAAAAAAAAAATATTTATAGGATAAGGACGGAAGTGGGGCCATCCAACAATACAAGGGCATGATAATAACTATCGACCCAAATGTATATACATAAGTGAGATACAATGCCAAACATTATAATATCAGATGTCAAATGAAACTAACCAAATGATTAGACCATATCCCTATGCAACATGTACATGCCCCCATAAACTAGATCATACCCAATACCAACATGTATCTACATCCTGTTGATAGGTCATAACCATAGGTAACTGATATGGGAATACCCTTTCAATGGGAACTAATGAGACACTGGGCAAAAGTCTAACAATAGACGTAAGAGCAAGGCATGCAACCCTGTAGATCACAGTTTAATTTGCCTTATTATGCTGTGTTATTCAATAAAATAAACATTATAAACCAAATGCAAAGAAAAAGAAAATAACTCACATTATCTTTTTTGTATTAAAAATGAAACAGGGTATTCAGTTTTTCTTGAAGAACAGGTGCCTAGTGAGTGAATTGGTGAGTAGCCCAAAGTCACAAGGAGAGCTGACATTAATTTCTTTTCATTGTTGTATTTCTATAAATTTAATGTAAAGGAAGGTTTAATAATATTTTAACCACCAGCTGTTAAGTACCTTTCCTTAAACAAAGACCTGGCATGCATCCCCAGTTTCGATTAACATCTAAGAACAAAATACATATGATCTATAAATAGTGCCATGTGTCCCAGTGAAAACATTTGGAAAACAATGTCTAAAACAGAGAGCAAAAAATGCCAGGCCATATTAAATGTGGATGAGGCATTAACTATTTATGCATGACATTTGTGGTCTGTTAATGAAATGAACGTTTAACAGCATCATAGCTGCTACTCCACGCAGCAGAGGCCGCTTAACACATTAAGTGAAATCAAGTATCCATGCTAGTTTCTAAATCAAATAATCCACATTGTACTCTAAAAACTATTTCCCCTAGTTTATCCTAGTTTATGTTTTAAAGCTGTAAACAAATCCAAAATAAGATCTTCTCAAGATAAACACATGATTATGATTATTATTATGTTGCCGCCTTGTACTAAAATAACAAAAATCAAGTTTTCCCCATCATTCTGCTCTTAATACCCCAGAAGGACAAAGTGATTGAAATGGAAAAATATTGCATTGACATAAGTATCCAGACCCTTTACCCTTTGTAAGTTGAAATACCTTTGTCAGTGATTACAGCCTCCAGCCTTCTTGGGTATGATGCCTGAGGTTTGCCACTTGTAATCTGCCATAAAGCCCAGATTTGTGGAGTGCACACAGAATCTTTAGATCGTAGCTAGAGTGACCATTGGGTTCCTGGTCACCTATTTTACCAAGACCCTTTATGTCCTTGACCGAGTCTTGGTTGTTCCAAACTTCTTCCATTTAAGAATTAGGGAGTTCACTGTGCTCTTGTGAACTTTGGCACAGGATAAATTATTTGTACCCTTTTCAGATCTATGGCCCCACAGACTCATGTCTTTGAGCTCTATAGGCAGTTCTTTCCATTTCATAGCTTTATTTTTGCTCTGATAGGTATTGTTAGCTGTGAGACCTTATATAGACAGGTCGGTGTCTTTCCAAATCTTGTCCAATCAGCTGAATTTACCACAGGTGTCTCCTATCAAGGTGGAGAAACATCTCAGAGTTCAGCAAGAGTAATGGGAGGCTCAAGAGATGAATTTTAAAGGGGTATTCCAGGCAAAACCTTTTTTTTATATATATATCAACTGGTTCCGGAAAAGTTAAACCTTAATCCTTCCAATAGTTATTAGCTTCTGAAGTTTTCTGTTTAACTGCTCAATGATGATGTCACGTCCCGGGAGCTGTGCATGATGGGAGAATATCCCCATAGGAACTGCACAGCTCCCGGGACATGAGTCATCAGAGAGCAGTTAGACAGAAAACAACAACTCAACTTCAGAAGCTAATACCTATTGGAAGGATTAAGATATTTTAATAGAAGTAATTTACAAATCTGTTTAACTTTCCGGAGCCAGTTGATATATATAAAAAAGTTTTGGCCTGGAATAGCCCTTTAAGTGTTATAGCAAAGGGTTTGAATACTTTTGCCCATGTGGAATTAAAGGTTTTTCTTTTCTTTTTTTTTTTTTTTTTTTCAGATCATAAAATGTATCTGAAGACTTTCCAAGTGTAGTGTTTCTCCATCTATTGCAAATAAAACACTGCTTTGGAAAGGTTCTGAGAGGGAGCTGAAGTGAAGAATTCATAACCCCTGGGTCAAGGTCCTGGCTACTGGCACCTCACAAATATCAGACTCTACTGCAAAGTGTTGCTCTCCCATGAATGGATGGATAAATATATAGTATTTACAATTCTTGCCCAATAAGGTTAGTCCTTCACCTTGTGCATTAAGCATTTTAAATTGGAATTTTCTCCACAATTCTCTCCCATTCTCTCCAGGACAGTGCCAATGATGAGGTGGCTGCACTGATGTGGTAGTGGTAACGAATTCCCCCTGAATGGTGAATTTTGAGGTGCCCTTGATGGTGTATGTCCAGATAAATCAGACACAAGGAGTTGAAGGAGAGGTGTAACAGGTCTTTCCTAGGAGACTTGTAAGAACTTCCAAGGCAATGCAGTCTTTTGCTTCTAAATAGTGTATCACTTGTTCCTGTATGTTCATAGATGTTGCTACCCGGAGGTGGCCGGTGAATACCCTGTTTGGTTCACTGTGGGTTTTGTCCTAAAGAAAATGGAAGAAAGTCCTCCCTCACATTATGTGGTCCTAACAGATTATGAGAAGTTTCTTGGCAGCAACCAGTGTCTAGGCCTGGCTGTAACCATACATATGGGTCCTAGAATAATGGCTACAGAGCTCTTGCTCAGCTAGTCTCTCTGCAGACTGGTCTGCAAAAGTAGAAAGGTTCAGAAGTTAATGGCTTTCCTTAGGTGCTGAACTAGGGTTCAAGCTTCAGGATAGTTGTTAGACAGAATCCATTAGTCTCAGGTGGTCCTATGTTACAGTGGCCTTACTTGGCCTAATCCCCAAAGAGGAATCAGCCAACAAATCATCCCGTGTACCTGAGTCGGCTGTACTAGGTAAATATAGGAGCTATTTATTATAGCTCCTCCCTATAATAAAAACTTCAATGCGATGTATAACGTAAACTATTCAAAAAAAAAACAAAAAAAAAAAAACATTTGTAGATGGCAGTGTTGCCAACTTATAAATGCTAAGTGTGATGTATTTGTATGGTAATTTTTTTCTCTGCCCAGCCAGGAATGCTGGAAAGGTTAAATAAAAATGCATAGTAAGGCTAGGTTTCATCATAGGTTTTTTTCTGGCATTTTTGGAAAACTACCACTGCAGTTTTGAGAAAAAGACAGAAGTGTACTTAAAAGAAATGGGAATTACATAGGAAGGACTTATACTTCTCCTTCCTACTGGATCCTCTTCTGACTTTGGCTCAAAAACTTCAGTGGCAATTTTCCACAAAAATGCCCCAAAAAACCTGCGTGGAAACCTAGCCTAATAGAAAATAAATTTGTTCGGCATTGAAAGGAGTACTTAGGCTAAAATTAACTTATCCCCTATGCACAAGATAGGGGATAAGTAGCTGATCGCGGGGGTTCTGACCGCTTGGCCCCCTGCGTTTTCTAAGACGGAACCCCATCACTCTCAGTGAGGAGCATGTGCTGCAGTCGACACGCGTTCCCTACATTTCTATGGGAGGAACGAAGAGACCCAAGTACAGCTCTTGGGTATCATCGGCACTCCCATAGAAATGAATTGAGCATGTGCTATCTACTCGTAGACAACACGCGCTCCTCACTGAGAGCGTTGGGTTCCATCCCAGAAATCACAGGGGGTCTTACTGCTTGGAGAGGGGATAGGTTCATTTTTGCCGGATTTCTCCTTTAAATATGACAAATACTCAGGTACTTTGGTGCTCTGGTTAACTACTTATGGGGAAATTGTGTAACAAATTGGGTTGCTATTCTCCTCTATATCTTGTGTAAAAATATGGCACAATGCTAATTTACTCTATAAAAATTTAGTGAGACCTTGATAAATTCTCAGCACATTAACAAAAGGAGTGCTGTCCCTCAACACATATCTAAGGCCTGTATTTGGGTTCTGTGGAACACTAGGATTAGCCCGGTCCTAAATTGTTGATGTTTTAGCTATTTCAAAAAAAGAAAAGAAATAAAAAAAACAAAAGCAGTGTCCATAAGGTATACTACAAAGAAATTTAGGCCCCTAGAACTTCATGTCGTTCAGACTTAGTTTACATCTGTGTTTGCATTTTTATTATTCTGTTCCGGTATAGGAACAGGAAAACAAAACAGAACCTGCTGACTTTAACATTGGATTAATTTCTACCATCGGGTGAGCACCAGGAGGATCGTTTTTTTTTTGTTGCAACCCGCAACTTTCCACATGTGGACTTTAACATTGACTGAGTTCCATCATAGTATTTTGCCAGAAAAAAAATGCTGTTAAACTTGACAGATGCTACAATGGAGGCTACTATCAAACAAATATGTGAATATAGCCTAATGCTGCTGTTTGTTTCATCTTTTTTCTCAAAATGTTCACCTAATATGTTAAGTATGAGAGGGTACACGTATCCAGAAGTTCAGCCCCACAACCTGGACCCTCTTGAACACAGGCAAAGGAGGAATCCCTGTTAGGCTATGTTCACATGTTTGGAATGTCCGCATGGAAAATCTCTGTGCAGACATTCTGGAGACATGCGGGCGCTGGAATAACATGCAGGCACTAAGACCACACGGGAATGCACTCATAGACGGCTATGCATTCCGTGTTGAGTCCGCAGAAAGAATGAACAGGTTCATTCTTTCTGCGGACATGGGAAACGGAATTTCTGTGCCAGAAACATCTGACGCGAACATTCCGCCGTGAGCACAGCACAGCAGAATCCCATGGAATATGATGGGACTCTGCTGCTCCGATATCTCTGATCCTCTCCCTATGCAGAATTCTGCACGGAAATGCCGGATGTGTGAACATGGCCTTCCCTGTCGTCCTAACCAGCAGCCCAAGTGGGGTGTTTCTGCCCCTGTGAAGCTGGCAGGACGGTGGAATTTTTAATTCCGCCCAAGCAATTAACATAATTGAACCCCCCATAGAAAGCCTCCTCCCCAGGCCATAGTGCTTTTTTTCTGTCCTGTGCTGGACAGCAGAACGGGGCAGGCTCATTAAGCCTGCCTGGATTTATATATTTTTTATACATAAGTTCTGCAGCTTGGCTGCTTATGTTTGGTCTTTTTAGCCCTTTCCTTTACAGGTCTGACCTGTGCTTATCTCCTCGCAGCTTCTCCGGTGCGATGCTCTGTGTTAGTGCATTCCCCGTGCGGATATGCGCTGTTTCGGAGCTCCGTACCTGGTCAGTGATTCAGGTCGGAGCTCCGCTCTGAGATCGCTGTACCAGCTCCCCCCTTTTGGCGCTAGCGGTGTCGCGTGCGCGGCCGGACGCCGGGACCGGACGCCGGGACCGGAAGTGCATCACTTTCCACTTCCGGCCTGGCGTATTCTCTGGTAGTCTCTGATATTCGGAGTTTTCACTCCGAATATCTACAGGACCCTGTCTTTATTATATCTCAGCCTGTGGTAGGCTTATATTGGCTGTTATTATTAGATTTTTTGTGTAAGAGTGCTTGTGACCTGGGAACTAGTTTCCCTTCCTGTATCTCATTTCTGGGGGTGGAGCCTATTCAAAGTTGGCGCCATCCCCTTCCCTATATAAGGCAGCTCTTGCCTGGTTAGGGTCTCTGCTGTGCTCAGCTAGACCTGTGACTGCAAGACTGGTGTATTTTATTCAGCTTGTTTTTTCTCAACTAGGCTTCCTTGCATAGGTGCCGCCTATTTTTTCCTATCTTAGGGTGGGATTTAAAAAAAAAAAAGAAAAATATATTTTTTTTTTTTTTCCTTAACGGTTTTTCTCTCTCTATCTTTATAGAGGATGTCTACTCCACCCTCCGGTGACCAATACTCCGGACGTAAGGCGTCCTCTAAAAAACGTCATCTTACGTGTGCCGACTGCGGCACTCCTCTTCCGGACACCTATGAATATAATAAGTGTCCTGGATGTCGTCCTCCGGCAGATCCTGCGGAACCTACCATCCAGGACATGTTTATATGGATGAAAGAGTTCATGGGGAACTCAATAAATGAGATTAAAAGCTCCTTCTCTGCCAAGAGACCTAGGACATCTCCTAGTCCCTCCTCCATAGTAGAGTATACAGCTATGTCCGTGGGAGACCATTCGGAACAAACAGTGGAAGAAGTCATCTCTCCCTCCATCTTTCCCGTTGAGAAAACTCTGCGTTTACTAAGATCCATCCGATCAAGGGACCAGGATGCGGATCAAGGGGAAGCCTCAACATCCACCCCTAAAGAACCGTTGGTTTTTAAAGTGGATGACTCCTTAAAAAAGTTAATGACCACTGAGTGGAAACATCCGGACAAACCCCCTGTCCTTACTCGGAGGTTTAAGCTCATGTACCCCCTGGCCGAGGCAGAGTCAGAAGCCTGGGTCCCACCCCCCAAGGTGGATATGGCTGTTACCAGGAAAAACAAGCGCGTCCTTGTTCCCGCGGACGACGGTAGCAACCTCCAAGACCCCCTCGACAGGAAAGTGGACTCCCTGCTCAGGAGGAATTACTCTGCTGCCTCAGCCTCTGCTACGGTGGCCATTGCCTCTAATGAGGTGGCCAATTTCATCAAGGATCGTATCCTAAGGATCCAGTCCGACATCGATGGTAATGTCCCCAGAGAAGACATTTTGGACTTGTTCAGCACCTTGCTACTGGGTGCTGAATTTCTTTGTGAGGCCACTCAGCAGCATCTAAAATTGGCCGCAAAGTCTATGGGACTATCCTCTGCAAGCAGACGCCCCTTCTGGTTACGCCCTTGGGTGGCAGATACCACCTCCAAGATAAACCTTTGTGCCATGCCTCTTGAACCCAATAGGCTCTTCGGGTCCGAGCTGGACCGAATTATGGAGGGTTTTGCCGATAAAAAGGCAAGTCCCTTCCTGTGCAGACCTTTTGTGGCCGCGGTAGAGGCCGAGGGGGCAGATCTCAGGGCTCCTCTGGGACCCAGAGGCGCCAAAGTCAAAGATCTAAGCGTGGTGGCGGACGCGGTCGGGGCAAAGACCGCAAGTCTGAGCTATGACTCTCACCCAGATCTCACCAACGTCTCCCCTCTCCCTTCCCCTTCAGAGGTCCTGACAGAAGCTCTGTCTCCAGTTTTTTCTCCAGTAGGAGGCCGTTTGAGTTTATTTCTCTCCACTTGGATGAAGGAAATCCAAGACCCTTGGGTTCTAGAAGTAGTCCGGTCGGGCTACAAAATAGAATTTGTCTCCCCCTCCCCACCAAGGAAATTTTTGTTAGCAAAAAAGACTCCCTCAACCAGAACAATCCATTCTGGAGGAGTCGGTACTATTGTACCTAGAGAAACGGGCCCTAGAGGAGGTTCCTCCAAACCAGAGAGGCCTGGGAGTATACTCCCCTATATTTTTGGTACCAAAGCCCTCGGGCACTTGGCGAATGATCATAGATCTTCGCTTTCTGAACCGTTTCATAAAGAAAAGAAAGTTCAGAATGGAGACTATTCGGTCAGTCACCAGCATTCTGATCCTCTAGATCTGATGGTCACCATCGACCTCAAGGACGCCTACCTGCAATTCCCCTTACATCCTGCTCACAGTAAATTTTTGAGGATTGCTGTCACCATAAAGGGTATGGTAAAGCATTATCAGTTTGCCATGCTGCCCTTCGGGATCTCTCTTTACAAAGGTTGTGGCTCCGGTTGTGGCCGCCTTAAGATTAAAAGGCCTGGAAATCATCCCTTACCTAGACGACTGGCTTCTAAAAGCCGCATCTCTAGACGTAGTGCAGTCTCATCTTCAACTGGCTCTGGATTTTCTCCAGCATTTAGGCTGGATCATAAATTGGGACAAATCAGAGATCGTCCCCTCTACCTCCAGAAGGTTTCTGGGGTTTATAATCGACTCCTTTCACATGACCTTATCTCTGACCCCAGAGAGGAAGGAGAAAGTCGTAAGAGCCGCCGAGTTCTTAATGGTTCTCCAAAGGGTCTCCATCAGAACTCTGATGAAAATGCTAGGCCACATGTCAGCATCTGCAGAGGCAGTACCTTGGGCCCTATGGCATCTCCGTCCACTTCAAGATCAGCTCTTGAGTGTCTGGAATCGCAACCCCAAAGGGTTGGACAAAAGATGTTCCCTGTCTGTCGAAGTCCGTGCATCCCTCAGATGGTGGACAACTCTGTCAGATGGGAAGTCCTTGATTCAACCTCATTGGATCATTCTGACCACGGACGCCTCCCTTGTAGGCTGGGGAGCCCATCTGGACAAAACTCTGGTAAAAGGTACCTGGACTTCTCAAGAGAGACTCCTCTCTTCCAACATGAGAGAGTTGAGAGCAGTCCGTCTAGCTCTCTATCACTTCGCTCCCCTAGTTCTAGGGCAAGCGATAAAAGTCCGTTCAGACAACACGACTGTAGTGTCTTACCTAAACAAACAGGGAGGCACAAGGTCCAAAGTTCTCCTCGAGGAGACCGGACTAATTCTCTCTTGGGCAGAGACCAATCTATCCCACCTCTCAGCAGTTCACATCAAGGGGGATCTCAATATAGTTGCAGACCGTCTGAGCCGCGGTCTTCCAGTCCAAGGGGAATGATCCCTGAACGAGGATATCTTCCACAAGATAACCCGGAGGTGGGGTATGCCAGAGATAGATCTCATGGCAACTCGTCTGAATGACAAGGTGAACAGGTTTTGCTCTCTTTACAAAGAGGACAATCCTGTGGCAGTAGACGCTCTGTCCATTCCATGGAGGTTCAGGCTGGCCTACATTTTCCCTCCACTTTCCATGATACCGAGGGTATTGATGAAAGTCAGGCAAGACCAGACCTCAGTAATCACCATCATACCATTCTGGCCAAAGAGGTCCTGGTTCACCCAGCTCATGAGGATGAGCCAAGGGTGTTATTGGAGGCTTCCCCACGTGCAGAACCTTGTGTCTCACAACACAGGCTCCTGCCTAGATCTTAGGAGACTCAATATGACAGCCTGGAGATTGACAGGACCCTACTAGGTAGTGGTCTCTCTTCGGAGGTCTTGAGAACCCTTGCTCACTCGAGCAGCATCTACTAATAGAGCTTACTCCAGGATAAATCGGATTTTCCTACAATGGTGTGCTAAGAAAGAGGTAGTTGCCTCAGATCCTCCTCTTTCTGCTTTGCTTCAGTTCCTGCAGGATGGCCTTGACAAGGGTCTTAGCCCATCCACTCTAAAAGTGCAGGTTGCTGCACTCTCTGCCTCTCTAGGCAGATCTTTATCTCAAGATCTCCTAATCAAGAGGTTCCTCAAAGGAGCCGAAAGACTTAAGCCTACAGTCTTTAGGCCTATTCCCCAATGGGATTTGTCTGTCGTTCTCAAGGGGTTGAGTTCTCCCCCCTTTGAGCCTTTGGACCAAGTGGACTTTAGGTACTTGTCCCTTAAAGTCACCTTTTTGTTGGCTATAACCTCAGCCAAGAGAATTGGTGAGCTTCAGGCCCTAGCGGCTTTTGAGCCTTATACTCTCTTTTTACAAGACAGAGTCTTGGTGAGATATCTACCGACCTTTCTTCCCAAGGTACCAACCTTTTCCAATATTAACCAAGTTATCTCCTTACCAGTTCTGTGCTCAGACCCTTCCTCTTCTGAGGAAGCTGCTAACCATTCCTTGGACATTTCAAGAAGTCTCAAGATATACATCTCAAGAACTGGTGAATTCAGAATATCCGAAAACCTTTTAATTTCTTTTTCAGGACAGAACAAAGGTCTAAAGGCCTCCAAACCCTCTCTGAGTAGATGGGTCAAAGAGGCAATCAGGGAGGCATTTATAGCTCAGGAACTAACTCCTCCTTCTTTTGTTACTGCCCACTCTACCCGGGCAGTTGCTACCTCCTTTGCTGAAAGAAGGTCTGTTCCACTAGAACAAATTTGTGCTGCTGCCTCCTCGAGCACACACAACACATTTATCAAACATTACCGGGTTAATGCCAAACGTATGGGAGAGCTGGCCTTTGGGCGTTCCATCCTAAGTGCCGCTCCTCCTTAGTCCCTCCCTATTTGTGATTGTTACTTGCTAAGTCCCCACTTGTGCTGCTGGTTAGGACGACAGGGAAGCGTTAATTTCTAATGCAAATTTGTTTTCCCTTAGTCCTAACAGCAGCACACAAATTTCCCGCCCTTGTAGTTTGTATAATTTTGCTTGTTATTAAAGCACTATGGCATGGGGAGGAGGCCTTATATGGGGGGTTCAATTATGTTAATTGCTTGGGCGGAATTAAAAATTCCACCGTCCTGCCAGCTTCACAGGGGCAAAAACACCCTTGTGCTGCTGTTAGGACTAAGGGAAAACAAATTTGCGTTAGAAATTAACGCTTACTCTACATTTCTGCCAAAAAGAATCAGAACATTGGAGGCAGTTTCTTCTTATAGGCACTAGACACTGTAGGTGGACATTCTAATTTAAAAGTTAATTTTTTTTTATTTTTTTGCCTTATCAGGGAAGCATAATATTAAATCATGGAACCACTGTTTTCACAAGCGGTTGTAAATGTCCTGCAGAATGTAAATCATGGCTTGGCACCTATGCTTTTCTCTCTGTAAAACCATGATAAAGTATAGGAAGCATTTTACTACTTGTTTAAGGTTATCTCAATAGGGCATTTATTTATTGTATTGCTATTGACAACCTGTTTCCTTACACAGATGTAAAAAGAAAAAAAAAACACTAAATTTTAAGTGATGTTTAGCAACCATTTAGTGTGTTTTAAGTTTCTTACAGCATTGTCTACAAAATGTACACTTCTTCTATAATATTGGTCCCTATAGACTAAAGAATAAGCTCTTCTGCAGCAAATCTTGTACAGCTCCCAATAATATCAAAATCTTCTTATTGAACCATCGGCTCAGCACTGCAATCCTATTCCCTCTGGTTCATCTTTTTGCCATTAACAGGAGCTTTTCCCATACCTTGTTAAAAGATACATAACATTTGTCTGATTATAGATTTAGGCTTGTTATGCCATCAGTCAAAATTCTAAAACAAAATCTTTTTCTGTCGGGTTTCTAAAGGAAATCTATTGATTGATAATGAATGGGATGAAAAAGTGTGATCTTTAACTGTAGCCAAAGGAAATAGGACAATTGAGAGATGTTGGGGTTGGATAGAGGTTATTACCTCCAATAAATAGGAAAGGGTTCCACTGAGACAAACAACTCTAATAAACCAATCTATAACTTCAAGTTATAGTTAAAGGGTACCTCTCATCAAATAAACTTTTGATATATTTTAGATTAATGAATGTTGAATAACTTTCCAATAGCATGTTAATGAAAAATATGCTTCTTTCTATTGTATTTTTCCCGATCAGTCCTGTCAGCAAGCATTTCTGACTCATGCTGGAGTCCTAAACACTCAGAGCTGCCAGCCTGCTTTGTTCACAGCCAAACAGGCTGTGAACAAAGCAGGCTGGCAGCTCTGAGTGTTCTCCTTTGTGAACAAAGCAGACTGGCAGCTCGTAGTGTTTAGGACTCCAGCATGAGTCTGAAATGCTTGCTGCCAGGACTGGTAGGGAGACCCCTAGTGGTCATTTCTTCAAAGTGGAAAATTAAATAGAAAGAAGCATATTTTTTAATAACATGCAATTGTGAAGTTATTCTGCATACATTAATCTATAATATATCAAAAGTTTTTTTGATGAGAGGTACCCTTTAACATACATCGTGAAGGATGGGTAAAACTAAAACAGACATGCTTTAGGGCTCATGCATATGTACGTGGATGCATTCTGATTCCTTAATACAGACCCACACCGCCACTGTGTTCTGCCATGTAGGCTACATCTGGTGTTGTGTGTACAGAAATATTCTCCATACTTATTAAATTAAAAGGAACATACCACAATATTCTGGTACAGTATGGAGCTTATGCATCTATGGAAGCCACATTAACATACTATTCAGAGCCATAATGCAGCTGTGAGCTCTTATAAAAAGCATATAGGGAACAGCAGTTTCCCTAAAATTCCCTGTAAATAGATCTCTTGGCTAGTTGTCAAAGGTGTTATCCGACTAAGAGAGAAAAAAACTAAATTTCCCTAAGACACCAAGATACCTGGCCATTTGTCTTAATGGGGGACATTTATCAATGTTTGCTTATGTATTCCTTTTTTTTAGTTATTTTTTTCTTACAATTTTTTTTGCTTATGTGCGACGTATTTATCAACTGCTTTCAGCCTGTTGATAAATTTCTTTCACGTAAGCAATTTTTCTTTTTTTGCTTTGGTAGTGGCTTTTTCTGCTCCATGTCTGAGCTGGAGTAAATTTAGTAGGTTTTTTCATGCAATGCGACTTTTTTGTGACTTTCGCACTTGATAAATCTCTGACCACTGCAAGTCAAAAATCACTTTTTGCTTTGGTAAGCAAGATTTTTATTTTTTGCTTAGGACACTGAACAAGCAAAAAGTCGCAGAAAAAAGAGCATAGACGCATGTGCGACAATTTTACGTCAATATTAAGCAAAAATAAACTACTAAACGCTTTGATAAAATGTCCCCCAATGTGTTCACATTTCAGTCATCTAAATTTTAGTTTTAGTCTAACACTGGTTCCATGGAGTATGTTTAGTTTAGTGATCAGAAAACCTGTTAATTTTGGTCGTTTAAATTTATTTTAAGTTCCAGAATAAAACTATTCTTCTCTTTTTTTTATTATTTTTTTAAACAAATGCTGTAGAATTTATTATACACTCATGTAAATATGTATTTGATGTTCACATCCTCTTCAAACTGAAGCTGAATTCTGAAACTGCATTTGTGCTTAAACTGTTCTGGAATTGCTGACTACTGAATCATAATTGTGAGAGTCTTTTCCAGATCATTGACTTGGATCAATAAATAAATTGACCTATTAGCAGTAATGCGTGTAGTGTCTTCCTCTGTTACTGCTTTAAAAAGCATAAGTGTATGCTATTATGCCATTTTCATTGTGCTCTTGTATGTATAATATTACTACTTAGATCACTTTGGAAGACATCAATATATATAAAGCTGAGGTTATAAACAAAACGTATAACAAACATTTTCCCATGCGTGCAGTACATAGCTAAATCCTGTTTTCACTTATTTATTTATATTTATCTTTGGGCTAAGACTTACTGGGAAGTATTTAAAAATGATATTTTTTTAATAGAAAGCACATACCTACTGTTATACAATGTTGTTTTAATAAATTGAACTTTATAATACATCTAATGAGATCAAAGTGACAACTTCCTCACTTTACAGTAACCTATCATTTCCCTTTACCTCCTAGTAGTGTTGCTCGCGAATATTCGCAATGCGAATTTCATTCGCGAATATCGCATATTCGCGAATTCGCGAATATTCGCGAATATAGCACTATATATTCGTAATTACGAATATTCGTTTTTGTTTTTTTTCACAGTACACATCACAGTGATCACCCCTCTCTGCTTCCAGCTCTAATACTACTGTGTGAGACAAGTGAGCGAATTTTTCGAATATGCGAAAATGTGCATATGCTTATTTTCACACATGCAAATTTTCGCTTATGCTAATTTTTGTATATGTTAATTTTCGCATATGTTAATTTTCGCAAACGCGAATTTTCACATATGAGAAAATAAAACGAGAATATTACGAATATGTGAATATTCGCGAATATATGACGAATATTCGTCCATATATTCGCGAATATTCGCAAATTCGAATATGGCCTATGCCGCTCAACACTACCTCCTAGCAAGTTGTCTATGAATGTTCAGAAATCTCATTCATGCCAACTATGAGTGTAAAGTAAGGCTCTGTTAGTGCTCCTTCCCATTCTAATGGGTATTACAGCTTACTGTATATTTCATATATCAATTGTATAGTTTGCATGACTTTTCTTGCTGTATGGATCCATTAGTGCTGTCAAGGCCTAATAAATATTTGAAGCTATGATGCTAAAGTGAACAGAGCCTAAACCAGTAAGTATTAGCCAGGGAGGAGGGGGATGTAGCTGCTGTAGATGTCTCCTTCAGGACAGCATGCTGGGAGAGGGGAGGAGTAGCAATGGCGGAGAGACATTTGACTGACTTACAGCACAGTTTTTACAGCACATCATGAGCCTATCTACTCAGCAGGCATGGAGAGAGAAAATATACTTTTACAGAAACCAGCATACGGGAGAAAAAGGAGCAGAATATGCACTTTACACAAAACCTTTCCTGCGGTACTATTTTCATGATTGTATTCTATCAGGTTGTGCCTTCAGTTAAAATAAGTGGAAAATCTTCCCCCAGGTTGCTCTGGGATGTTATGTGGGCAATTCTACTGGTGTTAAACTACCCTAGTCTTATTTATTAATCCAGGGAGCCACAGAGGAAAACAAACAGTATTACTGTGGAAGTAATACTGTATAATCCTCACAATAGGGTTTTATGGCCAGGGAATATGTCAGCAGCAATTCATGTTCCAAACTGCTGACATTGTTAGATAGCTGTTAGTGTAAGGAGACCCATGGTACCTTTCATATATCTGTCTGTGCTTCCATAACGTAGAAAAAGGCTTTAGTCAGTAGTTTACATGGAGAATAGCAGCTGCCAAATTGCCTTTAACCCCTTCATGACCAGCAATTTTTGATTTCTGACTTACGATTTGTTCCTCCTAATTTTATAAGATCCATAACTGTTTTATTTTTTCACTGACACAGTTGTAATAGGGCTTAATTTTTAGGGGACAACTTGTACTTTTTATTGCATACTTTAATTAATGATATAATGTATTATGAAGCCAGAAAAAAAATTATATGCAGGGCAAAATTTTAAAAATTATGAAATTGTGCAATTTTGTGGAACAATAATTTTAACGGAGTACATGTTAACTTTATTCTATGAGTCATAACAATTCCAATGATACCAAACCTTGCATATTTTTTGTTTTGTTTTATGGGAAAAAATTAAATAAATAAAACTTGAAAAGGAAAAAAAAACTCTGTTCATTGCCATGTTCTAAGGCAGCCTTTAATAATCGCTGATCCATGAAAGCAAAAGGAGCATAGGTGAAACCCATCGGCACCCTGTGATGACATTGCAAAGGTGTCGATGGATCCCTTAGACACCAGGGATTTAATTATTAAATGCTGTGATCACTATTGATCATGGCGTTTAACCATTTAAATGAATGACATCGGAGCAATCTCTGATTTCTGTCTTTAACAGCAGATGTCAGCTGCTGGCCCACACATACATCATAGGTGTGGAAAGGATTAACAAAAAAAAGTAATAAAAAAATCTGTGGCAGGCTCCCCAAACACAGACTAAAACTTAACTTTTTGGCCATTTTAACATGTTGGGATGGCATTATCAAAGCCCAGACCTTGATCCAGCTGGGAATCTGTGGCATGGCTTAATGGATGCTATATGCCCATGCAACCCATCTAACTTGAAAGAACAGCAATTTTGTGCTACACCAATAGAAACCTAATTGTGGCGTGTTGTGCTATGTGTTAATTTATGCTCTGTACCTTTAAGGGATTGTGGCAAAGGTCTAGGTGATCCTGACATTCAATGGGAGACCCCCAAACTTAGCCCTAATGTAGTGTAGGAGGAAGGAGAGTACAGTCTTGTTGTGGTAGCCTAAATTTCATTGTGTTCATAGCGAGAGGAGAGTGTGTTCCAGCTAGCAAGTTGAGGAGAAGCCTAAGAGAGAAGTCTGCTAAATTCCACAGCCACGCAAAATATCAGGAAAAGGCCCCAGTGCTCAGGTGAATTGTCAAAGCCTGGTGGTAAGCAGCGCTCTTGGGGAAAATCTCTACTTCTGTCAATCAGTTAAGTCTTTCAAGTAAGCTTGTGCTGCTACTAATCTTAAAGCTGTATTCAACAGCCACTACAACTCCCAGCAAGGCATTAGGCTCCTCGGGTTCCACTCTGCCCATCTCTCTGCAACCAAAGTCTGTATTGTTTAAGTTCTGCTACCTCCAGCAAAGTAAAGAGACAGTTATCCGTAACCTGGCATCAGTGTATTATTTATCCTGCACCTGGCCCAGGAGAAGTTGTCACATCCTTGGAACATGTAGTTTAACGGTGCGATGGGTGCGATGGGTGCGGTGCGATATCACAAAGTGATACATCTAACCATCGCGAGTCACAAACAGGATCTATACGCCCTGCACCTCAGTCAGTAGCACTAGTGGCCGCCACAGAAATCTTGGCATGCACAAACAGGCTAATTTCCAACCGTGAGCAACCACCACAGTTGGAAGAAAACTTCATGATGGTCTGAGCAAGACAAAGGAGAATTGGCCTGTGTGTAGGGCCCCAACATTTCTAATGGCAGCCCTGCTTGTAATTGCAGTAAAAGATGGCATTACAATTCTGTTTGTGTCTTTACTTTTCTACTTTGAAAAACAAAAATGTTTGCACCTTCAAAGAGGTAGACATGTTGTATAAATAAAGTGGTACAAAAAAGGTTTGTAATGCAACAAAACTAGAAGAAGGCCAAGATGGGTGAATACTTTCACAAGGAACCGCATAAAGCCAGGACAAGGTAGTAGAGGTAAGTTGGATACATACGGATACACATAGGTGCCAAGGGATCCAAAGTCAGTTCTCAACTAACCAAAGAATAAAACTGGCATAACAGTTATACTAATACACACACAATGGCCCAGATTTATTGTTACCATTCTGACAATTTAGCATCAGCTTTTTCCTCAATTTTGTCCTACGTTTTCATGTGCTAAAATTTGGTGACACTTTACAAGAAATTATGACACTTTACAAGAAAGAACCTAAGCAACCCCACACATGCATTTTAACCTAATAAAGTAGGAATATTCAAAGATTTTCAAAAATTTCCAAAAAATGGACAAATCTTAAAGTGGACACAAAAATTCTAATGAATAGTGTAGGTAGGGAAGAAATGTGGGAATTTTTGTATGATAATTTTTCTGGGAAAGTCACAAATGTGTATATTAAAATGCAAGGTAATTTTGTAACTTTTATATTATTTAATACATTCTATTGTGATATCTTATTTTTGAAACATGAAACTCCATACAGAATAATTGTTACTATACCAAATGAAAGTGATTTTTTTGTCCTTTGGACTTTTGAAAACTAGAAGTGACATAATTGTGGTGTTGGATGGGGTAATGTGTGTATTAACCTCTTTGTGACGCCAGGGCAAGGTTGACCTTTACATCACCCAAAGTAGACCAGCTTCATACATAGTCCATACATAGGCACCAAGGAGTTGCAGGGTGAACTTACGGAAGCTTATCATCTTTATACACAATAAACAAGTTGCACTTTTCAAATCTAAAAATCTATATCTTTATTTAATCTCTTAAAAACAATAGGTACATATAATGAAACTAGATGTTTAAAAAGCGTTCAGAAAAAAAAGCTAGTGCAATGCCACATGTAATCAGTTGGCACAGTGTCCCCAGTGGGTGCAGCTTATCTATTATCCAAAAAAGTCAAAGTCAATAATTCTATTTATAAGAACAGGGCAGGTCAGGATAGATACAATATGTATAACTCATTAATGGAGGGTATCCCACAATGATAACCTGCAAACTCCCATTAACCACCTAACTTTCCTATAGTAAACAACCAATTACTGATTAAATAACTCACCCATAATAGGTTTGGCCCTGCACTCTGGACCCCGAGCGCAATTTTGCTCCTTCATCAGGGGGCTGGATGTTACTGTGTAAGTGTGCAGTATATATACATAGGATCAAGTTTTATTTCTGGAACGCTACCACTAATTACGCTCTCCCCCTTATGTAAGTGGCGCAAGTGTACTTGTTTTCCGCCGTCGTAACACTACCCACACACCGCGTTAAAACGATGTCACGCATAACCACGTGTGCATGTCACATGGGATGCGCCTCTTCGCCTTTTTGACATGGGAGTGTGTGACCACAGCCGAATACAACAGCGGTCATGCGCACCACAAAGGAGAGGCTATAGGTATAGAAAACGTACTACTCCCAGCATAAATAAGTGTGTATCAGGGCAGTGAGTTATATATATATGTTATCATGTAGTTATAAAGCTTCAATTCCTAATAGATCATTCTACTCAAGCTGCATACAGGGCTCAAGTCCTCTAGGAACTCATGGGAATGGAGTTCCTGCACTTTTTCCACAGCAAGAATGCAGTTCCCATTAGCAGGAGTCCTGTAGGACCAGCCCTTAAAGGGGTACTCCGCCCCTAGACATCTTATCCCCTATCCAAAGGATAAAGGATAAGATGTCTGATCGCGGGGGTCTCGCTGCTGGGGACTCCTGTGCTCTAGGCTGCGGCACCTCAGACATCCAGTGCACAGAGAGAACTTCTCCGCCACGCCCCCTCCCATAGACTTGCATTGAGGGGTCATGACTGTGACCCCAACGCTCTAAACAAACGCCAGGAGCAGCAGGGAGAATGTGGGGGTCCCCAGCGGTGGGACCCCCGGGATCAAACATCTTATCCCCTATCCTTTGTATAGTGTATAAGACGTCTAGTACACCTTTAAGTGGAAATTTTGGGTGAGTTCCCACACTTTTTTCCCCAGGTCTTGACCCCTGACTGCATATATAAAGTCCTATAAGTGACGCAAATACCAAAGGAATATACTAAATGTGAATATGAAAATGCTAATAATTACAATGGCAAAAATCAATTTTTATACTCAGTGTAACATAATTTCAGATTACAAAGTGACAATAAATACAGTGCATAATTAATAATATTACCACCGGTTAATTTAAAACACGTTTACATTATGAAAATATTACATCAAAAATACATATACAATATGTGAAACACACAAAATATAAACAAGATACAATTAAATACATACTAAACCAAACACACCAATTTAAATATATATATATATATATATATATATATATATATATATATATATACATTAGTACAATATTGTAGTATTAAGCCTTTTTATGTATTTAGCTACATTAGAAGTAAATTATAAGGGAGAAACATTGGTCTGTATATGTATTATTCGTAATGTTTTGTATTATTTATAAGTTAGCTAATAGGTGTATTGCACTAATTTATATTTATAACTAGCTGAGTACCCGGCGTTGCCCGGTTTTTCCTTCCTAATCTTTGTTGGGGAGGAAAATAAACAAAGGAGGAAGCTTTTGACTTCATATGCAGTCCTCATATATTGTTGTCATATCCCAACCCCACATCCTGACCTCCTGTCCCGACCTCCTATACTGTCCTCCTATCCCGTCCTCCTATCCCGACCTCCTATCCCGACCTCCTATCCCGATCTCCTATCCCGTCCTCCTATCTCAACCTCCTATCTCAACCTCCTATTTCAACCTCCTATCCCGACCTCCTATCCCGACCTCCTATTCCGACCTCCTATCCCGACCTCCTATTCCGACCTCCTATCCCGTCCTCCTTTCTCGACCTCCTATCTCAACCTCCTATACCATCCTCCTATCCCGTCCTCCTATCCCGACCTCCTATCCTGACCTCCTATCCCGACCTCCTATCCCGACCTCCTATCCCGTCCTCCTAGCCCGACCTCCTATCCCGTCCTCCTTTCTCTACCTCCTATTTCAACCTCCTATCCCGTCCTCCTATCCTGACCTCCTATCCCAACCTCCTATCCCGTCCTCCTTTCCCGTCCTCATATCTCAACCTCCTATCTTGACCTCCTATCCCATCCTCCTATCTCGACCTCCTATCCCGACCTCCTATCTCGACCTCCTATCTTGACCTCCTATCCCGTCCTCCTATCTCAACCTCCTATCTCAACCTCCTATCCCGTCCTCCTATCTCGACATCCTATCCCAACCTCCTATCCACACCTCCTATCCCGTCCTCATATCCCGTCCTCCTATCCCGTCCTCCTATCCCGACCTCCTATCCCGACCTCCTACCCGACCTCCTATCCCGACCTCCTATCCCGACCTCCTATCTCGACCTCCTATCCCGACCTCCCATCCCATCCTCATATACCGACCGGTAATATGTGTACCAGGTATTGAAATAGCTCCAGCCATACGGAAATTATATGGGAACATACATTTCCCATTGATTTGCATGGGACATTAAACAAAAACCCGACCCTCACAAATGGGGGTAGTTAAGGGTTAAATTAACTATCCTATATTTTAAGTGGACAAATAAGTAACATGTGACCAAGTATTATCGAAATATCTCCAGCCATTTGGAAGTTATGCGGTAACATATATTTCCCATTGACTTGCATGGGACTTTAAACATAAGCCCTGCCTCTGGCAAATGGGGGTGAGTAAGGGTTAAATCACCTATCCTATGTTTGTTGTTGACATGTAAGTAACATGTGTGCCAAGTTTCATGTTAATATCTTTAGCCGTTTGAAAGCTTTTGTGGAACATACACACATACGCACATACATACATACATACATACTTACATACACACACACGTTGAGTTTTATATATATAGATTCAATTGGTGTGTTGGGTTTAGTATGTATTTAATTTCATCTTGTTTATGTTTTGTGTGTTTCACACATTGTATATGTATTTTGATGTAATATTTTCATAATGTAATCATGTCTTGTAAATGAACTGGTGGTATTATTATTAATTATGCACTTTATTCATTGTCACTTTGTGGAGTGAAATTATGTTACATTGAGTTTGAAAATGGATTTTTGCCATCGTAATTATTTGCAATTTAATATTCACATTTTGCATATTCTTTTGGTATTTGTGTCACTTATAGCACTTTATATATGCAGCTTGTGTAGAATGATCTATTAGGAATTGAAGCTTCATAACTACATGATAACATATATATAACTCACTGCCCTGATACACACTTACCATATATACTCTAGTATAAGCCGACCCGAATATAAGCCGAGCCCTTAATTTCACCCCAAAATCTTGGAAAAAAACGTATTGACTCGAGTATAAGCCTAGGGTGGGAAATACATCATCCCCCGCTGTCATCATCCAGACGCCCCCTGTCATCATCACCTCCTGTCATCATCCAGACCCCCCTGTCATCATCACCTCCTGTCATCATCCAGACCCCCTGTCATAATCCCCCTTGTCATCATCATCCCCTGCCAACCCCACCTGTCATCATCCAGACCCCCGTCATCAACCCCCCATCATCATCACCCCCTGTAAAACCTGCGTCCTTGCACGTGCGCATCAGACGTCCGTGACGTTATGGGCGACCCTGCTCACAGACGTCCCAGCACGGTGGCGTCAATGCAGCATTACAAGTCCGGGGACTAGTGGCGGAGAAGAGGGCCTCCTGGTGAAGATGTATGGCCTGGACTGGCTCACCCTCCCCACCAGATGGTCCCTGCAGAGAAGATGGTTGGCCCGGCCCACCAAAACCCAACCCCCCACCGGTATTTTTTTTTTTGGATTCACTCGAGTATAACCCGAGGGGGGCGTTTTCAGCACAAAAAATCATGCTGAAAAACTCTTATACTAGAATATATACGGTATTTATGCCGGGAGTAGTATGTTTTCTATACCTATAGCCTCTCCTTTGTGGTAGGCATGACCGCTGTTGTATTTGGCTGTGGCCACACACTCCCGTGTCTCAAAAAGGCGAAGACGCGCATCCCATGTGACATGTACACGAGGTAATGCGTGACATCATTGTGACGCGGTGTGTGGGTGGCTCTACAACAGCGGAGAACAAGTACGCATGCGCCGCTTACATAACGGGAAGCGTTGAAGTAGCGGTAGCGTTCCGAAAGTACAGCTTGATCCTCTGTATATATTCTACACACTTACACAGTAATATCCAGCCCCCTGAGAAAGGAGCGAAAGTGCACTCGGGGTCCAGAGCGCAGTGCCAAACCTAGTATGGGTGAGTTATTTAATCAGTAATTGGTTGTTTACTATAGGAAAGTTGGGTGGTTAATCAGAGTATACAGATTACCATTGTGGGATACCCTCCATTAGTGAGTTATACATATTGGGGGGGATTCATCAATCTATATAGAGCATTTTTAAGTGTATTTTCTCAGGCAAAATCTTGCGCAATGATATTTTCTGCGTTCTTTTTGTGCGTTGCTTTTGGTGAAACTTTTTCTAATGATGTCACCCTTCGGGTGTACTGTAGGGCCATTTTTACCGTACACATCAATTTACTTACTACGTTTTTTTTTTTTGGGACGCACAAAGAGAATGCAAGTCTAATTTTTTTGCGCAAATATACACCACCTCGGAGGACACGTACCAACGTGTCTATTTTCACACAATAAGGACTGCAACTCCCATCATGGACAGACTCTGCCATGATGGGAGTTGTAGTCCAGGGGTTAAGGTGCAGATCGCAGCAGGTCATTATCCAGAGACCCGCTGCAATCCGCATTTATTAACTGTAAAAGCCGGCGGTACATGCGGCTACACTGCGCTGCCGCTGGCTCTTGTATACACTGTCATAATTCATAATCCCCGCCGCCGGGACATGGGAGCTCTGATTGGTCAATAGCTATCCACAAATCAGAGCTCCCCTCTCCCGGTGGAGATTATGAATTATAAGAGCTGTATATAGGAGCCAGCGGCAGCGCAGGGTAGCCGCATGTACCGGCGGCTTGTATAGTTGATAAATGCAGATCGCAGGAGAATGATCTGCGATCTGCCCCTCTGCCCTTGGACTACTACTCCCATCATGGGACAGAGCCTGTCCCATGATGAGAATAGTTGTAGTACCGCAGCGCTGAGGGATGGCACTTGCACATCCCCCGGCTGTGGGACTTTTAGGACTACTACTCCCATCATGGACAGACTCTGCCTATTATGGGAGTTATAGTCCAGAGGCTGAGGTGCAGATCGCATGGGGTCATTCTGCAGAGACCCGATGCCAACCGCATTTATTAAGTTAAAAAGCCGGGGGTGCATGCGGCTACATCGCACTGCCACCGGCTTCTATATACACTGTCATAATTCATAATCCCCGCCGCCGGGAGAGGGGATCTCTGATTGGTCAATAGCTATACACCAATCAGAGCTCATGTATTCCGGCGGGGATTATTAATTATTACAGTGTATATAGAAACCGACGGCAGCACAGTGTAGACGCATGTAAGGCCAGTTTGTATAGGTAATAAATGCGTATCGCAACAGATCTCCAGAGAATGATCTGCTGCGATCCACATTTAAGTTAAAAAGCCGGCGGTACATGCAGCTACTGCTCCTGTGCTCCTATATACACTGTCATAATTCATAATTGCTGCCGGGAGAGGGGAGCTCCGATTGGTCAATAGCTATCCACCAATCAGAGGTCCCGTGTATCGGCGGGGATTATGAATTATGTCAGTGTATATAAGAGTGCAGGAGCGCAGTGTAAATGCATGTACCGCCGGCTTTTTAACTTAAATGCGGATCGCAACAAATCATTCTCTGGAGATCTGTTGCGATCAGCCTATATTAACTATACAAACCGACGGTACATGCGTCTACACTGCGCTCCTGCGCTCTTATATACACTGACATAATTCATAATCCCCGCCAGAACATGGGAGCTCTGATTGGTGGATAGCTATTGACCAATCAGAGCTCCCCTCTCCCGGCGGTGGCGATTATGAATTATGGCAATGTATATAGAAGCTGTGCGCAGTGTAGACGCATGTTCCGCCGGCTTGTTATCTTAATAAATGTGGATCGCAGCGGGTCTCTGCAGAATTACCAGGTGTGATCTGCACCTCAGCCCCTTGACTATAACTCCCATCATGGGCAGAGTCTGTCCATGATGGGAGTAGTAGTCCTAAAAGTCCCGCAGCCGGGGGATGTGCAAGTGCCATCCCTCAGCAGCGCTGCGGTACTACAACTACTCCGATCATGGGACAGGCTCTTTCCCATGAAAGGAGTAATAGTCCAAGGGCAGAAGGACAGATCTCTGTTCACATTATGCGTTTTGCATAATGGGAACAGAGCCTTTCTGGCAGTGTGTTCCCAAACAGGGAGACTCCAGCTGTTGCTTAACTACAGCCCCATGATGGGAGTTGTAGTTTAACAACAATTGGAGGCGCCCTGTTTAGGAAACTACTGCATTATGTGCACTCTTCCCAGGGGAGAGGGAAAAAAAAGTACTTACCCATATTTCTTGTTTTTCTTTTTTTCTCATTTCAGATATGTGAATGCGGAGGACTACGTCAGATTCGATGGACTGCGACGATGACCAGCATTTTTTTTATTTCAATAAAATGATTAATGAGGGCTGTGGGGGAGTGTTTTTTTAAATAAAAATTTTTTTTCAATGTGTCTTGTTTTTTTATAATTGAATTTTCAGGGTTAGTAGTGGAAGCTGTCTTATAGATGGAATCCATTACTAAGCAAGGGCTTAGCGTTAGCCCCAAAATCAGCTAGCGCTAACCCCCAATTATTACCCCGGTGGGTAATAATTGGGGGTTTGCGCTAGCTGTTTTGGGGCTAATGCTAAGACTACGCTAGTAATAGATTATGTCTACAAGAGGCCTTCCACTACTAAGCCTGAAAATTCAATTATAAAAAAACACAACACATTGAAAAATTTTTTATCTAAAAAAAACTCCCCCCGCAGCCCTCGTTAACCCTTTTATGGACATTTAAAAACAAACGATGTTCATCGTCGCAATCCACAAAATCTGACATAGTCCTCTGCATTCCCATATCTAAATTTCGAAGAAAAAAAAAAGTTTAGTACATTTTTTTTGTTTCCACACACCAGCAAAAATGCAAGAACAAAAAACGCAAGAAAAACTGACAAAACGCAGGAAAAAGCTGGGACAGTTTTTCTGGTGTCTTTTATGATGGACAAAAAACCTCAATGGAATCCTGGCCTCAAAGCAATAGAACAAAATCCCTACGTCCACTTTTCCTGTGAGGTAGAGAAGGAGTGTACGGTAGAGTGAGGGGGGGGGGGGGCGTTTCTATATTTGCACAAGATTTATCAAAGGAGTGTACAGCCTTTGTAAATTCTGAGCAAGAGTGTAAATTAGACAAGCAGTGTAAAGGGGTAGAACTGTGTCTACAATGGACTCATATTGATGAATCCCTCTCCTTTGTATGTATCCTGACCTGCCCTCTTCTTATAAATAGAATTATTGACTTGGACTTTTTTTTGGATAATAGATAAGCTGCACCCATGAGGGACACTGTGCCAACTGTTTACATGTGGCATTGCACTGGCTTTTTTGTCTGAACCATTTTTAAACATCTAGTTTCATTATATGTACCTATTGTTTTTAAGTGATGAAATAAAGATATAGATTTTTATATTTGAAAAGTGCAACTTGTTTCTTGTGTATAATTCTAGTGTCCATAATAAGTTGCTCATAATAATGTTACATACGAGTCCATTTATTCAGTGGTGGACATAAATCGGCATGGCCTGTTGAAATTTTGTGTTCCAAAGCTTATCGGCTTGCTGGGACTTTTAGTTGCAATTGTATTGACTGATGCAGCTACGCCTGTTAACAGAATGACTTGACTACTTTGATTGGACGTAAATATACGTCCTGCGTCGTTAAGGGGTTAATATGTTTGCACATCCATCCCTTTTCAGGGGGAATTCTTTTCTTTTTGGAACACAGTGCTCTCTGCTTACATCATGACCACAGTGCTCTCTGCTGACATCTCTGTACATTTTAGTTCTTAAAATGGACAGAGGTGTCAGCAGAGAGCACTGTGGTCATAATGTAAGCAGAGAGTTCCGCGTTCCAAAAAGAAAATAATTTCCTCTGTAGTATTCAGTAGCTAATAAGTACTGGAAGGATTAAGATTTTTTAATAGTTGTAATTTACAAATCTGTTGAACTTTCTGGCACCAGTTGATTAAAAAAAAAATAAAGTTTTCCACCGGAGTACCCCTTTAACTGCTTTCACTAAATTGTTGATCTCTGTTTAGACCATCTACTACATGGCCATCTGATACTTATACGGACATTCTCATTTGGGGGATTGTTTTTAGTACCCTTTTTTTTATACCAGCTATTTGTTTTATTTTTTCCATTTATTTTTTTATTTTATTATTGTTGCTGTTGAGTCTGCGCAAGGGCCCTGCATTAGATCTCGACTATATACATTTCTGCATTTATCTATAATAAATAGTTTTAACGCTATTTGGACATATCACTTTCTTTCTACTATTTTCTCTACATACCTTTCAGGACTAGTTTCCTTTATAATTCATTTATACACTCTTATAAGAATACAAATCATTCAGCTAAATTACCCAGCTTTCTATATTCTATGCAGTTTATATTGATCCATAGTATCAGGGTCCCCATTTTTTCAGGGTCATGAAAAAGTAATTAAAATAGATTTTTGATAATTTATTCTACTTCATAACAGAATAAATGTAAATATTATTGATTATTGTGAAACACAGTTTAGTATCAAAAGGTCAACAGTTGCTTTCATAGTGTCTCCTTTTCTACTAAATACACTGCAGCATGGACTTTGTGATTACAGATTATTATGCTTGTATTTCTTTACTTTCAATTGGAAATGTCCTAAATTATTCAACCAAGAAGGAATTTGAGGTCAGCAGTGATTTGCATGTATAAAGAAGACTGATACATAATGTTTTCTAACTGCTGATGTCCTATCCTATACATGTTTCAATATCTACAAGAAATTCCCCAATCACTATATAAGCTTAGGGAATATTATGGACAAAGGTCAAAAGTTGAAGCCAATAAAAGTCGTTGCACAGTCCTCACTATTTGTTCCTCTGTCAGTCGTGCCTATTGATCCCAGTTTACTGACAATAAGAAAAAATGTGTTAAAAATTAGATTTGCCAAACACAGCAATTTAAAACAGTGCACAAAAATGTAAATGCAATATCCCATAGCTCATATAGGCTTATTTATCTCATAAACAAATATGTAAATGTCCTCTCCAACATCCTAGCTGATAGACTAGCACTTTGCCATTTCTAGGGGGTGAACACCAAATTGTTTTTTGTGAAACATTGCTCAGCTGTTACTAATATGTAAATGTACTGGCGATCCCATGTTTGCACCAGATGAAGAAAAGGCAATTGATAACTGGTTGGGGTTGGTACTCGACAAATAGGACCCATAGGCAAACACATAAGGACCCACAGGCAAACATTTATACCCAGGCATCCTCTCCTCCCCTTTGACCTTGGCCAAAGGCACTAGGGGGTGTCCTTCAGAATTTAGTGTACATAGAAGAGGAGAAGGTAATAAGGAAAACTATGTGGGAAGGGACTGTTAGGAAGGTTAGGAGACCAATGTGAAAAAATATACCGAACACCAGAATTATGTTTTTTTTGCTCACATCACATCCCCAAAAAAAAACTCCCATTCTCGAGCTTGTCACACACTCCCTCCCCCTCGGTCTCCCCCCCATTCTCAGTCACTTCACACACCCCATCCTCTGTCTCCTCACTGTCTCCCCTTTCCCCTATCCTCGCGCCCCCCCTAATCTCGATCTTGTCACCCTCCCCCCCCCAAATACCTCACAACCCCCCATCTTTGGTCTATTCACTAAACCTCTGCCCCCCCACCAGGAATCCACTGTCTCTTCACCATCACCCCATCCACAGTTCTCTTACCCCATTGGATCCACGGAATCTTCACCCCCATCCTAAGTTTTACTCACCCTCCAAAGCTTCTAAACTGAGCCTCCTGTGTGCACACTGCCATGGAAGGAAGGGGCCTGGGGCCGACGTGCATCTGCTCCCACAAGCCCATGATGATCTTGATGCTCTGACGCCAGCCGGCAACCAAACTGCAGCCGCGCACAAATATATTATTTATGTAGCAGTGAGACAACCTGACCTGTTTTGCAGCCTTTTTTTCTCATTTATTCCATTCACTGCGTGAGATCAACAATATAATATTTTAATGTTTGGGTCATTTCACATGTGCCAATACCAAATATGTTTATTTTATTTAGTTTATATTTTTTATATGAAAATGTGGGAGTTGTTTGAGGTATTTTTTTTCTTTTTGGCTCATGTTTTTTTGCTTCTCACATTTTAAGACCCATACATTTTTTATTTCACCACTGACAAAGTTGTATTAGGGCTTCTTATTTGTGGGAAAAGTTGTACTTTTCATTGGCATAATTTATTTTATCATATAATGTATTACAAAGCCAGAAAAAAAATGGAATTGTGCAATTTTGTGGGGCAATAATTTTTTTAGGGTTCACAATATGGTAAATCTAACATAACATCTTTTTTCTATCGATCAGTACAATTTCAATAATTCCAACTGTATAAAGGTAAAAAAAAATTACGCATTGAAAAATAAAAGTTTGTTTCATGCCATATTTTGACCCCTATAACTTTTTTCATTTTTCCCCCTACTGAGCTATGTTAGGGTTTATTTTTTTGCGTCATGAGCTGAAGTTTTTTAAAGTTTCTTGTGTATATATGGCTTTTGATCACTTTTTATTACATTTATTCTGGCAAGTGATGTAACCAAAAATCATCAGTTTTGGCATTTGGAATTTTTTTGCATTTACGCCTTTTACCATACAGCATCAGGAACATCATGCCTCAGGAACAACTTGTTAGCTACAGGTAAACCTTACAAGGTGCTAATACCCAAAGCGACCATAAAAGTATATACTGTTGTAATGACAGTACAACAGTATATACTTTGGAGATGATGGCGTGGGCCATACCAGGGAGCGGAGTCTAAGGTGCTGCTGGTTTTCACCAGAGCCCACCGCAAAGCGGGATGGTCTTGCTGCAGCAGGCGGCACACAGGTCGCTACCCCTGGTACGACTCATCTCCACAGGCAGCCGAGGAATAATGTGACACAGGAAGGTAGAGACACAGACTTAGTCAAGACTGGCAGGAGGTCAGGGCAGGTGGCAAAAAGCGAGGTCTGGTCACGTAGCAAGAAGGTCAGAAGGCAGGTGTCAAAGGAGCAAGGTCAAAGTATGTAGCAAGGGTCAGAGGCCGGTGAAACAGGAGCAAGGTCAGAATACGTAGCAAGGGTCAGGTACACGGTGAGGCAAGACACAAGAAAAAGCTTTCTCTTAGGCAACTAGGCAACAAAGAGCCGGAAGGGGTCAAGGGGAAGTGAGAATTACTTATAGGGTCAGCTCCCAATTATTGGTGCGCTGGCCCTTTAACCCCTTAATGACGCAGGACGTATATTATATCATATCGCGTCGGTCCCGACGCTAATCAACGGCCGGGACCCGCGGCTAATACCACACATCGACGATCACGGCGATGTGCGGTATTAACCCTTTAGAAGCGGCGGTCAAAGCTGACCGCCGCTTCTAAAGTGAAACTGAAAGTGACCCGGCTGCTCAGTTGGTCTGTTAGGGACCGCCGCGGTGAAATCGCGGCGTCCCGAACAGCTGACCGGACACCGGGAGGGCCCTTACCTGCCTCCCCGGTGTCCGATCGACGAATGACTGCTCCGTGCCTGAGATCCAGGCAGGAGCAGTCAAGCGCCGATAATGCTGATCACAGGCGTGTTAATACACGCCAGTGATCAGCATAGGAGATCAGTGTGTGCAGTGTTATAGGTCCCTATGGGAGCTATAACACTGCAAAAAAAAAAGTGAAAAAAAAGTTAACAAAGGTCATTTAACCCCTTCCCTAATAAAAGTTTGAATCACCCCCCTTTTCCCATAAAAAAAATAAAACAGTGTAAAAAAAATAAAAATAAACATATGTGGTATCGCCGCGTGCGTAAATGTCCGAAATATAAAAATATATCATTAATTAAGCCGTACGGTCAAAAAAGTCCAAAAAAGCGTATTTTGGGCACTTTTTATAACATTAAAAAATGAATAAAAAGTGATCAAAAAGTCAGATCGAAACAAAAATCATACCGATAAAAACTTCAGATCATGGTGCAAAAAATGAGTCCTCATACCGCCCCATAGGTGGAAAAATAAAAAAGTTATAGGGGTCAGAATATGACATTTTTAAACGTATACATTTTCCTGCATGTAGTTATGATTTTTTCCAGAAGTGCGACAAAATCAAACCTATATAAGTAGGGTATCATTTTAACCGTATGGACCTACAGAATAATGATAATGTGTAATTTTTACCGAAATATGTACTGCGTAGAAACGGAAGCCCCCAAAAGTTACAAAATGGCGTTTTTTTTCGATTTTGTTGCACAATGATTTTTTTTTCCGTTTCACCGTGCATTTTTGGGTAAAATGACTAATGTCACTGCAAAGTAGAATTGGCGACGCAAAAAATAAGCCATAATATGGATTTTTAGGTGGAAAATTGAAAGGGTTATGATTTTTAAAAGGTAAGGAGGAAAAAACGAAAGTGCAAAAACGGAAAAACCCTGAGTCCTTAAGGGGCTAAATCTCAGAGACCTGGCGCGCGCGTGCCCTAGGAATTGGGGACAGGCATGCCGGCAGAGAGAGAGAGAGAGGACAATGGAACACGTCGGGGAACGTGTCCACTGGCTGGGGGACTGCAGAGCAGGACAGGTGAGGAGGAATATACTTTTCGGACAACCAGACTTTGTCACCAGGTGAGAAGATCGGAGGAGGTCTTATCTTCTTGTCAGCCTGTGATTTCATACGAGAGGATGCAAGAATTAAAGAGCGCCGAGTCTCTTGCCAAATAGAAGAAAAGTCCCGTAAAAGAGAATCCACTGCAGGAACTTCAGAAGGAACTGACAGAGGAAGAGGTGGATGTGGGTGACAGTCGTGGACGATGACGAATGGGGAAGTTTTAGTGGCTTCAGAGTCCCAGGGGTTATATGAAAACTCAGCCCAAGGAAACAAGTTGGCCCAATCATCTTGCCGAGCAGAATCAAAATGATGAAGATAATCTCAGAGAATCTTAGTTACCCTTTCTACCTGTCTGTTGGACTGAGGGTGGTATGCGGAAGAGAAGTTAAGCTTGATCTTGAGATGAGAGCAGAGAGCCCGCTAGAATTTGGAAACAAACTGAACACCACGATCAGAGACAATGTGAGATGGTATGCCATGTAAACGCAAAAGATATGCAGATGGAATTGGTCCGCCAGTTGAGCTGAAGGAAGACCTAAGAAGGGCATTCCGGGATAGGCAGACGAAGTAAAAGTCCCGCAGGCTTGAACTGAGGAGTCTTGTCACGGGCACAGGTCGTACAGGAACGTACAAAATCAGTGACATCATGCTCCAGATTCGGCCACCAGTAATGTCGGGTGATCAATTGTATGGACTTCCGAACTGCAGAATGACCGGCAAGTAACGAAGACAACACTTTGCTTCTCAGACAAGGAGGCACAAAAGACTTCCCAGGATGAACCTGCTGAAGAACAACAGGCGCCACTGTAATCATTTGTTCAGGAGGAACAATATGTTGGGGAGAAGAGTCCAGACCTTTTACATCAGAAGCTCTAGAGAGAGCATCAGCTCTAACATTCTTGTCCGCAGAAAAATGAATAAAGTAGTTAAACCAGGAAAAGAAGAGAGACCATCTGGCCTGCTGGGGATTGAGACGCTGTGCAGAGTGAAGATATAAAAGATTTTTTATGATCCGAGTAGATACTGACAGGATGAGTAGAACCTTTGAATAAGTGACGCCACTCTTCTAAGGCAAGCTTAATGGCCAAGAGTTCCCGGTCTCCAATAGAATAGTTCCTCTCAGCAGGCGAGAACATTTTAGAAAAGAAACCAAAAGTCACCATCTTACCCCTAGAGGACTTTTGAGTTAAGATGGTGCTGGCTCCTACAGATGAGGCATCTACTTCAAGATAGAATGGCTTTTCAAGGTTGGGTCTAGACAGAACAGGTGCAGAAGCGAAGACCGTCTTCGATTGAGTAAAATAATCTTCTGCTTCAGTGAACCAAGACTTGGAATGACTGGTTTTCTTGGTGAGAGCCACTATCGGAGCAATCAAGGAGGAGAAAAGTGGAATGAATTGTCTATAATAATTGGCGAATACAAGGAAAAGTTGTATGGCCCGAAGGCCAGAAGGTCGTGGCCAATTGAGCACCACAGACAATTTGACTGGATCCATCTGGAGGCCTTGGCAAGAGACAATGTAACCCAGGAACAGAAGACTTGTTTTTTCAAAAAGACATTTCTCAAGTTTGGCATAAAGATCAAGATGTCATCTAGATAAACCACGACACACGTGTAAAGAAGATCACCGAAGATGTCATTAACATATTCCTGGAAGACAGCCGGGGCATTACAGAGTCCACATGGCATCACTTAGTATTCAGAGTGGCCATCACATGTATTAAAGGCTGTCTTTCACTTGTCTCCCTCTTGTATCCTGATTAAATTATATGCTCCTCGCAGGTCCAATTTGGTGAAAAGCTTGGTGCCCCGCAGATGGTCGAAGAGCTCTGAAATGAGAGGTAAAGGATACCGATTCTTGATGGTAATTTTATTGATACCACGGTAGTCAATACAAGGGCGAAGACAGCCGTCCTTCTTCTCTATGAAAAGAATCCAGCTCTGGCAGGAGAGGAGGATTTCCGACCCCAGCGAGAAATGTCTCCTGCTTGCCAATTGAGAATCGGTGCGTGAAGTTACAACCAAGGTAAACCCAAGAGGATTGCTGAAGTACAATAAGGAAGCACATAGAACATGTCCTTCTTCCTGTGTAAAACCCCCATGTGCATGGTCAGAGGATCCGTGCGGTATTGTACAGCGAAATTCAAACTTTCACCATTGATGGAGGAAAGGTATAGAGGTTTGCTGAGGCGAGACACTGGGAGGCATTGATGAAATTCCCTGCAGAACCAAGAAGGCAGAGGCTTGAAACAAAGTCCCAGAAGAGGTGTGGATTTGGACTGGCATAGACAAACGAGTAGAGGAGCTATTCACACCTGGGGACGCCTCTCCAACGTACCCTAGGTGCATGTGTTTTCTGGATGAGGAGGACAAAGAGGACAGTCTTTGAGGAAATGTTCCTGACTGGCATAATAAAGGCAAAGATTTTCCTGACGTTGGCCGGACCTCTCATGCTGCAACAGATGCACGCAGCCCACTTGCACAGCTTCTTCAGCAGGAGGTACAGCAGGAGACAGAGGAATCCGCTGGAACACCGGTACCAGTCGAGGGAAATGACGAGTTCGAGCAGGCTCATGCTCAAGACAAATTTCCTCTTGCTAAGCACACATCAATTCGAGTGGACTGGAGAATGAGCTCACTTAAGGAAGATCCCATGCGGCCAAAGCATCTTTAACATTACTGGAACAACCCTTTTTGAAGGTGGCACAAAGGGCTGCATTATTCCAATCCAGTTCTGAAACCAGGGTATGAAATTTGACCACATACTCACCGACAGAAGAATCCCCTTGGGGGAGGTTCAGGAGTGCACTTTCTGCAGAGGAAGACCGAGCAGGCTCTTCAAAGAAGCTGTGGAATTCAGCAAGGAAAGCTTGTAGGTTGGAAGTCACCGGGTCGCTTCTGTCCCAGAGAGAAGTGGCCCAGTCCAGAGCCTTGACGGAGAGCAGACTAACCACAACGGTGACCTTGGCACACTCTGTCGGAAACTGATAAGCCATCATATAGATGGTTTACATAGATCAATGCTATGCTGTTTGCATTACAATGATCTATGTTTTCAGCGCTTGATTGCTAATGGCTGTCAAAGACAGCCTTAAGTAATTACCGATCCAAGGAGCATAGGGAATGACGGGTAAGTCCCCTTTCTTCCCCGGCAACCCATGTTCAGCCCGCAATTACATCGCAGAGCTGCAGGTGGGTCCCCTGAACCCCAGAGATTACCGGCATTTACAGTTTAAATGCAGTGATCGCTATTGATCATGGCATTTAACCATTTCAGTGATGGACATCGAAGCCAGCTCCAATATCCATCATTACTGCCAGATGTCAGCTGCTGATAGCAGCAGACCCGCGGTCCTGCGTCATGTTCTCCTCACCCCACCCATGAAGTACCAGTATGTGAAAGCTCGGGAAAGGGTTAAACTGTTATTATGGAAGGGTTAATTTATATTGGGGTAAGTAGTATTTTACATATTTTTTTTACGCTTTATTAGCCGCCTAGGAGACTTGTATGAGCCATCATCAGATCAGGGCAGCATATTTGTACTGTACTGATCCATCTCATCTGTGCTCTATTGGTTGAGCCTGCTACAGGCATGATCTATCAATACAATAGGAGAAGATCGGCAGCCACAGAGGCCAAGGTAAGCCATCCTGCTGCCAGGACAAAGGGGGGAGGGGCAATCCAGACCACTATACCACCAACAACCATTTATAAGCCCATTTAGATGACACAGTTCACCTATGTTGGTCTCTCGCATAGAAATGTATGGAAGGGGCGTGGTGTCCCCCACTTTGGGCAGGGGTAAGTGACGTGCAGCTCTGGGGGGAGGGAGGGGCGCATGGTTATGTACAGGAGATCGACAGGGGCCCATGGGGTCGGACCCCCCGCAATCTAAAAATTATCCCCTATCCTGAGACTACTCCTTTAATGAGACAACTCATTTTGGCATTGAGGACACAAAATATTAGAGCCATTACTCTTTTATTCTTACATCCACAGACCCATATTAGCACTTGTTTTTTGCATGACTAATAATAGTAATGATACCTTTTATTCTACAAAAAAAATATTATTTGTGGGAGGAAATTGAGAAGATAATCACATTTTTGCTAATTGGGGGGGGGGATTGGTTTTTACGCTGTACACTTTATGGTAAAACTGACATCTCTTTATTCTGTAGGTCAATATACTTGAAACTATAAACAGTTTATATAGCTTTTCTGTTATTGTACTACTTAAAAAAATTCTTACTTTTTTTTTTTTTTAAACAAAATCAGTATGCCTAAAATTGTCCTTTTCTGACCCCTATAACTTTTTTTTATATTTGTCTATGGGGATTTATAAGGGCTCAGTTTTTTCTCCCTGATTTGTAGTTTTTATCGTTAATATTTTTGTTTTGGTCTTTTTTAAATGCTTTATATTTATTATTTTCTGATAAATTATGTTGTTAAAAATCAGTATTTTTTGTGTTGGGTGTTTCTTATGTTAACGCCGTTTACTGTGTTGGATCATAAACATTATAATTCACTAGTTTGAACAATTACGTACACGGCAATACAAAATATGTTTATTCTTAATTTTTTTAGGGGGGGAAATAAGGGTGATTTTATTTCTTAATGGGCAGAAGTTTTATATCATTTTAGAAACATTTCACTTTTTAAGTCCCTTTTAAGACTTTTATATGCAATCATCAAATTGAATTCATTGTTTAATGCTAGGCTATTGCACTTCACTGATACAGCCTGGCTTTCAGAGGCTTTCCCATTAGCAGGGAGTGTCTGCCTACTGACAGTAGCTGACAGTCACCCCTAATAAGTGAGCGCAGCTCCTGTGCTTGCTTCAAAGTTACTTAACACTTCAGGGCGCACAGGTGTCGTGTTAAGGCCTAGGCGGCAAGGACAAACCTGTATGCCCAATTTTCCTGAGGGGTTAATATTATTTTTTTCCCCTTACTTCTTGACAGACTAAGATATGCCTGCCTTAAATGCCATTAACTACAAACCTTTGGCACGGAGTGTGAGAATGCTGGCATACCGAGTCATGCTGGTAAATAGTAGTTTTGTGCATTTTCTCACACTGAATTGTGACAGCTCCATTCATTCCACAAGCTATTTTGTTCCATCAGGTAAGATCCCCTCAAACTGGAGTCCATAGGAATCAATCAATCCGGCAATTGGTACATGTAGTTAAAGGGGTATTCCAGTAAAAAAAACTTTTTTTTTCATATCAACTGGCTCCAGAAAGTTAACAGATTTGTAAATTACTTCTGTTAAAAAAGTATACCTTCCAGTACTTATCAGCTGCTGAAGTTGAGTTGTTCTTTTCTGTCTGACAACATTGCTCTTTGCTGACACCTCTGTCTGTCTCAAGTAACTGTCCAGAGCAGGTTTGCTATGGGGATTTGCTTCTACTCTGGACAGTTCTTCAGACAGACAGACAAAATTGTCAGCAGAGAGCACTTGTCAGACAGAAAAGTACAACTCAACTTCAGCAGCTGATAAGTACAAGAATGATTAAGATTTTTTAATAGAAGTAATATACAAATCTGTTTAACTTTCTGGAGCCAGCCACTTAGATGCCTTCTGTGAGAGAAAAACTTGAGTGTTTTTTCCACAACAACCAATCACTCCAGGTTTTTTCTCACACAGTAAATCTGGGCCATTAAAGCGTACCTGTCATAGTGCAAAAAAAAAAAGAAAAAAGTGATATGTTACACAGAACCCAATCATGATCATGTGCATATAATTTTTATGTGTCTCGGACCTATATATCCAGAGATATAAGCATTTATCTGCTGGTGAGTTACTTTTTCATTGTGCGGGCTGGAGGGGGCGTGTCAGTCTGTCTCCCTCACAGGAGCAAGCCTGTGCAGTCAGCCAATCAGTACTCTCTACTCTGTAACCCTTTCCTCTCTGGTTTTATGCTGTGTCATGTGTCAGAGGAAGATACTTGGAGCTTGCCTGCAGTAATCAGAAGACATTATGGTGAATTCATAACAGGATAAAATGTATAAATATAAGAATAGATCTTTATAAAAGGAGTGCAAGGATTTTATAGATAAAAGTACAGCATTTTTATGAATACATGTTCTATCTGTTTTATCTTCTCCTAGTAAAGCTGGATGCTAATCAGCATAGCTGTCACTATGTGTTTCAGCATGCTGGGAGTAGTAGTTTTCGTAACAACTGAAGCTGCAATGTTTGTAAATAACTGTGTTAGAGCAGTGTTGCATCCAGCTGTTGTAAAACTACAGCTCCCAGCATGTCCACACATCCTTTATCTGTAGTTTTGCATACACAATAGAAATCTCCTATACTGGATACCGGTATGCTTTACGGACGGTATCCAGTATGCTGTAAAATCTAGACTAGTCTGTTTGGCTAAAAGACAGGCAACCCCTAGTGGTGGCTATTTTGAGCTTGACTTCCAGGTGAAAAAAAAAATTAAAATTAACAGGTGTATATTGTTAAATGTCATATTATAATGAGTCCTGCAATTAGAGTTGAGCGAACTTACAGTAAATTCGATTCGTCACGAACTTCTCCGCTCGGCAGTTGATGACTTATCCTGCATAAATTAGTTCAGCTTTCAGGTGCTCCGGTGGGCAGGAAAAGGTGGATACAATCCTAGGAGACTCTTTCCTAGGACTGTATCCACCTTTTCCAGCCTACCGGAGCACCTGAAAGCTGAACTCATTTATGCAGGATAAGTAATCAACTGCCGAGCCGAGAAGTTCGTGACGAATCAAATTTACTGTAAGTTCGCTCATCTCTACCTGCAATATATGAAAAGTTTTTAACAATGACAGTGCCTCTTTAAGTATAGAATTTAAGGGGTAATTAGGAAGTAATTTATGAATAAAACATTGGTTAAAACAGGCCGAGGAAATGTTAGAGGAAATGTTACTATTCCTGAATGGTTTATCCATAGAAATTAACAAACTTAAATTTCTTTCTGTGGGTAAAAATGGCAAAAATACTTGCGTGGGAAAAGAATCAGAATAACTTTTAGAAAACTTTTAAAAATTGTGTGTTTTTTTAAGAGGCCTTCTCTTTTGACATTTAGGAGTCCAGTGGGTGGTTCTACTAGTGACTGACAGCCTTTCCTATATTACTCTGTCTATTGGACTTGAAGTGTTGGTGAATGACAGATCTTTCTGTATGCAAATTCATATAGAAAACACTGTCAATCACTATTAGAAATGCTCACCAGACTCCGAAGCATAATAAAAGTAGTAATGTAAAATGAATAAAATACAAGTTAGACTAAATCTGTTAAGCTCATTCTGCACTATTACTTTATGCCTGCAGATCAGATACAATTTTCAACTTGACAAGTTCCCTTTAAAAATGTATGTTTCAAGTATCTTTTTATTTACCATTTACTAGGCCTAAGATATAAGGACCTTTACTTTCAACTTTGTCTATTTTTTTCTGCTTTGCTATATTCGACTAAAAGTTCTAAATGTAAAATTACAGATAAAAAATTTGCCTTTGAGTAGGTCTAAGCATCTTACATCTTCCCTTGTTTAACATTATTAGTTAAAGTAATAGGCACCAAATATTTTATTTAAAAATGTATTGCATAGATTTTCAGTCAGATACTGAAATTACTGAAATGTTCTTTACTGATACATTATTATGGGATCAGCTATCTTTATTGAGCTGTTTTAACATTGTTTAGAGATATGCTTTACAACAAGCACCATGTCAATGTTAGACAGGAGCTATCCCATTGAGATGAATGAGAAAGGTTACTGGGTAAAGGTCATTCCAGAGGGAAGGGGAGGCTGAGCTGTGAACATCATCTATTGTCTTCTCTATCTACTAGTGTCACCTTTAATGTAATTCTGTACTGATCACTTTCCAGTAGCCTACTCCTTATCATCACACAAAGAACAGTTTTAGCCTTAGTCGTATAAAGATAACAAAATGCCAAATATGTGTTAAATATATAATACATAAAATATATGTAAAATAAAAAAAACTTTATTTAAACAATAGCCAATTTTCTGATGACGCATTCCCTTTTTTTTTTTTTTTAAAACAACAACCCTATAATAACCGTTTCAGAATAAGCCTTTTATAATTTGACAGAAAACAAATTATTTCATGTGACATTTTCCAATTTTATTTGTTAAATGTTAATAGGTGTTAAAAGGTTCATGCTACTGTGAAAAAAATGGTTAAATATAATGCCCTCCAGGAAAATACATGCTGTTTGCCTGTCAGGTTACATTTCAATTCAGGATACTTTATTCTTGTAAGATTAACTATTTCACAATCAACATCCTATACCTGCGGTATTTTATATCTAATTCTTTATATAGGCTTATATGAAGAATTCATTTAGAGTTGGTAAATAACCTTATATACTTGAAAAAAGCCTGTTGAGAAGCCACCAATGTATTTATATCCAAACTCTCAGATAAAGAGCAGTCTCATTCTACACTGTTATGCTCTACTGCAGCTGCCTAGGAAAAAAGCAACAACCACAGAGCACAAACAATTCATGCCCTCCTCAGTGCTCTAGGGATATGAAAAATTGTAGCTTCAATTTTTAGTTAATAAAAAGTGAGGAATTTACAATAAAGCAAATCCATCTACTGTCAGTAAGGTAATTTCTTAAATGTCACATGTACCCACAGGGCTCCCTGGTGTTCATTCCCTGAAGCCAGGCTTTGATGAATCTAATTTCTTCTGAAATCTTCATAGCAACAGAGGCAATACTTTCATACAAACCCAGTGACATAAATGGAAAGTGTATTTTAAAATCCATTTTGGGTTTAAGATTTTAAAAACTTTACGTGGTAAGGAAGTATTTGTAGTTCATGATTGTTAAGATCACAACTATGCAATGTTCTCCTAAAGCTATCTTCCATGAAACATAATGACAATTTCTTGATGACTGTGTACACCATTTACAGTTATCATTAAAGGAGTACTCCGCCCCTAGACATCTTATCCAAAGGATAGGGGATATGATGTCTGATCGCGGTTCGGCTGAGGCACTCCATACATCGCTCCGAGCCAAGTGACTGGCGATGCAGGGCAGAGGCTCGTGACGTCACGGCCATACCCTCTCGTGATGTCACGACCACGCCCCCTCAATGCAAGTCTATGGGAGGGGTCATCACACCCCCTCCCATAGACTTGCATTGAGGGGGCATGGCTGTGATGTCACGAGTGGGGCGTTGCCGTGACGTAATGAGCCTCAGGCACTGCATCCAACACTCTAAACGAATGTCGGGTGCAGCAGGGAGCTCGTGGGGGTCCCCAGTGGCGAGACCCCGCGATCAGACATCTTATCCCCTATCCACGGTGACTGAGTGAATAATAATGTTGCTTTGCAGAGCAGGGGTCCTGGGTAACAAAAGCATGGTGTTTATTTGTTCTCTTCCTCTATTAGTCTTGGCAATTTCTTCGCTGAACACATGATGATTGGTCATATGTCAGAGCTAAATAGTCTGACTAAACCCAGTGCACAGTATCTCTCATTGTCACATATATTAGGGCTTCTAAACATAATTTCCCAGCAAGGGACCGAGGGTTTGAGGAGCATTCTTAAATGCCTGCCTTGGGTACTAAAAAAGCTTTCCAAACGCTGTCACTCTTGCTTGGACATTACAAGACTCCTTATGAGAGCTCTGAAATAGCAAAGCATGGATTCCCCCAGACCTCTAAAGGTTTACTGTGGAACTTAATTGGATAGAAGTCTGAGGAATAAATAGGCAAAACAAACACATTAAACTCTTTGTCAAATTCTTACAACAGTTGCTGAACAATTTTGCAAATTAACATTCACATAAATTGCAGGACCCTAAGTTTCCCAGTAGAATATTGCCAAGAGAATCACACTTTGTCTGTCAGCCTCACTTCTTAACATCATCGCTCCAGGTGCCAACAGTTAAAGGGGTATTCTGGCTTTATACATCTTATCCCTTATCCAAAGGATTCCAGCAATCTCAGTGAAGCCCCTGGAGGGACATGGTGTCACTAGGGGGCATGGTCATGACGTCACGTCCTCGTCTTGGAGGCAGCGCCCGACACAGAATGCCGGAGGCTGCACCGAGATTGCGGTGGTCCCCAGTGGCGGGACCCCTGCCACTGGGGACCCCTGCCACATACATCTTATCCCCTATACTTTGGAATAACCCTTTAAGCAATGCACATAAACCTGACCATGCACATAAGATAAAAGAAAACGTAAATCATCAGAGATGAAAAAACATTACAATCAGGCCACCTTCTTCCATTGCTTCATTGTCCATTTCTAATGCTCATGCGCCGATTCAGCACTGAACATGGGGTCTGCATTTGCACCCTCATACACAGCATGCTGTGATTTAGTGTGGTCTGACACTTTTTTTTTTTATCACAGCCTGCGTTAACATTTATAGCAATTTGTGATTCAGTAGCTCAAATATCCAAAGAAGAGCCACCTGGCACTACTGCTTAGCTGGAGGACCCTGTATCTTCATCCTGTCCCTCAGGTGGTATATCACAGCCACTCACAGTATCTCAGTGGTGCTCAGCAAAAACAGTCCACAAAACATCAATTTCAACTAACAATAAGTGAGTAAAAGATAGACTGGCATGCAGTGCTAACTAAAGGAGTTAACTAAAAATAGACTGGTGCATGGTAATGCTATAAAGTAATGAACTACACGATAACCACCTCTCTCACTACAGCATAAATCTACCTGGTTTACTTACCCTGATGATATGCTGTCCTGGTTCTCCTTATAATGTGCAAACACTCTGAGGTGTAGATTGAGAGGAAAGGAAGGACAGCGCTTCATCAGGGTAAGAAAACAGGAGGACTGGGAAGGACCAGAGCCAGCAAGGTCATATGCAGTACTATCTATTTTTAATATTTAAAACAGTTTAGTACTAAAACATTGCAATTAGAGTTTTATGTGTCTGTTAAAGGGATACTCCGCCCCTAGACATCTTATCCCCTATCCAAGGATAGGGTATAAGATGTCTGATCGCAGGGGTCCCACTACTGGGGACCCCCACGATCTCTCCAGCAGCCCCCCGAGTCATCAGTTATCCGGAGCTAGGTTTGCTCCATGGCTGATGACTCACCATACAGGGACCAACGGTTCGTAACGTCATGGACCCACACCCTCATGGCAGCATGCCCCACCCCCTTAATGCAAGTCTATGGGAGGGGGCATAACTGATACCACGCTCCCTCCCATAGACTTGAATTAAGAGGGCGGGACGTGACGTCATGAGAGAGCGGAGCCATGACGTCACAAACCACCGGCCCCTGTCATCAGCCACAGAGCAAACTTAGTGCCGAAGAGCTGATGACTCGGGGGGCTGCAGGAGAGATCGCAGAGGTCTCCAGCAGCAGGACCCCTGCGATCATACATCTTATCCCCAATCCTTGGATAGGGGATAAGATGTCTAGGGGCCGCATACCCCGATAAGTATTTTCCCTTTAAAACTGTATCAGGACTTAGTAGCCAAAGTATTTCTGAAGCTTAACCCCTTAAGGACCCATGACGTATGCATACGTCTCCGCACCCTAGGCTTTAAGGACCCATGACGTATGAGTACGTCATGGCGTTTTCCGGTCTTTGCCGCTCACCGGGCGGAGATCGGAACGGCATGCCTGCTGAAATCCCCCTCCTCCCCCTGACCCCCTAATAGGTCCCCAAGGGTCCTATTAGGGCTTGATCCCTGACCCCGGGCCCTATTAGGGGTTCAGGGAGCTGCGTGCGCCATCCCTTTTTTTTGGCCGCAGCTTTTTTCCCCCCACCTGATAAAAAGGGTTAAAAAAAGTTACAAAAAATCCCCCCCCCCTTACCCCCTAATTGGTCCCCCTGGGTCCTATTAGGGTCTGATCCCTTACCCCGGATCCTATTAGGGGTTCAGGGAGCTGCATTTGCCACCCCTTTTTTTTTTTGGCCGCAGCTTTTTTTTTTTTATAATAACGGTGTGTGGAATCACACACTGTTATATACTGTGATACACCAAGCACCACATACACACTTTACAGTATGGCGATGACATGGAAGCAGTACGAGGCGATTCGGAAATGCCTGCATTATGCAGATAATGCAGCATGTCAGCCCCGAGGTCATCCCGCCCATGACCGGCTTTACAAAGTGAGGCCGGTCATCGATCACTTTGAGGCCAAATTTTTGGAGGCCTACATACCGCTCAGGGACCTCTCGGTAGATGAGTCTCTCATCAGTTTTAAGGGGAGACTCATCTTCCGCCAGTGATACTCTACAAACTTTGTGAGAGTACCTCCGGGTACACTTACAAGTTTAGAGTACATGAGGGGTGAGATTCCCGTATTGAACCCCCAGAATGTCCCCCCACTCTGGGTGTTAGCAGGGAAACTCATTTGGGACCTTGTGCACCCATTGCTGGATAAGGGTTACCACGTGTACGTGGATAACTTTTATACCAGCATCCCTCTGTTCAAATCCCTTTCTGCCAGATCCATGTCCGTTTGTGGGACTGTGCGGAGAAAACAGAGAGGCCTCCCTCTAAATTTGGTCCAGACGCCTATCCCTAAGGGTGAGTCCCGTGCCCTCACCCATGATAACCTGTTGTTGGTGAAGTATAAGGATAAGAGGGATGTCCTTATGCTCACCACTATTCATGGGAACGGCAGCACCCCTGTCCCTGTGTGAGGTACCGTGGGACCGGATTGTATTCTGGGGGGGAGTTGATCTCTCAGATCAAGTCCTGAAGCCATATAATGCCATGCGGAAAACACGTGCATGGTACAAAAAAGTTGCGGTCTACTTGGTACAGGTTGCTATGTACAATGCTTTTGTACTATCCCAGTACGCTGGCAACACAGGGACACTCCTCCAGTACCAAGAAGAAGTCGAAAGGTTCCTGATCTTTGCTGACCGGGAAAGATCAGGCCGGACTTCCCAAGTTTCTGGAGTTATAGGCGCCAGGATCGTCCCAGGCCAACACTTTCCAGGTGAGGTCCCCCACAGTGGAAAGAAGGGGCGATCCCAGAAAAGATGCAGAGTGTGTTTCAGGAAGGTGATTCGGAAGCAAACCACATATCAATGTGACACTTGCCCAGATAATCCAAGCCTCTGCATAGGCTGATTCAGGGAGTATCAAACTTCCACGGAGCCCTAAATTTTCCCTTTTCAGTAGAATTTTCCATAATTTGACCAATGTACAAAGTCCAGAGTACATTCCAAAATGCAACCCCCATAAATCATTAAATTGCCCAAAAAAACCTGAAAAAAAAAAAACAAAACCTGATAAGACCTCTGGGGGTGTTTTTTCAAAAATGGGTCATAGGTCACAGAGTCACTATCATCGGGGACTTTTTTATGTTGCCTCAAATGTGCAGCGCTCTCTCTCTCCACCTGAGCGGGTGCACATTTGAGGCAACAGGTTAGGGACGGCCACACACATCACATCACATTCCCAGAATGATGATTCAGAGCATAGGGTTTGGGGTGGGAATATTTTTTTTTAGTTTTGGCTATGCTCTGGGTCATCATTCTGGGAACATATCCTATTTTATTATATTTTATAATTTTCTGGTCCACTGTACCCCATATTACAGGCCTCTGTACCCCACCTGTCTACCCCATTTACGGCCTGTTGTCCCCCATAGTGTTCCCCTATTTTAGGGCTCAGTGCTCGCCCCATTAACGCTCCTTGAGGGGGAATCTCACATCCTGGCTCCATATCAAGCTCAAGGTCCTTGACTGCACTCCCACTCAAGCAAGACCTGCTGTGCACCCGTCAAGCCAAAATCATCAAAAAATAAGGTATGTCCTTACTCCAAAGAAATGTATTTACAAATTGTGGGGGGTCTTTTCTGCTATTAACCATTGTAAAAATTTTAAATTTGGGGGGAAACACACATTTTAGTGAAAAAAAAATATATATTTTTTTTACATATGCAAAAGTCGTGAAACCCCTGTGGGGTATTAAGGCTCACTTTCTTCCTTGTTACTTTCCTCAAGGGGTCTAGTTTCCAAAATGGTATGCCATGTGTTTTTTTTTGCTGTCCTGGCACCATAGGGGCTTCCTAAATGCGACATGTCCCCCCCATTTCAAATGTGACTCCTCTTCTGAGCATTGTAGCGCCCCTGCAGTGCACTTGACGTCCACTTATGGGGTACCTCCATACTCAGAAGAGATGGGGTTACAAATTTTGGGGGGTCTTTTCTGCTATTAACCCTTGCAAAAATGTGAAATTTGGGGGGAAACACACATTTTAGTGAATTTTTTTTTTTTTTACATATGCGACATTCGTGAAACCCCTGTGGGGTATTAAGGCTCACTTTATCCCTTGTTGCGTTCCTCAAGGGGTCTAGTTTCCAAAATGGCATGCCATGTGTTTTTTTTTTTGCTGTCCTTGCAAAATAGGGGCTTCCTAAATGCGACATGCCCCCCAAGCAAAATTTGCTCTCAAAAAGCCAAATATGACTCCTTCTTTTCTGAGCATTGTAGTTCTTCCGCAGTGCGCTTCAGGTCAACTTACGGGATACCTCCACACTCAGAAGAGATGGGGTTACAAATTTTTTTTTTTTTCTGCTAGTAACCCTTGCAAAAATGTGAAATTTGGGGAAAACACACATTTTAGTGAATTTTTTTTTTTTTTTTTACATATGCATAAGTCGTGAAATCCCTGTGGGGTATTAAGGCTCACTTAATTCCTTGTTATGTTCCTCAAGGGGTCTAGTTTCCAAAATGGTATGCCATGTGTTTTTTTTGCTGTCCTGGCACCATAGGGGCTTCCTAAATGCGACATGCCCCCCCGAGCAAAATTTGCTCTCAAAAAGCCAAATATGACTCCTTCTCTTCTGAGCATTGTAGTTCGCCCGCAGTGCGCTTCAGGTCAACTTATGGGGTACCTCCATACTCAGAAGAGATGGGGTTACAAATTTTGGCTGGTCTTTTCTGCTATTAACCCTTGCAAAAATGTGAAATTTGGGGGGAAACACACATTTTAGTGAAATTTTTTTTTTTTTTACATATGTAAAATTCGTGAAATCCCTGTGGGGGTATTAAGGCTCACTTAATTCCTTGTTATGTTCCTCAAGGGGTCTAGTTTCCAAAATGGTATGCCATGTGTTTTTTTTTTGCTGTCCTGGCACCATAGGGGCTTCCTAAATGCGACATGCCCCCCCCCCGAGCAAAATTTGCTCTCAAAAAGCCAAATATGACTCCTTCTCTTCTGAGCATTGTAGTTCGCCCGCAGTGCGCTTCAGGTCAACTTATGGGATACCTCCATTCTCAGAAGAGATGGGGTTCCACATTTTGGGGGGTCTTTTCTGCTATTAACCCTTGCAAAAATGTGAAATTTGGGGGGAAACACACATTTTAGTGAAAAAAATACATTTTATTTTTTTTTTGCATATGCAAAAGTCGTGAAACACCTGTGGGGTATTAAGGCTCATTTTATTGCTTGTTACGTTCCTCAAGGGGTCTAGTTTCCAAAATGGTATGGCATGTGTTTTTTTTTTGCTGTTCTGGCACCATGGGGGCTTCCTAAATGCAACATGCCCCCCATTTCAGAAAAACATACTCTCCAAAATCCCCTTGTCGCTCCTTCGCTTCTGAGCCCTCTACTGCGCTCGCCGAACACTTTACATAGATATATGAGGTATGTGCTTACTCGAGAGAAAATGGGCTACAAATATAAGTATACATTTTCTCCTTTTACCCCTTGTAAAAATTCAAAAATTGGGTCTACAAGAACATGCGAGTGTAAAAAATGAAGATTGTGAATTTTCTCCTTCACTTTGCTGCTATTCCTGTGAAACACCTAAAGGGTTAAAATGCTGACTGAATGTCATTTTGAATACTTTGGGGGTGCAGTTTTTATAATGGGGTCATTTGTGGGGTATTTCTAATATGAAGACCCTTCAAATCCACTACAAACCTGAACTGGTCCCTGAAAAATTGCGAGTTTGAAAATTTTGTGAAAAATTGGAAAATTGCTGCTGAACTTTGAAGCCCTCTGGTGTCTTCCAAAAGTAAAAACACGTCAATTTTATGATGCCAACATAAAAGTAGACATATTGGAAATGTGAATAAAAATTTTTTTGGGGGGAATATCCATTTTCCTTACAAGCAGAGAGCTTCAAAATTAGAAAAATGCAAAAAAAATTTGGGGATTGTTCACCAAGAAAGGATGCAAGTTACCACAAAATTTAACCAATATGTTAAAGTAGAATATGTCACAAAAAAACAATCTCAGAATCAGAATGATTACTAAAAGCATTCCAGAGTTATTAATGTTTAAAGTGACAGTGGTCAGATGTTCAAAAAATGGCCAGGTCCTAAGGTGTAAAATGGCTGGGTCCTTAACCTCTTCAGGACCCATGACGTATGCATATGTCATCACACCCTGGGTCTTAAGGACCCATGACGTATGCATACGTCATGTCGTTTTCCGGTCTCTGCCGCTCACCGGGCAGAGATCGGAAGCGGATGCCTGCTGAAATCCTTCAGCAGGCATCCAGGGCAAATGCTGAGGGGGGCCATGTAGGCCCCCCATGTCGGCGATCGCCGCAAATCGCAAGGGAAATCGCCCTTGCGATCTGCGGCGATACCGGGCTGATCGGGTCTCTGGGACCCGACCACCCGGTAATTTCGCATGATCCCGGCTGTCACAGCCAGGACCATGCTGAAGTATCGGAGCGAGGTGGCAAACCTGCCACCTCCTCCTATTCCCTGCGATCTGTCGGTTAGTTAACCGACCAATCGCAGGGGGGAGGGCGGTTACTTCCCCCCGTCCTGCCCGGCCCCTGAAAGTCCGGAGAGGACGGGAGGAAGACCGGAGGACACGGCGGGGGACGGGGGAGTGCTGGGGACCGGCCCCGGTACTTACCTCGTCCCTGAAGACCCGGATCCAGACGATAAAGATGGCGGCGGCGGCGACAGGTGAGTAGATCTTCAGCCGCGGTCGGGCCCTTTACAGCAATGCACGTCGCCGTAAAGCGACGTGCATTGCTGTAATAGGACCCTGTAAACTACAACTCCCAGCCTGCCCAGACAGCCCTTGGCGTCTGGGCATGCTGGGAGTTGCAGTTTTGCAACATCTGGAGGTCCGCAGTTTGGAGACCACTGTGCCCTTCCAGATGTTGCAAAACTACACATCCTCAGCATGCCCTTACTGTCCAGGCATGCTGGGAGTTGTAGTGCTGTAACATCTGGCCCTTCAGATGTTGCAGAACTACAACTCCCAGCATGCCTGGACAGTTTTGGCATACTGGGAGTTGTAGTTTTGCAACATCTGGAAGGGCACAGATTGGGAACCACTGTATTAGTGGTCTGCAAACTGTAGTCCTCCAGATGTTGCAAAACTACAACTCCAAGCATGCTGGTAGTTGTAGTTCGGCAACATCTGGCTCTAAAGATGTTGCCGAACTACTACTCCCAGCATGCCTGAGAATGTTTGGGAGTTGTGGTTTTGCAACAGCTGGAGGCACACTGATTGGGAAACATTGTTTCCTAACTCAGTATTTCCCAACCCGTGTGCCTCCAGCTGTTGCAAAACCACAACTCCCAAACATTCTCAGGCATGCTGGGAGTAGTAGTTTTGCAACAGCTGGAGGTCCCCCCCTGTGAATGTACAGGGTACATTCACATGGGCAGGGGGCTTACAGTGAGTATCGGGCTGCAAGTTTGCGATGCAGCAAATTTTGCGCGGCAGCTCAAACTCGCTGTAACCCCCCGCCCGTGTGACTGTACCCTAAAAACACTACACTACACTAACACAAAATAAAATAAAAAGTAAAAAACATTACATATACACATACCCCTACACAGCCCCCCTCCCTCCCCAATAAAAATGAAAAACGCCTGGTACGCCACTCTTTCCAAAATGGAGCCTCCAGCTGTTGCAAAACAACAACTCCCAGTATTGCCAGACAGCCGTTGACTGTCCAGGCATGCTGGGAGTTTTGCAACAGCTGGAGGCACCCTTTTTGGGAATCTCTGGCGTAGAATACCCCTATGTCCACCCCTATGCAAATCCCTAATTCAGGCCTCAAATGCGCATGGCGCTCTCACTTCGGAGCCCTGTCGTATTTCAAGGCAACAGTTTAGGGCCACATATGGGGTATCGCCGTACTCGGGAGAAATTGACTAACAAATCTTGGGGGTCTTTTTCTCCTTTCACCCCTTATGAAAAGGTGAAGTTGGGGTCTACACCAGCATGTTAGTGTAAAAAAATAAACTTTTTACACTAACATGCTGGTGTTGCCCTATACTTTTCATTTTGACAAGAGGTAAAGGGGAAAAAAGCCCCACAAAATTTGTAACGCAATTTCTCCCGAGTACGGAGATACCCCATATGTAGGCGTAAAGTGTTCTGGGGGCGCACAACAAGGCCCAGAAGGGAGAGTGCGCCATGTACATTTGAGGTGATTTGCACAGGGGTGGCTGATTGTTACAGCGGTTTTGACAAACGCAAAAAAACCAAAACCCCACATGTGACCCCATTTCGGAAACTACACCCCTCACGGAATGTAATGAGGGGTGCAGTGAGAATTTACACCCCACAGGTGTCTGACAGATCTTTGGAAGAGTGGGCTGTGCAAATTAAAAATGTTGTACAGCCCACTGTTCCAAAGATATGACAGACACCAGTGGGGGGTAAATGCTCATTTTATGCCTTGTTACATTCCTCAAGGGGTCTAGTTTCCAAAATGGTATGCCATGTGGGGGTTATTTTGCTGTCCTGGCACCATATGGGCTTCCTAAATGCGACATGCCCCCCGAGCAAAATTTGCTCTCAAAAAGCCAAATATGACTCCTTCTCTTCTGAGCATTGTAGTTCGCCCGTAGTGCACTTCGGGTCAACTTATGGGGTACCTCCATACTCAGAAGAGATGTGGTTACAAATTTTGGGGGGTATTTTGTGCTATTAACCCTTGCAAAAATGTGAAATTTGGGGGGGAAACACATTTTAGTGATTTTTTTTTTTTACGTATGCAAAAGTCGTGAAACCCCTGTGGGGTATTAAGGCTCACTTTATTTCTTGTTACGTTCCACAAGGGGTCTAGTTTCCAAAATGGTATGCCATGTGTTTTTTTTTTGCTGTCCTGGCAACATAGGGGCTTCCTAAATGCGACATGCCCCCGAGCAAAATTTGCTCTCAAAAAGCCAAATATGATTCCTTCTCTTCTGAGCATTGTAGTTCACCCATAGTACACCTCAGGTCAACTTATGGGGTAACTTCATACTCAGAAGAGATGGGGTTACAATGTTTGGGGGGTATTTTCTGCTATTAACCCTTGCAAAAATGTGAAATTTGGGGGGAAACACACATTTTAGTGAAATTTTATTTTTATTTTTTTACATATGCAAAAGTCGTGAAAACCCCTGTGGGGTATTAAGGCTCACTTTATTCCTTGTTACGTACCTCAAGGGGTCTAGTTTCCAAAATGGTATGCCATGTGGGGGATTTTTGCTGTTCTGGCACCATAGGGGCTTCCTAAATGCAACATGCCTCCCAAAAACCATTTAAAAAAAACGTACTCTCCAAAATCCCCTTGTCGCTCCTTCGCTTCTGAGCCCTCTACTGCGCCCGCCGAACACTTTACATAGACATATGAGGTATGTGCTTACTCGAGAGAAATTGGGCTACAAATTTACGTATACATTTTCTCCTTTTTCCCCTTGTAAAAATTCAAAAATTGGGTCTACAAGAACATGCGAGTGTAAAAAATGGAGATTGTGAATTTTCTCCTTCACTTTGCTGTTATTCCTGTGAAACACCTAAAGGGTTAAAACGCGAATGTCATTTTGAATACTTTGGGGGGTGTAGTTTTTATAATGGGGTCATTTGTGGGGTATTTCTTAAAAGAAGACCCTTCAAATCCACTTCAAACCTGAACTGGTCCATGAAAAATTGTGAGTTTGGAAATTTTGTGAAAAATTGGAAAATTGCTGCTGAACTTTGAAGCCCTCTGGTGACTTCCAAAAGTAAAAACACGTAAATTTTATGATGCAAACATAAAATAGACATATTGTATATGTGAATAAAAAAAAATGTATTTGGAATATCCATTTTCCTTACAAGCAGAGAGCTTCAAAGTTAAAAAAAATGCAAAATTTTCTAATTTTTCATAAAATTTTGGGATTTTTCACCAAGAAAGGATGCAAGATACCACAAAATTTTACCACTATGTTAAAGTAGAATATGTCACGAAAAAACAATCTCGGAATCAGAATGATAACTAAAAGCATTCCAGAGTTATTAATGTTTAAAGTGACAGTGGTCAGAATTGCAAAAAATGGCCGGGTCTTGAGGTGTAAAATGGCTGGGTCCTTAAGGGATTAAGGGGTTAAAGGGGTACTCCGGTAGAAATGTTTTATTTTTTTTTTAATCAACTGGTACCAGAAAATTAAACAGATTTGTAAATTACTTCTATTAAAAAATTGTAATCCTTCCAGTACTTATTTTTTTTCTTTTTTTTGTTTTTTATTATAAATTTAATACATACAAAATCTATTAATGCTTACATCACCATCACAAAAAAAAAAAAAACCACCCCCTCCCTTTTTCCTCCCTCCCCTTAAGACAGCCTGCCCGAAATCCATTGACTTCCTTCCTTTCCCTACTCCTCTCATCCTCTTTTCTCCTTTTCACTATCTGCTCTCTCCTTTCTCCCAGGGTAGCCATTTATTCTCGATTTTTTCTTTCTTTCACTGTCGTTGAACCACAACAACTCATAAATTCTAACCTTATTTATACCTCCTAACCATTCTTCCCTTGATGGAACCGCTGGGGCCAACCATTTCCTAAGAATCAAATTCTTTGCCACTCCTAATACTCCAAGTATAAGATCAGTATGCTTAGTTCCTATTATTCCTAGTCCATAAATTGCGACCTTAGGTTCAAAGAGCAAAACCACCCCTATTCTAGCTTTAATAGTTTCAAACACTACACTCCAAAATTTTAGCAACTTCGTGCAATTCCATATCATATGTAACCAATTACTTCCCTCAAACCCACACTTGGGGCATTGTGCATTTTCCCTAACATTAATTTTATACAAAAATTGCGGTGAGTACTGTGCTCTACATACTAACATCAAAAAAGTTCTAATTTTCCCATAAGGGGGTACACCACACACTACTCATTATCCCTGTTGCTGACTTCATACTATACCATACTTGTACCAATAATTCTTTAGCTATGTTCTCCTCTTCTACACCCTTCTTCAAACTCCCACTCTCCAACCACTCCCATATGGACCCATATTTCTTACACCCCCTTTCCAGATAATTCAACAATGTTTGTTGCTCTTGAATAACCAATGTTAATTGGGATGCTATGAAGTATTGATGAAAATTAGGGAGACCCAGCCCTCCTTCCTCTAAGGGATGGTACAAATACTGACTCTTGATCCTGACTCTATTTACCTTTCCCTTTACCTTCTCCATCAGAGGTAGCAAATTTAATCTCTAAAAATCCAAGACAGCGCTAGAAATCTTAACACCCAGATATTCCAAACTATCATTAAGTCTTAGTACTTTTACAGGGCCAATAGGGACCTCAATTTCTACATCCAAAGGCATGAGACCGGACTTCTGCCAATTAATTTTCATTCCTGAGAAATATAAAATTTTTCCACTAACCTAATCACTTCCTGTACTTCCTCTACCGGATTCCTAACAAACAAAAGCACATCATCGGCATATAATAACATTCTTTCTCTATCCCCTTGTACCCCAAACCCTTGAAAGACTTCTGTGTTCCTAACCATAGCTGCTAGTGGCTCTATAAAGAGTGCAAATAATAAAGGTGATAGAGGACATCCCTGTCTTGAACCTCTTTTAAAAAAAAACGTATTAGTAAATTTCCCATTAATACAAATTTTTGCTATAGGAGCTGAATAAACCATTTTTATAGCTTTTAAGAATAAAGTGCCCAAACTAAATCTTTCCACCACCCCAAAGAGGAAGCCCCACTCCACCCTGTCGAACGCTTTGTTGGCGTCCAACGACAGGATGGAGCGGGGATCCCCTCCACGTGTTTGAATGTTAAGGAATGTCCTGTGTATATTAGAAAACATATTCCTACCTACCATAAAACCCCTTTGTTCTTGCCCTATCACCTCACCCAAAACCTTTTTTAATCTTCCTGCCCATAGCTTTGCAAAAATTTTGTAATCCGTATTCAATAGTGATATAGGACGGTAATTCTCCATCTTTTCCCTGTTGCCCCCCTTCTTGGGGATCAATATTATCACTGCTTCGGACATTGAAGGGGACATAGCCCCTCTTTCCAAGGATTCATTAATAATCTCCAACAAGCAGGGCAACAGAGAGCCATGAAATCTTTTATAAAAATCAAATGAGAACCCATCAGACCCTGGGGAGGAATTCCCCGCATATGTTCTCAATGCTTCTTGGACTTCCCCCAAGCTAATCCCCTCATTAATTTTCTTCTTCCCCTCCTCATTTAAACTTGGCAGAGCTAAATTTTGTAAGAATGTTTTAATCTCCGATTCTGATTTTACCCCTTCAGATTCATATAATGTTTGATAATACTCCATCGCTATCTTCCTTATCTCCTCTTGATCTGTTCCTTCCAGTACTTATTAGCTGCTGAACAATACAGAGGAAATTATTTTCTTTTTGGAACACAGAGCTCTCTTCTGACATCATGACCACAGTGCTCTCTGCTGACATTTCTGTCCATTTTAAGAACTGTCCAGAGTAGGAGAAAATCCCCATAGAAAACATATGCTGCTCTGGACAGTTCCTAAAATGGTCAGAGATGTCAGCAGAGAGCACTGTGGTCATGATGTCAGCAGAGAGCTCTGTATTCCAAAAAGAAAACCATTTCCTCTGTATTATTCAGCAGCTAATAAGTACTGGAAGGATTAAGATTTTTTAATAGAAGTAATTTACAAATCTGTTTAACTTTTTGGCACCAGTTGATAAAAATAAAAAAAAGTTTTCCACCGGAGTACCCCTTTAATAGTGATAATTGAATATATTACAAAGTATCTGTTTATGTTTGGGAGATGCAGTATAACTTTTCAGAGATGATAAAGTCAGGGCAAAAGTCAGGAAGAAGCTGCCCAAACAATACACTTATTAATAAGATACAGGTCAAGTGTAGGCTGCTGGAATAATTAATTATTAATTATTCGGCACACATTGAACCATAATTGTGGTAATGATATTGACTTTTCACCCCAATTAGTGAGAATTGTTTTCTGTAAAGCAGAATGGATACTAGTTTTGTTTGTAGCACTGGTCAAAGCACAGAGAACAATCGTCGACATTCAGGCAACAACAAACTCAGACACTACAAATAATGATGAGGAAAGTCCAAAAGATATTAGTCCATGCACAGGTGTCCAGGAATGCTATAAGGTATTAGCTCAAATAGAGAAATCCAAACGAGTACAAAATCAGGTTCTTAGCAAATTTCCATAAAATCCAGATCCGTTATAAGAGATAAGAGACATTAAAATACCGGTATATGCTATATCATAGAACAGACTGCCATGTTTCTAGCAATAAACCTGTATAGACAGAATATTTAAAAGAAATACTGAACAATCACACAACTACATTAATTAGCCACCACATGGATCATCAAATTCATGACCATTAACCCCACAATTGGATGCTGTACTATCTCTATGGCCTAAAAAGAAAAGTTATTAAGATTGCCACCATGTATTAGCATAAAATGTCTGGCAGCGCCCTTGAATGCTCTGCAGTTCTTGTTCTTAGGTTATGTACAGCCAATGCAGTCATATTTTGATATTATATCATATATTGGAATCATGTTTTTGATATAATATGTCAACCCTACATTCATAAATTGAAAATATTGTCTTATCTTACAACTCTATTCACGCAGCTTTCAGGGTTTACATTACATAAAATTGCAGAAATATTCCATTAACTGCCACTAAAAAGTATATAGCATAATATTGTTTTTACAGATGTATTATAAAATATAAGGATGCATTCTCGGATCACAGGTATTACCCTGGTAATAACTTTCCTGTATACATTTACAGCTGCTCATCTATTTATCTTTTTATGCATTTACTCGCTGGCACTCTACCGACTCCCTAATTTTTTTTATTATGCACTTGCGGTATATATCTCTGGCCTTATATGAACTTATATATGAACCTATATTGCATCTTCTTTTAATGTTCATGTTTTTGCAATTGACATGTATGATATGTTTGTGTAGCATGTGTCTTTTTTTCTTACCTGTTTCCAGGCCAGGAAGTTCTGTAGTTCTGTGTTGGATCTCTGACTGTTGTCCACAAGTTAAGATTAGGCTGTGGACAAAATGTCATAGCTTTTTTTTTCTCTGTTCTTTCAGAACTGCATGACAGAGATAGGCCACGCCCCCTCATCTCCCCCTCCTGGAGGACACAGGTGTGCATGAGAGAGATAAGCCACGCCCACTCATCTCCCCCTCCTGGAGGACCCAGGTGTGCATGAGAGAGATAAGCCACGCCCCCTCATCTCCCCCTCCTGGAGGACACAGGTGTGCAAGAGAGCAAGCAGCTCCTACACAGCTCCTCATCTCCCCTCCCCCTGCTCTGTCTTCTGAGGACGCAGATCTGCGCTCAAAGAAGACAGGGAAGATAAGAGTGTTATATGAAGGGGAGGATAACAAAGTGCACGGGCTGGGGATGTACAGACTGCAGGGGAATAAATCTCGGACTGGGGATGATTTCTATGTGTGAAGGGGGGGGGGACGCCTGAATGACACATGCTGGGAGTTGTAGTCCCTTTTGTGTGTGTATGCCAGTGTATCCCAACCAGGGCTGATTGTATTAGTGTGCTGTGTATAAGGGGGCTGACCCGGGAAAATAGTAGGGTGGGTAAAGGGCAGAACAAAAAAAGGAGCCGCCCCAAACCAGCAAGGCATGTGGCATGCTGGGATTTGTAGTTTTCAGCACAGCAAGAAACAGGAAATAGAAGCAAAGATAGGAAAACAAAGTGGAGGATAAAAAGACAACAAAGAACGGAAATAGAGCAGCTTAAACAACAAGAATAGAAATGAAACAAAACAAATAGGGTAAGTCAAAAACGGAAAAACACATTGACCACTGTAGTACCACTTCAATGGTATAAGGGGTTGAAGTCAGGATTATATAGATATTACTATGTCATGGAGAATTAGACTTGGATTGTGTTGTATATTTGTTTTTGCTTTACTGTGGTGCATTGCACTTTACCATCTCTATATTAGGGGTTCTTGTATCTGCAATGTCCATTGTTTGCCTCCACCTATATTGTTTGTTTAAAAAAAAAAAAAAAAAAAAATTATTATTGTGTTTGTAACTTTTGTATGTGTGCAATTTATTCATATATTTTAATATAAAGATACACATTTCCATCCATAGAGCCATGTGCAGGCTTGTTTTTTTTTTGTGAAACTAATTGTACTTTGCAATAACATCTTTTAATATTACCATAAAATGGGTTTCCAGAGAAATCTTTTGGGGGGTTTTGGAATGGAATGTGTGATTTTGGACTTTGGTATTGTTTTGTGTATTGTTCACATTCTGTAATCAATAATGTGATATTTTAATAGTTTAGAATATTCCACACATGGCGACAAAAATATGTTTTTTATTTGAAAAATGGGAAAAAGGGGGTTATTTAAATTTTTCTTAGGGACGGTACTTTTTTATATTTTAAAACCTTTTTTTGTTATTATTCTGGTTACACTTTTTAGTCAATATAGGGGATTATTATAAGCAATCACTAAACTGCTTATACTGAACTATGCTATGCAATTGCCTAGCATTGCTCTGTGTGATAAGCGCTATCTTAGTATAGTCATCTTGGGACCAGAACATAGGTATTCAGTGAGACTTAAGGAAACGGAACATGATTGGCTGGGGAGGGTACCCAGCATGGTGACAATTCTCTGCGAGCATGGGCCCTAGTGAAGGGTTGGGCCTTTGAAATGGTACTCCTGTTTCTGATGCCTTGCAGCTAGGGGTAACAGTAGGAAGCCCCCTTTATAGGAAATTATACTGTGGTCAGTGAACAATACACCTTCAAATCTTTCTCCTGCTGGTTCTTCTCAGGAATGTTTATAAGGTTAAAATGTTACGTTGTTGTATGACAATCATACGTGAATATTTATTTTGGCATACTAAATATATTAATCTTTTTATTAATAAAGTTGGGCTGCTGTGACCTATTTATTAGGGGTGTGAATCGCCAAGAATTTGGCGATTCGATTCGAATCGCGATACCAGTGTGGCGATTCGATATATCCCGATATATCGCGATACCGTCTAGGTGACGATACATCGCGATATATCCCAATACATCGCCCACCTGGGAGCATTCATAGATCCCAATAGACGCCGCTGTCAGCTTTGACAGCGGCGATCTAGTACTCCGGTGCTCACTTTTCTCATGTTATCACGTCCGGGCTGCAAAATAAAAGAAAACGCACTTTCTCTTACCTGCCAACGAGCCCCCGGAGCTCCGGTACAGGTGTTCGGTCCCCGGGCTGTATTCTTCTTACTTCCTGTTAGCCCGGCACGTCACATGGAGCTTCAGCCTATCACCGGCCGCAGCGATGTCCCGCCTCGGCCAGTGATAGGCTAAAGCTCCGTGTGACGTGCCGGGCTAACAGGAAGTAAGAAGAATACAGCCCGGGGACCGAACACCTGTACCGGAGCTCCGGGGGCTCGTTGGCAGGTAAGATAAAGTGCGTTTTCTTTTATTTTGCATAACATGAGAAAAGTGTGCACCGGAGTACTCCTTTAATAGCCAGCCGCGGCGATCGCCGCATGCCGAATCAAGCAAATGTGGGCAATGTCGGCCCTTGTTTTCAGGGCGGACCCTCTGTACATATTCCCTATTGTGAACATAGCCTTTTATTACTAATCACTCACCAGTGTTGTTTACAAGGGGACTAAAATGTTTCTTTGCCGCAGTTTTACTAGTTGTCATTTACACAAATACAAAAGATAAAGATTCACTTTGTAAAGCAGCCTTGTCTCTTCTCTGCAAATCATATACCAAATCATATACCAAATATACCATATACCAAAAAAAATAAAAATAAAATAAACCTAACTCACCTTAAAAAAATATAAGTGTTTGCTACACTTCAAGAAACCTACTAGGGTACATATATAGAACATTTTCTAATTACATTATTAATTTTCATAATTACAATGGAGAAAACAGTGAATGTGAATTTCATACATTCAACACATATTGGAGTGAATCTGCTAAAACAAGAAACCCCTCATCCACAAAATCCATATGGTACTTAAGAAATTAACACTCATCTGCAACACGTAGAAGAAAATACAACGTCTACCTGCCCAGATTTAGAAAATAATGTAGGACAACATTTCTAAATGGGGTACTCTTGCAGGATTATTTAAAATAACCTCTCTACTTTTGTCAACATTTGCTACCAGGCTTTCACCATATTTTATTACCAATTTTAAATTTCCCCCAAGTGTTTCTCTTTAAATTCTGGTATCTAGCAAATATCTGATCCTTGGTCATACAGTAATAGCAAACCGAATTTCTGTTATATACTAGATAGTTCAGGCTCATTCTCTGGATCTTCCCAATAGAAAAGAAGCTGCCATAGTCAATTATACTTCAACTGGTGACAAGGTCGACTCAGTTCATTTACTATGACACACTCACAAGCGTGTCCACTCAAGTGGAAGTGACAAGACATGCAAAGACATCATGCTTTATACGAGTGATGTTAATTTATTAGACTATATCAGACGTATTTATGTGCTTTCCAAATTATTACTAAAAATATTTTAACTACAAATACACACATTATATTTGGTGCCAAGTATATTTTCCTTTTTACTTTTTGCATGTAGAAATCAGTGTTTTTATCTTCATAGCAGATACAGGAAAATCATATGCATTTAGCATCAGGACACAAAAAAGAACAATAGCTGGTAAATGTGCAACAACTTACACTACATTCAATATAAATACTGTGCTCATGAACTGTGACCTATTATGTAGTAACAAATAAGGGGACATAAATAGCGGTACTATCTAATGTTCAAAGGGGAAATTTGTGTTATTATTACCATAAAAAAACTGTATATTCCAGATTATTAAGAAATGATTGTATTAATCTAAAAAATGTTTCGGGCCTCTTAATAATAAGATTAAGCACTCTGCCAACCTGACTTGCCTTAAGATGCCCATACACCTTAGACTTCAGCAGGGTTGGCCAACTGTTTAACATGTATGACAGCCTCCCGACTCCACTGACAGAGGTTGCTCACTGCCTGACAGGGGTGTAGCTATACAGGTAGCAGATGCACCAGGGACCTGGTGCCTAAGGGGGCCCCAAAACACATCTGCCCCATAAGAGACCAGTATTTTAATTGGCATATGGAGCCCAGTTGCAGATTTTGCATCGGGGCCAAGAAGATACCTGACCTATTGTTGTGGGAGGGATCTGTTGGCAGCAGAGCTGTCTGGCTACAGCTTACCCCTCCTTATAGAGAACACATGAACATTCAGCTAAAAGTTGGGAGAGATAACATGTGTCTTTATCTGGTTCCTAATCTAACCTGATAAAGTAGAAATAAAAAAAAAATCACAAAAATTTACCAATTTAAAGGAAAGTCTGTTAACACCCCACAAAAAAAAAAAAAGAAAGAAAAAAAAAAGCAGCTGGAGGCCTTCTGAAGGCCTCTGTAATGGCCACGGGCCAATCTCCAGATTCTACTAGTAATGCACCAACCTATCTGAGCATTGCTTTGCAATTTCATAGCATTGGTCAGAATAAACAATGTAATGATCCAGCATACTAGCAGGACCGTAAGCAGGACCATATTTACTTATAGGCCCCCCTCGATCACAAGGTGCTGATCTGTGACCTGCAACCCCATCAGCTTTAATTTATTTCTTTTATATGCTACAATTGCTATTGGTCGTGGCATTTAAAGGGTAAAATGACCAGCATTAGTGGTCACAAGCTTGCATCATTGTCCCTGATGGCAGAAGCAATAGGGAAGCATTGATCAGTATAAGCAATCTTATAAAAATATTTCAGCTGACCAAAATATATATGAAAATATTAATGAACTTTATTCGTCAAAGCAATGAAGTTTAAAAAAAAAATAGGAAAGGATGAACATCAGCAACAGATGAAAGTGCCCTCACATGGTGACCCCGGCAGCACAAGTCACATAACAGTCAACAAAATGTCAACAGTGACATATGCTACCACTGAATAGAAATAAAATATAGAAAGTAAAGCTTATGCACAATAGTCAAAGTACAAATAATACATCAAGTGCACGTGCAGTGAACATAAACCCAAACAGCAATAGGTGCAACAGAAGACTACCCAGAGTCACAACACTTCCAACGAGCCAGTGGAAAAGGCCAGTAGAAATGTATGTAGGATTGGGGGTGATCCCATGGCTCCTTGGCAGTGTTTTGACTCCTTAAAGCATACCTGTAATATCCCACAAAAAAAAAGTTTAGTACCTAATCCTGGTCATAGCAACTATGTCTCTTCTTAAATACTTTCTATCTGTTGCTCCCTTGGTATTTCATTCTGTGCTTTGGAGGGGGCGTGTCCTCATTCTGCATGTCTCATCTTCCTCCCTAAGTGATGGGTCTCTTCATCCAATCACTGCAGACTGCTCTGTAACCCCCTCCTCTCTACTGCAGTCTCACAGGACAGGAGTGAGCACAGAGGATTGACAGGATTGTGTTCTATATGGTATGGGGTCTTTTTTTTTTTATAAGCCATGATTTCTATAAAAAGAAAATAAAAGGTTAATGTTTTGCCAAGATGTACAACATGTAAAAAGTTTTTTAATCTGACAGTGCCCATTTAAGGCCAAAACGTGCTGTGTCTTAAAGGGGTTAAGGGAGCAAGCTTGGCTGTTTTGGTAACTCTCATCAACTTAAATGTATAGAAGAACCGACAAGAATGGCCACCCCCTATTCAACCCCTGCCTTTTTGTTAGCATAGCTGGGGTGGTGGACTCCTGTTCTCCTGATAGATGGATATGACACAAATGTTTATACTGGCAAAACCTATAAACAACTCTTTCATTCCGTATACAAGAAGCTGTCTCAGACTTCATCAATGTAATCTACTCCCGTCTTTCCATAACATATTAGAAGATCATTTTGACTGCATTTCCTTTCAACCATTGCAATCTATCAGATGTTGGAAACGGAGGGTGTGGGATGATGCTGACAGGCAGTTAAGATTTTGGTGTAGAATTGCACTTTTATACACAAAATGAGAAAAGAGAATTGAGAGAAAACATTTTCACATGACATCTTTGCTGTGTTTACATTTTTAGAACTATTATTTCTATAAAACAGCTCAACACTTTTTTGTTGTTAGATTAATATATTGTCACTGAGAAAGAAAATTGATGATCTCATTTACAAGCTGTGGAAAGTGCTATGCAGGGGTTTTCTTTTGCAAATTCACCAATTTATGCAAAATGTATACTTCATTTCTAGGATTATATACCTGCATAATTGCTTAATCCAAAAACTTCAACAACCTTTCCAATGAACGAATAACAGATGTACAAAAGGATTGAACAGAGGAAAAGATCCTCTACTGGACCCTGCTTATGTGACAGCTACTGTATAACAGTTCCCATGTGGTGCAATTGCTGCTCAGTTTCACTTAAAACTGCTATCAGTGTAAATTCTCTTTTTTCTGCCATGTCATATATATCCACTTTTAACTCCTTATTGACGCAGCTCTTTTTGGGCCTTAACCCCCTTCCCAATATTTGATGTACACGTTCATCAAATGTCTCACACAGCATAACAAATATGGACATATTTTATTTACTGCCATATTTTAGCAGTTATGGTTAAAACACTGAAAATGTATTTTTTGCAGATAGTTTTTGCCCTTTATGGATGAAAATACATCTATAAAAATAAATTATGACTGTATGTAGTAGACTGTATGTAGTTTTTTCTGACTGTTTATATTCTCTAAGGCAAACTCTACACTGCATAAAATTTCCTGACATATTTTTATTTTGCGTCTGCATTTTCAAAATGACACATTGGCCCTGATTTATTAATGTCAACCCAACTCTTTTTCTCGGGTTGTGCAACCAAATTTGTGTCCCATAGCCGATGCGACACTTTGTGCGACACAATTTCCCAACACAAAATACCATCAATACCATTTTTTAAACCCATCAAAATGGGCGCGGTTAGCTGAAAAAGGGGCATGTTCCTGACAAAAAAGAAAAAACACTCAGAGTATGATGAAAAACTCACCGGAAAACGTGTGAAAAACCTGACAGCTCTGAGCTGTCTGGAAATTACTCAAAACCGAGTGAATCCTACCCCCCTCATGGAACAGGGTCTGGAGGAAGTAGTACAGGGGCTGAGGGATTGCACCAGGTCTCACTTCTGAGACCCAATCTGATCAGAATTTATTAAGCAGGAGAGGGGGTGGCTTTCATTTTTAATTTCCCCGCTGGGAGCCCTGAATGGCCGGTACTGAGGAGCCATTCAGGGCTCCCAGCTGGGTTTTCAATATCTTTTCCCCTGCTGCGCTATGTAAGTCTTGCTCCCCGCAGTGGATTTATATAGATATTGTCCCCCGCAGCAAAATCATATGCCCCTGCAGCGCATGTGTATATATATTTTCCCCCTGCAGCGCTATCATAAGCCCCCGGCAGTGCTATGAATGAAAAGTATTCTAACAGCAGCGCATCTGGCCTGAAAGCCGACCGGCCCGATGCGCTGCTGAAAGAATACTTGTCATTCATAGTGCTGCAGCCTCTACACAGTGATTCTCAACCATTTTTGGCTTGGGGCACCCAAAAAAAATATTTTGCAAGTGTATCCCTACCAAATAATTTTTGATGTGCGACAAAAAAAGGCTAAAAAGAAGCAATCCACAATTCCTATATATCTGTTAGCTATGTAGATTACAGTGCTGCTACATGCAGGATTTAAAGGTGACGTCTTCTCTGATTGGAGTCGTTCGCTTACCTTTTTCTTCTCCATCTGGTCCTTTCATTAATTTCTTCCAGTCACAAATTTCTTCCACTCACCATCATCCTCTCCTTTTTCCCCACAAATATCTCAAGTCTCACAAACACACACCACCAGCCTCCACTCACACACAAAGCCTCCAGCAGCCACACACACACACACACACACACACACATACACAATGCCTCCAGCAGCCAGCCTCTTACACACACACAATGCCTCCAGCAACCTCACACATTCACACAATGCCTTCAGCATCCCCCAAATGCCTCCAACCTCTCTTCCACACATACACAATACCTCCAGCCTCCCCCCAAATGCCTTCAACCTCTCTTCCCCCCCACACACAATGCCTCCAGCATCCCCCAAATGCCTCCAACCTCTCTTCCACAATACACAATACCTCCAGCCTCCCCCCAAATGCCTTCAACCTCTCTCCCCCACACACAAACAATGCCTCCAGCATCCCCCAAATGCCTTAAACCTCTCTTCCACACATACACAATACCTCCAGCCTCCCCCCAAATGCCTTTTTTTCACTGGACAACCCCTTTAATTATCTATAACCGCCCTTCTGATTTTTATTTCCTACACAGCAGTGAATGGACATATCTTGCAACTTTTGATCCAATGTTGATTATAAAAAATTGGAACAGATCAGCCTGCTGTTCTCCTCTACGCAATATGTTCAAGTCCTTCAATTCTATATATCTTTAAGAATAAGTCTTTAACTTATAACTTACCGCAGAGCGGCACAATGACAGAGCCTGGAGGTGGCATCAGTATGAGGAGACCATATAGTGGCGGAATGACACAGCGTGGAGGTGTTGGCAGCATGAGGAGACCATATAGTGGCTGAATGACACAGTGTGGAGGTGTTGGTAGCATGAGGAGACCTTATAGTGGCTGAATGACACAGCCTGGAGTAGACACTAGGGTGTCACAATCCCTAAGCTTAAAAGATGAATTTTGAAATTGAAATTGAAGATTTATGGTAGCTAGTGCTACCATAAAAAATGTTTAAGTTCAGGCCCAGGCCCAACAGCATCAATAAACCATATATTGGCTGAATGACACAGCCTGGAGTTGGCTGAAGCATGAGTAGACACTAGGGCTTCACAATCCCTAAGATTAAAAGATGAATTCTGATATTTAAACTGAAGATTTGGGGTAGCTAGTGCTACCATAACAAAATTTGTATTCCCAGACCAAGGCCCAGCAGCATCAGTAAACCATATATTGCCTGAACGACACAGCCTGGAGTTGGCAGCGGCATGATTAGACACCAGGGCTTTACAGTCCCTAAGAAAATAAGACGAATTTTGAAATTTAAATTGAAGATTTAGGGTAGCTAGTGCTATCATAAAAAATGTTTAGGCCCATACCTAGGCCCAGCAACATCAGTAAACCATATATTGTCTGAATGGCACAGCCTGGAGTTGGCTGAAGCAGGAGGAGACCATATAGTGGCTGAATGACACAGCCTGGAGCTGGAAGCAGCATGAGTAGACACTAGGGCATCACAATCCATAAGATTAAAAGATGAATTTTGAAATTTAAATTGAAGATTTATGGTAGCTAGTGCTGTCCTAATTTATTTTTTCTAAGTCCAGGCCCAGGTACAACAGCACCAGTAAACCATATATTGCCTGAATGACACAGCCTGGAGTTGGCTGAAGCATGAGGAGACCATATAATGTCTGAATGGCACAGCCAGGAGTTGGCAGAAGCATGAGTAGACACTAGGGCTTCACAATCCCTAAGATTAAAAGATGAATTCTGAAATTTTAACTGAAGATTTGGGGTAGCTAGTGCTACCATAACAAAATGTGTATTCCTAGACCCAGGCCCAGCAGCATCAGTAAACCATATATTGCCTGAATGATACATCCTGGAGTTGGCTGAAGCATGAGGAGACCATATAATGTCTGAATGGCACAGCCTGGACTTGGCAGCGGCATGATCAGACACCAGGGCTTCACAGTCCCTAAGAAAATAAGACAAATTTTTAAATTTAAATTGAAGATTTAGGGTAGCTAGTGCTACCATAAAACATGTTTAGGCCCAGACCCAGGCCAAGCAGCATCAGTAAACCATATATTGTCTGAATGGCACAGCCAGGAGTTGGCAGCAGCATGAGTAGACATTAGGGCTTTACAATCCCTAAGATTAAAAACTGAATTCTGAAATTTAAACTGAAGATTGTGGGTAGCTAGTGCTACCATAACAACATTTTTATTCCCAGACCCAGGCCCAGCAGTATCAGTAAACCATATATTGCCTGAATGACACAGCCTGGAGTTGGCTGAAGCATGAGGAGACCATATAATGTTTGAATGGCACAGCCTGGAGTCGGCAGCAGCATGAGTAGACACCAGGGCTTCACAATCCCCTAGAAAAAAAGATGAATTTTGAAATTTTAATTGAAGAATTAGGGTAGCTAGTGCTACCATAAAAAATGTTTAGTCCCAGACCCAGGCCCAGCAGCATCAGTAAACCATATATTGGCTGAATGACACAGCCTGAAGCATGAGGAGACCATATAGTGTCTGAATGGCAAAGCCTGGACTTGGCCGCAGCATGAGGAGACCATTAAAATTTATGATTTTGAAATTAAAATGTAAGATATTGTGATTGAAATTAAGGATTTTGAAATTGAAATTTCACTACTCTGCCTGACATACTTTTTGAGTATATGAGAGGTGTACAAAAAGCTTCACATCGCTTAAAACAGTATTTGTCTAGCAGCATGAGTAGACACTAGGGCTTCACAATCCCTAAGATTAAAAGATGAATTTTAACATTTAAATTGAAGATTTAGGGTAGCTAGTGCCAGCAGCATCAGTAAACCATATATTGGCTGAATGACTCAGCCTGGAGTTGGCTGAAGCATGAGGAGTATAAACAAACAACAGAAAACATGGTCTCAAATGGCTGGAGGTGCTCAACCCCAAATGCGGTTGTGCATTTATACTGGGGGAGCAGATCCTGCCCTTGTAGTCCGTTGCTAAGGGCGATCACCAGCATAAAAATGCATACAATGGAGGATGCCTGCAGCGGACTACAAGTGCCACAATAGAATCCTACACCAGATAGACGGTGTGGATGTGTAAAAAATTTAATAATACAATACAGGAATATGGGTGCACTACTGAGGTAGATGTATACAGTGACATTGGCTATCCCTCAACACTGATGTTAAAATTGAGACATTCGCCAGTGTATCCTTTTATGAAGGACACACCAGAGCCCGCACACCAACACCAAGGTTTCTCAAAATGTTTTGCTTATCACGCACAGGTAGGTTTAGCTTAGGTCCCGCGCCATTTTGAGAAACCTTGGTGTTGGTGTACGCGCTCTGGTGTGTCCTTCATATAAGGATATACTGGCGAATGTCTCAATTTTAACATCAGTGTTGAGGGATAGCCAATGTCATTGTATACATCTAGCTCAGTAGTGCACCCATATTCCTGTATTGTATTATTCCAATTTTTACACATCCACACCGTCTATCTGGTGTAGGATTCTATTTAGGCACTTGTAGTCCGCTGCAGGCATTCTCCATTGTATGCATTTTTATGCTGGGGATTGCCCTTTGCAACGGACTACAAGGGCAGGATCTGCTCCCCCAGTATAAATGCACAACCGCATTTGGGGTTGAGCACCTCCAACCATTTGAGACCACGTTTTTTGTCGTTTGTTTAAATTTCATACTTGGAGGTGTGTAAACTCCATAATTAATGCGCCTTGAATATCTTCAAGGCAGCATTAAGTTAGCACCTGTGAGGCCATGCACCCATATTAGCCAACTCAGGTGGGGCTTGCAACTTGCCTCCCTCCTCCCATTGCATGTGTGCTCAGTCACGCTGGAGGGTACTTGGGAGGTTGTGAGTCGACCGAATGCTGCCGTAATTGCCCACTGGCCCCTGTTTTGCTTATCACGCACAGGTAGGATTAGCGTAGGTCCTGCACCATTTTGAGAAACCTTGGCGTTGGTGTGCGGGCTCTGGTTTGTCCTTCATATAAGGATACACTGGCGAATGTCTCAATTTTAACATTAGTGTTGAGGGTTAGCCAATGTCATTGTATACATATACCTCAGTAGTGCACCCATATTCCTGTATTGTATTGAAGCATGAGGAGACCATATAGTGTCTGAATGGCACAGCAAGGAGTTGGCAAAAGCATGATGAGAGGATTGAAATTTGAGAATTTTAAATAGAAATTTAAGATTTTGAAAATAAAATTCAGGATTTTGAAAATGAACTTTTAACTCCCAAGTTTTAGTGTCCCAGGCCCCGGCGTGTGTGTACAAAGGACCAAATCTAACAAGAGGTCACATGTCGCATGGCAGCACCATGACAGAGCCTGGAGGTGGCATCAGTATGAGGAGACCATATAGTGGCTAAATGACTGCCTTGAGTTTGTGGTGGCATAGGGAGACCATATAGTGTCTGAATGGCACAGCCTGGAGGTGGATGAAGCATGAGGAGACCATATAGTGGCTGAATGCCACAGTCTGGAGGTGGCTGAAGCATGAGGAGACCATATAGTGTCTGAATGGCACAGCCTGGTGGTGGCTGAAGCATGAGGATACCATATAGTGGCTGAATGGCACAGCCTGGAGGTGGCATCAGGAGTCCTGAATGTGACCCTAATGAAAGGAATATCTGAAACTGGGGACCAGTGCCTTAATTATTTTTTGCAGTATCCATGGCAGCACAATGAGAGAGCCTGGAGGTGGTAGCATCAGAATGAGGAGACCATAGAGAAGCACAATTAGAGAGCCTGGAGGTGGCAACATCAGCATGAGGCGACTATATGGCGGCAAAATGACAGTGCCTGGAGGTAGTAGCATGAGCATGAGGAGACCATATGGTGGCACAATGACAGAGCGTGGAGGCAGTAGCATCAGCATGAGGAGACCATAGGGCAGCACAATGAGAGATCCTGGAGGTGGCAGCATCAGCATGAGGAGACCATAGAGCAGCACAATTAGAGAGCCTGGAGGTGGCAGCATCTGCATGAGGAGACCATATGGTGGCACAATGACAGAGCCTGGAGGTGGTAGCATCAGCATGAGGAGACCATATGGTGGCACAATGACAGAGCATGGAGGTGGTAGCTTTAGCATGATGAGACCATATGCCGGCACAATGGCAGAGCCTGGAGGTGGTACCATTAGCATGAGGAGACCATAGAGCAGCAGAATGAGAGAGCCTGGAGGTGGCAGCATCAGCATGAGGAGACCATATGGTGGCAAAATGACAGAGCCTGGAGGTGGTAGCAGTAGCATGAGGGCCATGCCAACTGAGGGTTGAGTCTGAGGAACCCACGGACTGTTGATTGGGGGTGTCGGATGTCACTTGGGATGAGGTGGATGACCGAGTAAGCCTCACTTGGGATTAAGTGGATTACCGAGTGAACCGATCAATCACGGCTGCTGGGTTGCTGGTCGCGACACGACTGCTAGCTGACAAAGGGAGCTCAGACCTCTCACTGCGACTTCGGCTGCCACACACCCCTACTCTGCTGCGACCTCTGCCTGCGCTTGATGAATTTAGGCCTCTGCCACTCCTCTGTGCACGTCCTGGCACTACTTTGCCTGACATACTTATTGCGTATATGAGGGGAGTACAATACACTTTACTACGCTTAAAACAGTATTTGTCTAGATCAGCAGGTGTGTACTATTGGCTGTCCTTTCACATTATCTAGGCACCTGACAGATTAACAAGTACAAAATAGTACACTACTTAGATGTATGTATGTGGTATGCACTTATGAGGGCAGAAAAATGCGCTACAGTACACTTAAAAAAGTATATGAGTACACCACTAGCCGGTGAGTACTTTTGCCTTGACTTTCACAGTATCTAGGCCCTTGACAGATTAACAGGTTTAAAATAGTACACTACTTAGATGTAGGTATGTGGCATGCACTTATGAGGGCAGAAAAATGCACTACAGTACGCTTAAAAGCTCAGTATTTTTGTAAAACACCAGCCGGTGATTACTTTTGTCTGTCTTTTCACAGTATGTAGGCCCTTGACAGATTAACAGGTACAAAATTGTACACTACTTAGATGCACGTATGCACTGATGAGAGCAGAAAAATGCGGTACAGTACGCTTAAAAAAAATATTTTTGTAAAACACCAGAAGTACACAACAGTGCTTCAGAAAAAAAACGCTGTGTACTAAACACAAAATTGCACTCTGTCACAGACTATTAGGAGTGGACTGCTTGGTATTATACCGTCTACAGACTAGCATAACCAGTAGATGATTTTGTGTGGAGCAAAAACACTGAATTGAACTGAAAAAATGATTCCTGCTTCCTCTGCTAAGGTTTATGAAGTTGATGCAGCTTGTTGAAATGTATGAGGCAACACACAGTTATCTGCCCCTCTCTGTAATACTATTCTGAAGAAAGTGACTGGGACATTAATGCCTGCAGCTGCAGTAAAAATCCTTTTCAGTGAAAAAAACTATGCTCTCCATCCACGAGAACACTGATGTGACTTAGGGGCATGTTTAACGCTGCTGGGATGCGCTTTTCTCTGCTGTAACACACACACAGGCTGTCTGTCCTATCTCTCTGCAGTGTAATGAATGAGGGGGCTGGCCGCAATATGGCTGCTGATTATATAGGACTGTGACATCACAGGTGTGACTGCCTGCTGATAGGCTGCATCCTGCATGGGATTCAGGGTCATCCTGCCTACTTCCCTTTCTGCCTTGCCTTCCTGCCTTCCCAGCGTCCCTTGCCCCATGTACTTACATGTGGATCCGCCATTTTAGATGCCCTGGAGCCTGGAACACTGTAAAATGGAGTTTAATGAAGCGATTCACGCGATAGAATCGCGGCAATATTTGCATTCGTTGCAAATCGAATATTTCCTGAAATTTGTAATGAATTCGAGTTCGTCAGCTTCGATTCGCTCATCTCTAATAGACATACATTCAATATTTTTGATATCCCCCTAGGAGTGTGACATAATGTAAAAGATTACATTGTACAAGACCTATTACCAATAAAAGTCCTTTTTATATATGGTCAGAAGTGGCATTTTACAGGGCTCTCAAGTATACCTAAACCATCAAGAAAAGTAACATCAATAGCACAGCTGCTTGGGTGAGCTTCATTTTGTGTCAGACCCCAAATCTCAGTAAAACAAAGGAGTCTTTTCTTCTTTTTATAGTTGTATAAATAAATTGATTCAGAGGTAAAATGTAAAATAAAGCAAACTTTAATATAATCATTTCAAAGAACCCAGGTCTGGTGAAAGGCCTCACAAAGGGCTCATTGTATTCTCTCATGCCTTCCTGCTTTCCAACAATGTTAGAACCTCTAAAGGACTTAAATGGCCCTGATTACAGTAATCTTAAGAAACATTATTATGTTCTATAACATTATGTCCCTCACTTTCATCAAGTTTAATTACATACATAATAAAAGGTGTTAAAATGTTACCTCCTCAAACATATAAAGGAATTAATGAAGTCTGATAGGTCTGGAAGTTTTAGTGCGACAAGTTTTCTTTTTAAACAAGTAGCACTTGTAACATCTTTTTTTCATTTTAAGGAACATTAGTAGCTAATTTGGAAATATTACATATACAAAAGTAATATACATAAATCCAGAATAATAATGTTTTGTTTTGATGTTTTGTTTCTTAAGTTGCCCCAAGTAGAATAAAAAATTATAGATCTTTTAACCCTATAGACTCTACCATTCCATTCAAAAAGGTACTTTTCCTTGTAATAAAACTAAGTGCAAATGCTGTTCTATGATTGGGTGTATGAAACACTCTTTTATTTCCAATATTTCTAAAAAAAAAACAAAAACACATCTTATTAAATATTTGAATAATTTTGATAGCATTTATGCAATTTATCTTCTTTCATGTCCTTGCAGTCTCTTATATGTGGGCTGCACAGTTCAGACGATGCAGTCTTGCATGAACAAACATAGATCAAATGTTAAAAACCGCTATATGCTACATTGCGTGTCCCGTCACCTTTCACAGAAACATGATGGCAATTTGGATATCCTAAATCTGGTCATTATAGAAACGATTCCTCCTCATATACATAACAGATTTTAAAAAATGATCAATAGAGAGTCCTTTTGGATATTCACACTTGATATACTTTTTCCGAGTGGTCTTAATGAGACCATTGAAAACGCAAGGTAGCCTCTGGCGGTTTTATATGCAAATTTTTTTTATATATATATATATATATTTTTTTTTTTATATTTTATATATATTTTGTAAGTCTATTTATGGTGAATTGTTGTTTGGATATACTTCTAATTTGTTATGTATATTCATACATTTCTGTACCTGCATTATATTTTGTTATTATGTTTTATCTATGTAAGGGTTAATGGTGTTGTATAAATACCATGCACCCTCCCTTTTCCAATATGCCTGATGAAGCGGTCTTCCGCGAAATGCGTTGCATTGTGGGTAATAAACTATCCTACCTTTGAACAAGATCCATGCGCCTTGCTTGATCCTGAGATTACTCTTGGAGGTGTTCATTTGTTAGACATAGAGAAGGCTTTTGACTCACTTTCCTGGACTTACCTTTTTGGGGTCCTTCGGAAGTTTGGCTTTTCAAGGGCATTTATTTTGGCCTTACAATCTCTCTATTCTAGTCCTAAAGCTTTTCTTAACCTCTTCAGGACATAGGGCGTATGGATACGCCCTGCATTCCGAGTCCTTAAGGACCGAGGGCGTATCCATACGCCCCTGGGGGAATTCCGGTCCCCACCGCTAGCCGGTTGGGGACCGGAGCTGGATGCCTGCTGAAATCGTTCAGCAGGTATCCCGTCATATCGCTCAGGGGGGTCATTATGCCACCCCCCATGTTGGCGATGGCCGCAGATCGCTGGACAATTCAGTCCAGCGATCTGCGGCGATTCCGGGTCAATCGGGTCTCCAGTGACCCGGTGACCCGGAATTACTGGCTGATCGGGGCCGTCTCTGACAGCCCCGAACAGCCAGAGCCTGCAGGGGTGAGGCGGCACTGGTGCCACCTCACGATCGCCCTGATTCGTCGGCCGGATTACCGGCCGACCAATCAGGGCGCCTGCTGCGGGTGTCACTCCCGCAACCCTCTCCGCCCCTCTTCCGGAGGACGTGAGCGGGACGTGCACCCCGGGTGCTGGGGACCCCGATCCCCGGCGTTAATGTTGGAATCGGGGCCCCAGGAGCAGCGGCGGCGACGACGAGGGACTGACCTGCGCGGCGTGGATCATTGGAGGTGAGTGACAGCCTCCTGCTGTTGCTTAGCAACAGCTCCCAGCATGCAAAAAGGGCATGCTGGGAGCTGTAGTTATGCAACAGCAGGAGGCAGACCACCACAACTCCCAGCATTCCCTTATGGGCATGCTGGGACTTATGGTTTTGCAACAGCTGGAGGCACATTTTTTCTATGGAAAAGTGTACCTTCAGCTGTTGTATAACTACAACTCCCAGCTTGCACAAACAGCTAAAGTGCATGCTGGAAGTTGTAGTGGTGCATCTGCTGGTTGCATAACTACAACTCCCAGCATGCCCGTTGGCTGTTGGTGACTGCTGATAGTTGTAGTTTTGCAACAGCTGAAGGCACACTGGTTGTGAAACTCAGAGTTCTTTTTTTTACCTAACTCAGTGTTTCATGACCGGTGTGCCTCCAGCTGTTGCAAACTCCAACTCCCAGCAGTCACCTTACACCATGCACCGTACATGCTGGGAGTTGTAGTTTTGCAACAGCTGGAGGCACACTGGTTTTGAAACACTGAGTAAGGTCACAAACTCAGTGATACATAACCAGTGCGCCTACAGCTGTTGCAAAACTAAAACTCTCAGCATGTACAGTCTGTCAGCGCATGCTGGGAGTTGTAGTTTTGCAACAGCTGGATGTGTCCCCCCCCCCCCATGTGAATGTACAGGGTACACTCACATGGGCGGAGGTTTACAGCAAGTATCTGGCTGCAAGTTTGAGCTGCGGCAAATTTTCTGCCGCAGCTCAAACTGCCAGCGAGAAACTACTGTGAACCCCCGCCCGTGCGACTGTACCCTAAAAACACTATACTACACTAACAAAAAATAAAATAAAAAGTAAAAAAACACTACATATACACATACCCCTACACAGCCCCCCTCCCCCCCCCCAATAAAAATGAAAGCGTCTGGTACGCCACTGTTTCCAAAACGGAGCCTCCAGCTGTTGCAAAACAACAACTCCCAGTATTGTCGGACAGCCGTTGGCTGTCCAGGCATGCTGGGAGTTTTGCAACAGCTGGAGGCACCCTGTTTGGGAATCACTGGCATAGAATTCCCCTATGTCCACCCCTATGCAAGTCCCTGATTTAGGCCTCAAATGCGCATGGCGCTCTCACTTTGGAGCCCTGTCGTATTTCAAGGCAACAGTTAAGGGTCACATATGGGGTATCGCCGTACTCGGGAGAAATTGTGTTACAAATTTTGGGGGGTATTTTCTGCTATTACACTTTTAAAAATGTAAAAAAATTTTTTACATATGCAAAAGTTGTGAATCACCTGTGGGGTATTAAGGTTCACATTACCCCTTGTTACGTTCCCCGAGGGGTCTAGTTTCCAAAATGGTATGCCATGTGTTTTTTTTTTGCGGTTCTGGCACCATAGGGGCTTCCTAAATGCGGCATGCTCCCAGAGCAAAATTTGCTTTCAAAAAGCCAAATGTGACTACTCCTCTTCTGAGACCTGTAGTGCGCCAGCAGAGCACTTTTCACCTCAATATAGGGTGTTTTCTGAATCGGGAGAAATTGGGCTTCAAATTTTTAGGGGTATTTTCTGCTATTACCCTTTTAAAAATGTAAAATTTTTGGGAAAACAAGCATTTTAGGTAAAAATTATAATTTTTTTTTTACATTTGCAAAAGTCGTGAAACACCTGTGGGGTATAAAGGCTCACTTTATCCCATGTTACATTCCCCGAGGGGTCTAGTTTCCAAAATGGTATGCCATGTGGGGGGTTTTAGCTGTTCTGGCACCATAAGGGCTTCCTAAATGCAACATGCCCCCCAAAAACCATTTCAGAAAAACGTACTCTCCAAAATCCCCTTGTCGCTCCTTCCATTCTGAGCCCTCTACTGCGCCCGCCGAACACTTTACATAGACATATGAGGTATGTGCTTACTCGAGAGAAATTAGGCTACAAATTCAAGTAAAAATTTTCTCCTTTACCCCTTCAAATTCAAAAATTGGGTCTACAAGAAAATGCGAGTGTAAAAAATGAAGATTGTGAATTTTCTCCTTCACTTTGCTGCTATTCGTGTGAAACACTTAAAGGGTTAAAACGCTGACTGAATGTCATTTTGAATATTTTGGGGGGTGTAGTTTTTATAATGGGGTCATTTGTGGGGTATTTCTAATATGAAGACCCTTCAAATCCACTTCAAACCTGAACTGGTCCCTGAAAAATATCGAGTTTGAAAATTTTGTGAAAAATCGGAAAATTGCTGCTGAACTTTGAAGCCCTCTGGTGTCTTCCAAAAGTAAAAACTCAGAAATGTTTTCTTAATATCCATTTTCCTTACAAGCAGAAAGCTTCAAAGTTAGAAAAATGCTAAATTTTCAAATTTTTCATCAAATTTACGGATTTTTCACCAAGAAAGGATGCAAGTATTGACAAAAATTTACCACCTGGAGAGTCCTTTAGATTTATTCAAATATATTTTTTTCTCCATCTCATTGCTCTCCCAAATTCTCTTGTAGACATCTCTTCCTATGAAGCTATGGCTATTTACACTCCTCTACATTCTGGATCTCTTTCTATCCTATACTCTTCCCTCAATTAACCCTCTAAAGACCGTAAACTTCCTTTAATACTGCAGTGGGAAGAGGATCTTCAACAGACGATTCCTTTGGAGGATTGGCATACGTGTTGCGCTCATCTAAGCCCCCTCCCGTAGGCTTGCATTGCGGGGCGGAGCGTGATGTCACACGCCGCCCGCCCTGTAGTCGCCGGTAATCAGTCCCGGAGCGAACACGCTCCGGGGACTGATTACAAACGGAATGCCGCGTGTATGATCCCGGGGGTCCCCAGCGGCGGTAATCCCGCAATCAGGCATCTTATTCTCTATCCTTTGGATAGGGGATAAGATGTTTAAGCACCGGAGAACCCCTTTAAAATTTTGGTTGAAACAGCATTTAAAATTTTGCATAGGACATATTATGTCCCCACACTACATCACTCCATCGATCCTGAGGTATCGCCTCTCTGCTTCCGAGGCTGCCCCGATAGGGGCACCATTTGCCACATTTGGTGGACGTGCCTTCTAGTGGCCTCCTTTTGGACCGCTACTGTGGACCTAGTGTCTTCACTTACTAACACGACCTGTACTCCTGATTCCCTTACTTGCTTCTTTAGCCTTAAACCTGCTGGGCTCCGGACGTCTGCCTTCCCTCTTGTCCAACACATTTTATTAGCTGCCAGAATTCACATTGCGTCAAAATGGAGGTCACCTGTCCTCTCTGTTCCTATGGTTTTGGATAGAATAAATAGCATGATGGTGTCTGAAAAACTTAATGCATTACTGTGGCCCGATTAACAAAAACGTGGCAACCCTGGATCTCTTCACCTCACGCTGCAGATGTTTCTTATTATTTGTCCCTATGATTTTACTTTCCTTTTCATATTTCCTTTTACTTTCTTAGCTGCCCTCATGTTTATCTGAGTCTCTTTATTGGTTTCTTTGATTTTGTCTTTTATTTATATACATGCCTGTATGCCTTTTTCATTTGCAGTGTACTACTCATCTGACCTTCACCGTCCCCCTGTCTAAACCTCCCTGCTTCTATGTAGCCCTGTTTTTCCCCTCCCTCCGCCCCTTTTTTTGTTCTATCTTGGATGTTATTCTTGTTTTTTATGCATTGCACCTCTGTTGCTATTGATGCACGATTGCTGTGTTATTGTTTGATCAATAAATGTATTCTTTTGACACTAAACAGAAAAACAGTAGTTGAACCCAAAATTGCAGCATTCAATATGGCTGCTTTGTTTGTGACATAGCTTCTCCCACTGCTTGTGTATACAATTGTATTGACATCTGCCAAACTGTTTACATTTTTTAATGGGTACTTTCTTATTTAAAGACACCCTGTAGAATCGTGTCTTGATTGATAGACCCCCCCCCCTCCTTTATGAGGCCCATATGTCCTAATATGAAAGGTGAAAAGGGGCTGTGTGCTTAACTTTTACTTTAGAGTAATTATTTTTATTTACATTAATGCTTCTGTTGTCATGATCAAGCGTTGCATAGGGCAGGGAAGAGTGAGCCCTAAACTGACCCTAAACCTCTTTCTCTGCCTACTTGCTCAACGGCCCTAAAGTGCAGGGAGGTCATAGTCAAAACAATAAACAAGAACTGTACAGGTTGGGACACAGTCAATAAACCAGTATACTGAAGGAATACAAAGTAGCACAAAAGATATCAGGAAAACAAGGTAACAGGAATATAGTGTACAGACAACAACCTAAGAACAAAAACAAGATAATCGGCAGATATGATAATGTGAAAAGACAGATAACTAGGAATTATATACAGCGAGATATATCCAGGGATGCAGGGGATAAACAAGATTAGGCTGAAGGCAGACACTATATATCTCAAGGATATGCAAATACAAGAATGACAAGAACAGACACAAATGCTAAAAGAACTAGTCTATGGGGCGTGGCCTGATATGTGAAGCAGCAGGAAGCAGGGCTCTTGAGCTCCATTACCACGGCTGGAATTTAGGGGACACTTGCTGCCTATATGGGCTCTAGGAGATTGGGAAGACACCGCCGTCCCCAGGGGTCATCTCAGCCTACTCCAACCCTGATATCCAACTTCTTTGGGCCGCTACAAGGGGTTATTAAGGAGCCTGCAGCCATGAAAGGAGAGTCCAAGATGGCACAGGCCCCACACGCAGCCACACGCAGAGACCAATCCCGCATCCTCTAACCCGGCCGCACAGTGGTAGAGGTTTTTAAACAACAGCAAAAAAGGGTGTCTCAAATGGCTGGAGGTGCTCAACCCCAAATGCGGTTGTGCATTTATACTGGGGAGCAGATCCTGCCCTTATAGTCTGTTGCTAGGGGCGATGCCCAGCATAAAAATGCATACAATGGAGGATGCCTGCAGCGGACTACAAGTGCCACAATAGAATCCTACACCAGATAGACGGTGAAGATGTGTAGCAATTAGAATAATACAATACAGGAATTTAGGTGCACTACTGTGGTAGATGTTTACAGTGACATTGGCTATCCCTCAACACTGATGTTAAAATTGAGATATTCGTCAGTATATCCTTATATGAAGGACATACCAGAGCCCACACACCAACGCCAAGGTTTCTCAAATGGCACGGGACCTAGCGCTAAACCTACCTGTGCGTGAAAAAGGGTCCAGTGGGCAATTGCGGCCGCATTAGGTCGATTCACAGAGTCCACTGCAGGCATCCTCCATTGTATGCATTTTTATGCTGGGGATCGCCCCTATCAATGGACTACAAGGGCAGGATCTGCTCCCCCAGTATAAATGCACAACCACATTTGGGGTTGAGCACCTCCAGCCATTTGAGACCACGTTTTTTGCTGTTGCTTAAAATTTGTACTTGGAGGTGTGTAAACTCCATATGTAATGCGCCTTGAACATTATCCAGGCAGCATCATGGTAGCACCTGTGAGGCCATGCACCTATATTAGCCAACTCAGGTGGGGTTTGGAGTTTGCCTCCCGCCCTCCCATTGTATGTGTGCTTAGCCACGCTGGAGGGTACCTGGGAGGACTCTGTGAATCGACCTAATGCGGCCGTAATTGCCCACTGGCCCCTGCTTTGCTTATCATGCACAGGTAGGTTTAGTGCTAAGTCCCGTGCCATTTGAGAAACCTTGGCATTGGTGTGCGGGCTCTGGTATGTCCTTCATATAAGGATATACTGGCGAATGTCTCAATTTTAACATCAGTGTTGAGGGATAGCCAATGTCACTGTATACATCTACCACAGTAGTGCACCTAAATTCCTGTATTGCATTGTTCTAATTGTTACACATCCACACCGTCTATCTGGTGTAGGATTCTATTGTGGCACTTGTAGTCTGCTGCAGGCATCCTCCATTGTATGCATTTTTATGCTGGGGATCGCCCCTAGCAACGGACTACAAGGGCAGGATCTGCTCCCCCAGTATAAATCCACAACCGCATTTGGGGTTGAGCACCTCCAGCCATTTGAGACCACGTTTTTGCTGTTGTTTAAATATATATATTTTAGTATATAAGGATATACCGGCGAATGTCTCAATTTTAACATCAGTTTTAAGGGATAGCCAATGTCACTGTATACATCTACCACAGTAGTGCACCTAAATTCCTGTATTGTACAGTGGAAGAGGACCGGCGCGGGTGCCGGATAAAACTCCCTTCACCTACTGACCCTGCTTGATTTCCCGCAGCGGACCGCTCCGGCCTCGGAACCATCTCCGCCAGCTACCACCGTGGCTCCATCTGCGGCCTCCTCCTCTTCTGTGCATGCGTTCGGGAGCTCCGCCACTTCCTCCCTCAGATGCCGGGACTCCACCGCTGGTGCCAGCCTGCAGGCAAGGCCACAACTGATTCTGCTTTCCCCCTCTGCTCTCCAGGAGGGATGGGTAGAGCTGGATGCCGCCAATTTCCGACTGCTCACAGGTATGGAGGGCTGTGCATGGGAAGGACCTGCTCCAAAGCCCCTGCCCTTGAGAGGACCGGACTCCCTCTCACCCTCCTATAATGCCATGAGGGCCCCCTCTCCCATCCAGAGGGTCCTCTCCATATTCAGGAGCCCCCTGCCTCACCGGGCCTGCTCCTGTGCTCCTCTGAAGGGGAGCTAGCTGGAGAAGAAGCCGCCATGAAGCTTGACACACCTGTTGGGGGGGCCAACTTACATCTGCTGCCAGCCACCAGGCCGCCATTCCCAGACTCCATCCTACAGTGCTCCAGCCGTTTCCATAGGGCACCTTATGGAGACATGAGTACCACGATTGGCCACCACCATAACTCGCCGACTGGACTATAGGGAATGCCAAATCGTGCTTTGGAACCACTCATTTCCTCTCTCCCTCCTCCGGCCCCAGCTGTGGCCCTCCTTAAATGACACCCTGAGCTCCAAGCTCTCCTAGCCCTACTCCCAACGAAATCAGATTTGTCAGCCCTGTCTATGGACTTGAGACACGCATGGCGTCAGAATCTCCAACCTGTCCAGCAAGAGGTGTCGGACCTGAGGGGCCGAGTGGGGGCCCTGGAGAACTTTCAGACCTTTATGATGGTAACCGTCAGGGAAATGCAGGAGACCATTACTACTCACACACACACACACACACACACCAGGCTTTGGTGGATCACCTTGAAGACATAGAGAATAGGAGCTGACAGAATAATGTATGTCCTCTGGGGCTCCCAGAAGCAACTCGCTCTCAGGATCTGCTCCCAACCGTTACGGAGATATTCAATGTGATCTTAGGCCGACCGCCTGACTCCTCCATCGAGATTGATAGAGTTCACCGAGCTCTAAGGGCCCCTAGCTCGGATCCCGCACACCCGAGAGATGTTATCTGCCATATCCATCACTATACTTTGAAAGAGCAACTCATGCAAAAGGTGCGCCAGAAAGAAGACTTGTAGTATGCAAATTGAGCTTTTTTAATTGTTTTTAAATGTATGTGTTTTCCCTGTTTACATGCAGTTTCCATAATAAAATCCCCCCTAAGACATATGACGCATGCATGTTATTTGTACCCATATGCATAACTTTACATTTATCCACATTAAACCTCATTTGCCAAGTGGATGCCCAGACACTTAGTCTATCCAAGTCATCTTTTAACTTATGCACATCCTCTATAGACTGTACTGTGCTACAAAGCTTGGTGTCATCTGCAAAGATAGAAACAGAGCTGTTAATACCATCCTCTATATCATTGATAAATAAATTAAACAGCAGCGGGCCCAGTACAGAACCTTGGGGTACACCACTAATAACCGTGGATCAGAGTACAAATTATTGACCACCACTCTCTGGGTACGATCCATGAGCCAGTGTTCAATCCAGTTACAAACGAAAGTTTCCAAGCCCAAAGACCTTAACTTACCTGTCAGACGACTATGAGGGACAGTATCAAATGCTTTAGCAAAATCCAGAAACACTATATCCACAGCCATTCCTCTGTCAAGGCTTCTACTCATCTCTTCATAAAAGCAAACTAGATTGGTTTGACAACTTCTATCCTTAGTAAACCCATGCTGGTTATCACTTATAATACAATTATCCCCTATGTATTCCTGTATGTAATCCCGTATAAATCCTTCAAACAATTTACCCACAATGCACGTTAAACTTACCTGTCTATAATTTCCTGGGGAAGACCTAGAGCCCTTCTTGAAGATTGGTACCCCAATCGCCTTGCGGCAGTCCCTTGGCACAATACCAGACACCAGAGAATCTCTAAATATCATGAACAAGGGTACAGATATTACTAAACTTACCTCTCTAAGAACTCTTGGGTGTAGTCCATCCAGTCCTGGAGATTTGCTTACATTTACTTTACTTAACTTACCTTGTACCATCTCTACATTAAGCCAGTTCAGTACATTACATGATGTGTTACCAGCACTAATCTGTCCAATGTCAGCTCCTCCTTCTTCCATAGTATATACAGAACTAAAGAACCCATTCAGTAGCTCCGCCTTCTCTTGATCGCCCGTGACAACCTCCCCATTATCATTATTAAGGGGTCCTACATGCTCTGTCCTTGTTTTTTTTGTATTTATATGTCTAAAAAAAATATTTAGGATTAGTTTTGCTTTCTTTGGCCACTTGTCTCTCATTTTGAATTTTTGCTGTTTTTATTACATTTTTACAGATTTTATTAAGTTCTTTGTACTGTTTAAATGTTATATCTGACCTATCAGATTTGTATTTTTTAAAAGCCATTTTTTTGTTGTTTATTGCTCTTTTAACATAATTTGTCAGCCATGTAGGATTTAGTTTTAATCGTTTATATTTGTTCCCCTTTGGTATATATTTAGATGTATAGTTATATAGAGTTGATTTAAAAATTTCCCATTTACCTTCTGTATCAGTATTTGAGAACACCTCCCCCCAGTCTATGTCCTGTAGTGCAGATCTCAGCCCAGCGAAATTTGCCTTTTTAAAGTTATATGTTTTTGCCTTCCCCGACTGTCTTTGTTTTCTACATTTTAAGTCAAAAGTAACTATATTGTGGTCGCTATTACCAAGGTTTTCCTGCACAGTTACATTACCAACCAGCTCTGCGTTGTTGGAAATGATCAGATCCAACAAGCCATCACTTCTTGTTGGGTCCTCCACAAACTGGCCCATAAAATTATCCTGCAATAAATTTAGGAATTGTCGCCCCTTTGTAGTTTTAGCCAACCCCGGACCCCAATCTATATCTGGATAGTTAAAATCTCCCATTATTACCACTGTACCTGCCCGGGCGGCCCTCTCTATTTGTTTATGCAGCCGACCTTCTATCATCTCCTCAGTGATATTAGGGGGTCTGTAGATTACACCAAATACAATTTTTTCGGTATTTCCCTCCTTTTGTAATTCTACGCACAATGATTCCACATCCGCAAAATCATCACATACTATGGCATCGTTCACACTGACTTTCATACCACTTCTTACATACAGACAGACTCCACCACCTTTTCTGTTCGTTCTGTCCTTGCGAAACAATGTAAACCCCTGCAGATTAACAGCCCAGTCATGTGAGGAGTCCAGCCATGTCTCAGTGACCCCAACTATATCAATATGTTCCTCCAGTATCAAGGCCTCAAGCTCCCCCATTTTATTTGCTAGGCTTCTGGCATTTGTGAACATACACTTTACATTTCCATTAAGTTTTACACATATAGTCTCACTAATGGGATTTTCAGAGTTATTGGGGTTAATGTTCTTATTTGAGTTATAAGGGCTAATTGTACTATTTAAGTTATTGGGGCTAATGGGATTTTTTGAGTTATTGGGCCTAACGTTATTATTTAAGTTATTGGGGCTAATGGTATTTTTTGAGTTAATGGGGCTAATTGTAGTTATTGAGTTATTGGGGCTAATGGAATTTTTTGAATTATTGGGGTTACAATTTTTCGGGCTACGTTTATTTTTATGGCTGGTTTGTAACCCATGGATCTCCTTATCCACTGCTCTTAACCTCCACCCACAGGACCCCCCACAGGACTCCTCTCCACCCACCATTATGTTCTGACCCCTCTCTAACCTATCCATACCACTGTCTCTTTCTTTATTATCCTCCCCCCCTCACCTAGTTTAAATACTCTGCCATCCCTTCCAGGATTCTCTCCCCCAGCACAGCGGACCCCCTTCCATTCCGGTGCAAATTATCCGTAGAATAGAGTTTGTACCCCAATGAAAAGTCAGCCCAGTGCTCTAAAAACCCAAACCCTTCCCCCTTACACCACGACTTAAGCCATGTATTTAACTCCCTAAGCTCCCGCTGTCTTTCCTGCGATGTGCATGGCACAGGAAGTATTCCACAGAACACAACCTTAGAGGTCCTTCCCTTCAGCTTGGCACCTAGTTCCTTGTAATTATTCTTCAAGGACCTCCACCTACCATGTATTCTGTCGTTGGTTCCCACATGGACCACGACAGTTGGGTCATCCCCAGCCCCCCCTAGTAATTTGTCCACCCTTTCCACCACATGCCGAACCCTGGCACCCAGGGAGACAGCAAACCATTCGGTTGAGGTGGTCTTGGCGACAAATTATTCTATCCATCTTCCTGATTATAGAATCCCCTACCACAACTAACTGCCTTGGCCTACCTGCGTTACCATCCCCCACACTACTAGTTGAGCTGTTCCACCGGCTGTTAGGGAGACCAGTATCCACTAGGGTTGTCATCTCTGATACTGAGGTCCTCGCATCATCGCCAAACTTGGCAATTTTACTTGGGAGATCAGAAGCAGAAGTGGCCTTCCTTTTCCTTGCCCCCTTTCCAGTCCCTCTAACCACATTAACCCAGCTCCCTACTTGGGCCTCCTGGCTAGTTACTCCAACCTCCATTTCTACCGCACTAACTGCTTGCTCTGTAAGCAGTATGCTACTTTCAAGATTGTCAATCGGCCTCAATGTTGCATTTTGCTCCTCTAGATCTCTAATACGAGCTTCCAGGTGGGCAACATGCTCACATTTGTCACAGCGGTATTCACCCTGAAGCTGCTGCTCCAGAGATGTATACATGTGGCACAATGTGCACTGAAGAAAACCTCCAATCCTGCTGTCCATATCCTTGGTGACAAACAGCTGTTATTAACTATTAAGAAAAACTACTTTTATCAAGGGAGTGTAATACTTACAGTTACGGTGGGTCCTGCTTACAACTCCTGCTTTTTAAACTTCTGCGTATAAAACTTCTCAGATGTTCACACTTAAGAATACAACACTTTAGAATACAAACCAAAGATTCAGAGAGACTCAGCCAGAGCCTCAGAGAGACTTAGCCAGAGCTTTGACAACAGCCAGAGCTTTGACAATGTTTGACAACATTCGTCTTCCAAATTCAATATTAAAATATTGTAATTTAAAGTAGCTATTTGTTGAAAATAATCACAGGTTTGAAATAAAAGATCTATCATTTTCAAACCTTAAATAATGCAAAGAAAACAAATTCTTATTCATTTTTAGACGACAAAATACTTTAACATAGGAAGAGTTCAATAATCAGTATTTGGTGGAATAACCCTGATTTTTAATCACAGCTTCCATGAGTCTGGACATGACCTCCACTAATCTATCACATTGTTCTTGGGTGAATCTGGCACTCCTGGCACAAAAATTCAAGTAGCTCAGCTTTGTTTGATGGCTTGTGACCATGAATCTTCCTCTCAAACAATCTTTCACCAAATTTCACACTGCAACAGTACAAGATACTATACTATCATCCACTGTGAAATTGTTGGAGGATTAGTGATGATCTGGAGATGCTTCAGCAAGGCTGGAAATGGGAAGATTTGTCTTTGTGAAAGACCCATGAATCAAGCCAAATACAAGGTTATCCTAAAAAACATTTGCTTCTTTTTGCTCTGACAATGTTGCTCAACTTTGCGAATACATTTTTCCAGAAGGACAATGCTCCATGCCACACAGCCATGTCAATAAAGGTGTGGTTGCGGGGCCACCAGATCAAGACCCCACCATAGCCAGCCCAATCTCCAGACCTGAACTCCATCACAAACCTCTCAAATTTGATCAAGAGAAAGTTAATGTTCACAAGCTATCAAAGCTAAGCTGCTTGAATGTTTGTGTCAGGAGTGGCATAAAGTCACCAAACAGCAATGTGACAGACTGTTGGAGAACATGCCATGAAGGAGTGGCATAAAGTCCCCAAACAGCAATGTGACAGACTGTTGGAGAACATGCCATGAAACATAAAAGCTGTGATTGAGCTGTGTTGCCTTTTCAAGAATTAACCGTTAGGAAAACAAAAAATATATTTTTTTTTAAGGGACAAAAGTATTTTATAGAAAGCGGGAACCCAAATAAACTATTGGCCAATATTCTCTAATGCCAAAGAATAATAACAAATATCTCCTGTATTGTACCATCATGGCCGTAAATGTTGGCACCCCTGAAATTGTTCAAGAAAATTAAGTATTTCTCACAGAAAAGGATTGCAGTGACACATGTTTTGCTATACACATGTTTATTCCCTTTGTGTGTATTGGAACTAAACAAAAAAAGGGAGGAAAAAAGCAAATTGGACATAATGTCACACCAAAACTCCAAAAATGGGCTGGACAAAATTATTGCCACCCTTAGCTTAATATTGTTGTACACCCTTTGGAAAAAATTACTGAAATCAGTCGCTTCCTATAACCATCAATAAGCTTCTTACACCTCTCAGCTGGAATGTTGGACCACTCTTACTTTACAAACTGCTCCAGGTCTATCTTATTGGAAGGGTGCCTTTTCCTAACAGCAATTTTAAGATCTCTCCACAAGTGTTCAATGGGATTTAGATCTGGACTCATTGCTGGACACTTCAGAACTCTCCAGCACTTTGTTGCCGTCCATTTCTGGGTGCTTTTTGACGTATGTTTGGGGTCATTGTCCTGCTGCAAGATCTTGGACACAAACCCAGCTTTCTGACACTGTGCTGTACAGTGTGACCCAAAATCCATTGGTAATCCTCAGATTTCATGATGCCTTGCACACATTCAAGGCACTTAGTGCCAGAGTCAGAAAAAGCCTAAACCCTAAACATCATTGAACCTTCACCATATTTCACTGTAGGTACTGTATTCTTTTCTTTGTAGGCCTCATTCCATTTTTGGTAAACAGTAGAATAATGTGCTTTACCAAAAAGCTCTATCTTGGTCTCATATGTCCACAAGATGTTTTCCCAGAAGGATTTTGGCTTACTCAAGTTCATTTTGGCACAATGTAGTCTTGCTTTTTTATGTCTCTGAGTCAGCAGTGGGGTCCTCCTGGGTCTCCTGCCATAGCGTTTTATTTCATTTAAATGTCAACGGATAGTTTGTGCTGACACTGATGCTCCATGAGCCTGCAGGATGGCTTGAATATCTTTGGAACTTGCTTGGGGCTGCTTATCCACCATCCGGACTATCCTGCGTTGACACTTTCAACAATTTTTCTCTTCCGTCCACGCCAAGGAAGATTAGCTACAATTACATGGGTCGCAAACTACTTGATAATGTTGTACACTGTGGACAAAGGCAAATCTAGATATCTGGAGATGGACTTGTAACCTTGAGATTGTTGATATTTTCCACAATTTTGGTTCTCAAGCCCTCAGACAGTTCTCTTCTCCTCTTTCTGTTGTCCATGCTTAGTGTGGCGCACAGACAGACACACAATGCAAAGACGAAGTGAACTTCTCTCCTTTTTATCTGCTTTCAGGTGTGATTTTTATATTGCCCACACCTGTTACTTGTCCCAGGTGAGTTTAAAGGAGCATCACATGCTTGAAACGATCTTATTTATCCACAATTTTGAAGGGGTGCCAATAATCTTGTCCAGCCCATGGAGTTTGGTGTGACATTATGTCCAATTTGCTTTTTTCCTCCCTTTTTTGGTTTAGTTCCAATACAAACAAAGGGAATAAACATGTGTATAGTAAAACATGTGTTACTGCAATCCTTTTCTGTGAGAAATACTTGATTTTCCAGAAAAATTTCAGGGGTGCCAACATTTACTGCCATGACTGTATATGAACAACTGACATATTACAAATAATCCCAAAGTGATTAAACAAGAGGTAGTAGAATATTTTTTTACAACACTTTACCAATCTAAAATATTCCCCCCAGAGGAGACTCAAAGATTATCTGAATTTGTGCCACCTTCCTAAAATAACACAACTACAAAAAGACAAATTAAATTGACCCATTACTGAGATCGAGATAGAACCTTGACATCAACTTCAAAGGGTTCTGCTCTGGGTACAGATGGGATACTGTTTGAGGTCTACCAAACATTTTGAGAAGTACTCATTCCTAAACTTCTCATAACCTTTAATGAATCGTGTGGAGCCCATGGTCTTCCACAATTAATTCTCAAAGCTATGATTGTGCCCCCCCCCCCAAAAAAAAAAACCCTTGAGAATAGAGAACTATTGGCCAATCTCGCTGCTAAGTGCTGATGTAAAACTTTTGGCAAAGGTGATGGCAGTTAGACTGGCCAAATGGTTGGGGATCGAGTTAGCTCAGATCAAACTGGATTTGTCCGCAGGCGATCGAAATTATGATAATGTAGCAAATGCGCTTGTCAACATTTAGATTGGTGATGCAGGACTCCGCTCCATCCTGTCTTTATAAGCGATGGAGGTGTTTCATAGGGTGGATTGGGGATTTTTGTAGTCCACACTGGAGGTGTTTGGATTGGGAGACAACATCCTTCCCCTCAGGGTGCGTTCACATGGAGTAAATGAAGAGTAATTCACGCCAAAAAATTTACGGGTGGAAAAAAGAATATTATTTTCGCGTGAAATTCATGTGGAATTGCGCGTGGAAATGGGGGAGAAAGAAGTGAAGGGTTTTTCAGCCATTTCCGTGTGAATTGCGTGCTAATTGCACGCAAATTGCACGCAAATTGTGCGCAAATTGCTCGTGAATTCCGCACAAAAACATTGTCGGGCGCAATTTTTTTTTTACCATTGACTTCAATTGATTTCTGCTAGCGGATTCCGCTTGAAGGATGATCATGTTCTTTCTTCAAGCGGAACGGAATTCAGCGTCAGAGTTCCGCTAGCAGAATTTCCGCAGTGTGAACAGGACAGCGGAAATAACATTGAAGTCAATGGGCAGAGGAGATGTGCATTAAAGGGGTTCTCCGGTGCTTACACATCTTTTCCCCTATGCAAAGGATAGGGGATAAGATGCCTGATCGCGGGAGTCCCGCCGCTGGGGACCCCCGGAATCATGCACGCGGCACCTCATTTGTAATCAGTCCCCAGAGCGTGTTCGCTCCGGGTCTGATTACAGGCGACCCCCGGGCCGGCGGCGTGTGATGTCACGCCTCCACCCCCGTGTGACATCACGCTCCGCCCCTCAATGCAAGCCTGATGGTCGCCGGTAATCAGCCCCAGAGCTAACACGCTCCGGGGACTGATTACAAACGGGGTGCCACGTGCATGATCCTGGGGGTCCCCAGCGGCGGGACTCCCGCGATCAGGCATCTTATCCCCTATCCTTTGGATAGGGGAAAAGATGTGTAAGCACCGGAGAACCCCTTTGATTTAGAATAAAGAATTCAAGAGGAATTACTCGAGTAAATTCCTCTGGAATTACTCTGTGTTAATGCACCCTAACAAGGAGCATGAGACAGGAAATCTTGGGGTTGGAATGGCCGTGTAGGGACATAGTTCAGCCTTATGCTAATGACATTCTATTTTTTACAAGTAATCCACTAGAGAGGTCAAAATAATCCCTGTTACAATTAAAAGAAGAGGAAACTTTTTCAGTAGACCTGAAGGTACTTAAATATTTAGGGTGGTTCTTTTTTTTTTAATATAAGGAATAAAACATGTGTGCTTAGTGTAATACTATGAGGAGGGTGTGGTTAAGAAAAAGCTGTAACTTACTGTCCTACCTCTCTTCCACTTTCACATGAGGAACTGGGGAAACATTTTCCTCCCTCGCTGTCTGTTTTAGATTGCGTTCTACAACTATTTAACTGTTGCCTGTTTAATAATAAATGTATTATTGTATCTCTTGCTTGATATTGCCACTGTATATCTGGTATGATGTACAATTTTATTTCAAGTTACTGAGTCACAGTTTGGCAAAACCATCTAAGCCTAAGGAAAGGACAATCCTTCAGCCATGGTTTCCTAGAGGTTTCCTCGACAAGCGGTTTTGCCTTTCCTGTGTGCTGGAGGATGTGCGTTGAAGAGTTGCTGTGTTTAGAACAAATTTTATAGTTTTTGCCTGGACATCAAGTTTCAAATTATACCCTTCTTAATTAAGTGTGAAAAATATATTAATGAATAAATAAATAAAAAAATGTATTAACTAAAATACATGTCATATATTATATACTGTCACAGCTTTGGTTTTAGTAGTGGGTAGAATTTGCAGGCAAGATTTAATTTCAATAGAGGATGGTAAACCTCATAGGAACAGGTTGAGCCTTAAAAATGGCTAGCCATAAGGCTGTCATAATGGTAACATCATCTAGAGCATGCTTCCCCTTTTTTTCTTTCTGGATGGGTTCTGTATGTCAGACAGCTATCTTACAGTATTTGGTAATCCCAGTGGTTCAGCACGTCACCTGACTCCAGTGATTGTTTTAGTCTTGTCATTTAAATAAAGCTGTGGTCAATTTGACACCCAAAAAGTGTTTTTTGCCTTTATGTTATAGTTAGCAATAATTGAAGTTAGTTATTTCAATGAAAAGTGAAGGTCCATCCCATATCACAGAGTCAACTGTTTGACAATATGAAACAAAAATTCAAAATAGACAATATTTAAATCTGGTGTAAACTTAGATTCCTTTGGCACCTGCACCAACTTTTGAAGTGTCTATTTGATGAGTAATGTGAAAAGTTTCAAGGTAACCCCAGCTGCATTATACTGAAGTGATCATAATTCCTGACTGTACTGTAGGGTTGTTTTACCTTATGCATTACTACTGAAAAAATAGATTTTTCTGACAGAAAATCGTAGCTGGAATCTCATGCAGGAGACGTTGAACAATGGCCAGATTTTCTTTAATCTAAGAAACAAGCAACCTTATTAGACTTCATACAGTTGAAGAATGGAATTTCGAGATTTCTGAGTTTATCTATATGTATAATTCATACCTTTACTAACCAATTCATAATTCAATGAGACAGAATTATTGTCTTACAATTGGTTACTGCATCTTTATCCATCAAACACAGGCTTACCAGACAACCTTAAATTATGTATGAAGCCGAAGTTAAAACAGACATGTTACAGAACACCATGTACAGCCTTTTATCTATTGCTTATGACAATGTGCATATTTTCTATGCAAATGTTAATTTAATAGGACTTATTTTAGGTGACGACTGCTGTTGTAATGTATACCATGTAAAGAGTTTCTGAAATAGAAATGGTGCCTGTAATTGGAGAAGACTCGTAGACAGTAGCAGGATTTATGGAAGATGAAGATGACCTTTGCGTACATTAAACCACGTGGTAATATACAGTATCCCATTACCATGAAGGCCTGCTTTAAGCAATAAATGGTGACTACTTTGTTGCCTAATGTTAAAGGTGACCTTCATCTAAAAAAGGAGAGAAAACTATTGGTTGTATCAGAAAAAACCTCAATATAATTTAAAAACCATCTTTTTCAGTAGTATGAGAAGATGGTGTGATAGATAAAAATAATGTCTAAAATCACCTACGATAAACTGACGCATGGTTTTATATCATATTATTGTGCATGTTTCTGAAGGGTGAACTATGTGTAAATATGGTAATCCCAGACAAATAAAATGCATCTAGCATTTAAACTGTAGTTTAGAATTATAACTAATATCAAATTAACTGAACAATTGTTGGACTTCCACTGGTAGAGCAGTAGGCACTGCTAAACTATTGTACTTTCCTTACGACTCTTAGGATATGGAAAAAGGTATTTTGCCAAAAAGCTATGGCTGAAAATCTGAATCCAAAACTACCAGTATGGTATTTTTTGACATAAAAAACACTTTCTGTCCCTCCCACCTTCCAAGATGCCCTATGATCTCTACTTTGTCTTCTATTGATTGACGTCCCTGCAAATTTAAGGGCCACTTATGACTTCTTAGTGACTTTGGAAGCAGCAAGAGGGTTTCTATTTATGGACTATACACGTTGAGGGCTTGAATTCTTGAATCTTAAGATGTTGTAGTGAAAGTAAATTCTTAGACGATACTGGAAAAAGTAGAAGTAATTTTTCTGTAAAGGCCTTTCTTTCAGGCTTACACATAATAAACCAACAATATTGCACTATTCCCCAAAGTGCTCACTCAGGTGAGGATAGTCCCACAATTCAGAGTTCCATCTTACTCTCACCTTCAATTTCAGTATACACACTATGGGCTATCCGATAATTGCAAACATGGGATGAAGATTTACTCATGATCTGAAGGAGCGTTTTCTGTAAACTTGTTTTCTTTATTCATGTATTGTTGCGTCTTACAAGACAAAGTGCATAAATGCAAGGTAGCAGAAATTATTTTCATCAACTGCGTCTCCCAGGCCATGGCACGACATTTCAGGGAAGGAGTAATAATGATTAGTAATAAAAATAAGATTTCTAAGTAGTGGTGAGTGCCACTTGCCTTATCCTCTGCCTAATATTCTGTTAGGCTATGTTTCCACTCATTTCTTTTTTAAATGCTGTGTTAGCAGAAAGTCAATAGGGATTTATGAAACATCAAACTTACTTAGGCTAAGTTTCCACTTGTTTTTTTTTCTGGCAGTTTTTGGATATCTGCCACTGCAGTTTTTGAGCCAAAGTCAGAAGTGGATCCATAATTTAGGAGAAGTATAAGTCCTTTCTTTATATGTCCTATTCCTTTTGAATACACTTCTGGCTTTGGCTCAAAAACTGCAGTGGCAGTACTCCAAAAACTGCTAGAAAAAAAAAGTGGAAACTTTGCCTTAGTGTTTTTTTATGTTTTTTTTTTTTTCACTCATCCTTAAAATTTTCTCCAGTTTTGAGTGGCAGTTTACCAAAATCCCAGCATGTTGAGACTTTGTCGTTTTATTGGAAAAAATCTTGGCATTTCTCTCCCATAAAAGTCTATGGGAGCAGAAAAACACTATTAAAAAAAACCCAAGCGGGTTTAGCATTGCTGTTTTTTTCCCTATTTTTTCAAAATAGATCCTTGGTTCACATGATGAAAGAATCACATGACTTGTAAAAAAAAAAGTCTAAGGCCCATTATTTTTGGAAAAGTGCAACAAAAACTGCATCTTGGGAGTGCAAAATAAAAGGGCAATTTTTGTGGCACTTTTTCAGATGAACCCCTCCCCCGACAAAAAACAGGTATAAACTTAGCCTCAGACCTTACTCTTCACCTAGTGGATAGCCATTCTTATCACCTTTCTCTTTCCTTAAAGGGGTACTCCGGCCCAAAGGATAGGGGATAAGATGTCTGATCCCACCGCTGGGGATCCCCACAATCTCTCATGCAGACACCCACCTGTGGCAGCTGCACAGAGTGATGTTTGCTCTGTGTCTGAAGGGTCACGACTACGGGGCAAGAGTTTCGTGATGTCACAACTCCGCCCTCTTGGGACATCACGCCCCGCACCCTCAATGCAAGTCTATGGAAGTTGGCGTGCAGGGGAGTCAGAAGTAGCCAAAACAAATAAACAGAGTACAAAGGTCAGAGGGCAGCACTTACAGTACAAGCTGCACACGATGATGTAATCTCATCTCGTGCAGCTTTCATGAAAAATTCTGTGCTGCACCAGAGGGACAGGCAAGGACCCAGGAGAAAGAGAACAGGAGGGGCAGTAGCTCCGGAGTGGCAAGCTGCACCAGAGAAAGTGAGGAAAGGGGAAACACAGAGTCAGGGGGCAGAAAGAAGAGGACGCACAAAACGGGAGGCATATTAGAGGGAAGAAAGACAGTAGAAGAGGAAGAGTCAGATAAAGGTAGAGAGGAGGATTCTGTAAGGGGGACAGAAAGAGAGGAGCGGTGTTTAAGAGGGGACAGGAGGTTCCATAAAGCTGAAAAGGAGGACAACTATTTAAGGGGATACAGGACAACAAGATGGGTCTATCCGGAAGTACAGGAGGAGTGAAGGCGTCTGTAAGGAGGGGGCCCCCCTTGTGATCGCCCCTTTTAACTTTCATAGCTTGGAAGAAAGACGAGACAGAGGATCTATGATAAAAACTTTTAAATACATAAAGCGAATCAACACAGTAAAGGAAGAGAGTATATTTAAAAGAAAAAAACTTCCACAAGAGCACATAGGTTTATTTTTGAGGGGCAAAGCTTTATTCAGTTATCAGGAAGGATTACTTTAATGAGAGAGTAGTGGATGCATGGAATAGCCTTCCTAAAAAGTTGTTGCTGCAAATACAGTGAAGAAGTTTAACCCCTTAACAACCAAGGACGCATATTTACGTCCTTGGCCGGCTCCTGCGATATAACGCAGGGTCATGCAGTGACCCCGCGTCATATCGGGTCGGTCCCGGCATGTATCCGATGCCGGGACCCGGGGCTAATAGCGCGCGGCAGCGATCGCAGTGCAGCGAGCTATTAACCCTTTAGACGCGGAGTTCAACTTTGAAAACGAAAGTGAAAGCTGCCCGGCTTTTATGTGGCTGGCACAATAATGTAATGCTGTGGGTAGCTGGTATGCAATAGTGTTCTGTTTTTTTTTTCCAGTATGATAGTATTTTTTAAGTCACTATGGTAGAATTATGTTGTCCTGTTGTGGTGGCTTTATTTTATTTTTCTATACCCCAACCCTTGAAAAAATCCTGTGTGCGCCCCTGGTGATTGGAGATGTATAGACAATATGCATTGCCATTTTCTTAAATTCGTGAGACACAATACTTTGCTTTACCCCAGATGCAGCCAACCCACACTACGCCATGACATCTACTAGTCTGTAAGGGCGTCATGTTCACGTTTTGCCGAAGGCCTTACAAAGTCTTACAAAGCTACCTCAGCTCACCCCACCCTCAGTACTGCTTCATAAAGTCTTCCATGCTGCTGCTGCTTTTGTCCTTAACTTTGTCACCTCAGAGGTGGTGTAGACTGAGCACACAGTAAAAACTGTACCAGATTTTCAAACAATCACTTTAAAAAATCTGGCGCAATCTTAGACTGTCTAGTTTTAGTAAAACTAAGGAAGTTTTTGAATATGTCTCCCTATACTATTTTCCTCTGCTATGGGCTGTATGTTTTTTTTCTCAGCCTTAATAACTATGTAATAGTAAATGTTCAGCAGCCATGGAAGCCATGGAAATCAGCCACGGGCTGCTGGGTACGGAGCAGGCCAATTACATAAATACACATAGGAGTTCGAATGTTTCAAAAGATCAACAAAGAGTCTGTGGACAAGGAAAGGTAATTATAGGTTGCTGGAAGTTAAAAGGGTACTCCGATGGAAATTTTTTTTTTTTCAGTCTGACCACAGTGCTCTCTGCTGACACCTCTGTCCATGTCAGGAACTGTCCAGAGCAGGAATAAATCCCCATAGCAAATTTCTCCTGCTCTGGACAGTCTCTGACATGGACAAAGGTGTCAAAACAGAGAGCACTGTGGTCATAGAGAAAATAACTATACAACTTCCTCTGGAGCATACAGCAGTTGATAAGTACTGGAAGGATTAAGATTTTTATAAAGAAGTAATTTACAAATCTGTTTAAAGCGCAACTTTCGTCAATTTTTAACCCCCTCCCCAGACTACTACCATTTTGTTACTGATGAGCGCAAAGTATTGACGGAATGAGCGCTCGCTTCCGCTGCCCAATACTGCATGTCAGAGCCGGCAGGGAGGGGCGCATGAGCTGTGGATGTGATGTGGACCGCTGTGTCTTACTACACAGTGGTCCCAGTGCTGAAAGCAAGGATAGGCGTGTCGGCGGCGGGGCTTTGCAGACCCCATGCCACACCTATTCGTCTGTGCCTTACTGCTGCATAAAATGGTATGGCCACATTTACTTTATGCACATCGGTAACAAAATGGTAGTAGATTGTGGGGGGGGGGGGGGAGGTTAAAAATGTACAACAATTGCGCTTTAACTTTAATTGTTTTCCACCAGAGTACCCCTTTAAATAAGATTCTTCTGACTCCCAATGGGATCTATCACAATGTTTATTTGCAAATACTACTTATGTAATACTAATATATATATATATATATATATATATATATATATATATATGCATTCAAATGATAGATACACTTTAGGGTGATAAGTGCCTTAATATTTTCAAATATAGGAAGACAGAGATTAAGGCTAACAGTTTGTGTGAGGAAGCATGGATGAGAAACATTTTGCATTGATTCTAAGTGGATAAATCAATAGTGCCCATCCTCTCATGTCTTAAACTAGTGGACTGCTTAGACAATGCCCTCAGGTGTGGCCCTATGCCAAACCAGTTAGGTGGCACAGTGGGTCCACACCCACTAATGGTTGCCATTTCAATCACTAACCTGCAATGAAATAAGCCCCAAAACACATGTATAAAACACTGACTAAAAAGCTCTAAAGCCCTGTAGAACACTGCTATGTTATCTTGGAATTTATTCAAGTAGTTTTATCCCCTCAAAGGGGTACTCCGCCCCTAGATATCTTATCCCCTATCCAAGGATAGGGGATAAGATGTCTGATCGCGGGGGGTCCTGCTGCTGAAGACCCCGCAATCTCTCCTGCAGTCCCCCGAGTCATCAGCTGTATGGAGCTAAGTTTGCTCCATAGCTGATGACTCATGATACAGGTGCTGGCGGTTTGTGACATCACAGCCCCCCCCCCTCGTGATGTCACCCCTTTAATGTAAGTCTATGGGAGGTTGCATGGCCGCTGTCACACCCCCTCTTATAGACTTACATTAAGAGGACGGGGCATGACAAAAATCATTGTGCAACAAAATTGAAGAAAAATCGCCATTATGAAACTTTTGGGGGCTTCTGTTTCTACGCAGTAAATTTTTTGGTAAAAATGACACCTTCTCTTTATTCTATAGGTCCATACAGTACGGGGCGGTATGAGGGCTAATTTTTTGCGACGTGATCTGAAGTTTTTAGCAGTACCATTTTTGTATTGATCTGATGTTTTGATTGCTTTTTATTCATTTTTTCATGATATAAAAAGTGACCAAAAATTTTTTGCGCGTACGCCATTGACCGTGCAGTTTAATTAATGATATATTTTTTATAATTCGAACATTTCAAAATTTTATTAGGGAAGGGGTTAAATGATCTTCATTAACTTTTTTTTCCACTTTTCCCCCCCAATGTTATAACCCCCCCATAGAGTCAACACCCCCCCCCCACCGTTGGTGAACAGGGGGAGCACCCTCCCCCTGTCAACACCTTAGGTGCCGTGATCAGGATTGATCACGGCATATATGGAGTTAATGCTGCTGGGACCGGCACGATCACGGCCCCGGCAGCTATGGCGGGACTCCGGCTGTGATTGACAGCAGGGTCCCGCTGCCGATCTCCTGAGCTGGAGCAGGAGATCATCAGGAGATCACCGGAGCACCTGAAGGCTGAACTAATTTATGCAGGAAAAGTCATCAACTGCCGAGCCGAGAAGTTCGTGACGAATCAAATTTACTGTAAGTTCGCTCATCTCTAATTTTAACCCCTCAGTTTCTATATAGTGTGAATAGTGAATACATTTGTAACTGTATATTTTTCCTGTTACTAAACAATAGTGGGATGTAATTAATTTGCCAACCTGACATTTCTAAGCGTATACACTTCACTGGTCTTACATTCTATAATGTTGATTGTACATTTATTTTCCTTCAACATTTGCCTTTTATTAATATTCCCTATGGGCCGGACCCAGAGCTCTACTCATTAATCTTTATTTTTCAGTCAAATGGAATTCAGGCTTCAAGTCATCTGCTTTACAGCTAAAGCAAATCAGAACTTACTGCTGTAATCTTGCCACCAATAGCTTGACGCTCCTAAGTGTAATTAATTTGATTTATCTACAGATAAAGGAAAGTTTATTTCTTTTGCCGTGATGTATCCTCTGAAAGGGGCCGTTTTTTCTACTTCAGCTATCTTCTCATTAATGTGCTGATATGAAGGTTTATATTTATGAAGTTGAACTGTATGCGCTGCTGCTAGACACATCATTTTGGGGTCAACCTGGAAAATCCAACATGACAGCCAGAAGAGTAGCTAAAGAGTAGCTAAAGCCGAAGGTAGCAGTCACACCAAGGCCCTGATTCCTGATAAGGGCCATAAATATCTGATGCTCACCTCTGAACATGCACTTTTCATGAGCTTAAAGGGGTATTCCAGGCCAAAACTTTTTTTTATATATCAACTGGCTCCGGAAAGTTAAACAGATTTGTAAATTACTTCTATTAAAAAATCTTAATCCTTCCAATAGTTATTAGCTTCTGAAGTTGAGTTGCTGTTTTCTGTCTAACTGCTCTCTGATGACTCATGTCCCAGGAGCTGTGCAGCTCCTATGGGGATATTTTCCCATCATGCACAGCTCCCGGGACGTGACCTCACCATTGAGCAGTTAGACAGGAAACTTCAGAAGCTAATAACTATTGTAAGGATTAAGATTTTTTAATAGAAGAAACTTACAAATCTGTTTAACTTTCCGGAGCCAGTTGATATATTAAAAAAAAGTTTTTGCCTGGAATACCCCTTTAAGGGCCTCCCTGCTGAGGGTCAGCTATCTAAACCAGTGTAGCTTGTGATGTATGCTGTTTACACATTTCCCCATAACCTTTTTAGAAGTTATGCAATCTGCATAAAAAAAGCCTGGTCACTTTTTAAGCGTCTGACCACCCTCCTTCCGACATGTCTTTACAAGCAGGCACAACGAAAAGTAAAAAGCTATGTTTACACTATGTTAATACTGTATGTTGGAAGTATAGGTTGCAAGTGTTTCCCCCAAAGTATACCACTGATGTATACACCAAACATATGACACTTGAGAGCCATATAGTGGCATAGACGGCCATTGGCTGTAATGAAGGGGAAAAAAAAGGGATATTGTATTTACTGCTGCAGTTATTATGCTGTAGAATCAAAATTTTGTTGGAGGCCAAAAGGACAGTATTCTGGCATTAGCTGGGGCTATTGGAGACCTATGGCTATGTTCAGTGCATGCTATACCTTTGTATAGTGAACATGTTCACCAGACTCATCGTGGTTCAGTGCATGCTATACCTTTGTATAGTGAACATGTTCACCAGACTCATCGTAGTTCAGTGCATGCTATACCTTTGTATAGTGAACATGCTCACCAGACTCATCGTAGTCTGTGTTTTATGGTACTCCCTTTTCATAACAAACTTTACATGTGATAGCAGGGGTTGCCATTTCATTTTTATGCTTGTTCTTTCTTTTTTACAGTGGAAAAAATATCAATAATTTTTTTAATATTTATCCAAAGGTTACAGATCATCATACAAGGTTCAAGAAAATTTATTCTGTATATTGTTCAAATAAAAAAAGTTATTAAGTAAAACTCTTAAATCCTTCACTGGTAAATGCTATAATTTATCATTTAGACTCCTTTTGTTCTGTATTCTGCAGAAACCTCTGACAAATGTTGGAAAAAATATACTGTGTGAAAAAGTTTTTTTTTACAGGATGCCCCTTTGTAAAATTGAGCAGTCAAATTTAAAGGGGTATTCCGGTGTCAGGAACTGTCCAGAGCAGCATAAGTTTGCTATAGGGATTTGCTCCTGCTCTGGACAGTTCCTGATACGGACAGAGGTGTCAGCAGAGAGTAACGTGGACAGAAAAGAAAAAGAAAGCTAAAAAGAAATGAACTTTCTCTGTAGTATATAGCAGCTAATAAGTACTGGAAGGATAAAGATTTTTTTTTAATAAAAGCAATTTACAAATCTGTTTAACTTTCTGGCACCAGTTGATAAAAAAAAGGTTTTCCACCTGAGTACCCCTTTAAACATATACCAGCAGGACAGAGGCCAAAAGGACAAGGATGTACCACCTGGATATTTTTTACTGACTATAGCCAGATACAGAACTATTATCTCTTTTTCTAACTTGTTCTATTTTCTGATTGTAAATATTTTTATTCATTTTTACTACATTATTATGGGGGCATCTACCTTGCCTGAGCTGTTTGTTTTTAACAGCATTTAGAGATATGGTTTACAGCAAGTCTTATGGATATAGGCACAATTGTCTGAAGCAGGCCCCATTCACTTGTATGGGAGAGGTTTCTAGGCATGCTCTGGGGCCTGTGCATATGTTATTACAGGGGGGGGGGGGGTCCTGATACTGAACATCAGCTATTTGAATGGTGGTAGATGCTGTGTTATTGATTTACTGTTGTCGTCTTTCATTGTGCTGCTGTCTGTCTGGATAAAGAGTAGGGATGAGCGAATCTAATCTGACAAATCTGAATTCGTTACGAATTTCAGGAAAAATTCGATTTGCAACAAATGCGAATGTCAGACGCAAATTGCTTAATTAAACTCCATTTAGTGCAGTCCAGGCTCCAGGGCATCTAAAATGGCAGATCCACATGTGAGGACATGGGGCAAGGAATCCTGGGAAGGTGGGAACAGGGGTCAGCGGGATTACCCTGAATCAGATGCAGCATGCAGCCTATCAGCAGCCAGCCACCCGTGTGATGTCACAGACCTATATAATCGGCAGCCATCTTGCGGTCACTCACATCAGCGTTCTATTGCAGAGAGAGAGGGACAGAGAGCAGTGTTTGTGTTACGCCGAGCGCTCCGGGTCCCCGCTCCTCCCTGGAGCACTCACGGAGTTCTCCTGTTCGCAGCGCCCCGGTCAGACCCGCTGACCGGGTGCGCTGCGATTATGTCCCCAGCCGGGATGCGATTCGCGATGCGGGACGCGCCCGCTCGCGGTGCGCATCCCGATCCGCTTACCAGACTCATCTGTGCTGTCTCGGTAAGCGCGGCCCCGCTCCCTAGGGTGCGCGCGCGCCGGGTCTTTGCGATTTAAAGGGCCGGTGCGCCACTGATTGGCGCATGGGTTTTAATCAGTACCTTCACCTGTGCACTTCCCTATAATACCTCACTTCCCCTGCACTTCCTTGCCGGATCTTGTTGCCATTGTGCCAGTGAAAGCGTTTCCTTGTGTGTTCCTAGCCTGTGTTCCAGACCTCCTGCCGTTGCCCCTGACTACGATCCTTGCTGCCTGCCCTGACCTTCTGCTACGTCCGACCCTGCTCTTGTCTACTCCCTTGTACCGCGCCTATCTCAGCAGTCAGAGAGGTTGAGCCGTTGCCGGTGGATACGACCTGGTTGCTACCGCCGCTGCAAGTCCATCCCGCTTTGCGGCGGGCTCTGGTGAAAACCAGCAGCAACTTAGAACCGGTCCACCGACACGGTCCACGCCAATCCCTCTCTGACACAGAGGATCCACCTCCAGCCTGCCGAACCCTGACAGTAGATCCGGCCATGGATCCCGCTGAGGTCCCACTGCCAGTTGTCGCTGACCTTACCACGGTGGTCGCCCAGCAGCGCAACAAGGCCACCAGCTGTCTCAACTGACTGTGATGCTACAGCAGCTTCTACCACAGCTTCAGCAACCATCTCCTCCGCCAGCTCCTGCACCTCCTTCGCAGCGAGTGGCCGCATCCAGCCTCCGTTTATCATTGCCGGACAAGTTTGATGGGGACCCTAAACTTTGCCGTGGTTTTCTCTCGCAATGTTCCCTGCATTTGGAGATGATGTCGGACCAGTTTCCAACTGAAAGGTCAAAGGTGGCTTTCGTGGTCAGCCTTCTGTCTGGGAAAGCCCCGTCATGGGCTACACCGCTCTGGGACCGCAATGATCCTGTCACTGCCTCAGTACACTCTTTCTTCATGGAGATTCGAAGTGTCTTCGAGGAACCAGCCCGAGCCTCTTCTGCCGAGACTGCCCTGCTGAACCTGGTCCAGGGTAATTCTTCTGTGGGCGAGTAGGCCATCCAATTCCGTACTCTCGCCTCCGAATTATCCTGGAATAACGAGGCCCTCTGCGCGACCTTCAAAAAAGGCCTATCCAGTAACATCAAAGATGTGCTGGCCGCACGAGAAATCCCTGCTAACCTGCATGAACTTATTCATCTGGCCACCCGCATTGACATGCGGTTTTCCGAAAGGCGTCAGGAGCTCTGCCAGGATATGGACTTTGTTCGCACGAGGCGGTTTCTCTCCCCGACTCCTCTCTTCTCTGGTCCGCTGCAATCTGTTCCTGTGCCTTCCGCCGTGGAGGCTATGCAAGTAGACCGGTCTCGCCTGACACCTCAAGAGAAGACACGCCGCCGCATTGAGAACCTATGCCTGTACTGTGCCAGTACCGAACACTTCTTGAAGGACTGTCCTATCTGACCTCCACGTCAGGAAAGACGCACTCCGATTCCGCACAAAGGTGAGACACCTGTAGGTGTGAACTCTGCTTCTCCACGTCTTACTGTGCCTGTGCGGATTTCTTCTTCTACCTTCTCCTTCTCAGCTGTGGCCTTCTTGGATTCCGGATCTGCAGGAAATTTTATTTTGGCCTCTTTCGTTAACAGGTTCAACATCCCAGTGACCAGTCTCGCCAGACCCCTCTACATCGCCTCTGTTAATGGTGAAAGATTGGACTGTACTGTGCGGTACCGCACGGAACCCCTCTAAATGTGCATTGGACACCATCATGAAAAGATTGAATTTCTGGTACTCTCTAACTGCACTTCTGAAATTCTTCTTGGACTACCTTGGCTTCAACGCCATTCCCCTACCCTCGATTGGACCACCGGGGAGATCAAGAACTGGGGTACTACTTGCCACAAAAAGTGTCTTATGTCTGCTCCCAGTCCTGTCAGTCAAAACCCTATGGCTCCTCCGATACCTGGTCTCCCCAAGGCCTATCTGGACTATGCTGATGTTTTTTGCAAAAAACAAGCAGAGACTTTGCCTCCTCACAGGCCTTATGACTGTCCTATTGATCTCCTCCCAGGTACTACTCCACCCCGGGGCAGAATCTATCCCCTGTCTGCTCCAGAAACACAAGCTATGACGGAGTACATCCAAGAAAATTTAAAAAGGGGATTTATCCGAAACTCTTCCTCCCCGGATGGATTTTTCTTCTTCGTCTCCAAAAAAGACGGCTCCTTACGACCATGCATTGATTACCGCGGTCTTAATAAAATCACTATAAAAAAAACGCTATCCCCTACCTCTTATCTCGGAACTTTTTGACCGCCTACGTGGCGCTAACATCTTTAATAAATTGGATTTAAGAGGTGCATATAATCTCATCCGCATCAGGGAGGGGGACGAGTGGAAGACCGCATTTAACACCAGAGATGGACACTTTGAATATTTGGTTATGCCTTTTGGGCTTTGCAACGCCCCTGCCGTCTTCCAGGACTTTGTAAATGAAATTTTTCGTGATCTATTATATACCTGTGTTGTGGTCTACCTGGACGATATTTTGATTTTTTCTTCCAACCTAGAAGAACACCGCCGGCATGTCCGCATGGTTCTTCAGAGACTTCGGGACAATCAGTTATATGCCAAAATGGAAAAGTGTCTCTTTGAATGTCAATCTCTCCCCTTCCTAGGATATTTAGTCTCTGGCCAGGGAATCCAAATGGACCCGGACAAACTATCAGCCGAATTGGATTGGCCACTCCCCTCCGGCCTCCGAGCTATTCAACGTTTCTTGGGGTTTGCCAATTACTACAGACAGTTTATTCCACATTTTTCCACTATTGTGGCTCCAATTGTGGCTCTAACCAAGAAAAACGCCAACCCTAAGTCCTGGTCTCCTAAAGCGGAAGAAGCGTTCAACCATCTTAAAACTGCCTTTTCTTCTGCTCCCGTACTCTCCAGACCTAATCCATCTAAACCCTTCTCACTGGAGGTAGACGCCTCCTCGGTCGGAGCTGGAGCTGTACTCCTACAGAAAAAGTCTTCCGGACATGCTGTTACTTGTGGTTTCTTTTCTAGGACCTTCTCTCCGGCGGAGAAAAACTACTCCATTGGTGATCGAGAACTACTGGCCATAAAACTGGCTCTCGAGGAATGGAGGCACCTGCTGGAGGGTTCCAAATACCCAGTTATTATATACACCGATCACAAGAATCTCTCTTATCTTCAGTCTGCCCAACGGCTGAACCCTTGCCAGGCTAGGTGGTCGTTGTTCTTTGCCCGTTTCAACTTTGAGATTCATTTTCGCCCTGCTGACAAGAATATTAGGGCTGACGCTCTCTCTCGTTCCTCGGATGCCTCTGAAATGGAAGCCTCCCCGCAACACATTATTCCTCCAGACTGTCTGATCTCCGCTTCTCCAGCTTCCATCAGACAAACTCCTCCAGGAAAGACTTTCGTTCCTCCACGCCAGCGCCTCAGGATTCTCAGGTGGGGCCACTCCTCACACCTCGCCGGCCATGCTGGCATCAAGAAATCCGTCCAGCTCATCTCTCATTTTTATTGGTGGCCAACCTTGGAAACATATGTCGCTGATTTTGTTCGGGCTTGTACAGTCTGTGCCCGGGACAAGACTCCTCGCCAGAAGCCTGCCGGTCTCCTCCATCCTCTGCCTGTTCCTGAGCGACCATGGTCTCAGATTGCTATGGACTTTATTACAGACTTACCTTTATCCCATGGCAACACAGTTATTTGGGTGGTCGTTGATCGTTTTTCTAAGATGGCACATTTTATTCCTCTTCCAGGTCTTCCTTCTGTGCCTCAGTTGGCGAAAAAATTTTTGTACACATTTTTCGCCTTCACGGGTTTCCTACGCATATCGTCTCGGATAAAGGCGTTCAATTTGTGTCGAAATTCTGGAGGGCCCTCTGTAATCAGCTTAAAATCAAATTAAACTTCTCGTCTTCTTATCATCCCCAATCCAATGGGCAAGTGGAAAGAGTTAATCAGGTTCTTGGTGACTATTTGCGACATTTTGTTTCCTCCCACCAGGATGACTGGGCCGATCTCCTACCATGGGCCGAATTCTTGTACAATTTCAAAGTCTCTGAGTCCTCCGCTAAATCCCCATTCTGTGTGGTGTACGGCCGTCACCCTCTTCCCCCCCTCCCCACTCCCGCGCCTTCTGGTTTGCCCGCTGGGGATGAGGTGACTCGGGACTTCTCCACCATCTGGAAAGAGACTCAAAAATCTCTCCTACAGGCCTCATCCCGGATGAAGAAACATGCAGACAAAAAAAGAACTCCTGTCTTTTCTCCTGGAGACAAAGTGTGGCTCTCCGCCAAGTATGTCCGCTTCCGTGTCCCCAGTTATAAACTGGGTCCTTTTAAAGTCAAATGCCGAATCAACCCTGTCTCCTACAAACTCCTTCTTCCTCCTTCTCTCCGTATTTCTAATGCTTTTCATGTCTCTCTCCTTAGACCACTCATCCTTAACCGCTTTTCTCCTAAGGTTGTTGCTCCTACTCCTGTCTCCGGGTCCTCTGACATCTTCTCGGTTAAAGAAATTCTGACATCCAAGACGGTCAGAGGTAAAAAAAAATTTCCAGTAGATTGGGAGAATTGCGGCCCGGAGGAGAGGTCATGGGAACCCGAGGACAACATCCTTGACAAGGATCTTATCCACAAGTTCTTGGGTTCTAAAAAGAGGGGGAGACCCAAGGGGGGGTACTGTTACGCCGAGCGCTCCGGGTCCCCGCTCCTCCCCGGAGCGCTCACGGAGTTCTCCTGTTCGCAGCGCCCCGGTCAGACCCGCTGACCGGGTGCGCTGCGATTATGTCCCCAGCCGGGATGCGAAACGCGATGCGGGACAACGCCCGCTCGTGGTGCGCATCCCGACCCGCTTACCAGACTCGTTCCCCGTCTGTGCTGTCCCGGCGCGTGCGGCCCCGCTCCCTAGGGCGCACGCGCGCCGGGTCTTTGTGATTTAAAGGGCCGGTGCGCCACTGATTGGCGCATGGGTTTTAATCAGTACCTTCACCTGTGCACTTCCCTATAATACCTCACTTCCCCTGCACTTCCTTGCCGGATCTTGTTGCCATTGTGCCAGTGAAAGCGTTTCCTTGTGTGTTCGTAGCCTGTGTTCCAGACCTCCTGCTGTTGCCTCTGACTACGATCCTTGCTGCCTGCCCTGACCTTCTGCTACGTCCGACCCTGCTCTTGTCTACTCCCTTGTACCACGCCTATCTCAGCAGTCAGAGAGGTTGAGCCGTTGCCGGTGGATACAACCTGGTTGCTACCACCGCTGCAAGTCCATCCCGCTTTGCGGCGGGCTCTGGTGAAAACCAGTAGCAACTTAGAACCGGTCCACCGACACGGTCCACGCCAATCCCTCTTTGACACAGAGGATCCACCTCCAGCCTGCCGAACCCTGACAGTTTGTTGCACCAAAAGCATTTTTGAATACTTTGATGTATGTTTCCCTAATGCTTACAGCAAATGAGTTACTGAAATGTAACATGGAAAGAGCCTAAGAAGCTGGTGGTAGATGAAGTTTGTACATAGACACTCGGTTATCCTGACGTGTGTTTCTGCGATTATCTATGGTGTTCATTGCTCATCCTGCATTCTTATTTTTGAACTCTGTCAGAGAGTTGCATTGACTAAAACATCTCTGAACCCAATCTTCTATGTGATATTATTGTTATGATGGTGCTCACTGATGCAGATGTTGTTTTTTACTGCTTTATAAATAGCAATCTTGCTTAACGCAGCTGGAAAGATCCCGACAGCGCAAAGAGAATTTGTGCCTATATTGTGCCAGTCCGGAGCACTTTCCCAAAGACTGTTCTATACGTCCACAGCATCTGGGAAACACTCGCACCTAGGACACGTGGGAGAGGCGTCCCTAGGTATGAATACTACCTCTCTTCATTTGACCATTTCTGTTCAAAACTACGCTTCTGCCAAGTCTACATTCATCGCTACTGCATTTTTGGACTCTGGTTCCGTTGGCAAGTTCATTGATGCCTCCTTGGTCCACAAATGCCGTCTTCCTGTGACTCGGTTCCCTAAGCCCTTGCTCATTTCTCCTGTTAACGGACAAAATCTGGACTGTAAGGTGCTATTCCGCACAGAGCCTCTCATCATGCAAGTGGGAGTCTTGCATAAGGATAAAATTGAATTCTATGTGCTACCTCATTGTACTTTGGAGCTTCTTCTTGGTCTTCCTTGGCTCCAACGGCAGTCACCGCAACTTGACTGGAGATCGGGTGAAACCACATGCTGGGGACACTTTTGTCGTAATCCCTGTCTTGTCCCAGTCCAGTCAAGAGTAGTCTCTTCTTGTCCTCCTTTGGCTGGTCTGCCTCTCCCATGTCAAGATTATTCAGATGTATTCTGTGAAAAGCAGGCCGAGACGCTACCACCACATCATCCTTATGATTGCCCCATTGACCTACAGCCTGGGACCACGCCTCCTCGAGCTAGAATATATCCATTATCTATTCCAGAGACTAAAGCTATGGCTAAATATGTCCAGGAGAACCTCCAAAAGGGATTCATCCGAAAATCTACCTCCCCAGCCGAAGTCGGTTTCTTCTTTGTAGGGAAGAAGGATGATTCTCTCCATCCATGTATTGACTATAGGGGTCTTAACAAGATCAAGATCAAAATTCGCTATCCCCTACCTCTAATCTAAGAACTTTTTGATTGTCTATGGGGTGATAAGATCTTCTCCAAATTTGATTTGGGTGGAGCTTAAAATCTGATATGTATCCGTAAGGGAGATGAATTGAAAACGGCCTTCAATACCCGAGATGGACACTTTGAGTATCTCGTGATGCTTTCAGCCTCTGCAATGCTTCAGCCGTCTTTCAAGAATTTGTCAATGATATCTTCTGAGATCTTCTTTACACCTGTGTAGTTGGATATCTTGATCTTCTCATCCAGTTTAGGGGAGCATCGATCTCATGTCTCCGGAAGAATCATTTTTACGCCAAATTGGAGAAATGCCTGTTTGAGAAGTCTAGTCTTCCGTTTCTCGGTTACATTGTTTCTCATCAAGGCCTTCAGATGGACCCTGATAAACTGTATGCAGTATTAGATTGGCCTAGCCCTACTGGACTTCGGGCTATACAACGCTTCATGGGGTTCGCCAATTATTATCGTCAGTTTATCCCACATTTCTCCTCCTTGGTCACTCCGATAGTGGCTCTTACTAAAAAGAGCTCTAACCCTAAGTCATGACCTCCTGAGGCCGAAGAGGCCTTCGCTCCCTTAAAGACAGCCTTTGCCTCTGCTCCCTTGCTTACTAGACCTGATCCTGAGAAACCATTTGCGTTGGAGGTAGATGCTTCTTCCGTAGAAGCCGGGGCAGTTCTAACCCAGAAAAACTCCAAAGGTAAGATTGTAATCTGCGGTTTCTTTTTCGCCTGAAGAAAGGAACTGCTCTATTGGAGATCGAGAACTTCTTGCTATTAAGTTAGTCTTGGAAGAGTGGTATCACTTATTAGAAGGTTCTCCCCATCCAGTCAGCATCTATTCAGACCATAAGGATCTCCTATATCTCCAATTGAGTCCTGAAATGGGGTCATTCTTCTTTGTTGGCAGATAATCCTGGAATTCGTAAAACCTTACTGCTAATCTCCCGACACTACTGGTGGCCGCCTCTTGAATGCGATGTCTCAGATTTCGTCCGTTCCTGTGCTACCTGTGCACATTCCGGAGACTCCCTGGTCCCAAATTGCAATGGACTTTATTACCGATCTGCCACCATCCTGTAATAGCACGGTCATCTGGGTGGTGGATGACCGATTTTCCAAGATGGCTCATTTCATTCCACTACCAGGCCTTCCATCTGTTCCACAGCTGGCGAAGCACTTGCTCCAACATATTTTTTGCCTTTTTGGTCTTCCTAATCATATTCTGGAAAAAAGTGTATAGAGGAGGGTTCAACCTATTCGTAAGAATCCTATGGGTGCTGCTAATCAGTAATTGAAAAACACAGTCTAAGCCAACAATAGTAACCACTGCAAAAAAAGCGCACATCAATTATGAGAAAATGTGTATACTTTATTATTTGTATCATAACATTAGAAAAAGAGCAAGGCTAAAATCATTAAAAAAACTCTATGAACTAGAGTACACAACATGGGAGAGGGGCCATGAACCCCCCCTCCACACAATCCCATCTACAAGGTACAGCTTATATATAAACAATACTGACCGTGGAAGCAAATAGGCATAAAACAATCACTAAATGAATGACCAGTGACCCTTCTTAAGCACAATACACAATATATATAAGAGTTGACAACAATAAACAAGGCATGAGCCACAACAAACCACAGACAGAGAATTCCTATACTAGTACCAGACGGGATGACAGAGCCCCACGCGTTCCGTCACACTGTGACTTCCTGTGACTTACTCTAGTTCATAGAGTTTTTAAAATGATTTTAGCCTTGCTCTTTTTCTAATGTTATGATACAAATAATAAAGTATACACATTTTCTCATAATTGGTGTGCGCTTTTTTTTGCAGTGGTTACTATTGTTGGCTTTCCTAATCATATTGTCTTGGATTGCGGAGTTCAGTTTGTTTCCAAGTTCTCACGAGCCATCTGTTCCCATCTTGACATTAATCTGGACTTTCCCACTGCCTACCATCCTCAACTGCCGACCAACGGTCAGGTGAAAAGGTAAATCAAATTCTGGAACCTTGGGCTGAAATTTCCTATAATCATAAGGATTCGGAGTCTATGAGGACTTCTCCATTTTTTTATTGTTTATGGACATCATCTTCTCTCTCCTCTTCCAGTTCCAGTTCCCACCGGTGTGCCTGCTGTTGATGAACTTTTCCGTGAGCCGGAGGAGAATATCCTGGACAGTGACCTTCTGCGGAACTTTTTGTACCGTAAAGAGAGGGGCAGACCAAAAGGGGGGGGGGTACTGTTACGGTACGCACTCCGGGCAGTCACCCCGGCCGTGAGTGCTCTTCCCCTGCACTTGCCGGTATGGCTGGGATTCGCATTGCGAGACGCGTCCGCATGCAATCCCCAGACCGTCACTCACCCCTGTCCTCCCCTGTCCTCCTCTGTTCCCGCTCTAAAATTTAAAGGACCAATACGCCCTTAATTAGTACATGCAGCTGCACTGTTTTTTTTCAATAAATATCTGCACCTCCCATCACTCCCTGATGGATCTTTGTTGCCCTAGTGCCAAGAGAAAGCGTATTCTGTGTTGCTCTGCCATGTTACAGACCCTTTGCATTCCATGACCTGACCTTGCTCCTAGCCGCCTGCCTACTGTCCTCCTGCTATGTTCCTGTTTACGCACCTGTGCCCCAGCCCTGACCTCCTGCTATCCTGACCACGTCTTGCCTATCCCTTCTGCTCCTCACATCACTTCAGCCGCCTGTGTGGTTGAGTCATGCCAGGGGGAGCAACCTGGGAGCTACCTGCCGCAGCAAGACCATCCCGCTTTGCCGAGGGCTCTGGTGAAAACGAGTGGCACATTAGATTCTGCTCCCTGGCATGACCCGCATCATCTGCCACACAGGTCTAGCGGATCCACTACCTCCAGAGTTTCCTGCTTTCTGCCGTGAGTTTTTACAGTAACCATTTAAAAACCATACTGATTTTACTTGTGATCTATTTAAACCACTAACAGGTGCTCTACCACTTCCTTACCTAAAAAATCTAAACAACTATGCAGTCCTGACTGTAAGTGAGACAATAAAAACAAGACCCATGTCATTATATATTCATTATAACTCCATTAATATATCTTTGGGTCCTTAACAACTTAGACGTTAAGAGACACATAGAGTGACACATATACCTTACTCTGTAGGCCCTTGTAGATCCCATGATAGTCAAATACCAACCTACAGTCAAAGGGAGTTAGCATTATGCCATATACTGAACTAGTAACAGTTTTGTCATAAAAGTGTAATATTCATTCTAAAACAATTATATAATTTTTTATAGGTTTATATTAGATTTCATCTCAATCTCTGAAGTACAAAATAACTGTAAACTATCAAGGAAACAACATCCCAGAGAACTCATTCAATCCTTACAGACATTAAGTACTTGCCGCTTTCATATCATAAACACATAATTGTTATTACCGTAAACCTTGTAAAACAGTATACAAATAATCAGTTCCATTACGACTAATTTTCTATACAGACAATTAGGTTAAAAAAAAGAAAAATTCAATATAGAAACAACATGATCCCTTCCTACTGTGTAGTACTAATGGTTCATTAAAATATCATTAGAATATCATTTATTATATGCATATACGCTGTTCATTTTTATTATGACACACTATATATGAAGCAAGAACATTTTGTGTGATGTATTTGTCAATTATTCACTTTTTTACCTAAATTACTGTTATTAGTATGATCTCTATAATGCTTGACCTTGCAACTAAGAAAAGATATAAGCTTAACCGTGCTTGTACTATTCATGGTATACATATCTGTAGCTACTTTTATTAATTATAACTTTGCTTAAAGAGTAGCTATCACTAAATTGAATTTCCCTATTCCCCTCCCCATGTGTCCCTGACACTAACTACATTTATCCCTGTCTTCATTTTCCCCCAAATCCCCATAAAAATACCTTTTGTGGCACAGCTGCAGGAGCTCAGAGTTGAGCTCTCTGGTGAGGGCAGGAAGTGGGCAGCCCCAGCAGGCGCAACGTCATCTGAAGCCTGGCTGGGGCTCGCTTCCGCCCGTCTCCTCTCTCTCCTGGAGCTCGCGTGCTGTAATGAATGAGGAGAGGGAGATGCAGGGGGCGGGGATATTAACATTTTGCCCGCCCACGGGTGCTGTACTCGCTCTCTGCCTGTATAGGAAACATTCATGTGAACGCGCGTTCCGGACCACGCTGTGCCACGCTGCCCGGCCCGCGCTGGTCCGAATGTGCGGAACGTCGGGGGGGGGGAAGTAATCCTGAGCCATATAGGGTGACACCTAGTGGCCAGGTTTACAAACGTAAAAAAACACATATAACAGTTTTTTTTTAAATAAAATATATAAGAAACATATTTTTTGACATAATCTATTTAATAATTTTTTTTTATGAGAGTAACCATTTAAACATTGCAGGTAAATGAAACAAGAAATGTTTTACTTGTTTGCTGCCTTGTTTAGCTACAGAAAAAAAGTATTCCAGTCTATTATACAGACTATATGAAACATCACATCAAATCTGACTGAGTGGAATCCACCATATAAAGACCACCATCTTAAAAAGCAAATACCTTTTGGTACACATTTTTACCAGATGCCTCTATTTTGAATAATGAAGTCTTCTGTATTATTCCATATAGTGAAAGTATGACAACCCCAAAGCATAATTGGGAAACGAGGCCAAAATGACACTCTTCGGTCCTCTGTCCAGTAAATATGGTGCATATAAATCCATTTGTAAGAGTTAAAGCGTACCTATCATAGTTCCAAAGGAAAAAAAAAATGTTACCCGGTCCCTAATCCTGATCGTGTACATATATGTTTTATGTCTCTAGGATCTTATTTCCAGAGATGTAAGCATTTACCTGCTGCTCAGTAACCTTTTCAATGTGTAGACTGGAGGGGCGTGTCTGTCTGTGTCCCTCACTGTGTCTGCTCTGAGTCGGGAGCATGAGCTGTTAGCCAACTCTACTCTATAACCCTTTCCTCTCTGGTTTCATGCTGTACATGTTACACAGAGAAAGATGCTTGGAGCTTGCCTGCAATATTCCTAAAACATTATGGTGAATTCATAACAGGATAAAATGCATAAATAGAAGAATAGATCTTTCTAAAATTAGCGCAAGGATTTTATAGATAAAAGTACAGCATTTTTATGAATACGTTTTCTATCTGTTTTATCTTTTCCTAGTAAAGTTGGATGCTAATGAACATAGCTGTAACTGGCTGGCACTGGAGTTCCCCCACATTAGGGACAGGCACCGGAGTTCCCCTACAGTAGCACAGTTTACCCACATTAGGTAGCAGTTCCCCCAAATTAGCATAGTTTCCCCCACATTAGGTTGCAGGTCCCCCAACATTGGGTTGCAGGTCCCCCACATTGGGTTGCAGGTCCCCCATATTAGGTTGCAGGTCACCGACGTTAGGTTGCAGGCCCCCCACGTTAGGTTGCAGGCCCCACACATTAGGTTGCAGGCCCCCCACGTTAGGTTGCAGGCCCCCCCACGTTAGGTTGCATGCCCCCCACTTTTGGTTGCAGGCCCCCTACATTAGGTTGCAGGCCCCTCACATTAGGTTTCAGGCCTCCCACATTAGGTTGCAGGCCCCCCACCCCCTAACACACACAGAGACACACATACATACAGACACACACACACTTATGTACATACAGACACATGCATTCATATATACATAGACACATACATACATATATACATACATACACATAGATACATATATACATACAGACACATACATGTATACATACAGACACATACATGTATACATACACAGATATACTTACACACACACACATATATACATACACACACACACATATATACATGCATACACACACATATATACATACAGACACACACATATATATACATACAGACACACACATATATACACATACACACACACACATATATACATACAGACATACACACACACATATATACACATACACACACACATATATACTTCCACACACACACACACATATATACACACACACATATATACATACAGACACACACATACACACTCACCTGTCCTGCACCGCGCTTCATCTCCCCGGCCTGGAGCGGCGTCACTAACGTCCTCTTCCACTGGCCGGACGCTGGCGCTGCAGAAGACCGGGACGGAGGAGGTAACGGGGGGGGGGGGGGACATGATCTGGCACGCAGGGGTTCGGGTGTAATGGCAACTGAGAACTGGGGGGGGGCTGTGGGGGTAGACACGATCGCAGCTGAGAACGGGGGGGGGGGGGGGGGATGGTTGTGCCGGCACTCACGATCGCAGCTGAGAAGGGGGGGGGGGGTGCCGGCACACACGATGGGCACCCTCTTCCCCCCCCCATTCTCAGCAGCGATCGTGTGTAATGGCAGTTGAGAACCGGGGGAGGGGGTAACACACTGTTAATGGAGGAAGGGCTGTAATTGCAGCCAAGGACGGGGGGGGGGGGGGTACCGAGGGGCATAATGGGACACAGGATCGGGCGCAGCTGAGAACCTAGGGATGGGAAGGATCTGTCTGCATCCCGCACTGCCTGTGTGTGCGTGCTCCAAGAGCACGTTTACAGGCAGTGCATGCCCGTGCATAGGCTGTATGCATACAGCTGAATTCTCCTATACTGGATACAAGCCTGCTTTACGGCCGGTATCTGGTATACTGCAAAATCAACACTAGTCTGTCTGGCTAAAGACAGACGACCCCTAGTGGTGGCTATTTTTAGATTAAATTTCTGGGGAAAATTGACATTTTTTTAAAATAAATTTATATTGCAAAAAGCCCTCATATCATTAGTTCTGTAACATATAGAAAGTTTTCAACAATGACAGTGCCTCTTTAATAGAAAAATGTTTAAAATGTAATTAACATCAGTTTTCACTTCAGTAAACAGTGAAAAGCTGTACAAAAATTGACTTTATGTTACAAAGAAAGAGAGATATTCATTTCTCTGTCAAATGAGATGCAGGTCATTTGAGAAGTTAAAGGGGTATTCCAGGCAAAAACATTTTTAAATATATCAACTGGCTCCAGAAAGTTAAACAGATTTGTAAATGACTTCTATTAAAAAAATCTTCATCCTTTCAGTACTTATGAGCTTCTGAAGTTAAGGTTGTTCTTTTCTGTCTAAGTCCTCTCTGATGACACCTGTCTCGGGAAACGCCCAGTTTAGAAGAGGTTTGCTATGGGGATTTGCTTCTAAACTGGGCGTTTCCCAAGACAGGTGTCATCAGAGAGGATTTAGACAGAAAAGAACAACCTTAACATTAGAAGTTCATAAGTACTTAAAGGATTAAGATTTTTTAATAGAAGTAATTTACAAATCTGTTTAACTTTCTGGAGCCAGTTGATATATATAAAAAAGTTTTTGCCTGGAATACCCCTTTAATAAAAGTTTATACTTTGGTTGTTCCTATGTCTGTAATGGAGCATTAACATCACTATTTTACTATAAGTGCCCAGTATATATTGGTATCCAGTCAAAAAGTAAATATACGTCCTTGGTCGTTAAGGGGTTAAAATATAGACCGAAATATAAATATATAAATACAAGAAAAACAAAACAAGTCACTCAATTCATTAAGACCTCCAGGGGAAAAGGTATTAAGTTTAAAAATCCAAAAGGACTCCCTATTTATAAGTCTTTGGTTAATGATTAAATGATTGTTTCGGGATTGATTCCAGATCACATACAAAAATACCTTCTGCATTCCCAGCATGCATTAAAAACACATGACGGGTGACACTATGTTGCATAAAATTAATAGAAATATTGTGACAGTGCTTATTTATTCTAGCACAAAGTCTGCACTGTTCGACCAACATATTGGATTTTGCATTTACAGGTAAGTAAATAGATCACATAAGATGAGGCACAATTTTATAACAAGACAGGAGACTCGCATTATATGCATTGTTCTTCTTTACTGCAACAAATAGCAGCCCATAAACAGTTAAATTCCACAAGAAAAAACTTTACATACAATGAGAAACATACAGGTGTGACCACCTAACTTGCTAGATATGTGTAACCAATGAGATTACAGGCTCCCATATATAAGGCTCAGGTAAACCATATACTTCCTCTTCTTTGCTGCTTGCAGCCAGATAAGTATTACTGTATACAATTCAAATTTATGGTGTATAAGTACATATTCTTTAATATTTTTCCTCCATATTTTTCCTTACTAGTTTAGTCACTGTATTACCTATCTCTTCTTAGTTGCGCTATTGCTATCTCTTGTCCGACCTACAGATATAAGTTTAGATTTCCAGTATTACATATACCCTATCCTATCTTTATCCCTTCCCTGTGTAAATCGCATTTACATTACCCTATGTGCGCCCTTTTGGTCCCGTTATCTTCCGGCGAAAATTACTACAGCGCGTCTCTTCTCTTTCCCCTGCGCGAGATTACTCCTAGTCTCGCGATATCTCGGCGAAAGTGGTGCTCACTTACAGCGCTCGAGCCCGTTCCTGTCAGACGCGCTCTGCTCGCCTGACAGGAATCATCTCTGCGACACTGCCCCAGTCATTAGTGATATATCTCCTGTAGTTTAAGAAATTTTATTCTAATTTCGGGGTTTCAGTCATAGTCTGTCCTTTTTAGGACTGCAGCATTATAATTTATAATTATAATTTATAATTAATAATTTTTTCTGCCTAGCCTCATAATACTTACTGTCATTATGTCTACTGAACAACAAAAGTCCTCTAACTCTGACATTGTTATCAATGACCAACTACAATTATTGGTGGACCATTCGGTCTCTAGATCCGTGCACACTGCCGTTAATAATGCCATGGCAGCAGTTCAGGAAACCATTGCTGACTCTGTAGCCAGGGCAATATCTCAATCTTCGGCACAACTGGCACACCAGTCCCTGAGTGCCCATAGCCATACAAAAAAGAGACTTTCTTCTCATGATGACATATTACCTAAAAAACATAGAAAAACTATTTTCAAGGAGAAAAGTCAGAATGATGATGATAACCTGCTTAAAAAATGCAGTCATACTGATGTTACCACACAACATCCAGGACCCTCTACCCGGGAGGAGTATAACGATACACGGGTTAATATAGCATCTGATATGCCCATTTCTGAGGAATATGTTTATGATGAAACTTATGAATATTATAATGGAGAAAGGGATGATGGAGAATTTCTTAATGACTCCGATTGTACGGATGGAAATGACCCCTCATACTTACCTACTGAAGTGGAGGGCGATATTTATTGTGATGAAAATATATCATCTAATTCTAAAGTAGTGGATAGCCAAGGTATTCCTTATTTTGATCCCTCCCAAATAGTCCACCCCAGATCTGGAGAGTGGACCCCATCTGCTGAGGTAGACAAATTTATTTGCCTCTGGTTACGCAAAAACATGGACAATAAAGCCAGAAATAAGCTTAGGGCCGAATGTCCACGCCCTACTTTATCCACAGCTTCTTCAGCTACACCCGACATTGATCCCATTCTAACTAGATTTATACAAAAGTCGGGAAAAAATCCTATTAAAGGAATTGACCGCAGTTTCAAACTGTGTCAGGATAAGTTTTTAGACTTACTGGGCCCATTGACTAGAATCATGGAGATGTCTGAAGAGGCGTTTAAAACAGGCAATCCTATTAATAACGACTCCCTCAGGGGATGGATACAGAGGACTATTTGTTTGTTCGGTAGCATAAATGAGGCTTTCTGTATCGAAAGAAGACGGTCTATTTTATTAAAATTAGACCCACAACTAACCTATCTGGCTCCCACTCCTACATCTGCGGATGTTGATAATCACCTATTTGGTGACAATTTTATCAAAGAAATTTCTAAGTATGTGGGCTTATTCTCCACACTAGACAAAGCCCAAGTGTCATTGAAAAAAGTCTTTCCCACTAGGGTTTTTGGAAGGGCCGGGAGAAGCAGGGGTCGTTTTCCCGTCCGTCACACTCAATTTAGACAATATAGATGCCCCTCATACACAGACAGAGCCGCCTATTCCTTCCCCCCTCCCCAACCACAACCTTAACCTCCTGAGAGAAGGTCTGGGTTACTCGGACGAAATCCAACTATCTTCGGAGGCAAAAGAAGAGTTAATTTGGTGGCTACACCATATCCAGGAATGGAACGGGAAGACCATTTTCAACCCGTTACCAGATTTAATTCTGGAATCAGATGCAAGCCTTATTGGATGGGGAGCTCGTTGTGGCAACCAATCCACGGGAGGCAAATGGTCCAGCCAGGAATCTCAACTTCACATCAATTGCCTAGAATTGATGGCCGGATTCTTTGCTCTCAAGAGTTTTGTGGGAGACAGAACTCATTGTTGTATACTCTTACGTATGGACAATATTTCAGCTGTCCAATATATCAATCGTTTAGGAGGGACGAATTCCCCTATGTTAACGAACATTGTCAAAGATCTATGGCATTTTTGTCTGGACAGAGAAATCATACTCAAAGCAGAGTACATCCCGGGTCTTTCCAATACGATAGCCAATTGGAATTCCCGTTATCTCAAAGATTACAGCGACTGGAGGTTAGATCCTTCTGTATTTCATCAACTTCAGCTTTTGTGGGGACCACTATACCTGGATCTGTTCGCTTCCAGACTGAATCGTCAGATTCTGAGATTCTACAGTTGGCGTCCGGATCCCGAATCATTAGGGGCAGATGCCCTCATACAGATTTGGCCGAGACAGAAACTGTATGCGTTTCCCCCTTTCATTCTGATCCCCAGATTACTTTTCCAGATCACAATTCAGAAAGCCTCGGTAGTACTAATAACTCCGTGGTGGCCATCACAACCTTGGTTTCCCCAAATAATGGGGATGGTAATAGATTATCCAAGGCTCTTACCCAATCTCAACAATCTATTGTTAGATCCTCTAGGGAATCCACATCCATTGATTGTATCGCAACAACTTCAACTTGTAGCTTGGCTAATATCAGGCCAACCTCCTCAGAGTACGTACTTTCTCAATCAACCAGGGACATCTTATCAGAAGCATGGGCTCCAGGTACCAGGGTCGCTTACAGATCAGCCTGGAGACTTTGGTCTGATTGGTGCCTACAACGGGATCTGGATCCCATATCAGCACCTATTCCCTGTATCTTGAATTATCTATCAGCCTCCTTTGATTCAGGAAAGGCGTATCGTACGTTGAATCTGTATCGATCAGCCATATCCTTCTATCACTCTCCAGTAAATACTCTCCCTATTGGGAAACATCCGATTGTATGTAAACTTCTAAAAGGCATGCGTTTCAAACGTCCACCCACTCCCAAATATCAATCTACTTGGGATGTCAATTTAATTTTAGAATTATTTAATTCTTGGCAAGATAATAATGCTTTATCTTTAAAACTTCTTTCTTTCAAATTAACCACGTTACTTTGTTTAATATCCATTAAAAGAATTTCAGATGTCAGAATTCTTGACGTATCTCAAAGACAATTCTCTCCTCAAGGAGTTACCTTCTTTATATATAAAAGGACAAAAACTAATATCCGTCAAGTTTTCTATCCATCCTTTCCCCATAATGACAAACTTTGTGTAGTCAAATGTCTTCAAGCATATGAGAGTAAAACCCTATCACTTCGACATTCTGCTTCACCTCAATTACTCATTTCCTTTTGTAAACCTCACTTACCTGTTTCTTCGGCAACTTTAGCTAGATGGGTCAGAAATGTCATGTACATGGCCGGTATCGATACTACTGTATTTGGGGCCCATTCTGTTAGAGGAGCAGTATCCACTAAAATAATTCAGGCCGGTGGATCTTTATCAGATCTTTTGAAGGCAGCTAATTGGTCTTCAGATTCAACTTTCAAAACCTTTTATTATAGACCTGATTCTCATGTATCTATGTCATTATTATAATTGATATTTTTTTAGTTTATTGAATATAATTGAGAACTTTAAACATGCATATAATGCGAGCCTCCTGTCTTGTTATAAAATTGGGCATTTTCCTAGTATTGTGACGGAAAATATAGATTTTATAAAAGACAGGAGGCGAGCATTATCCCTCCCTCTACCTCCCTTTTAATTATTATATATTTTGATGTATTTCAGCTTATTAATCATCCAGTGATGTCGACCTACGTTCTTCAATTCATACTCTTTTGGATGATGATCTCTTTCTTCTCTCAAGTTTTTCTCCAGTTACATCGTTGAAGGAGTCCAAAATATCTACAGTTTTACTTCATTCACCCTACAGTTTTTCGAAGATATTGGAAATTTTAGTTTGACTTTGTTTATTGAACTTTATGTTGAACTTATCTATCTGCACAAAGAAGAGGAAGTATATGGTTTACCTGAGCCTTATATATGGGAGCCTGTAATCTCATTGGTTACACATATCTAGCAAGTTAGGTGGTCACACCTGTATGTTTCTCATTGTATGTAAGTTTTTTCTTGTGGAATTTAACTGTTTATGGGCTGCTATTTGTTGCAGTAAAGAAGAACAATGCATATAATGCTCGCCTCCTGTCTTTTATAAAATCTATATTTTCCGTCACAATACTAGGAAAATCCCCAATTATACATTTTTACCACAAACGTCTCCACTGTTGAAAGGGATTTTGTTTGTCCAGAATTATCCTGCACAACCCAACGGCAACAAAGACACTTTGTAGACCCACATTTGACAGTACCTACTGTTCCATTATTGGATAATTTAGATTTGTTGGGATTTCTTATCTTTTTTAACCGATCCAGATGGTCACGGAGTGTCATGGCCCTATGGGGAGTGTCATGGCCCCAGGGATTTTCGGAATGTGCTGTTTTAAAGTAGGGTCTTGCAATAAAACCGACCAATGCTTTTTTTTTTTTTTATATTAGGAATTCTTAATGTGGACCTGTTATAATTGGTAATAAAATAACAATTTCTATGATTAAAATTGGGATTTTTTTCTTTTTGTCTAAGGTTTTTTAAACAAGGGTAATTTGTTCAAGCATACTCGCCTATAAATGTGTCTATTTCTCTGTTGTTCTATTGTTGTAATACACGCCTGAGGAAAAGTTTGACACGGCTTTGAAACGCGTTGCGTGTTTGTAATAAAATACTACTTACCATATTGAAGTCGATCTCCTTCATCAAGCTGGCAGCGCGATTGGAAGCTTCCTATTTCTCTTTGTCGCTATCCTCTTTTCATAGTTCGTCCCTCGTGGTGTTGGAAGTCACAGCAGCCGGATTCAATTATTGCTACTGAAGCGATTGTAAGTGTTGTGCCTGGAGTCCGCACAACCTGAAAAGGTGAGCACGTTTCCTGACACTTATGAGAGCTCTGTTTGGTCTCATAAATCCTACACAAGGGAGCGCTCCCAGTTTGTTTTGTTCTACAAGTTTAATTAGTGGGACCACGTGTGACATACTTACCTGACCATGCTTTAGTGGCGATCTTACTCTCCGCCTTCTTTAGCACCAATGGCACTACTCTGTAGCTATGGTTACCAAGAATGCCTGGAATACCAGCTCAATCAGACTAGGCACTGGTGTTCCACATTTTCAAAGGGGCAGATTTAAATAGGTATTCTGCTAGCCACAGATGTATAAGTCTGTGGATCTGTTGGTTACTTACTCCTTGCCTCCCCTTAAAATAATTAACTTTAAAAAAATAGAAGTATATTGATAATTTATATAACTTTCAATGATACTTTTGTTAGGTACCAATTGTCTGTGCCTGGAATGCCCGTTCAAATATACAGAAGCATACAAAAACACCAGCTAAGAACATTAGTAAACTAAGGCATTAAACATGCTAAAAAAGAATGCTTACTGTATATATCCAATACATATTATAAATACATATAATCAGACAAGATATGGTACTGTGAAAATGGACACAGGATTATAGAAAAATCTGTCATATACAGTCTTTAGATCTACTTTATGATGCCCTTCTGCCACAAGTTTAGGTGAATATAGTCGTCTTTCACCCGGAGCTTATTAGTCATTCAGAACTGAAACAGGTTATGTTCCATATCTAACAGCAATGAAAATGAATGATAAGAAATAAGCCACTGAATTACATTATGAAACCCCCTCCTGGCAAGGGCAGCACATCCAATAGATACTTCTTGACGCTTAGTCTCTCAGGAGGTTTTGTTCTTTGGCCTTTTGTGGACGCTGTTGGAATAATTTTTGTACATATGGGGTTTCTTCACATAATGAGACAGTAGATATTAGAATCCAAGGTCAATTCATTTTTCTGCAAACTTTAACAGGCAGTATAGGTGGCTTCTCCTGCAGTGATTTAGTACAAGCTTAGAGAAGTTATGTGTTCTTAAAATCTATAGAGTAGCTAAGCAGTTTCTACTAATATATTCTTCAGAATTCATAAAATACAGATATTCTGTGTTTTTTTATGGAAGCCACATAACACCCAGTTTTTCTGCTTGACTAAGTATTGTAGCCATTTGGGACATCTGCTACCTTCTAATGAAGCTGTATGTCCTAATATGACTTTTCTTTTCATTGTAGGGCAATAATACAATTCCTGTTTTATTCCCAGTTGCATTTATATCTATTTAATATTTAGGGCAACTCCATATAAATAGAGTTGTATAATATAAAACAATGTGAAAAAGGTACAATATAGTCCAGCACATATCTTGTGCAACAAATCGATTGATTGGTTAAAAGCCAAATACAGGAGACATGAAAGTAACGCGTTTCAGGTGCGTTAGCTGCACATGTACGAATAAGGGTGCAGCTAACACACCTGAAACGTGTTACTTTCATGTCTCCTGTATTTGGCTTTTAACCAATAAGTCGATTTGAAGCACGAGATCTGCTCTGGACTATCTTATACCTTCTCCACATTGTCTATGTGCTGCCTCGCAGAGAGTCCAGGTCGCGAATAGGCCGTGGGGGGGAGCTGAAGTATCTGTTTCTACGGTCTGCTACTTTTAATATAAAACAATGACCTCTTAGTTCCTGATTGGTGGTAATACGGCAAATGGACAAGGATGTCACTGTTTGTGAGGAGCAATAAAAAGTTCAGAGTTTAGATAGAAAGGCACATTTACATTTTTTTATTTTGCTTAGCTCCATTCCAAGGGCCATACATTATTTTTGCTGAAGGGGGTACACATGGAAGGAATACTATATATATGTCTACTTTTTTTCTTCTATCTAGGATAAAAGAATTGTATTTGTAGAAAATTGAAAAACAAACAAATTGCAATATACTGCAAAGATGTAACATTGAAGAGGTTATTTGAAAACTAAAATTTAAGATAATTGTTTGCTAAAATAACAACAATAAGCAATAAAAATATCTTAAAGGGAAGAGAAAAAAAAACAGGGGAATAACTACAGATAAAATGTTTCCAATGTAAGCTATGGGTGGGGGTAAGCATTTCATGTGGGCCAGATAAAAAAAAAAAGAAAAGAAAAACATTTTCAAAAGAGCATTGTTAGCTAAATGTTTAGCTTTTCATTTCTCAATAATCCATCAAGTTTAAATTTTACTCCCTCAAAGGGGACAGATGGCTGCTGTCCAGACACATGAATTAGTCTCCTCCACAGCAAAATATAAATTAAGTGTCTGTATGTAGAAGGTGTAAATGAATATGTGAAAGGGCTTCCCAATGAGTTTTCCAAAGATGCATGTAAAAATAGAAAAAAAGCCATATACCATAGACCAGAACTGAACCAAATTTGACTTTTTTTTTCAAATCAACTGGTACAGAAAGATTTGTAAATTACTTCTGTTAAAAAAGCTTAACCCTTCCAGTACTTATCAGCTGTTGTATGCTCCAAAGGAAGTTGAGTTGTTCCTTTCTTTGGTTGTCTGACCACAGTGCTCTCTGCTGACACCTCTCTCCATTTCAGGAACTGTCCAGAGTAGGAGCAAATCCCCATAGCAAACCTTTCCTGCTCTGGACAGTTCCTAACACAGATTGTGATATCAACAGAGAGCACTGTGGTCAGACTAAAAAGAACTACTCAACTTCCTCTGTAGTATACAGTAGCTGATAAGAACTGGAAGGGTTAAGATTTTTTAATAGAAGAAATTTATAAATCTGTTAAACTTCTGCCACCAGTTGATTTGAAAAAAATAAATAAATTACTGTTTTCCACCAGAGTACCAATTTAATTCCACATAGCCACAATCCCTTTTCTAGACACTTTTCAATGGATGTACACCACATTTTAACACACTTGTAATGCCCACATGAAAAGTAGGAGTAGCAGTACTCTGGTTAAAGGACATGTCCGGTGCTCACTTTTCTTATTGTATCCGTTCCGGGCTGCAAAAAAAAAAGAAAATAAGCTTTCTCTTGCCTGCCTACGCTCCCCCGGTGCTCCGGTACAGGCATTCGGTCCCCGGGCTGTATTCTTCTTACTTCCTGTTAGCCCGGCACGTCACACGGAGCTTTAGCCTATCACTGGCCGAGGCGGGACATCGCTGCTGCCGGTGATAGGTTGAAGCTCCGTGTGACGTGCCGGGCTAACAGGAAGTAAGAAGAATACAGCCCGGGGACCGAACGCATGTACCAGAGCACCAAGGGAGCGTAGGCAGGCAAGAGAAAGCTTATTTTCTTTTTTTTTTGCAGCCCGGAACGGATAAAATAAGAAAAGTGAGCACCGGACATCTCCTTTAAAGTTTATAGTATCATAGTAGTTTGACGGCCTTTGCTGAACTCATAAAACCTTCCTGTGGTCTCAGCACCCTTTTTAAATGAGGGCGTGCAAATACAAAAGTAGTCCTTGACCCTGGGGCACTCCAATAGTTGTAGTGTCTGGGTACAGGAGTGCCCGTGATATTAATTGCAAATAAGTTTACACCCGACACAGATGTAAACAAATCCAGAAAAGATCCAGAAACTTGAAGCAATTTTGAGTGTTGCTTTAGAGATAAAGAAAAGATTTACTTTATTGAGCAGGGTCTTTATAATGCATAAAAAAAGAGTCTGACATCATCCAAGTAATTATAGAAAATTTTCATGTTTATTGGAACCCAAAATACATGTGGCATCCCAATAAAGTGCTACATTTTTCGCCACCAACGGAGCGGCATTCTCTGGCATGTTATGGGCAGTAAGATATAATGTATTTTATATGTGTTTTTGGCTTGGTACAGTTATTGGTTGGCTCTCAGTCACTTGACCTCTACTCTGCTTGTCATTTTGTACATGCAGGTGGGTTGTTATTCATAATTTATGTGTATTGTTCACCAGGCGATAGTTGTTTAGTCAGGTTCTGCACCTGATTCACGTTCCATATAGATCTATCAGTGCGGTTTTACCCAGAGTCAGGGTCCCAGACGGTTCATGCTATTCCTAACAATGCCCAAATTTCACGCACTATAGTTAATTCAAGGGTTCCTTCTGCAGGATGGTGTCGCTCTCATGCCTGATCCTCATGCTACCTGAATCATCTTCAGGAGAGGCCGCGTCACACATGGTTGCTTCTCTCATTTATGTGTATTTCTTATAATACACACAAACAGTTAAAAAAAATACTGACTCATCTTTCAGAACATCAACTGCACTATATAAGCAGTTTGGTCACCGCAATACCTGACATGCCTTCAGGTGGGGGCCTTTCTACATGTCATTGTTGCTGACATGTTCTTCAGAACAATGACAAAATACATAAGCCATTGGTTACCGCAATACCTGACACGTCTTCAGGTGGGACCATCTGCATGTTATTGCTACTGACATGTCCTTCAGAGCAATAACCGATAATACACAAGCAGTTGGTTATTGCATTGCCTGTCACGCTTCAGGTGGGACTATCTACATCTTATTGCTACTGATACGTTTTCAGGGCAATATTAATCATAGGTTTGCAATGCCCTTCTCATCTGAGCAAAAACATCTTTACAGTTCTCTTACCACTGTCATTTTCATTAGTGTTTCAAGTCACTTACAGTCATGGCTATGTTTACACAATACAGACCGTTTGGTCAGGGCTGGGCACGGCTCCACGGCCTTGGTTGTTGGTGTGGATATGTGGTTTAGATACAGTTACACACATGTAATGGTCATTAAATTGCTTGTTAGCAGGTTGGAAGTGTTGGTGCTGTGCAATGGCTCGTTCAGGACAGCGTCTTGAGAGTGGTTCCGTTATTCCCAGGTCAATAAGGTGGGATTTTCTTCAGGTAGGATTGCTTGGAAGTATGTGAGCTTATTATTCTTTGTTTATCGACCGGCACCCTTCATTAGCCCAGACAGGTGTGTCTCCCCCTTTGGACATAGAGGAGGCTCTCTCCATACCGGAGACTCCTGCCAGAGCTCTGACCGGGTGTAACACTCACGTTTCAGTAGACTGGAACACTGATGATAGTGGATCCGCTTGACCTGTGTGGTAGATGACTCAGAACCTACCAGGGAGCGGAGTCTAAGGTGCCGCTGGTTTTCACCAGAGCCCGCTGCAAAGCGGGATGGACTTGCTGTGGCAGGCGGCAACCAGGTCGCTATCCCTGGCACGGCTGGACCACACAGGCGGATGAGAAAATTCGAGGCACAGGTGGGATAAGGCAACTCGTGGTAAGGATAGCAGAAGGTCAGGGCTGGCGGCACAGTAGCATAGTCAGGAATGTAGCAAGTGGTTAGTAGGTAGGTGGCAAAGGAGCAAGGTCAGGTCACGGAGCAAAGGGAGTGATACACGGCAAGGCAACTCTCAGGAGCGCTTTCTCTCTCTAGGCACTAGGGCAACAAAGATCTGGCAGAGAAGTGTGGGAGGTGGAGGAATTTATCAATGAGCCACAGGTGTTACTTCACTAATGGGCGTACTGGCCCTTTAAATCTTAAAGCTCTGGCGCGCACTCTAGTGGATGGGGACACACATGCTGGAGCAGAGAGGCAGAGGCGGGGGCAGGAGAAGCACCAGGTGAGTGACGGGCTGGGATTCTCATGCGGGCGCGTCCCGTGATGCGAATCCCAGCCCCGCTAGCAGCAGCAGGTAACGGGACCATGCGCTCCCGGCCAGAGCGCGTAACGTAACACCGCTGTAACGTTCTGTCTTACTGGAACTTGGACCATCCCGAAGTTGATGGAGAAACTAAGAAGGTAGGGCATTCCTTTTCGGCTTCAGCTAGAAAGGCAGAATTGTATAATCTGTTAATGTCAGAGCCCACACCAGGGAGCAGCCAGGAGTTGGTGTCCATGCAGACATTGAGTACTTCACTCGGGCAGCTCCATTCTATGATGAAAAGCAGGATGACGTCCATGTCAGGTGTCCAGTCTAGTCTAGAAGAGTTGGAGAGAGCTCATGCTAGGGAGTCACCTAGTATGGAAGTGGTGCCAGTGGCTTCTACATCCCAAGCCACAACTGCATGTAGGGCTCATGAGATTCCGCATATTGCCCTGGCACATTTTATTCCTGCAGAAATACGGAAAGACATTCTTGAAGGAAAGGATATCAATCTGGCATCTTTGCTAATTGCTACAAATGATGTCATGGAAACTAAAACTGTAACTTGCGTGGCATTGTCTGTGGACTTCAGGAGCAAAGATGCTAGGTTAAATAGGAAACTTAATATTCCTGAATTTGTTATTGCATTTGGTTTACACAGAGATGAGGTATGTTCTGTCAAAATCAAGCATAGAGAAGAACTGGATCTGTGTCTGCACAAGGTAACTGAGTTGGCTAACAAATACAGTGGCTCTGCTTTCTGGGACTATCATAAGTCCTTTTCAGCCAAAGCAGCAGCAGCATACAGCCAGTTCAACTATGTTACCAACTGGGGTCGATAGATACAGAGTAATTCTGTAAACATTTTGCGGGGCTCAAGGCACCCACTTGTTCACTATGCAATTGAATTTAAAATATATTTCAGCATGGTGTACTCAGGTCAATAACCAAGCAGAGCCTGGTAAAAGCAGGATGCCAGTCCCGGCAGCCGCTACCAGTCAGAAAGCAAACACCACAGTGGACAGACTGTAAAAGTCAAATTTGCTAATTTGCAACAACTTCAACGGGGCTACTGTAACGTACCTACAGTAATTGTCGTTTACTACATTTGTGTTTTAAGTGCTATAGAGCCCACCCTAGCAGGGTATGTACACAAAAGGGCCGACAAGCAGGACTAGGCATGGTGCAGGTACTCAGTGGCAACCCTGACTCCGCTTGGAATGACTTGTGGCTGATTTCCCAGATGGCTTCCACACAGGGTTACTTGCTCTTCCTCAAATCACTTATGAATGTAAGAATCTAATGTCGGCTCTCAAGGAACCTCAGATCATGTCTCAGTTGTTGCAGGTAGAGCTGGAGAAAGGCTTCATGATTGGGCCTTTCTCGGTTCCCCCATTTGATTGCTGGAAGGTCAGCCCTTTATGTTGCTATAGGTAAATTTAATAATAAAAAAAGATCAATCTATGATCTGTCAGCGCCTTTTTCTTCACCAGTCGCTAGTCTAAATGCATTGATTCCTTCAGAGGAATTTTCGATGAAGTATGCATCCACAGATCATGTGATACTGTTACGCCGAGCGCTCCGGGTCCCCGCTCCTCCCCGGAGCGCTCGCTTCACTCTCCCCGCGGCAGCGCTCCGGTCACGTCCTCTGACCCGGGGCGCTGCGATTCCGCTGCCAGCCGGGATGCGATTCGCGATGCGGGTAGCGCCCGCTCGCGATGCGCACCCCGGCTCCCCTACCTGACTCGCTCTCCGTCTGTTCTGTCCCGGCGCGCGCGGCCCCGCTCCCTAGGGCGCGCGCGCGCCGGGTCTCTGCGATTTAAAGGGCCACTGCGCCGCTGATTGGCGCAGTGGTTCCAATTAGTGTTTACACCTGTGCACTTCCCTATATCACCTCACTTCCCCTTCACTCCCTCGCCGGATCTTGTTGCCTTAGTGCCAGTGAAAGCGTTCCTTGTGTGTTCCTTGCCTGTGTTTCCAGACCTTCTGCCGTTGCCCCTGACTACGATCCTTGCTGCCTGCCCCGACCTTCTGCTACGTCCGACCTTGCTTTTGCCTACTCCCTTGTACCGCGCCTATCTTCAGCAGCCAGAGAGGTGAGCCGTTGCTAGTGGATACGACCTGGTCACTACCGCCGCAGCAAGACCATCCCGCTTTGCGGCGGGCTCTGGTGAAAACCAGTAGTGGCTTAGAACCGGTCCACTAGCACGGTCCACGCCAATCCCTCTCTGGCACAGAGGATCCACTACCTGCCAGCCGGCATCGTGACAGTAGATCCGGCCATGGATCCCGCTGAAGTTCCTCTGCCAGTTGTCGCTGACCTCACCACGGTGGTCGCCCAGCAGTCACAACAGATAGCGCAACAAGGCCAACAGCTGTCTCAACTGACCGTTATGCTACAACAGTTACTACCACAGCTTCAGCAGTCATCTCCTCCGCCAGCTCCTGCACCTCCTCCGCAGCGAGTGGCCGCTCCTGGGATACGCTTATCCTTGCCGGATAAATTTGATGGGGACTCTAAGTTTTGCCGTGGCTTTCTTTCCCAATGTTCCCTGCATCTGGAGATGATGTCGGACCTGTTTCCCACTGAAAGGTCTAAGGTGGCTTTCGTAGTCAGCCTTCTGTCCGGAAAAGCCCTGTCATGGGCCACACCGCTCTGGGACCGCAATGACCCCGTCACTGCCTCTGTACACTCCTTCTTCTCGGAAATCCGAAGTGTCTTTGAGGAACCTGCCCGAGCCTCTTCTGCTGAGACTGCCCTGTTGAACCTGGTCCAGGGTAATTCTTCCGTTGGCGAGTATGCCGTACAATTCCGTACTCTTGCTTCAGAATTGTCCTGGAATAATGAGGCCCTCTGCGCGACCTTCAAAAAAGGCCTATCCAGCAACATTAAAGATGTTCTGGCCGCACGAGAAATTCCTGCTAATCTACATGAACTTATTCACCTAGCCACTCGCATTGACATGCGTTTTTCCGAAAGGCGTCAGGAACTCCGCCAAGATATGGACTCTGTTCGCACGAGGCGTTTCTTCTCCTCGGCTCCTCTCTCCTCTGGTCCCCTGCAATCTGTTCCTGTGCCTCCCGCCGTGGAGGCTATGCAGGTCGACCGGTCTCGCCTGACACCTCAAGAGAGGACACGACGCCGTATGGAGAACCTCTGCCTGTACTGTGCTAGTACCGAACACTTCCTGAGAGATTGTCCTATCCGTCCTCCCCGCCTGGAAAGACGTACGCTGACTCCGCACAAAGGTGAGACAGTCCTTGATGTCTACTCAGCTTCTCCACGTCTTACTGTGCCTGTGCGGATGTCTGCCTCTGCCTTCTCCTTCTCTACAGTGGCCTTCTTGGACTCTGGATCTGCAGGAAATTTTATTTTGGCCTCTCTCGTCAACAGGTTCAACATCCCGGTGACCAGTCTCGCCAGACCCCTCTACATCAATTGTGTAAATAATGAAAGATTGGACTGTACCATACGTTTCCGCACGGAGCCCCTTCTTATGAGCATCGGATCTCATCATGAGAGGATTGAACTTTTGGTCCTCCCCAATTGCACCTCGGAAATTCTCCTTGGACTTCCCTGGCTTCAACTTCATTCCCCTACCCTGGATTGGTCCACTGGGGAGATCAAGAGTTGGGGGTCCTCTTGTTCCAAGAACTGTCTAAAACCGGTTCCCAGTAACCCTTGCCGTAACTCTGTGGTTCCTCCAGTAACCGGTCTCCCTAAGGCCTATATGGACTTCGCGGATGTTTTCTGCAAAAAACAAGCTGAGACTCTACCTCCTCACAGGCCTTATGATTGCCCTATCGACCTCCTCCCGGGCACTACTCCACCCCGGGGCAGAATTTATCCTCTCTCTACCCCAGAGACTCTTGCCATGTCCGAATACGTCCAGGAGAATCTAAAAAAGGGCTTTATCCGTAAATCCTCCTCTCCTGCCGGAGCCGGATTTTTCTTTGTGTCCAAAAAGGATGGCTCCCTACGTCCTTGCATTGACTACCGCGGTCTTAATAAAATCACGGTTAAGAACCGCTACCCCTTACCCCTCATCTCTGAACTCTTTGATCGCCTCCAAGGTGCCCACATCTTCACTAAATTGGACTTAAGAGGCGCCTATAACCTCATCCGCATCAGAGAGGGGGACGAGTGGAAAACGGCATTTAACACCAGAGATGGACACTTTGAGTATCTGGTCATGCCCTTTGGACTGTGCAACGCCCCTGCCGTCTTCCAAGACTTTGTCAATGAAATTTTTCGTGATCTGTTATACTCCTGTGTTGTTGTATATCTGGACGATATCCTAATTTTTTCTGCCAATCTAGGAGAACACCGCCAGCATGTCCGTATGGTTCTTCAGAGACTTCGTGACAACCAACTCTATGCCAAAATTGAGAAATGTCTGTTTGAATGCCAATCTCTTCCTTTTCTAGGATATTTGGTCTCTGGCCAGGGACTACAGATGGATCCAGACAAACTCTCTGCCGTCTTAGATTGGCCACGCCCCTCCGGACTCCGTGCTATCCAACGCTTTTTGGGGTTCGCCAATTATTACAGGCAATTTATTCCACATTTTTCTACCATTGTGGCTCCTATCGTGGCTTTAACCAAAAAAAATGCTGATCCCAAGTCCTGGCCTCCTCAAGCAGAAGACGCCTTTAAACGACTCAAGTCTGCCTTTTCTTCGGCTCCCGTCCTCTCCAGACCTGACCCTTCCAAACCCTTCCTATTGGAGGTTGATGCCTCCTCAGTGGGAGCTGGAGCTGTTCTTCTACAAAAAAATTCTTCCGGGCATGCTGTCACTTGTGGTTTTTTCTCTAGGACCTTCTCTCCAGCGGAGAGGAACTACTCCATCGGGGATCGAGAGCTTCTAGCCATTAAATTAGCACTTGAGGAATGGAGGCATCTGCTGGAGGGATCAAGTTCTCCTGTTATTATCTACACCGACCACAAGAACCTCTCCTACCTCCAGTCTGCCCAACGGCTGAATCCTCGCCAGGCCCGGTGGTCTCTGTTCTTTGCCCGATTTAATTTTGAGATTCACTTTCGTCCTGCCGATAAGAACATTAGGGCCGATGCTCTCTCTCGTTCCTCGGATGCCTCAGAAGTTGAACTCTCTCCGCAACACATCATTCCACCTGACTGCCTGATCTCCACTTCTCCTGCCTCCATCAGGCAGACTCCTCCAGGAAAGACCTTTGTTTCTCCTCGCCAACGCCTCGGAATCCTCAAATGGGGTCACTCCTCCCATCTCGCAGGTCATGCGGGTATCAAGAAATCTGTGCAACTCATCTCCCGCTTCTATTGGTGGCCGACTCTGGAGACGGATGTTGTGGACTTTGTGCGAGCCTGCACTATCTGTGCCCGGGATAAGACTCCTCGCCAGAAGCCCGCTGGTTTTCTTCATCCTCTGCCTGTCCCCGAACAGCCTTGGTCTCTGATTGGTATGGATTTTATTACTGATTTACCCCCTTCCCGTGGCAACACTGTTATTTGGGTGGTCGTTGATCGATTCTCCAAAATGGCACATTTCATCCCTCTTCCTGGTCTTCCTTCTGCGCCTCAGTTGGCTAAACAATTTTTTGTACACATTTTTCGTCTTCACGGGTTGCCTACGCAGATTGTCTCGGATAGAGGCGTCCAATTCGTGTCTAAATTCTGGAGGGCTCTCTGTAAACAACTCAAGATTAAATTAAATTTTTCTTCTGCATATCATCCCCAGTCCAATGGACAAGTAGAAAGGATTAACCAGATCTTGGGTGATTATTTGCGACATTTTGTTTCCTCCCGCCAGGATGACTGGGGAGATCTCCTCCCATGGGCCGAATTCTCGTATAACTTCAGGGTCTCTGAGTCTTCCTCCAAATCCCCATTTTTCGTGGTGTACGGCCGTCACCCTCTTCCCCCCCTCCCTACTCCCTTGCCCTCTGGTCTGCCCGCTGTGGATGAAATTTCTCGTGACCTTTCCATCATATGGAGAGAGACCCAAAAATCTCTCTTACAGGCTTCATCACGCATGAAGAAGTTCGCGGATAAGAAAAGAAGAGCTCCCCCCGTTTTTTCCCCTGGAGACAAGGTATGGCTCTCCGCTAAATATGTCCGCTTCCGTGTCCCTAGCTACAAGTTGGGACCACGCTATCTTGGTCCTTTCAAAATTTTGTGTCAAATTAATCCTGTCTCTTATAAACTTCTTCTTCCTCCCTCTCTTCGTATCCCTAATGCCTTTCACGTCTCTCTTCTCAAACCACTCATCCTCAACCGTTTTTCTCCCAAGTCTGTTCCTCCCACTCCTGTTTCCGGCTCCTCGGACATCTTCTCGGTCAAAGAAATTTTAGCTGCCAAAAAGGTCAGAGGGAGAAATTTTTTTTTAGTGGACTGGGAGGGTTGTGGTCCTGAAGAGAGATCCTGGGAACCTGAGGACAACATCCTAGACAAAAGTCTGCTCCTCAGGTTCTCAGGCTCTAAGAAGAGGGGGAGACCCAAGGGGGGGGGTACTGTTACGCCGAGCGCTCCGGGTCCCCGCTCCTCCCCGGAGCGCTCGCTTCACTCTCCCCGCGGCAGCGCTCCGGTCACGTCCTCTGACCCGGGGCGCTGCGATTCCGCTGCCAGCCGGGATGCGATTCGCGATGCGGGTAGCGCCCGCTCGCGATGCGCACCCCGGCTCCCCTACCTGACTCGCTCTCCGTCTGTTCTGTCCCGGCGCGCGCGGCCCCGCTCCCTAGGGCGCGCGCGCGCCGGGTCTCTGCGATTTAAAGGGCCACTGCGCCGCTGATTGGCGCAGTGGTTCCAATTAGTGTTTACACCTGTGCACTTCCCTATATCACCTCACTTCCCCTTCACTCCCTCGCCGGATCTTGTTGCCTTAGTGCCAGTGAAAGCGTTCCTTGTGTGTTCCTTGCCTGTGTTTCCAGACCTTCTGCCGTTGCCCCTGACTACGATCCTTGCTGCCTGCCCCGACCTTCTGCTACGTCCGACCTTGCTTTTGCCTACTCCCTTGTACCGCGCCTATCTTCAGCAGCCAGAGAGGTGAGCCGTTGCTAGTGGATACGACCTGGTCACTACCGCCGCAGCAAGACCATCCCGCTTTGCGGCGGGCTCTGGTGAAAACCAGTAGTGGCTTAGAACCGGTCCACTAGCACGGTCCACGCCAATCCCTCTCTGGCACAGAGGATCCACTACCTGCCAGCCGGCATCGTGACAGATACAGGTAAACCTGCAACTGGGTAGTGGTAGATATCACTGATGCCTTCAAACTCCTGCCTATAAGAGAATTGGGGAATGGTTAGACATGTATTTCTTTGCTATTAGACTGACATTTGGCTCAAAAAGTAATCCATGGCTTTTTAACCAATTAGCTAAAGCATTACGTTGGGCTCTGCTGAATGTTACAGACTGCCAGTATGTTATACATTATTTAGACCTGCTGCTTGAACCTCCTACGTCTGTACCTTCCAACCTTAGTGCTCTTCAGTCCCTGTTCAGCAGGTTAGGGGTGCCCGTTTCCCCGCACAAAGCAGAAGGTCAAACCAAGCAGCTGACTTTTTTAGTAGTCAGCCTTGACTCTGAAAGCATGCAGGCCAGGCTCCCGGATTAGGATTAAATAGGCTATTCACAGGTTCATGAGGTGTCGCACCACCTCAAAGTCTGTGTTACAGAGCTTGCTGGGCATCATGGCTTTCGCAATGTGAATTATACCTCAAGGGAGATCATTTATTTCAAGGCTGATGCGCTTTGTGTGCGACAATTCAGCCACAGTGGAGACTATCAATAAAGGCAGATGGAAGTCATTGCAGGTTATGAAGTTTGTCAGAAGGTTTATCTGGTTGTCCATACAATATCACTTTCATTTTGTGTGCCAACACATAGAGGATTCTAAGAATCTGGCAGCAGATGCCCTATAAAGGGCTAAATTTGATAATTTCTTCCGGGTCATGCCATAAGCAGACACAGTGGGCACACCAGTTCCTCCATGCCAGAGTCTTATGATGGTACAAACAATCCTCCAAACCACTAGGGGTAACTCAAGGCGCAGAAAATGGATAGCAGCAATAGAAGCAATTCTTTTATAAGTAAGGATCAATGTGTAGAATAACCAAGGGTCATTTATTCTGAACAACGCGTTTAAACGCCAGGACAGGCGTCTTCCTCAGGAACCTGAGGAAGATGCCTGTCCTGGCGTTGAAACGCGTTGTTCAGAATAAATGACCCTTGGTTATTCTACACATTGATCCTTACTTATATAAGTATTGCTTCTATTGCTGCTATCCATTGTCTGCGCCTTGAGTTACCCCTAGTGGTTTGGAGGATTGTTTGTACTATTTGGACACCACGAGGTGGTGGAGGGGATCGGCTGCACATTGGAATTTAATTCACGTATTCACCAGAGTTGTGCCTGCTTGTCATCACAACTCCTTGGGTAAGCGCAATTTATTATTACTTGCGTCTTTACCCTCTCGTTTAATTGCACTACGAAGCGCTCTTTGTGTTTGTATTTTATAGAGTCTCATGATGGACTTACCAGATATTTGGCAATAGCAGCATCTTTAATCCAGAAGTCTTTAGCATCCAGTACTGCTAGGACATATGTTTCAGCTTTAGCCTTGTTCACATCTTTCTTGGGTAATCAACACGTTTATTTCTCCATAACTGTCACCACAGCCCTAGCTTTCATGGGTTTTTGCCACTCTGCCTTACATCTGTCTCATAAAACCATTAAAGTATAATTGGTGGGTTTACAACATCACATGTCACTCACTCACCCTAATGCTACATCTTTACTTTCGACACACCCTAGCAAGGCGGCACTGAGAAGTATACAACAGTCTTATATTCCTAAGTCCCCTACCCGTCTTCCAATCACCAGTGAACTGTTCTGCACTATGTCCTCACTCCTTGACTGGCAGAGCCTGGTCATCAAATCAGCTATGTACTAAGTGGGGCGCCGTAGTCCGCTATTTTCCTATTTTCTATCACTGGTGCCCAGTCACTGTGTTTTCACAGCTACTTTTACTTCTGGCTGACAGGCCAGCTGATAGCCCTCTTTTGCTGTTCCCGTTGTCTGCCCTGTCGTCTGCACAGTTCATTAGACATGTACGTATTCTGGTTAGTATCCTCGATCCCTGTTGTCTTTCGGTCATTCTTTTTGAATCGGTGCTGCGTCTGCAGCCTCAAGACACAATGTACTGGTTCATATTATTAAGAGACTGGGATGATGGAATTCAGCTTGTTTTACTAGATATATTTAAGATTCTTCACATGAAATAGCAAATGTCTTTAAGTTTCTGGTCCTGTAATTTCTTAATAAAATGAAGTTGTACCTAAATTGTTATTTTTGCTCTCTATATGCGTGCCCTCGTTCGCCATTTGGGCACACATCAACCGCTGTTAGTTGATCATAATGTTTATGTTAGTGCAATAATTTTAGCTGGATGATGTTTGAGAGACAGCTGTCAATATGGTAAGTAGCAAGATATGTGTTTTGTTTGTGCGAAGTAAAGTTAGTTTGCGTCATCTGTCAGGTACGTATATTTTCAGCCAGGAACACAAAATGCATTATGCATGTACTAACCCATTGTATGCAGAGGACTATGTGGGATTACATGGACTACAGCTATGATCTGAATTTTTTTAAATTAATAAAATGGCTAACGAGGTTTGTGGGGGTGGTTTTTTAAATAAAATATTTTTCCAATAATGTGTCATGATTTTTTTTTAATTTTTTTATTTTCAGGCTTAGTAATGGAAGCTGTCATATAGACAGAATCCATTACTAAACCAAGGCTTAGCATTAGCCTCAAAAGCAGCTAGCGCTAACCCCTAATTATTACCCTGGTACCCACCGACACAGAGATACCAGGAAGAGCCAGTACCAAAAGGCCCAAAGGGTCAAAAATGTTGCTTCTGTGCCTAGGAGGGCCAATAACAATAAATCAAAGTAGATCATTGGCATACCTACTTCTATAAAAGATGGAAGGGAGAGGGAAAATGACAGAAAACAATGTTCCTTGTGTATTATAAACACAAGGAACAGTGTTCATTGTGTATTATGAACAATACATTGCTACATAATAAAAAGATCAAACAGGATAAATGTACATTAGTTGTTTTTTTTATTTTTTATTAAAGGCACCAGAGCACAGTAGAAGGCATGTGAGCACAAAGAGGTTTAAAGGGGTACTCCACTGCTAGACATGTTATCCCCTATCCAGTGGCCGGACCCCCATGATCTCTGCCATGGCACCACAGTCATCCAGCGCACAGAGCGAACTCCGTGCCATGCCGGATGACTGGCGAACACAGCCGCCATGTCCCCTTCATTCATGTATATAGGAGGATATACAGCCGTCATGACTCCTCGCATAGACTTGAAGGGAGCGGGGCGTGGTGGGAAGTCACGATCACAGAAGCCCTAGGCTTCTGTGACTGTAACACCGCAGAGCTTGTTGACCCCCAGGATTAGCCCCAGGATTAGCCCCAGGTTGACCCCCAGGATTAGACATGTTATTCCCTATCCTTTGGATAGGGGATAGCATGTATAGTGACGGAGTACCCTTTTAAGATGCAACATGGTCCAATAACAAGTTTTAAATGTACACCTATTTACCTGTGCTCCTTGACAAAATGTATCCCCAGGCCTAACCCTTTGGATAAGATCCCACTATCACACTTAAGACACGGAGGGGGGAAACTATCAAAGGGGTCCATCCCTCTCCCTTCACATGCATACCACCAACCCCTAGCAATAATACAAAAGGAAATCCTTGACAGACCAATAGACATTTGTAGAATAAACATAATATTTGTATACATCAACAAAAAAAGTACAGATATCACTGTTGGTAGGAAGTCAAAATGTTATAAAAAATTTCTAAAACCTGAGGTATCCTTCTGATGAAGCTATAACATAATAAAATAAAGCTTTAACTTGAGATTCAAACCTGTATGTTGAATAGTATTAAGCATAACAATCCACTTAGATTCTTTCCTTCACAAAATTGCCTGTCTGTCACCCCCTCTGTTTAATGAAGGGACATAATCAAAAATCTTATACCTCAATAGGCTATTATGTCCTTTTTCTGCAAAGTGTTTAGGAATCGGCAACTCAGGCAGACCCTTCCTAATTCTTCCTTCCTAATTCTTTTACCCACAGGTATGATTTGCCTTCATACTACTATAACACACACCACTTGTATCTGTTGGTTTTTTATGGTATGATCTAGCTTCAATCTTCTTTATGGTCATTTACTGCCCTCCCTTCTAAGCATTACACCCAAACTGTCCATCATGGGAACAGATGCAGCCCTGAGAATTCCTGCACCTTTGCGCTACTTGAGTTATGGTTCCACCTCGGCAGCAGGATCCGCCAGTAAGGACTGCAGCTAGGTCTGGATTAGGATGGTGATACCTGGGGCATGCCCTTATTGGAGGTATGAGGGTAGAAGTCTGAAAAACAGCTCTTCACTAAAGATGTGGGGAACTGTACACTGCAGGTGTGTCCTGACCTCCAGCAGAAGCCAAAACTATTAAGGTATCTTCCCTGTCCCAGGGGACTAGGGGGGAGACAAGTCTGACTTCCCTCAATAGGCTGCTGGGAGACATGTGGTTGTTCACCAGCAGAAAACAATTAACTCTTGCATAGCAGTTAAAGGCACAGTAGGCTGAAAGCACAAAAAAATTTAATTAAGGACATTTTAATACTAAGACATGATAAGACTTGAATTTTGATCAGAAAGGTGCCTTAGTGAAAAAAACAACCACCTGAATAGAGTTCAAGTAGTGAAGATTTTACTGCTCTTCACCTTCTTTGTTGTCTCTTCTTTGTAAACAAGACCACTGGGACAAACTTGTTCAAGACTAAAGCGATCAGGATACAAATTTCACAGAAGTCCCCTGCAAGTCTATGGGAGTTCTGACATTCGTATCCTGATCGTTTTAGTCTTAGTCATAGTCAAGGCTGTGAAGTTGCTGGCATATTTAAACATGTATGCTGCCACCAGACCAATCTGTCAATCAGACCAATCTGTCTGTCCAATTGTGCTCTGTCAAAAGTTTAAGTCAGTTGGAGTCTGGATGTTCAGATCATTGCCAATTACTAGAATGAGGCAGGAGAAAAGCTTGCTTAAATTCTTCTCTTCCTCCAACAGGTGGTATAAGAGAGCTTTGTATGTCATTCTTTCCAGAATTGCAAGTGGAGCATTAATGGCCTATATGTCTCCACACATCTTTATGATGTTATCCTCAAGGAAAACATTAGCCCCTTTGTTTCTGGAGGCATAGAATATCTGTTTCGGAGCACTAGAGGTAGTGAAAGACTTTCAATCTCTTGGCTGCGAAATTAGCCATGGCTTTATGGGATGAATTTTATAATGACCCATAGGGAAAACAAAGAGAGAAACAGAGGAGAAAGAAAAAAAAGGAAAGATAAAATAAATTGTGGAACACAGAGACTCTGGGACTAGAAGTTATTCTAGGATGTCTGCAACATGAGATCTATTTACTCAGTGCCTAATAAACACTGCAAATACCAGTGACAAAATATGAATGTACATTTCTTGACACACGTAAATTAACCTTTCCTATTGCCTGAATGTTAATGGATTATTGTCTTATTAGATATAACCAGTATATTTGATAATATTTTATTCACATATACATTTGAAATTCCCTTATAAATTGAATATTGGGGTTTATGTATATATTCAACCCCCCCCCCCTGAAATAACTGTTATATGCCTGTAATGTCTCCTTCCTGTTAAACAGAAATGACGTATCTTTAACATTCAAAATGCAATGCAGCTATGAATATAATTTGATGACTGTTAAAACATAACATAAAATATAATATCATGTTGGTTGGCTTTTTGACTATGATGTGTGCGTTATAATATATTTCAGGCAACTGTATGACATCAGAAATTGTATTAGATTGGGATATTTTAAAAAGATTAAGAAGATAGAATAGTAGAGACCTATTAGCATATTAATTTAATTTGAGATTATATGAGCTCAGACTGCCATTAAGATGGGACTGCATTGAAAATCACCATGCAAAGTGCTGTCTAAGTCTAGTAGTTAGCTGAGCCCCCGGGTAATAGTCATTACCCTCTAATCACCCGTCTTACATAGCTGACTGCAGCTACATATTTTGGATTATTACTGAAGCTCCCTTTAGAAAAACATAATAGTCTGGCTGGACCAGGCTCTATCAATCGAGAGCAGAGCACACAGATCAATGTAGCTCTATGGAACTACATTGATCTGTATAAGGAGTCTAATTAGGGCTGTAGCTATAGAGGTAGCAGAGGTAGGGGGCCCCAAAACACATCTGTCCCATTAGAGACCGGTATTTTAATTGGCATATGGGGCCCTGTTGCACATTTTGCATCGGGGCCCTGAAGCTACAAGCTATGCCTCTGAATCTAATGATTCCTCCTAAAAATCCCTTAAGGGATCAAAAGAGTGTAAACTATTTTTTTTAAATAAAGTTTTATCCCACTTACATTAACCCCTTCCACATTAAAAGTTTAAATTGCCCCCTTTTCCCAAATCCCATATAAAAAATAAACGTATTTGGTCTCGCGGCGTAAACATAAAAAACACCAAACTCTGGCACTGTGAAGTACAAAGCGATCAAAAAGTCCAATATATACCACAATAGTACCAATAAAAACAACTCATAGAGCATGGTAAGCAAAAAAAAAATTAAGTTATAGTGATGAGAAAATGGCAATTAAAATAAATGTTTTTAAAAAGTTTAGAATTTTTTTTAATTAGTAAAACATGATGCAAACTATACAAATTTGGTATTGTTTTAATTGCACCGACCTAAAGTATCAAGATTACATGTTAGAATGGCATAAAAAATATCATCTTACAAATAGTTACAAATATATTACAAAGTACAATTGGTCCTGCAAAAAAAAGCCCCTATATGGGTGTGTAGATGAAAAAATGAAAGAGTTATAGCTATTAAAGGGTGAGGAGGAAAAAAATAAAGCGCAACAATGAAAATTTGGCATGGTTCATATTACATGCTTCAACCTTTAAATTAATATGTGGTACTGCAGTCTTCCTAAACCTATATACACCAACAAGAAAGAGAACCAGTAGTGTAAAAGGCAATTTTTTTATTAACATATATGCCAATTACAGACATTTAAAAGTATGAAATGAGATAAAAACAAGGCACCACAATAGCAACTGCAGTTAAGTGGAGGGGGCATAGCAGGCAAAAATGCATGGAATACAGGGAAACCATCCTCTGGATATACAAAAAGCAATAATTGGGGTATAAAACCTCAATATATAATATCTACAGGACAGTAAAATACACAAGAAGAATGTAAACAGATAAGTATCAAAATTCATAATAAAGTGCAAATAGTCAAACTAGTAACATCCTGCCATGCATTACTTGCCTACCACCTCCAACCCCAATGTACGTTTCGCTTGTGCTTCGTCAGGGGGTGTGATGTAAAGAGTACATTCGCATGGGCGGGGGTTTACTGTGAGTTTCCCGCTGCAAGTATGAGATGCAGCAAATTTTCTGCCGCAGCTTAAACTCCCAGTAGGAAACTAGCTGTAAACCCGACCGTGTGCCTTTACCCTAAAAACACTATTCTACACGTACACAAAATAAAACGTAAAACACTACATACACACGCTTACACAGTTATTCCTCCCCCCTCAATAAAAAAAAAAAAAAAAGAAACGTCTAGTACGGTACTGTTTCCAAAACGAAGCCTCCAGCTGTTGAAAATCAACAACTCCCAGCATTTCTGGACAGCCACTGACTGTCAAGGCATGCTGGGAGTTTTGCAACAGCTTGACGCACCCTGTTTGGGGAACACTGCCGTGGGGTATTTTGGTGGCAGAGGCATTCGGGTCCGTCCCTATGCAAATCCCTAATTTAGGCCTCAAATGCGCATGGTGCTCTCTCACTTTGGAGCCCTGTTGTATTTCAAGGCAACAGTTTAGGGTCACATATGTGATATTTCCATATTCTGGAGAAATTGTGTTACAAATTTTGGGGGCCTTTTTCTCCTTTTACCCCTTATGTAAAGGTAAAGTTGGGGTCTACACCAGCATGTTAGTGTAAAAAAATTTAACATGCTGCTGTTGCCTCATACTTTTCATTTTCACAAGAGGTAAAAGGAAAAGACAAAATTTGTAATGCAATTTCTCCTGAGTACGGAAATTCCCCATATATGGACGTAAAGTGCTGTGTGGGTGCAGAAGTGGAAGCGCACCATGTATATTTGAGGCTTAATTTGGGGATTTGCACAGGGGTGGCTGGTAGTTACAGCGGTTCTGACATAAATGGAAAAAAAAAACACCCACGTGACCACATTTTGGAAACTACACCCCTCACAGAATGTAACAAGGGGTATTGTGAGCCTTAACACCCCACAAGTGTTTGACAAATTTTCATTAAAGTTGGACGTGAAAATAAAAAATTAAATATTTTCACTAAAATGCTGGTGTTACCCCAAATTTTTCATTTTCACTAGGGATAATAGGAGAAAAAGCCCCACAAAATTTGAAACAACATTTCTTCTGAGTAAGGAAATACCCCATATGTGGATTTTAAGTGCTCTGCGGGCACACTACAGGGCTCAGAAGAGAAGGAGTGCCATTGGACTTTTGGAGAGAGAATTTGGCTGGAATTGAAGGCCATGTGTGTTTACAAAGCCACCATGGTGCAAGAACAGTGCCCCCTCCCCCACATGTGACCCCATTTTGGAAACTACACCCCTCACGGAATGTAACATGGGTGCAGTGAGCATTTACAGGTATCTGACAGATTTTTTGAACAGTGGTCCATGAAAATGAAAAAGTACATTTTCCATTTGCACAGCCCACTGTTCCAAAGATCTGCCAAACGCCAGGGGGGTTTAAATGCTCACTGCACTCCTTGTTACATTCTGTGAGGGGTGTCATTTCCAAAGTAGGGTCACATGTGGGGAAGAGGGTCCACTATTCTGGCAGCATAGGGGCTTTGTGAACGCACCTGGCCCCCGACTTCTATTCCAACCAAATTCTCTTTCCAAAAGCCCAATGGCGCTCCTTCTCTTCTGGGCCCTGTAGTGAGCCCGCAGAGCACTTTACATCTACATATGGGGTATTTCCATACTCAGAAGAATTGGTGTTACAAATTTTGGGGGGATTTTTCTCCTATTACCCCTTGTGAAAATAAAAAAATTGGCGTAACACCAGCATTTTAGTGAAAAAAAATCAAAATTTTCATTTTCATGTCCAACTTTAGCGAAAATTTGTCAATCACCTGTGGGGTGACGATTATCACTATAACCCTTATTACATTCCATGAGGGGTGTAGTTTCCCAAATAGTGTGCCATGTGTTTTTTTTTTGCTTGTCTTCCTAAATGAGACATGCCCCCCAAACACAATTTCAGCAAAATTTTCTCTCCAAAAGCCAATGTGGCTCCTTCCCTTTTGAGTCCTCTGGTGCATCCACAAAGCACTTTAGATCGACATATGAGGTATTTCCTTACCCGAGAGAAATTGGGTTACAAATTTTGGGGGACATATTCTCCTATTACCCTATGTGAAAATGAAAAATTTGGAGTAACACCATCATTTTAGTGTTAAAAATCTAATTTTTCATTTTCATGTCCAAATTCAACACAAACCTGTTAAACACCTGTGAGGTGTTAAGGCTCACTATACCCCTTGTTATGTTCCTTTAGGGGTGTAGTTTCCCAAATAGTGTGCCATCTGGAGTATTTTTTTTTTTTTTTTGCTGTTCTGGCACCATGGAAGCTTTCTAAATACAGCATGCCCCCCAAAAACCATGACAGCAAAATTCGCTCTCCAAAATCCCACATTTGCTCTTTCCCTCTTGAGCCATGTTGCGAGCCCGCAGAGAACTTTACGTCAACATATGAGGTATTGCCATACTCTAGAGAAATTGGATTACAAGTTTTGGGGTGCTTTTTCTCCTACGCCTTGTAAAAATGAAAAAAATGGGGCTACATGAACATGTTGGTGTAAAAAATTTAGATTTAGATTTTTCTCCTCCACATTGCTGCTGTTCCTGTGAAACACCTAAAGGGTTAACAAACTTTCTGAACCTCATTTTGAATACTTTGAGGGGTGCAGTTTCTATAATGGCATCATTTTTGGGGAATTCCTCAAAGAAAGGCCCCTCAAATCAACTTCATACTCAACTGGTCCCTGAAAAATTCAGATTTTTAATTTTTTGTGATAATTTAGAAAATTGCTGCTATATTTCCAAGCCCTCTAATGTCCTCAAAAAGTAAAAACATGTCAACTTCATGATACATTAAAAAATTAGACATATTGTATATGTGAATCAATAAATAATTTATTTGGCATGTCCATTTTCCTTACAAGCAGAGAGTTTCAAAGTTAGAAAAATGCTAAATTTTTTAAATTTTCATGAAATTTGGGGATTTTTCACTAAGAAAGGATGCAAGTAATGATGAAAATTTACCACTATGTTAAAGTAGAATATGTCATGAAATAATAATCTCTGAATCAGAATAAAAAGTAAAAGCATCCCAGAGTTATTAATGCATAAAGTGACAGTGGTCGGATATGCAAAAATGAAAGATGTTTATTTAGAGTAAACAGGGGTATGTAATTTATACTAATATTGTTGGAGTTATTTGTTAAGCATAGACTGTAAATTCTGATCAATATTGTCTTTGGAAATACAAACATACAAAAACCTGTATTTAATAGCTGTATAACAGTACAATAAATAACAATCATATTATAATGAGATTTACTACCATCTTTTGCTATAAATTCCTTTTTCTGAGCATTGTCACTTAGGTGTCTAATTATCTTAGGCCTAGATAGCATAATAGACAAATAGACACCAGAAACCATTAAAGCATAAAATACTATAGCTATTAATCACTGACAACATTGGTATCTCACTGAGAAATCTCAGTAGTGCATGTAGCACCGCTTGTCTCTTTATCCTATCTGCTTCCACCATACTGATCATGATGAATAAAAATAGAAAGATCTCAGATGTGTGACAGAAATAAATCTACAACGCAAACCATTGGGACAAGAGGGCTTGATTCTTTGTAAAATATCTCCGATGTATCTATTTATCAATCTGTGGGATTTGGAGGACAGGTCATGTGTTGCTTAAAGGAGCACCTTAGCACTTATTTTTTTTACACACACACACACACACACACACACACACACACACACACACACACACACATATATATATATATATATATATATATATATATACACATATATATACATATATATATACTTATTTATATATTTGCAGGAGTGCTTCTACCAAGAGACCACTTGCATTATTGGCCTCAGTTGGCCCCAGCAGAGATAAGAAAAATGATGTCACTCATAAGTTAGGATACTTATGCCAGTGCTGACCACTGCAGGCTGATAGGGTGGCATCTGGCAGTGTATGCTCCTCCTCTCCCCTCTGCATCCAATAGAGCACAGCGTATTGCAGCATCAGACCCAGACTGGAATCAGATTTTTATAACCTGCCCACATGACACTGCCCAACGCAGACAGGGCATGTGTATTCTGTAAATCGGTCTCCTCTGCTTGCTAAGAATTCCCCTGCAGGACATGCTCCCAGTACTTTACAGTAGCTATAGTCACTGGCTGTATAATATGGTAAGTAGACATGAGCAGGGGAAGACTGCAGGCCCGTATACTGTAGAGGAAACTGCCTCAAGACCCTCCCACACCTGTACGACCCTGTTATGGGGCTCATCAATGGGACCACAGACCAGGGCAACAAAGTGTTAGTAGTAAAGTACTAGTAGAGTAGTAAAGTGTCCCTCCTGCCCTCTCCAGCTCTCAAGTCAACCATCTTAATCTAGGAGAAGGCAATCCCCATGAACTCTTGACCCTAAGATTGTTTAACCATTTAAATATGGAACAGAGTTTGGAGAGTTTTATGTCAATCAAGGCTAACAATGTATAATGAGAAGTTTTTTATTAATTCATCATCATTTTCATAATCATTGCACGTTGACAGTGAATGGAAGCTTTAACTTTAAAGCTAATTCCAGGTCATTTTTTAAGATATCATGCTACATCCTCCTTTTCGTCCCACTTCCTAAAATGCAATAGGAAGAAAACTTAATTAATTAATTAATCATCTTTATCCTTTTCCCTCAAGCCCTCCTCCACCATAGCTGTCAATCACTGTTAATGGCTGAGCACTTTCCTCTGTTCCACAAGACCACTAGCCTTTGATTTTGCCTTGTCTTTCAACCTGCACATCCAAGCCCTTACCACCTTCTGCTACCTCCAACTTAAAAACATTTCTTGGATTAGCTCTTTTCTCAAGTCAAGAAAAAATTTCGGTGCATGCCCTCTCTCTTGCCCAGACTGATGTAAAATCTTTACCATGGCCTTTTATCTAATATTCCTGCCCCATCATTCTTTCTCTATGGCCTTCTATCCGACTTTCTTGCCCCCTCATATCCACTCTCATCTCTTCTACCTATCCCCGTAATCTTTCTCTGCAAATCCCTCTACTGGCTACCAATTTCCCAGTGGCATCAGTTCAAAATATTAACAATGACATACAAGCTTATCCACAAATTGTCCATACATCTTTGTCCTAATCTTCCCTTATGTAACCTCTGATCCTTCTGTGCCCTCCTTTTGTCTGCTCTTCATACAGCCATCTCCAAGATTTCTCCCATGCATCCCCTGTACTCTGGAACTCACTACACCAGCACATCAGTTTCTTACCTACCTTTAGAACCTTCAGAAGCAACCTGAAAATTCATCTTTCCAGAAAAGAAACCCAAGAAAATGGAGTCACTTTCCAGGAAAGCCTTCTGTCTCTTTCCTTGTTTCATTTCCTTCTTCCCCGGGATCCATGCTCTCCGTCGCAGTCATCATGTCGCCATCATCACGTCGCCATCATGCCGCTCCTATTGGATGACGGCGTGCACGACGACGTGATGACGTCGAAGGAGAGCGCAGGGGATCCAGGCACGGAGAAGACACCGAGGAGGCAGGAAAGGTCCCTCCCGGTGTCCTGTAAGCTGTTTGGGACGACGCAATTTCACAGCCCGACTTAGCAGCCGGGTTAGTGTTATTTTCGCTTCAGACGCGGCGGTCAGCTTTGATCGCCGTGTCTGAAGGGTTAATACAGGGCATCACCGCGATCGGTGATGTCCCATATTAGCGGCGGGTCCCGGCCATTGATTGCCGCAGATATTCGCCGTATAAGACACACCAACTTTCCCCCCCCCAGTTTTGGGGAAGAAAAAGTGCGTCTTATACGGCGAAAAATATGTTAGATTTGGGAGTCATCACCTTGCTCCAATCCTCCACTATGGATGACAGCTGTGTGAAGCACATGGCACCCCTTGTTCTCAAATGTTTTTAAAAATGCACAATTTTTTGTGCTTTATGCTTCTCGGTTTCCAAGATATTGCATGTTAAACTTTTAAAAACAAATACACCATAGTTTGTGCTACATTTGTGCAAATTTGTGGTGCAAAATTGCGCCAGAATTTGCACCGGAATTTAAAAAACCCGACTAACTTTCCCTCTTGGTGAAGGGGGGCGTGGCCATCAAAAAGGGGGGTGTCCCTGACATTTCACAAAAACCCAACATATTTCCTAAGGTTTCCACAGAAAATGTGGTGGATTTGAGCTGAGGAAAACCCGACAGATCAGATCATGTGTAAAATAGCAAAATGTAGGGAAAAGTGCAAAATGTAGGGAAACCTTAGTAAATACCATGGAAAAATTGTAAGGAATTAAAACCCACAAAGAAAACTCCGTTCTTTGTAAATCAGGGCCATTGTGAGTTAGATTAGCAGAAACCCCACTCATTATTCCTTCCATTTTCTTAAATATTAAAAACAAATGTAACCCCTTAAGGACAAAGGGATTTTTTATTTTTCACTTTTGTTTTTTCTCCTCGCCTTCTAATAACCAGACCCACATGAGGGCTTGTTTTTTGCACCACCAATTATACTTTGCAATGACATCACTCCTTTTACTACCTAATTTACAGTGCAACAACAAAAAAAAAAGATATTTGTGGGGAAAAATTGGGGGTGGAAAAAGGCAATTTTGAAACTTTTGGGGGATTTGGATTCTACGCAGTGCACTTTTCGGTAAAAATACACATTGGGGGATATTTATCAAAGTTGTCTATGTCCCGCATCAATATAGACCAAACTACAGAGGGTTAGTCTGGTCTATTGTGCACCTAATTTATCAAATGGCGCACAGCTCTTGATAAATTCTGTGCACAGACTGCATGATCTATGCTTTAGTCTATATTTAAACCTGCTCCAACATGGTCTGACATTTCGGCGTACTTTCAGCCTATGCGACTTGTCGCTGAAAAGTCGCTTTTGATAAATTCAGCACCAATGCATTTTCCAATGCATTTCAGTCTAAAATAGACTTGCATGCATCATGTTCTAAAAATCCTCTAGATTAAAAGTCGCAGAAAAGTCGCACATATTTAGACTGCGACTTTCTGTGCGACAAATTTAGACAAGGAAAACCAGTCTAAATCCTTTGATAAATCTCCCCCATTATGTCTATTCTGTAGGTCCGTATGATTAAAACTATACCCTATTTATATAGATTTTGTTTTATTTTACTACTTTTAAAAAATTATAACTTTTTGTACAAAAATTAGTATGCATAAAATTGTCCTATTCTGACTCCCTATAATTTTTTTTATTTTTTTCAGGAGGGAACGGAGTACAATAACAGATAGCCATTAGTAGAAACAGCAGGCATATCAATTCCCCACAGAAACAAATTAGCAGGTTTATACTTTTGGGAATCGGAAAATACCTGCGCGCTCAAGTGACCGCCATGATGACCACTTGGATGCAGATGCTTGACACAGGTCCTGATGAAATGGGTATCTTCTCCACAATAGAAACACAGGCCATTGAGATACCAGAACCTTTTACGCTTCTCTGGAGTAGATGTGGAGCCAAGTTGCATGGGTTCCTCCGGTGTCTGATGTGTTCCATTTGGAGGCCACAAACCACTTCCTAAAGTCTGTGTAATATTCCTCGACAGGTCTAAGTTCCTGTTTTAATGTACGCAGCTGAGACTCATCATACGCAGCTCGGTCAGGTTCAGCATACAAAAGACCCAATCCTGCAAACAGTGACTCCACAGAGGACAACTCAGGGGCATCAGGATCAAGCGAAAATACCCACTCTTGGGGGCCCCCTTGCAAAAGGGACATAATAATACCAACTCTTTGGGCCTAAGTACCAGACGAATAGGGTCTTAACTGAAAATATAACTTACAACTAGCACAAAAGGTCTTAAATTCTTTGCGGTTCCCTGAAAAAGGCTTAGGAAGATTAACCTGAGGTTCCACAGTAGCGTGTGATGATTCAAGCTTCTGGATTCTGGACAATATCTGAATAACCTGCTCCTGATGCCAGGGCCGGCGTTAGGGCGGGGCATCCTAGGCAATTGCCTAGGGCCCCCATCCAAAAGGGGGCCCCTGAAAAGCTTTGGGGCATTACTAACAATACTCCATTTTGCACAAAATCGCGGTAAAATCGCGGTGTTTTTTGCCACGATTTTACAGCGAATTTGTACAAAATGCAGTATTCAGGGCCTAAGGCACTAATACTCCTCCCACTGTCCTGAGCATTCTGGAGGAGCACTTTTTTTTATTTTTTAAACTTCTACTATGTGTGGCCCTGCAGGGCTGAGGAGGCCAGGGGCTGCTGGGAGCCCCTGCTGACGTGACCCTGGCACAGAAGCAAAGAAGCCTCAGCCAATCCGATCTCCAGCAATCATCTCCTGGGGGTAAGGAGAGGCTTTGGGTTGGGGATGTGTATTGTATATGTTGTGTATGATTTTGTATTATGTGTGTATATATATTATGTGTGCATGATAGATTTATGTGTATGTATGATCTGTGCATGTGTGTTAGATGTGTATCTATAATGTATGTAGTATGATGTGTGTATGAGGTTTGTTACAGTGTGTCACCCCAGTAGTAAGGAGATTACATGAGGAGGAGGCTTGTTACAGTGTGTCACCCAAGTAGTAAGGAGATTACATGAGGAGGGGGTTTGTTACAGTGTATCACCCCATTAGTAAGGAGATTACATGTGGAGGAGGTTTGTCACAGTGTGTCTCCCTAGTAGCAAGGTGATTACATGAGGAGGAGGTTTGTTACAGTGTGTCACCCCAGTAGTAAGGAGATTACATGAGGGGGAGGTTTGTTACAGTGTGTCACCCCAGTAGTAAGGAGATCACGTGAAGAGGAGGCTTGTTACACTGTGTCACCCCAGTAGGGAGGAGATTACATGAGGAGGAGGTTTGTTACAGTGTGTCACCCGAGTAGAAAGGAGATTACATAAGGAGGAGGTTTGTTACAGTGTGTCACCCCATTAGTAAGGTGGGAGTGAAGGGGTAGTAAAATTTGTCTAGTGTTGCAAAAATAGGGGGGGGGGGCTGGGCAAAAAAAAATTGCTTGCCCAGGGTCCAATCAAAATTAAAGATGGCCCTGGCAGTATTGGTAGTGTAAGTATCAGTGGCAGATCCAGGAGGGGAGGAGGGGCCGCAACGGGGCAATTGCCCCCCCCAGATTAATTTCCCCCATCACTATTGAGGACATTCCTATGTCCCGATAGATATTTTCGCGACACAAGGTTGCCCCCATTAACTCTCTGCGGCACCTGCATTAACTTTAAAAACACAGGGGCGCACGCCAGGACGTCACTGACATCCCATGCGTGCGCCAATAGCATAGAGCATCGAGCAGGAGGACGCCCGCTGACCAGCATGGTAAGTCACCAGCGGCACGTCATCTTCAGTTGTCCGACCACTGCTCCTCCGGTCCCGGGACCTACTGCTATGGCCTATAAGCCTGGAGGAGCGGTGGGCGGAGCACTGAAGCAGGGCAATACATAGACATACAGCCTCAAGCCATACACTGTATATGGTTGTAGGCTGTATGTCTGTGGGGGAACATACTGCCAGCGTAATGAGGGGGAACCTACTGCCAGCCTAATGTGGGGGAACATACTGCCAACCTAATGTGGGGGGGAATCTATACTGCCAAACTAATGTGGGGGAACTATACTGCCAACCTAATGTGGGGGAACATACTGCCAACCTAATGTGGGGGAACATACTGCCAACCTAATGTGGAGGAACATACTGCCAACCTAATGTGGGGGGGATCTATACTGCCAACCTAATGTGGGGGAACATACTGCCAACCTAATGTGGGGGGATCTATACTGCCAACCTAATGTGGGGGAAATATACTGACAGCCTAATGTGGGGGAACTATTCTGCCAACCTAATGTGGGGAAACTATACTGCCAAACAAATGTGGGGGAACTATACTGCCAACCTAATGGGGGGGGGGGGGAACTGTGCTGCCAACTTAATATGGGGGGGGGGACTATGCTGCGTACTTAAAGGGGTAGTCCACTGCCCCAGCATTCCGAACATTTTCAGCATGCCAGGGGCGGGTGAGGCAGGCGAAGGGGGGTGGCAACAGCTGGAGGCACAAAATGGGTCCTGACACCGGCGGATCCACAGATGTTTCTGGCACGGAAATTCAAACTAAAAGAAATAAACCTAAACACACACACATACTGAATGTGAAGTCAACGAGCCGAGTCAAAGCCAGGAGGGAACGGAGTACAATAGACAAAAGCCAACCAAAAAAGTCACAGTACCAGATTAGACAGTATAAGTACAGAGATTGTTATTTGCAGTTATAAGAACTTTCATAGGCAAGGCATGACTGGGAAAGACTTCCTTATATATCCCTGTGCAGTTAGCAGAAGGATTCTAATTGGTCAGCAAGCTGAACCACGACCAGAGCACAGAGGCGTAGTCCCAGCCACAAAATAACAACAGGGCTAGAAAGCATTAACCCTACGAGTTCTGGCAGAACCAGTCTTCACAAAGGACACAGACAATTTCATTTTTGCATTTTTTGTTAATGCCATAACTTTTTTATTTCATCCACAGACCCATATGAGGACTTGTTTTTTGTGCAACCAGTTGCACTTTCTAATGACACCTTTCATTTTACCATAAAATGTATGCCTCAACCAAAAAAATATTGAGGGAAATTTATAAAAGCTGCTAAGTGACTTTTTTTTGCTTATTTTATGCACATAAATGGTCGCATGTGCGCCAAAGCAACATTTCATGTGACTTTTTGAGGGTATGTGATCTTAAGCAAGTTTTCTTAAAATTCCAAGGTAAGCAAGTTTTCAATTTTTCTCTTTGCAGTAGTAGTGAATTTATTATAGCGATATTTGCAAAAAAAAGTTGCATGTAAGTAAAAAACACTGCACAGCAAAGCAAATTAAATCCTATCTTTTAAATTTCACTTATGTACGCAATATCAATGGGGCTGGTAATCTGTTTCTGAATTCATAAAAAAAAAATTCCACAAAACTCTACAATTAAAAAAATCCCCACCAGCACATTTATAATGTGACCCCGCCAGCGCATTTGTCTTAATTTTCCCGTACAGCACTATATTTGACAAGAATATCTATCAGAACACATCCAGTATCCGCCCGGCCGATGATCCTGATAGATATACTATTCATTCATAGAGCGGCGGCTGCATATGTATATAGATGTGCCAGAGGGGGGGGGGCAGACATATAGCGTTATCTGTCCCCCACAGAGCTTCTATATACATATGTAGGCACCGCTCTATGAATGAATAGTATATCTGTCAGCATCATCTGGTCGGGCGGCTGCTGGATGCGCTGCTGACAGATATACTTGTCACATATAGCGCTTTTGTCATAATTTTCCCGTGCAGCGCTATATGTGACGAGTATATCTGTCAGCAGCACATCCAGCAGCTGCCCGGCCAGATGATGCTGACAGATATACTATTCATTCATAGAGCGGCGAGTGCATATGTGTATAGAAGCTCTGTGGGGGGCAGATAACGCAGCAGCACAGTGTAGTCAATTGTACTGCCGGCTTGTTAACTTAAATAAATGCGGATCGCAGGGGGTCTCTGCAGAATGACCCGTTGCGATCTGCACCTCAGCCCCTGGACTATAACTCCCATCATGGGCAGAGTCTGTTCATGTTGGGAGTAGTAGTGCTAAAAGTCCAGCAGCCGGGGGATGTGCAAGTGCCATCCCTCAGCAGCGCCGCGGTATTACAACTACTTCCATCATTGGACATACTCTGTCCCATGATCGGAGTAGTAGTCCAAGGGCAGAGGGGCAGATCGCTGCAGATCCTTCTCTGGAGATATGCTGCAATCCGCATTTATTAACTCTACAAGCCGGCGGTACATACGTCTATACTGCGCTCCCCGCTGGCTCCTATATACAGTTCTTATAATTCATAATCCCCGCCGGGAGATGGGAGCTCTGATTGGTCAATAGCTATTCCCCAATCACAGCTCTCGTCTCCTGGCGGGGATTATGAATTATTGAAACTGTATATAGGAGCCGGCGGGCAGCGCAGTATAGACGTATGTACCGCCTGCTTGTATAGTTAATAAATGCAGATCGCAGGAGAGAGATCTGCAGTGATCTGCCCCTCTGCCCTTGGACTACTACTCCTATCATGGGACAGAGCCTGTCCCATGATGGGAGTAGTTGTAGTACCACAGCGCTGCTGAGGGATGGCTCTTGCACATCCCCTGGCTGCAGGACTTTTAGGACTCTGCCCATGATGGGAGTTGTAGTCCAGGGCCTGAGGTGCAGATCGCACCGGGTCATTCTGCAGAGACCCGCTTCGATCCGCATTTATTAAGTTAACAAGCCGGCGGCACATGCGCCATCACTGCACTGCTGCTGGCTCCTATATACACTGTCATAATTCATAATCCCTGCTGCCGGAACACAGGAGCTCTGACCAATAGCTATTGACCGAACAGCTCTGACCAATAGCTATTGACCAATTAGAGCTCCCCTCTCCCGGCGGGGATTATGAATTATGACAGTGTATATAGAAGCCGGTGGTACATGCGACTACACTGAGCTGCCGCCGGCTCCTGTATACAGTTCTTTCAACTGCAGCTCCATCTTCAGTCATTTCTAGTAATAACTGCTCAGCTGCACTTGGTGGTTCTAAATGTTTTTTTTTTTTTTTTTTGGACTTATGCTTGCCAAAAGATTGAGCCATGGCAAGGATTATACGCAGGTAATGTTTTAAAACTTTAAAAACTTACGGAAAAATGAATTCACAGCAAAGTAACAAAGCTTGGAGAACGATGAGGAAAGACTTTCTAGCTACTTGCTTAGTAGTATACCTTCAGAAGTTGCTTTGTGAGGTGATTTTTAAAGTTTGACTTTGGTGCGCAAAATTTACTACTGCTGTGCGACATTTTGATAAATCATGCACACAAAAGAAAAACCAAAGCAAAAAAAAACAAAAAACTACATAGATAATTACTTTCAGAAGCAACCTTTGATAAATTCTCTTCATTATTTGTGTGGGGAAACTGATTAGAAAAGCGCAATTTTGCTAAATTTGAAGGGTTTAGTTTTTATGCTGTACACTTTATGGTATAAGTGACATGTTTTATTTACTTTGTGGGTTAATACGATTAAACGATACTAATGTTTTTCTATTATGGTACCTCTTTAAGAAAAACAAACTTTTTTTTTAACAAAATCAGCATGTTTAAAATCACTCTGTTTTGACCCCCTATAACTTTCTTAATTTTTTGTATAGGGGGATGTGAGGGCTCATTTTTTGTGCCGTGGTCTGCAGTTTTTATTGCTACCATATTTGCACATATTTAACTTCGTGATCCCTTTTTATTTAATATTTTTTGGGATGTGACAAAAAGCAGCAATTTTTGACAGTTTTTTACGTTTACGCCATTCACCGTATGGGACCATTAACATTTTATTTTAATAGTTTGGATATTTATGAACGTGGCAACACCAAATATTATTTATTTTTTTTACATTTTGTTTGGCAAAGAGGGGAATTTCCTTTTTATTGGGGGAGGGGCCTATTCACTTTTATTTAAACTTTTTTTTTTTACATTATTTATTTATTTCACTTTCTTGTCTCCACAGGGGACTATTTATTGCAATCTTTGGATTGTAGATACTGAACACAATCTTGTTCTCTGGTCTGCTGGAAGGCAGACTGAGAAGAAGACTGAAGGAGCCAGCCAGAGGAGGTGAGAGGAGCTCCACCGGCCATCTTAACACATCGGACCATCCACGATTCCACCGGTGTGGTCAGATGTGTGTCTGAACAGACCGCAATACTTCAGATGCCGTGATCAGTATTGATCATGGCATCTGAAGGCTTAATTGCGCTGATAACAGCAGCTGTCTTGTTCCGATCACCGTGTCGGGCGACCGGAACAAGACAGCTGCTGTTATCAGCGCTAAGTCCGAGGGCACCGCAACATACATGTATGACGCGTGTCCTCTATGGGTTAAGGACACAGTCCATTATGGCCTGTAGGACACAGCCAGCTTCATTTTCGCATTTTAGTTTTTTCCTTCTCGCTTTCTAAGAGCCATTACCCTTTTTTTCCATTGACCTATATGAGGGCTTTGTAATGACATGTTTCAAATAACAAACATAGATTAATTACACACCACAGTGGAAAAGAATACTAATCACCATATGTAGGATGCTCCTATAAGGCAGCTAACACTGTAGATATGTTTATGTCAATCTAGTGATAGGTTAGATATCACCCCTTAATTATGTGTACAAAAATAGCCTGATTATAGACTCCAAAATATAGACTAAACCCCCAAAAAGGTGGCGGCATCCTGGGACTTATTGAACTTCAACAGTTTGGTTTGTATACTTCTCATATGGGGCATCTGTGCTATCTACTTTGTACATATACAATATTCTCTATATTGTACAGCTCCTTCTATATTTAGCAGCCATTTACTGTTTCACCACAAGACACTTCGTGTCCTACTAGTGCTGCACTTATAGTTCTGTGCATTTTGCGCTTTCCATTTAGCAAAACCCTTTATATTATCATCTTTGTTTCTATCTTTTTTTTAATATATATATATATATATATATATATATATATATATATATATATATATATGCAATAACGCCCATTATATCTCTACATGTCCCAGGCTTCCTTCCTTTGTTGTTGTATTCCTCCTTGATTTTAACATATATTTTATCAAATGTCACATTGTGTCAATAAAGCATTTCTATTTTCACCATATAAATTTGTGTGAGTAGCTCCTTTTTTTCTTTTTGGGTTATTTTGTAATGACATCCCTTGTTTTACCATAAAATATATGGTGAAACCAAAAAAATATTTGTGTGGGGAAATAAAAAAAAAAAGAAAACGCCAATTTTGCACATTTCGGAGGGTTTTGTTTTCACTTTTTACACCTTATGGTGAAAATTACATGTTTTCTTAATTCTGTGGGTCAATATGATTTAAAAGATAGCAATTTACATGGTTTACATGGTTTTATATTATAGTACTGCTTTTAAAAGAAAAAACTCAAACTTTTATTTATTTTTTTCACGGGACTGTATGAGTGCAAATTTTTTGCACCATGATCTGTACTTTATCGGTATTGTATATGTGACTATTTAATCATTTTTTATAAAAAAAATTCTGTTTACACCGTTTACCGCATGGGATTGTAAACAATATATTTTATAGTTAGGACATTTACGCATTCGCAGATACCATGTCATCTGAATGGTTAATAGTAGAGATGGGCGAATTTTTTAATACATCGATTTGGGACGTTTCCTGAATTTTCCGAAAAAATTAAGTTCGATCCAAATTTATCTGAATTTATTTGCGGCGAATCCTTATTAAAACTGCCTGTCCCAGCCCCTGCCTCTCAAGCCCCCCCCCCCCCCCCCCACCCCGGGCCCGAAGCATTTACTTTGAAAAAATACTGTATTACCACTAAATCAATATAACAAGGAGATCACATGGCTGAGTCTGGAGATGGCAGCATGACAAGACCGTAGGGCAGCACTATCATAGAGCCTGGATTTGGCAGTAGTATGAGGAGACCATATGGCGGCACAATGACACAGTCTGGAGGTGGCGGTATCCTATGTAGGCCGCAGAGCAGAACAATGACAGAGTATTGGCTTTATGAGCGTAGCAATACCTATTTTTCTACCTAATACTGTATTACCACAAAATGAATATATCAAGGAGATCGCATGGTGGCACAATGACAGTGCCTGGTAATTGGAATGAGCAAACTATAAATGCTTTTTTGAGGACCCATCAGAGGGCAAGTCTGGTGCCAGCAGCTCCAATAGTATATAATTGCTGCAGTGTATAAGTTAAGCTTGTACTTGTATCTTAAATCGAGTTGGCGCTACCACCTGTCCCTTTCCCTCCTCCCCCCCCCCCAATGCTCATGACTGAGTGTCCCGGGGGCCCAAAGTGTTTCCTTTGAAAAAATACTGTATTACCACAAAATGAATATAACAAGGAGATCACATGGCAGCACAATGACAGAGCCTGGAGGTGGCAGCAGCATGACAAGACAATAGGGAAGCTCTATGATAGAGCCTGGATGTGGCAGCAGTATGATGAGACCATATGGTGGCACAATGACACAAGCTGGAGACAGCGGCAGCCTATGTAGGCCTCAGAGCGGCACAAAGACATAGCCTGGAGGTGGTGGCAGCATGATGAGAACATAGGGTGGAACAATGACAGAGCCTGGAGGTGGCAGCAGCATGAGGAGACCATATGGCAGCATAATGACAGAGCCTGGAGGTGGCAGCAACAGCATGAAGAGATCATATGGTGGCACAATGACAGAGCCTGGAGGTGGTAGCAGCATCAGGAGTCCTGAAAGTGACCCGGTGACAGAGTGGGGTGGTGGGTGGCAATACCACTACCCGTTGACGAAGGTGGGTGAAAGAAGGAGTACTTGGCATCAGATATGTAGCATCAGGTGGGTGGCAGGAACAGAATAATAGCTGAGGCAGGTAGGCAGAAGAAACCGGTCTCTTTTGTCAAAGTGTTTGTGTGCAACCTGTCAGTATTATTGATCTGATCTACCGTGGGACCTACCAAATAATGTCAGTATTATCTGATCTCGGTAGGATCTACCATATATATATATATATCAGATTGTTGATCACACACACGATGGTGACCCATGTGCGGACCTCCTTAACCCCTTGAGGATGGAGCCCATTATAACCCTAAGGACAGGAGATTTTTTTGCAAATCTGACCTTTGTCACTTTATGCATTAATAACTCTGGGATGCTTTTACTTATAAATTTGATTCCGAGATAGTTTTTTTTCGAGACATATTCTACTTTATGTTAGTGGTACATTTTCAACGATACTTGTATCATTTCTTGGTGAATTGAGCATTTTTCTAACTTTGAAGCACTCTGCTCATAAGGAAAGGGGACTTGTCAAATAAGTTACATAGTGATTAACTTATACAATATGTTAACTTTATGTTGGCATCATAAAGTTAACATGTTTTTACTTTTTGAAGATATCAGAGGGCTTCAAAGTATGGCAGCAATTTTCCAATGTTTCACGAAAATTTCTAAATCTGAATTTTTCAGGGACCAGTTACATTTTGAAGTGAATTTGAGGGTCTTTATGTTGTAAATCCCTTATAATAGACTTCATTATGAAAACTGCACCCCTAAAAGTATTCAAAATGACATTCAAAAAGTTTGTTAACACCTTAGGTGTTTCACAGGAATAGAAGCAAAATGGAAGAGAAAAATCAAAATCTACACTATTAAATCAAAATTACACTAACATGGTATTGTAGTCCCATTTTTTTCATTTTTACAAGGGGTAAAAGGTAAAAAGGCCTCCCATAACTTGTAATTAATTTTCTCTCAAGTAAGGAAATACCTCATATGTGGATGTAAAGTGCTCTGTGGGTGTACTAGAGTGCTCAGAAGGGAAGGAGCAACAATGGGATTTTGGAGAGCGAATTTTGCTGAAATGGTTTTTGGGGGGGCATGTCGCATTTAGGAAGCCGCCATGATACCAGAACAGAAAAAAAAAACACAAGGCACATTATTTTGGAAACTAGACCCCTCAAGGAACATAACAAGGGGGTATATTGAGTCTTTATACCCCACAGGTGATTGATGAACTTTCGCTAAAATGGGACATGAAAATGAAAAATTACATTTTTAACACTAAAATGCTGGTGTTACCCCAAACGTTTCATTTTCACAAGGGGTAATAGGAGAAAATGCCCCCCAAAATTTGTAACCCCATTTCTCTCGAGTAAGGAAATACCTCATATGTGGATGTAAAGTGATCTGCGGATGCACTAGAGGGTTCAGAACGGAAGGAGCGACATTGGACTTTTGGAGAGCAAATTTTGCTGAAATGGTTTTTGAGGGGCATGTTGCAATTAGGAAGCCCCTATGATGCCAGAACAATAAAAAAAACACATGGCACAATTTTTTGGGAACTACACCCCTCAAGGAATGTAACAAGGGGTAAAGTGAGCCTTAACACCCCACAAACTTTCATTAAAGTGGGACGTAACAAAGCATTTTCAATAAAATGCTGATGTTACCCCAAATTTTTCATTTCCACAAGGAGTAATAGGAGAAAAAAGCCCCCAAAAATTTGTAACCCCATCTCTTCTGAGTATGGAAATACCTCATATGTGGACATAAAGTGCTCTGCAAGCGAACTACAATGCTCAGAAGAGAAAGAGCATCATTGGGCTTTTGGTGAGAGAATTTGGTTGGAAATGAAGTCGGGGACCATATGCGTTTACAAAGCCCCCATGGTCCCAGAACAGTAGACCCCCCCCAACATGTGACCCCATTTTGGAAATTACACCCCTAATGGAATATAATAAGGGGTGCAATGAGCATTTATAACCCACTGGCATCTGACAAATCTTTGGAACAGTGGGCTGTGCAAATGAAAAATACAATTTTTAATTTTTTCGGACGACTGTTCAAAAAAATCTGTCAGACACCAGTGGGGTGTAAATGCTCACTGCACCCCTTCTTACATTACGTGAGGGGTTTAGTTTCCAAAATGGGGTCACATGTGGGGGGGTGGTCTTCTGTTCTAGGACCATGGGGGCTTTGTAAATGGACATGGTCCCCGACTTCTATTCCAACCAAATTCTCTCACCAAACGCCCAATGACGCTCTTTCTCTTCTGAGCATTGTAGTTCTCTTGCAGAGCATTTTATATCCACATATGAGGTATTTCCATACTCAGAAGAGATGGGGTTAATTTTTGGAGGATTTTTCTCCTATTACCCCTTGTGGAAATGAAACATTTGGGGTGTTCTGGCACCATGGCGGCTTTGTAAACACACATGGGCTTCAATTCCAGCCTAATTCTCTCTCCAAATGCCCAATGGTGCTCCTTCTCTTCTGAGCATTATAGTTCGCCCACAGAGCACTTTTCATCCACATATGGGGTATTTTTATTACTCAGAAGAAATGGGGTTACAAATTTTGGGGGGCTTTTTTCCTATTACCCCTTGTGAAAATGAAACATTTGGGGTAACACCAGCATTTCAGGAAAAAAAAAAATTTTCACGTCCAACTTTAATGAAAACTGGGGGGTGTTAAGGCTCAGTATACCCCTTGTTACATTTCCTGAGGGGTGTAGTTTCCAAAATGGGTCACATGTGGGTGTTTTTTTTTTGCGTTTGTCAAAATTGCTGTAACAGCAACACCAGCATGTTAGTGTAAGTAATTTTTTTTTACACTAACATGCTGGTGTAGCCCCTAACTTTTCCTTTTCATAAGGGGTAAAAGGAAAAAAAGCCCCCCAAAATTTGTAACGCAATTTCTCCTGAGTATGGAAATACCCCATATGTGGCCCTTAACTGTTGCCGTGAAATACAACAGCGCTCTGAAGTGAGAGAGCACCATGCACATTTGAGGACTAAATTAGGGATTTGCAATAGGGGTGGACCCAGATTGGCGCTTGTCTCCACCATAATCCTAAGGCAATGTTTCCCAAACAGGGTACCTCCAGCTGTTGCAAAACTCCCAACCTGCCAGGACTGTCAATGGCTGTCCAGCAATACTGAGAGTTGTTGTTTTGCAACAGCTGGAGGCTCCGCTTAGGAAACACTGCCATATGAGAAGTTTTTAATTTTTATTGGTGTTAGTGTAGTGTAGTGTTTTTAGGGTACATTCACACAGGCGGGGGTTCACAGTGAGTTTTCCGCTGGAAGTTTGAATTGTGGGTTTGCATCATCTGGAGGTCTACAGTTTGGAAACCACTGTATAGTGGTCTCCAAACTGTGCCCCTTCAGATGTTGCAAAACTACAACTCCCAAGTTGTCCAGGTATGCTGGGAGTTGTAGCTCTGCAACATCTGAAGGGCCAGATGTTACAGAACTACAACTCCTAGCATGCCTGGACTGTCTGGGCATGCTGAGAGTTGTAGTTTTGCAACATCTGGAAACCACAGTTTGGAGACCACTGCACAGTGGTCTCCAATCTGTGGCCCTCCAGATGTTGCATAACTACAACTCCCAGCATGCCCAGACAGTTAAAGGCTGTCTAGGCATCCTGGGAGCTGTAGTTTTGTAACTTTTAGCAGGCCACAGTGAAGATCACTCCCCAAAGAGGATCTTCACTGTCACCTGCAGTCTCCTCCTCCTCTGCCGCAGCTCTTCATGAGCTTGACGCTGCTCCTGACCTGCCTGCAGCTGCTGCTCCTGTCGGGTAAGACCCCCGTGCCCCTTTCCAGTACCCCCCTACCCCCCCCCCGCTCTGCCCGGACTTCTATGGGTGGGCAGAGCAGGGATCTAAACTTTAACCCCTTTGCCCCCCTCCTGCCCCCCTCCTGTCACCTCGCTCCTATCCTTTAGGGAGGGGAGGGGGGGGGGGTCTCAGGACCCCCTAGGCGATGTTACAGATATCAGCAGTCATCCCGGTCCGATCACCGCCCGGCCAGCGGCAGTGATCGGAAATGCGGAGGGCGTACAGGTAAGCCCTCCGTCCTTAAGTATCGGGACGTGAGGGCGTATCCATACGCCCTCCGTCCCCAACAGGTTAAATATGTGGGAGGAGATTATGCACAGAAGACCACTATTCATATGTAAATCATCCCTGTGGACAACTCCCTGAATATAGGATTAGTTCCCCCCCACAGGATGACCCCCATATGAATAGTGTGTCTATACCACTATGGCGGGCGGTCATTAAGTCATTGTGAAATCATGACCTACAGTCACCAGTAATTTGATATATGTGATCTTATGAATTGCTAAAACATCTATACTGCAATTCATATCTCTGGGCCTGACTATTTACCCAGAATGATTTACGCTATGGCGGTATGTTTTGCATTATCATGAAATAACACACAGGTATTATTAACTTGCAGATTTATTGGTTATGAATAATAAACAAAATGAGTATATAAAGACAAAGGTTATACATATATGTATCCTAAATCAATATGACACATATAGGACATTATTTCAGCGTTATTTCATATATAAGTGCAATGACTACATATATGAAGTGTGTAAAATAAGAAATGTATAGAACATATATAGAAGCACGCTAAGCTCATGCAGATAGTAGCTATATAGAGGCTACAGAATAGCTACAAGTAACTGTGTTGTACACACATCAGTCACCACACAGTCAGCAAATCAAATCTATGACATCACTCCCAGAGAGAATATTATACCAAGATGAATACAGAACAGGCATACCCCCCTACTCCCCCCTTAGATAAAGGAAATACAAGTGACACAATCGTTAGCACTATTTGGGGATATAACTGACACAAATATTAAGACGAGCCCATCTGCCTAACCACACACAACGGAACAACAATTTAAATAATTTAGATACAGCATAATATATATACAAATATATATATATATATATATATATATATATATATATATATATATATATACCTGCTCTGATGGCACAAAACTGGCCATGCAGGACAGCTTTTCCAGGGCAAACTCTGCTAGTTGCGGCCACAAATCCAGTTTGGCTGCCCAGAAGTCCAGCGGATCTATAATGTTGGTTGGCAGGGTCATGTCCAAATATGTCACCACCTGCTGGTTCAGGTCCTGTTCAAGGTCTACCTGCTGCTGCTGATGAGTTACTTCACTATGCGGGTGAAGAAAGTTACTCATCAGTGACTGTGTACTCAGGCTGCTGCTGATGGAGCTGGTACTGCTCCTGCCACCCCACCCCCTCCCCAGCAGCCATGGCAGTGGAATGTGAGCACAGAAGGCCCCCCGAGTTAGACCTGCAACAGGATGGATGATGGCGCAGATAGGCATTGGCCAACTGACTAAGTAGGATGTCTGTAGTATGTCAGTTTGTCCTCCCTCTCATTGGGTGTAAAAAAGGCCCCCGTTTTGTGCCGGTAGCGAGGGTTCAATAAGGTGAAGAACCAGAAGTCATCCCACTGCCGAATGGTCAGTACGCAAGCAGTGAGCATGCATTTTTGCAAATGACTCGGAGGGAGTCAATGCCTCCATCTCCACTGCATACTGCTACGGTTTGTCTAGGTCCTCTGTCTCGTCTTTCTCATCACCCTGTGGCTCCTCTGGCTGCTCCTGTTCCTCCTCTCCTGTCAGCTGAGTATAAAAACCACCCATTTCACTACACATTGTTTTTGCTCCACTGTCCCCCTCCCCCTCCTCCTCCTCTTCCAGTTCAGCCCCCAAAGGGCTCATGTGGCCGTGAGATGTAGGGGCCACGTCTCCAGTGCCCTGACCAGCCATTGTTGTCACCATCTGTTGTAGGAAATGAAGCAGTGGAATTACGTTGTTCATCCTGTAATCCTGGCGACTGAAATAATGTTGGCTTCCTCAAAGGGCGTGAGCAAATGGCAGGTGTCACATATGAGCTGCCACTGGTTGACATCAAAGTTACACAGGGAAGTACCCCAATCTTCTTGGATTATCAGGTAATCATTGATGGCCTTTCTCTGTTCGTATAGTCGGTCCAACATATGGGGGGTGGAATTCCAACGGGTGGAAACGTTGCATATCAGACTATGTTGGGGGATGCCATTCTGATGCTGCAGCTCAAGGAGGGTGTGCTTTGCAGTGTACGAGTGGCTTAAAGGGGTATTCCAGGCAAAAAATTTTTTTTATATATCAACTGGCTCCTGAAAGTTAAACAGATTTCTAAATTACTTCTATTAAAAAATCTTAATCCTTCCAATAGTTATTAGCTTCTGAAGTTTTCTGTCTAACTGCTCAATGATGATGTCACGTGCCCGGGACGTGAGTCATCAGAAAGCAGTTAGACAGAAAACAGCAACTCAACTTCAGAAGCTAATGACTATTGGAAGGATTAAGATTTTTTAATAGAAGTAATTTACAAATCTGTTTAACTTTCCGGAGCCAGTTGATATATAAGGGCCTGGAATACCCCTTTAAGTGCATGCAAAGTTTGCTGGTCATTCTAAGGATGTCTTGCAGATGGGGGGAGCACTTTAGGGACCGCTTGACAACCAGATTGAAGACGTGTGCCATGCAGGTGCATGGCTCAGGCTTCCTTGACGCAGCGCAGACAAGATGTTCTTCCCCTTGTCGGTCACCATGGTTCCCATTTCCAGTTGTCGCGGAGAAAGCCATAATTCAATTTCTTGACAAGTCACTTTTAGCAGTTCATCCCCTATTTGACTCCGTTTGTAAAGGCAAACCAGGTGAAGAACAGTGTGACACCGCCGTTCCCTGCACACTTGGTATGCTGGAAGGGCACTGTAACTTTTCCGTGCAGTGCAGGCTGAGGAAATGGTGGAGGATGATGAGGCAGAGTCGGACATTGTCGCAGGACCAACGGCGTGACAGCATGGAGGCAGAAGCGGCATGACCTAGCCAAGTTACTGGCGTGGCTGTGCAGGAACCACATTCACCCAGTGGGCCATAAGGACATGTATTGTCCCTGACTGTAGTTACAGCTCCACACGTCGGCACTGCCATGCACTTTGGTACACACCGACAGGCTCAAGGACTGGCCCACCTTTTCTTCTTCATGTTTGTGCAGGGCTGGTACTGCCTTTTTTTGCAAAGGAATGAAAGCTTGGGACTCTCCACCTTGACTTGGCACAAGTCAACAGTTCTCTGAAAGGTGCACCACTTGAAAAGGTAGGGATTGAAGCACCAGACACTTAGACAGGAGCACATTCAGCTTCTGCGCTGTTGGATGAGTGGGTGGTGGGTGTATACTGCTGTCTCTTGGAAATCGCTTTCGTGATGGATTGCTGCCGGAATAACTAACGAGAAGAAGGAGGAGCAGGAACATCTGGACCAACAGAAGATGGGAATGACAGAGAGCTCTTTTTGCCTGAGGTGGTGGAGCCTTGGCTTGACTTGGCGAGCAGCGTGCCACTGTGTGATGCAGCGATTGGTGCAGCAGGCTGGACTACCACATTAGATCGACGGTCCTGCCAGGCCGCTTTATGCTGATGCTGCACATGTTGATACAGGGTCATGGTTCCAACATTGGGACCCTGGTCAAGCTTCATCTTCTGCTGACATATCTTACATGTGGCCATGTTAACCTCCTCCGGATGCTTGACAAAAAACTGCCACACCACCGAGTAGCTGATTTTCCCCCCCACAGTCTGCACTGACTGACTGCAACTGCCGCGGACTCTGGGAACCCCTTCTCCACTACCTCCTGGGCAGTTACACTGCCATGAAGCAAGTGGTCTACCCTGGGCACGTTTGGCTCCAGACTTCCCACTGCTGGCACCCTGCTGACTCCCAACCATGCTACCACCCTGCTGGCTCAGCTGCTGCCTCACAGGGAACCTGCCACCCTCTTCTGATGATGATGAAGCCCCTTCTGCACCTGCCTCCTAAGTGCGATCGGCGTCATCCTCATCGAGTTGTGTCTGCACATCACTGATGTCATACTCAAGTTCCTCAATGGTGTTTATTTCAGAAGCCTCAACACTTGCAACACCACCTCCCACGCCACTCTCCTCATCACTACTTTCCCTCTTAGCGGAGGAAGTGGCGGATGTCTCCTCCCCATCTTGGCTGGGCAGTAGCTGCTGACTGTCTTCTAGTTCATCGTCCTCACTGTGTAGTTGAGCTGAGCCCACAGCATACAATATTTCTCTGCATGAGGGAACAGCATAGGACAGAAGCAATTGAAGGACAGGGACTGCTCCCGGGCCATGCCAACTGAGGCTTGAGTCTGAGAAACCCACCAACTGTTTACTGGGGGTGCCAGATGTTACTTGTGAGGAAGTGTATGACCAAGTTAACTAATCAATGATGGCTGCTGGGTTGATGGTCGAGACATGACCACTAGCTGACATCGGGAGCTCAGACCTCTCGCTGCGACTACTGTTGCCACACATCCCTACTCTGCTGCGATCTCTGCCTGCGCCTCATAAATTTAGGCCTCTGTCACTCCTCTTTGCATGGCCATGCACTTCTCTGCCTGACACACTTGTAGAACAGTGGTGTGCATATATATATATATATTACTTTTTATAGAGCAATACCCCCCTATACGGCTGCAAAAGAAACTTGCAGAACACTCAGTGTGTGTATATATCCCTGCTTTTACACTAACAGGCCACTATATGCTTGAAACAGAAAACACAAGAACTGCTGAGTACGGTTGCACCAGAAAAAAGCATAACAATCTAGTGCGAAAGTCTATTAGTGCTTTTACACTTACTGCCCCCTATTAGCTTTAAACAGAAAAAACTTAGAACTTCGTAGTGTGTATATTTTTCAGTAATACACCCCAGTACGGTTGCAACAGAAAAAAGTGTACTTTCTCTCTTTGAACTGTCCCTGCCTGCACTATGGTTGCTTGCAGTCTTTGAATGGGGATTGCTCCCAGTTCTGAACTCAATTGGCAGACTCTGGAACAACTTCTGAACTGTCCCTGCTTGCACTATGGTGGCTTGCAGTCTTTGAATGGGGAGTGCTTCCCGTGATGATCTCAATTGGCAGACTATGAAACGACTTCTAAACTCTCCCTGCTTGCCTGCCTGCAGTGATGCGGACTTGAGGTCAATGGATTTCCCCTGTGCAGATCTGTATTGTCAGGAACGCTGATTAGTGGCTACACAGTGTCTGCTCTCTGTCTAGCCAGAACAAATGTGGGCTTGAGGTGAATGGATTTGCCGCTGTAAATATCTGTATTGTCAGTAATGGTGATTAGTAGTGTTGAGCGGCATAGGCCATATTCGAATTCGCGAATATTCGCAAATATATGGACGAATATTCGTCATATATTCGCGAATATTCGCATATTCGTTATATTCTCGTTTTATTTTCGCATATGCGAATATTCGCGTATGCGAAAATTAACATATGTGAATATTAGCATATACAAAATTAGCATATGCGAAAAATTTTACCATCAATTCTGAATCGAATTTTTCATTAAATTCGGAATGAAATTTGACTTCGTCAGCTTCGATTCACCCATCTCTAGTTAATAGCAGGCATCAGTGTGATTATTAGAAAGGAGAAAGAAAAAAGACAGGTGCGCTCCTAGTGCAGTATTGTTAACGTTAGATTGGCCCCAAAAGGTAAATTCAGGCTTACCAGAAACGGTTGTGCTAAAAGCACAACACCTCTGCAGGCATGTAGACTCGCTTGGTCGAAGAGGTCAGCTGCTCCAGAGTCCCTTTTGGGTGACAGATTTCGGACCTAAAAATAGTAGAGGAGATTCAAAGTATTGCGTAACAGCAATTGGGCACCCAATAAATGAACCACGTTATAACCAACCGGTGGTTCCGTGATCTTTACATCTGAGGGGAAGCGCCTGGATGAAGTCCCGATTTTATTGCTGTTACGCAATACTTTGAATCTCCTCAGTGTGATTATTGGCAGGCCCCCAGCTTCTGCGCTCCCCTCATGTACAAGATGTAAATGTATGCCCTGGTGCGTAAAATACCAGGGCATCAGGACGTGCAGTACATCAGTTGATAGTTATCACCAAAAATGGGCAAATATCCACAATTTTGGTTTTTGAAATTACTGCATAAAAATGCTTGAACAAAGGAGGAGACTTATAAAAACATGTGTAGAGGAAGAGATGTGCAACCAATCAGATATATTCTTTCATTTTTCATTGGCCTTTAAAAAAAATAAAAAAAAAATAAAAAATAGAAGAAGCCTTCTGATTGGTTGCAATGAGTAACTGGTCAAGTTTTCCTCTGCACAGGTTTTGATAAATCTCCCCCCAGGTCTGTTATCAGTATGATGGTGAAGCATTGTATATAGGCTTCTGGTTAATTGTTCACTGTTAACTAACTTGCAAACTACACACCTCTCTAAGGCTATGTGGCTAATTAAATATGTCAAAAGTTTTTTTCTACAAGATAAGGATTCCATCAGGACAGCTTCATTTTAAGTTTTGATTTTCTATTTATTCATTTTGCAGTTACATCGGTGGTACAGGGTACTTCAGTGAAGAACAAGTGGAAAATAAATCTTTTTAATTAACTGGCACCAGAAAGTTATACAGATTTGTAAATTACCTATATTTAAAAATCTTAAATCTTCCAGTACTTATCAGCTGCCACATGCTCCATAGGAAGTTGTGTAGTTCTTTCCAGTCTGACCACATTGCTCTCTGCTGACACCTCTGTCCGTGTCAGGACCTGTTCAGAGTATAAGCAAATCCCCATAGCAAACCTCTTCTATAGCAAGTGTGTGACATTGCTTTCCACTCCCTGGATGTCTGCTCGGTTTGACTCTTATTTAGAGTCTCTGGGAATAAGTCAGGTTCTAACACACAATGGCTCTCAATTACTAACAGCATTCTGACTCTTTTTGTCGGGTTGTGCAATAGAAAAAACCCGACAGAATCAAAAACACAAAAATAAACCTACAAAATGGGCATGGTTTTCGGGAAAAGAGGTGTGTTTCCTACATTTCATCCAAAATCACTCATCTTTTCTGAAACCCACTCTGAAAATCATGTGAATTTTCTGGTAAGAAAACCCTACACTTTAAGGCATGTATAAAGTTTCCGAAAGCGAAGTAAATTAGTAAATACAGCAAAAAAAACACAACAAAACCTACACTCCACTCTTAGTAAATCAGGGCCAATATCTCAGAAACCGAAGCAGCGCAAACATCCTTTATTTGCGGCACAAACAAGCAGAAATGTATCACAAACAAATTTTTTTTTTTAACTATCCCCCCAAGTATGTAGATAGCCATTTATTCTCACCAGTAGGTAGCTAGCCAATTATCTAACCCCCGCGCCCCCCCCCGTAGATAGGTAGGGTGTTTTTGTGCCCCCAATATTTCTGTAGGTAGTCAATTATCCTCCCGAGTAGTTAGGTAGGTAACAGTATCCCTCCCCAGTAGATAGGTAGCCAATTACCCCCCCCTAAATAGGTAGCAAGTATCCCCCACAGTAGGTAGACTGGTAGCCAAATATGCCCTCCCCAGTAGGTAGGTATCTAATTATGCCCCACGTGGTTAGGTAGCAAAATATCCCCTCTTAATAGGTAGGTAGCTAATTATCCCCCATTAGGTAGATAGTAATCCCCCTGTAATGCACTGATTTGCTGTCTAGTAGCACCTCTTTACTGTACAGTTCGGTAATACATGTTTTGCTCTTTACCTGTATCAGCATGAGCTGCTCCATTAGGCACCAGATGAGGGCAGCTCCATTTTATATTTAGGTAAACTGTGTGGTCTCTAAAGGGCCCTGAAAAAGCTACTGTTCTGTATGTATAAAGAGATTTGTAGTTTCTAGCAGCTATTTCAGACATCTTTATCTACAGACTTTTTCAAAACCTGTGCAGAGGATGAGTGTTGAAGTTACCCATAGTAACTAATCAGGTTGCCTCTTTCATTTATTAAAAAGGCCTCTAAAAATGAGAGGTAAATTGATTGGTTGCTATGGGCCCCTGCACTATTCTTCCTTTACAGGTTTTGATAAATCACTCCTAAATATCTGTATCAGCCCTGATCATTTTTCCTTGACTTTTCTGAAACTAATTAATATTGTGATTTTTTTCCAAAATATTTTTCATTTGCATATACTATTGACTAAGTGACATATATATATATATATATATATATATATATATGTTTATCCAGTGATGTTACCAGTAAAATGTGCTGAAGCCTGTGCTCTGACACTTGACACACTGAGTGAAAACATCAGTAACATCAAGTCCCTTGAGAATTTGTTGACTTTATTTTTTATGAAGCAGGGAGTCTTCAGGGAGAAATAAAAGTGATGTTTTGTTCTTGTAACCTGTAATAACAATTTGTTTTCTTTACCATGGCTGAACCACTTGGTAGCTGCACAGGGCACTGAATGCAATGACAAACAGTGGTGATTTAATGTTTATGAGCCTAATCTCAAAACAAAGTGGGACAGTCAACTCTGACATAAGTCAAACCAAACCACTTTATCTTGTCATCAATATTTTAGATTTTGCTGCCTTTTATGCGTTTGTTTTTCTGTTGTTGGTGATGTTATAAACATTAATATACTTGGAAACACTTTTTTCAATCTATAGTCTGTCAAATGATACATACTTACAAGCTGCATATTCCTTAAAGAGAATCTGACAGCTATTTCGCCCGCACTTAACCCAATACACTGGTTATAGTGCAGGTGAAAACCTGTAAAAAGAGGGGTTATGCACATTTTAGGTTAGATATTTCTTGAGTTCTGCCAGTTACAATCTTGTTGCCATTGCGCTCCAGTGTGCAACGGAGAAGAGGATCCGGCTTGCCCAGCTGCCCTGCCTCATCAATATTCACTCCCTGCCCCAACCCCACTTCTTCTTTAATGACACGAGAGCCTGATCTTTGTTTCACCTGTCTCTCACATCATGGAAGAAGGAGGCTGGAAAGTGAATATTGATGAGGCAGGGGAGATGGGCGAGCCGGATCCTCGTCTCCATTGCATGCTGGAGCGCAATGTCAACAAGATTGTAATGGGCAGAACTCAAGAACTACCGTATTTACCGGGGTATAACACGCACCCTCATTTTACCAAGGATATTTGGGTAAAAAAAGTTTTTTACCCAAATATCCATGGTAAAATGAGGGCGCGTGTGTGCGCATGTATACCCCGATACACCCCCAGGAAAGGCAGGGGGAGAGAGGCCGTCGCTGCCTACTTCTCTCCCCCTGCCTTTCCTGGGGTCTAGAGCCCTGCTGCAGGCCCTTCTCTCCCCCTGGCTATCGGCGCCGCTGCCCGTTCTGTCCCCCTGACTATCGGTGCCGGCGCCCCATTGCCGGCGCCGATAGCCAGGTGGAGAGAAGCGGCGCTGACAGCCAGGGGGAGAGAAGGGGCAGCGGCACCCATTGCCGGCGCCGCTGCCCCGTTGCCTCCCCCCATCCCTGGTGGCATAATTACCTGGGTCGGGTCCGCACTGCTGCAGGCCTCCGGCGTGCGTTCCCTGCGTCATTGCTATGCACGGCGCGGCGCACTGACGTCATGCGCCGCGCCGTGCAGCGCATAGCAACGACGAAGGGGACGCACGCCGGAGGCCTGCAGCAGCGCGGACCCGACCCAGGTAATTATGCCACCGGACATGGGGGGAGGCAACGGGGCAGCGGCGCCGGCAATGGGTGCCGCTGCCCCTTCTCTCCCCCTGGCTGTCGGTGCCGTTTCTCTCCCCCTGGCTATCGGCGCCGGCAATGGGGCGCCGGTGCCAATAGTCAGGGGGACAGAACGGGCAGCGGCGCCGATAGCCAGGGGGAGAGAAGCGGGCAGCGACGGCCTCTCTCCCCCTGCCTTTCCTGGGGGTGTATCAGCGTATAACACGCACATAGACTTTAGGCTAAAAATTTTAGCCTAAAAAGTGCGTGTTATACGCCGATAAATACGGTATCTAACCTAAAAATGTAAGTAACCCCTCTTTTTACAGCTAATCACCCACACTATAACCAACACTATAAGGGTTAAATAGCTGTCAGATTCTCTTTAAAACTAAAAAGAAACCATTTGGGGGTAAAAAGTAGCTGCAAAAAGATTTTCAAATAAATCAAAATGATTAGTTTACAAAAACGTAAAAAAAAATATAAAAATGATAACACTTTTTTTATTAACGTAACAAGAAAAATATAAAATTAACTATAAAGAAGGATATTGAAAGTCAAAATCTGATGCCATTTACTTCATCCATCCTATTATAGACAGTAGATATTCACAAAAACCGCTTAGCTAAACTCTGCTCCTTAGGTTGGCATGGCGCAAATAATCTGCGGTAATAAAATTTTCTTAGCAGCCATATATACATTCAGCAGCCACGTGCTTACACCTTCTGTTTAATGTATGGAACTGGGATACTGCTGTCAGTGTCTCAGCAAATGTATTCACAGACTTCCCCTGCTAGAAGCAGTCATTTATTTTATGTAAGGTTTTTTCCTGTATACAGCAAAAGAGGGATACAACTGCTGACTACTTACATTTTTCATGGATCTGTCTTTTTAACCCTTAACATAACAGTGCAATGATTGTTCATTTTTGCGGTTAAATTTTTTCCATCTCATAATTTTGTATTTTTTCCTTGGGGGTGGCCATTTTGATCATGTTTTCTTTATTCTATTGGTCAATACAATTACAACAATGCCAATTTTTTTTTGTGTTTTTTTTTTTATGCTTAACCCCTTAAAGACCCGGGGTTTTTCTGTTTTTGCACTTTCGTTTTTTCCTCCTTACCTTTAAATAATAATTCTTAAAATTTTGCACCTAAAAATCCAAATGATGGCTTATTTTTTGTGCCACCAATTCTACTTTGTAATGACATCAGTCATTTTACCCAAAAATCTACGATAAAACGGAAAAACAAATCATTGAAGAAAAAAAGCGATTTTGTAACTTTTGGGGGCTTTCGATACTACACAGTACATTTTTTGTAAAAATTACACCGTGCATTTTTCATAAAAATTACACCTTATCTTTATTCTGTAGGTCCATACGATTAAAATGATCAACTTTTAACGCAGTGTCTAAAGGGTTAATAGCATGCAACACCGCGATCAGTGCCGCACTCTATTAACCACGGGTCCCGGCCATTGTTAGAGGCGGGGCCCGACCCGCTATGACGTGGCCCCGCGTTATAGAATGGGAGCGGACTCAGACGTACAGGTACGCCCTGGGTCCTTAAGTGGTTAACCATTCACAATGCAGTTTTATTTAATGGGTTATCCACCATAAGGTGATTTTAGTACATACCTGGCAGACAGTAATGGACATGCAGAGGAAAGATCTGCGCTTGTCTTGGGTCTAAATGGCTATGTCCCTCCCACACATCAGCCACCCCACCCATTGAAACAAAAGACCTGTGGTTTTCAATCAGGGTGCCTACAACTGTTGCATTAGTTGCAGATTGATCCCGCTCCCACCAAGCGATCCCTCCACCCATTGAAACAGACAGGCTCACTGTCATGAGCTGACTAGTGAGTCAGGTCTCGGCCGCATTGCAAGCTGACAACAGTCATTTTTCTGTTAAAAATAAATAGTGGGGTGAAAATCACAGAAGGATTGTGAGAAAACCGTCACACACAGGTACAGACACTATATTATGCACTACACTAACTTTACAGCCCCTATAGCATAGTCAAATAAAAAAAATCCTGGAATACCCCTTTAATGTTATACTTTCATAGTTCAGACATGTCCACACGTGGTGATGACAAATATGTTCAGAGAGTTTCTTTCTTTACATTATTTTTAGGGATGAGCAAATCGAATCTGACGAATCTGAATTCTTTTCAGGATAAATTTGATTAGCAACGAATGTGAATATTACTGTGATCCGATCGCACAAATCGCTTAATTAAACTCCATTTTGTGCGGTCCAGGCTCCAGGGCATCTAAAATGGCAGATCCAAATGTGAGGACATGGGGCAAGGAATCCTGGGAAGGCGTGAACAAGGGTCCGCGGAATGACCCTGAATCACATGCAGCATGCATCAGTGCCAGCCACCGCTGTGATGTCACAGCACTATATAATTGGCAGCCATCCTGCGGCCAGTCATATCAGAGTTCTATTACTGAGAGAGAGGGACAGACAGCGCAGTGTGTTGCACAGAAAAGCATTTTTACAGCAGCGATTCACCTCCTAGTCACATAATAGCATTCTATTGCAGAGAGGGAAAGAGAGCAGTGTGTTGCACAGAATTTTTTTTTACAGCAGCGATTCACCTCAAGCCCAAATCCAGCCTAAAAGCACTGATAGGGAAGGGAGTGAGATTGAGAGAGAGAGAGTGCAATTTTGGGTGTAGTACACAGTACTACTAGATACTGTGAAAGGCCAGGCAAAAGTACACACCTGCTGGTGTTGTAGACAAATACTGTTTTAAGCATACTGGAGCGCATTGTCCTCCCCTCATGAGTGCATACCACATACGTACATCTAAATGGTTTACCATTTTGTTCCTGTTAAAGTCTTAAGGGTCTAGATACTGTGAAAGGCCAGCCAAAAGTACACACCTGCTGGTGTTGTAGACAAATTCTGTTTTATACTTAGTGGAGCGTATTGTATTCTTCTCATATACGCACTAAGTATGTCAGGCAGAGAAGTGCCAGGACTTGCACAGAGGAGTGGCAGAGGCCTAAATTCATAAGGCAGGAGGTCACAGGAGACTGGGGGCGAGTGGCAGCAGGAGTCGCAGTGAGAGGCCTGAGCTCCCTGTATCAGCTAGCGGTCGTGTCTCGACCAGCAACTCATCTGCCGTCATTGATTGGTTAACACGGTCATCCACTTCATCACAAGTGACATCTGAAACCCCCAGTGAGCAGTTCCTCAGACACAACCCTCAGTTGGCATGGCCCGGGAGTAGTCCCTGTCCTCCCATGGCCTCTGTCCTATGCTGTGAAGTATGTTATGCTGTGGGTTCAATCTACTAGAGGACAGTCAGCAGCTACTGCCCAGCCAAGATGTGGAGGAGACATACGCCACTTCCTCCGTTAGGTGGGCAAGTAGTGATAAGGAGAGTGACGTGGGAGGTGGTGTTGCGAGCGTTCAGGCTCCTGATGCAGACACTGTTGAAGAAACCTAAGGAGGACATCAGTGACGTGCAGACACAACTCTATGATGATGAAGCCGATTGCACTTGGGAGCCGGTGTGAGGTGGTTTTTTGCGCCCCCGTAGATCCATGCGTCCGCTCCTCCCCCAGCTCTCCGAACATTTCCGAAACTAGAACTGGGGGAGGGCAGAGCAAGGGAAGGGAGGAGGTTCACGCCCCCTCCCTCATCTCCCTGAGCTCGGCTGGACGCAGATCTCTACGAAGTGGAGCAGGGGTTCCTGGTGTCGGCGGCAGTAGCAGTCAATCAGTGCGGACTGTTGCTGCGAAAATCAGCTACTCGGCGGTGTGGCAGTTTCTCATCAAGCATCTGGATAATGTCAACCTGGCCACGTGCAAGATGTGTCAGCAGAAGGTGAAGCGTGGCAATGGTCCCAATGTTGGCACCACGGCCCTGCGTCAACTTATGCAGCGTCACCATAAAGTGGCCTTGGAGAACCCTGGCTCCAGTGTGGTGGTCCCGCCTGCTGCATCATCCAGTGGCACTCCGCTCGCTGTTTCAGCCAGCCAAAGCTCCACCACCTCAGCCGAAGGAAACTGTGTGTCATACCCATCTTCTATTGCTCCAGATGCTCCTGCTCCTCCTACTTCTCTCAGTCATTCTGCCAGCAATCCATCGGCGAAGCCATGTCCAAGAGACAACCGTGTGTGCCCACTCATCCAGCGGCGCAGAAGCTTAATGTGCTCCTGTCCAAGTTGCTGGTGCTGCAGTCCCTCCCTTTTCAAGTGGTGGACTCTGCACCTTTCAGAGAACTGATGGCTTGTGCTGAGCTGATGTGGAGAGTCCCAAGCTGTCATTTCTTTGCGAAGAAGACAGTACCAGCCCTGCACAATTTGGAACAGAAGGTGGGTCAGTCCTTGAGCCCGTCGGTGTGTACCAAAGTGCACGTGTGAAGCTGTAACTACGGTCTAGGACAATACATGTCCTTTACGGCCCACTGAGTAAATGTGGTTCCTGCACAGCCACAACAGCAACTTTGACAGGTCACGCCGCTTCCACCTTCATGCTCTCAGGCCATTGGTCCTGTTACAGTGTGGACTCTGCCTCCCTGTCCACCACCATGTCCTCAGCCTTCACTGCACGGACAAGTCTCAGTGCCCCTCCAGCATACCATGTGCGCAGGGCACGGCGGTGTCACACTGTTCTTTACATGGTTTGCCTTGGCGAATGGAGTCACACTGGGGAGTAACTGATAAAAGTCATTCATCAAGAAATCGAATCATGGCTTACTCCACGAAAACTGTAAATGGGAACCATAGTGATCCACAACGGGAAGAACATCTTGTCTGTGCTGCGACAAGAAAGCCTGAGCCACCCTATGTAACTTCAATGTCAACCAGTGGCAGCTCATATGTGACACCTGCCGTTTGCTCAGGCCCTTTGAGGAAGCCACGTTATTAGTCAGTCGCCAGGATTACGGGATGAACAACGTCATTCGACTGCTTCATCTACTACAACACGTGTTGGAATGGCTGGTCAATGGCTGGTCAGGGCACTGGAGAAGTGGAGCCTACATCTCACGGCCACATGAGTTTTGTGGTGGTTATGAGGAAGGCGAGACAGAGAACCTAGACTCACTGTGGCAGTATGCAGTGGAAATGCAGGTAGGGACAAATGGTACAATGCATGCTCATTTGCTTGCTTAGTTACAGCCAAATTGTCACCATTCGGCAGCGGCATGTCTTCTGGCTCTCCACCTTATTGGACCCTCACTACCAACACAAAATGGGGGCCTTTTTTGCACCCACTGAGAGGGAGGACAAACTGACCTACCACAGAGTCATCCTACGTAGTAAGTTGGCTGATGTCTATCTACACCATCCTCCATCCTCTTGCAAGTCTGATTCTGGAGGGGGGGGGAGCCCTCTGTGGGCACCTTCCACTGTCATGGCTGCTGGGGAGGGGAGGGGTGGCAGGAGCAGTACCAGTTCCATCAGCAGCAGCCTCAGTCTAAAGTTGCTGATGAACAGATTTCTTCACCCGCATAGTGAAGCAACTCATCAGCAGCAGGTATACCTGGAACAGGACCTGAACCATCAGGTGGTGGCACACCTTGACATGCCCAGGTCAACACACCTTGAAGATCCGCTGGACTTCTGGGCAGCTAAATTTGATTTGTGGCCGCAACTAGCAAAGTTTGCCCGGAAAAAGCTGTCCTGCCCGGCCAGTAGTGTGGCATCAGAGCGGGTGTTTAGTGCATGCGTCTGTCCACGAAAAATGTGGAGAGACTCACCTTTGTGAAAATGAATCAGGCATGGATCAGCCAGGATTTCCACCCACCAATGCCTTATACATCAGAGTAGATTGACCATGGTGCCACACCAACACTTCACAAATATGGATAGTGCAAAACATATTTAAGGTGCTTCTCCCTAGTTACAGACATTCCTCCGCATCAGACGTCAAGTAAGTATTGAGGATATGCATTAGCTAAAACTAAATTTTCTTAAGATAAAATATATGTACCCAATTTTTTTTTAATCAAACAAAAGGAAAGGTGTGCAAAAAACACAATGTGCAACCTACACCACCAAGTATTGATGTGATGCAAAGACCTCTAAAAGGTGGAAGGGAACAACATATGCTCCATTGTAACCAGTGGGGGTAAAAACTTCCCCTATAAGGCTTACTCTCGCATTATTAATTTCCTTCTTTGTAAGTGTTACTCGCCCTAAAAAGAGCGGCCCCACATAGGAACTTCTTCCTATTTCCCCCTACAAACAATGCCATTTCACAGGGTTTTTAGGTGGAAATAGAGTTTCCTGTGTGGGCCGCCCTTTTTAGGGTGAGTAACACTTTCCAAGAGAGAGAGAGAGAGTAGGGCCTGACAGGGGAAGTTTTTACCCCCACCTGCTACAATGGACAATACGTTGCTCCCTTCCACCTTTTCAAAGAATGTGTTACTTGTTTAAAAAAGGGTGGCCCCACACAGGAACCTCTCCCTATTTCCACCTAAAAACCCTGGGAAATGGCATTGTTTTTAGGTGGAAATAGGGAGAGGTTCCTGTGTGGGGAATTAATAATGCGAGAGTAGGGCCTTACAGGGGAAGTTTTTACCCCCACAGGTTACAATGGACCATACTTTGTTCCTTTCTACCTTTTAACGGTCTTTCCATCACATCAATACCTGGTGGTATATGTGGCACATGGTGTTTTTTGCACACCTTTCCTTTTGTTTGATCTAAAAAAAAAAAATTGGGGTCCATATATTTTATCCTAAGCATATTATTAAAAGTTATGTTTTACGTAATGCATATCCTCAATACTTACTTGTGCACATGAACACTTTTACAAAAGAGACCGTTTTCTTCTGCCTACCTGCCTCAGCTACTATTCTGATCCTGCCACCTGCCTGATGCCACACATCTGATGCCAAGTTCTCCTTTTTTTACCCACCTTCGTGACCGGGTACTGGTATTGCCACCCACTGCACCACTCTGTCACAGGGTCACTTTCAGGACTGCTGATGCTCCTGCTGCCACCTCCAGGCTGTCTCATTCTGCTACCATATTTTCTACTCACACTGATGCCACCTTCAGGCTGTCTCATTCTGCCACCATACGTTCTCCTCATGCTGATGCCCCCTCCAGGCTGTCTCATTCTGCCACCATATGTTCTCCTCATGTTGATGCCAGCTCCAAGCTGTCTCATTCTGCCACCATATGTTCTCCTCATGCTGCCGCCAACTCGAGGCTGTGTCATTTAGCCACTATATGGTCTCCTCATGCTGCCACCACCTCCATGCTGTGTCATTCAGCCACTCTATGGTCTCCTCATGCTTCCCCCACCAACTCCAGGCTGTGTCATTCAGCCACTATATGGTCTCTTCATGCTTCCGCCACCTCCAGGCTGTGTCATTCAGCCACTATATAGTCTCCTCACGCTGCCACCAACTCCAGGCTGTGTCATTAAGCCACTAAATGTTCTCCTCATGCTGCCGCCACCGCCACACTATGTCATTCAGCCACTATATGGTCTCCTCATGCTGCCGACACCTCCACGCTGGGTCATTCAGCCACTATATGGTCTCCTCATTCTGATTTCCCCTCCAGGCCCTCAGTGAGCCGCTCTGTGACAGTGATTCTAATAGTGATGCCTCTGATCTGCATGTCATACTGAATAACAGTATTGTTTCACTAACCCAGCACACACCCTATGTTACAGCAAGGCAAAATGTTCTACACCCCTATTGAGGCTTTCTGTATGCCAGAAATAGCCTTTTTAATAGCGATTCACCGTGAATAAATTTGGACCAAAACATTTTTGGGGAAATTTTGGCAAATCGGCCGAATTTCTGGTTTGCCAGAAAAAGTCAATTGAAATGGGACAACCCCTTTAATGAACTGTACCACTGTGCCTCGATAATAAACTGTGCCACTATGCCCCTAATGAACTGTGCCATTGTGCTCTTAAATCATTGTTTACCCTCATGTGACTCTCCAGCTGTTGCATACTATCACACTAGCCCTGATTTATTAAGAATGGAGTTTCGGTTTCTTTGTGGATTTTAATTTACTATAATTTGTTTTCCATGGTATTTGCTACGGTATCCCTACATTTTGCACTTTTTTCGACATTTTGCATTTTTTTTACACATGCTCTGATCTGTAGGGTTTTCTTCAGCTCAAATTCACCACATTTTCTGTGGAAACCTTAGTAAATAGGTTGTTGGTTTTTTGTACAAATGTCAGGGCCACGCCCTTTTTTGGTGCCCACGCCCCCTGTCACCGATGATCACGCCCCTTTTTTGGATTTTCTCAGTAAAATGGATAGTTAGTCATGTTTTTTTCAATTCTGTTGCAAATTATGGCACAGTCAGAATTTCTGTCTCAACGCGCCAGAATCCAGTGCATGACCTAACAAAACATGTTGGGTTTGCAATAGTAAATGAGGGTCACTTATCATGCACTGACAGAAGGTTATGATGGAAGCTGTAGTTTTGCAACAAATGGGAAGCTACAGGCTGAAGAAACATAACTCTTAATAGTCTTTCCCCCTGAGAATACTCACCTATTCCTGCTCCCATTTGCCATCACTGATCTGGTCTCCTCTATTTAGGCTTGGACAGAGCAGAATGATATGATGATATGGGAAGTGCTAGTTGCACCACCTGCATCATATGGTAAATGTTGGCTGGACAGAATATTCATTTGCTCTAGTAAGTGTTCAACTATTCCCTTGTATCAGTATCTTAAATACACCAATGCTATTAAATGCAGGTAAATCAGATGCCTCCACTCACCAGTTCTCTAAAACAGCTGGTGAAGGCAGGCAGCTACAGGGGGGGGGGGGGGGGCGGGGGGGATGCTGCTTGCTGGTCCAGACATTTGGCATTCCAAACTCGTACCATGGTCCACCAGTTGAGTACCTCGGGTCTAGTGTAGGTCTGCACCATCTATAGGTTGGTTTGATTTTACACTAAAATGACACCAAAAAGTGGCCACCCTTACTTTCCAATAAGTCATGCCAGGTAACTACACTTAAATAACTATTGAACATGGGTTTCTTAAACCATACACAGCTTATAAATAGATTGCTGTATGAACTTTTTCTTTAGCTGTTTAAAACAGAATGTTTTTTATCTATATGAAAATGTGAAATTATATGTAATCTATTAATGATGATGAGACTCATCTATGGGTGTAATTTATGTTCATCTGCAGCATAATGTAGGTTATAATTTTTTTAACATAATTATTTTAAGTCCCTTAGGTAAATAACGACATGACAAATGAAGGTTACTTCGCAGCCTGCTTATATCCAGTACAGTTTGTTCTTCAAAAAGCTAGGCTAGAAGACTTCATACAATGAGTGGTGACTTATTCCTACAAATAGGGAAATCGTGACATTCCTACAGAAGTCTTTAATTATATACATTGTATAAATATTTTCCATAATTATATTGTTTATCCATTGAGTATCTTGTTACTTGAGGGTTACTATGTATTGCACTTGCAGCAGAAGCAATGGGGGGTAAATAGTTCACTGTTCTACCTGGGCCCTACAATTTGGGTTTTTGGAATATTTGATTGACATGTGATCAATGTTTTAAATCACTTAAAAAGCTGCATATACCGTTGTTGTCATTAATTCTTTCAGACTCCCATAGGGGTGCGTTCACACGTCGGAATTCAAGAGGAATTAGAGCAGAAAAAATTATGTCCGCGGAATTCGCGCGGAATGCGCGCGGAAATGCGAGCGGAAATGCGCGCGGAGGGGGAAGAAGGAAGGGGAGGGTTTGTGGGAGGGCCAAAACGGCCATTTTATGATTGTTCTAGTCAGAAATTAGTTTCTTAATAATTAATATCATTAGTTTCGCTTATTTTTAACAGATTTTGGAAAGACAGCACTTTGCTCCGCTTCTATCTTGTCCTAAAATGGCTGACGAGTAAAAAAAAAGGGTGGAGTGTGGGGTGGAGAATAGGTGTCATCCTTTTTCCATGGGCTGTCTCTTCTACATGTTTTTCTGCGCATTCCGCGCGAATTCCACGTGAATTCCGTGCGGAAACGATCTCGGGCGTAAAATTGTTCTCCCATTGACTTCAATTGAATTCTGCTAATGGATTCCACTTGAAGAATGTACATGCTCTTTCTTCAAGCGGAACGGAACTCAGCGTTGGAATTCCGTTAGCGGAATTTACGCTGTGTGAACAGGACAGCGGAAATTGCATTGAAGTCAATGGCAGAGGAGATGGCAATTCTTTTGGAGCGGATAATTCAAGAGGAATTGCTCGAGTAAATTCCTCTTGAATTCCGACGTGTGAACGGGCCCTTAGGGATAATTTTGTAGTCATTATGTTTGCTGGGAAGAAACACCTATACCTACCGGCTGCTGCTTGGCAACGAAGGCTGAGATTGCCATAAAGAGAGGACACAGAAAGGCAGCCACCTCGGCCTTCAGCTAAGTGCCTTGGAGCTATATCCTTGTTACTACTCTCACAGCCTACAGGCAGCTACATACACATCTTTACTCCAGCGGTGGTTGAATAAAGTATCAAGTATCACCCATTCAGGAAAAAAGAGTGACTAGATAATACTTTGTTGCAATGAATTGTCCAGAGTGGCTAATAGCTTTGCCGTCAGCCCTATGTTATACCTAAAAACATAAAAATTTCACAAATACAAATTTTATTTTCTGTACCTAATTATGGAATATTACAATGATTTACTGCATGTACATAGAAAAAAAGAAGCTTGACCTGGCTGTATAAATTGGTACTAAAGGGGTCAAAGTTTTTCAAATATCAGAAAAGCAACATTTAAGGAGGACCTGTTTCCAACAGTGTTTTTTTTACTTTCTTGCTATACTCCCTGTTCCTGAGATATACTGACCTATTACACTGGACGATTGTTGGCCAAACAAGCCAATATGAATATGGCTCATTCATCAGCTGATCAGGTCGTTTTAACTGGGCCGCTTGGGGATTGGCACCTCCTGACGAATGATGGCAGCTAAGGACCACATAAATAATTCAGTGATTGTTAATGCGGTCCTCCCTGTGCGATTGTTGAGTCTTGTAATAAAAGAGATCGGTGCTTGTTTACAGCAGGATTAACTGTATGTTGACTATGTTAAAGGGGTACTCCGGTGCTAAGACATCTTATCCCCTATCCAAAGCATAGGGAATAAGATGCCTGATCATGGGGGTCCGCCGCTGGGGACCCCCGTGATCTTGCACGCAGCACCCCGAACACGCTCCGGGGACTGATTCTAACTGGGTGCTGCGTGCAAGATCACGGGGGTGCCCAGCGACGGGACCCCTGCGATCAGACATCTTATCCCCTATCCTTTGGATAGGGGATAAGAAGTCTTAGCGCCGGAGTACCCCTTTAAGTTCTCTTCACATCCTGTATATGGGACGGCATTTCCGTCCACCATTGCAGAAAATCTCCGGAGGGAAAATGATTGTAGAATTTATCTAATTCATTTGAATAGGGCAGTTCACATTCACCCAAGCCTACAATTTGGATGCTGGATAGTCGGAAACAATGCTTACTTTTCACTGAATGGTCAGATAGGTGGGAACTTTATTGCAAAAAGGGTTGTGAGTGCCTGGCTAAGGAGTTGTTATAAGGGGGCTTAGGGGGTGTGAATCATGAATCATCTGACTATTTAGTGGAAGTACAACCAAATAATAAAACCTCTAGATCTCGGGAAAAAGGGGGATAAGGTCCTAATTCTTGTGTGGTGGCTTCTAGAAAATTAGCTTAAAGGGGTATTCCACTGGAAAACATGTTGTAATAAATCAATTGGTGCAAGAAAGTTAAGCAGATTTGTAAATTACTTCTATTAAAAAATCTTAATAGTTCCAGTAATTATCAACTGCTGTATGTTACAGAGGAAGTTATTTTCTTTATAAATTTCCTTTCTGTCTGACCACAGTGCTCTCTGCTGACACCTCTGTCCATTTTAGGAACTGTCCAGAACAGGAGAGGTATCCTGTGGGAATTTGCTTCTACTCTGGACAGTTCCTAAAATGGACTAAGGTGTCAGCAGAGAGCACTGTGTCAGACAGAAAGGAAATTCAAAAAGAAAGGAACTTCCTTTGGAAAATACAGCAGATGATAAATACTAGAAGGATAAAGATTTTTAAATAGAAGTCATTTACAAATCAGTTTTTTTAAAGGTGGGTTAGCTGTTGTGGAAATATTAAGTTGTCACATTGTCTTCATATGTGTGATATGGAGTAGATTCATGTGTTGTCAAGTGGTCACCATAGCTGCAGATGTGGTGGTTGTTGATGGCACATGGAAGTGACATATCTTTTGTAGGCTGAATCATTACCTGGTAACCTAATGCTGACTGTATGTATGGGCGTGGCTTTGTACTGTATGTGGGAGTGGCTATATAAACGCTCCCTTTTGTTAGGTATAAATAAACATAACTCACACTAACAAGGGGTTGGATCACAATATGTTGTCTGTGCTTCTTCAACTATGGCGAATTTGCTATCCTGGCAGACCACACTGAGGCTGAATTATTCCAAGTCTGGATTCCTACAACATAGCAAAACACGTCAGGCCTTCTGGATGTTTCATATGTAATTATTTTACACTTATAAAGCATTTGCCATTCCACAAGAACCCTTCCTTGGCTTCTGCAGTGTATGGTGGATTGGCTCCCTGCCTGTCTGTGCAAGGAAGGAAAGTGACACAGGTGTGCTGGTTTATTCACATTTATAGTGAGGACTTGTATACAAAGCAGAGGTTGTCACCTGCTTTAATTGGTTTCATGGAGATGTTGTTTTGACACGTTTAGTTTCTAACATGAGTCCAGTGAAGACATGTTGACCTTTTGTCTTTTATTTTTACTTTTAGGGAGAAAAGAAAATCTGTTACATTTTGATTTGATTTGACATCTCTATCTCTCCTGATGTCACTTTTGGTCTCTTGGAACAAAGAGATTGAACTCATTTCCCTGAAATGTTATGCTTGTCTCCAGGGCTGCCATCAGAAATGTTGGGGCCCATCACACAGCTCAATGCCTGCTCCCCTCCCCCCTCCGGCCTGCCCCCAATATTATTTTATTTTCTAATTATATATTTAGATGTATAATTAGATTAGAGCAGAGTGCAGTGTTGAATAACACTGTGCTATTAAAGGAGTTGTCTGGTAAAAAATAACTTATCCCCCGCTATTTCCTGCTATCTCGGCTGGAAGGGGGGCATGCCGTACCCTGCATGGAGCGCCGGCGGACATGCCCCTCCATGTACCCCACAGAGATACCTGGCCGCGGCTTCCTGCGGGGTACAGACATCAGCTTCCAGCAAACTGCCAGGGCCCCCTGCAGGAGATCGCTAGGGGGGGGTCCAAGCACGTGCACCCCCCCTTGGATCGATAACTTATCCTATATACTTATCCCATATCTCTTATCAGTGCATAACACATACCTACATCTAAGTAGTGTACCATTTTGTAACTGTTAATCTGTCAAGGGCCTACATACTATAAAAGTCCAAGCAAAATTACTCACCGACTGGTGTTTAAAAAAAAAAAAAACAGAGTTTTTAGGCGTACTGTAGCGCATTTTTCTGCCCTCATCAGTGCATACCACATACCTACATCTAAGTAGTGTACTATTTTTGACCTCTTAATCTGTCAAGGGCCTAAATACTGTGAAAGTCCAAGCAAAATTACTCACTGGCTGATGTTTTACAAAAATACAGAGTTTTTAGGCTTATTGTAGCGCATTTTTCTGCCCTCATCAGTGCATACTACATACGTACATCTAATAAGTGTACCTGTTTGTACCTGTTAATCTGTCAAGGGCCTACATACTGTGAAAGTCCAAGCAAAATTACTCACTGACTGATGTTTTACAAAAAGACAGAGTTTTTTTGGCGTACTGTAGCGCATTTTTCTGCCCTCATCAGTGCATACTACATACGTACATCTAATAAGTGTACCATTTTGTACCTGTTAATCTGCCAAGGGCCTACATACTGTGAAAGTCCAAGCAAAATTACTCACCGGCTGGTGTATTAAAAAAATAAATAAATAAAATACTGAGTTTTTAGGCATACTGTTGCACATTTTTCTGCCCTCATCAGTGCATACCACATACCTAGATCTAAGTAGTATACTATTTTTTACCTGTTAATCTGTCAAGGGCCTACATACTGTGAAAGTCCAAGCAAAATTACTCACCGGCTGGTGTTTTACAAAAAGACAGAGTTTTTTTTGGCGTATTGTAGCAAATTTTTCTTCCCTCATCAGTGCATACCACATACATACATCTAAGTTGTGTACCATTTTGTACCTGTTAATCTGTCAAGGGCCTAAATACTGTGAAAGTCCAAGCAAAATTACTCACTGGCTGGTGTTTAAAAAAAAATACAGAGTTTTTTGGCATATTGTAGCGCATATTTCTGCCCTCATCAGAGCATAAGGCATACGTAAATCTAATTAGTATACAATTTTGTACCTATTAATCTGTGAAAGGCCTACATACTGTGAAAGTCCAAGTAACAGTACTCACCGGCTGGTGTTTTACAAAAATACAGAGTTTTTTGGCGTATTGCAGCACCTAATAAGTGCATCAGTGCGTACCACATGTGTACACCTAATAAGTGTACCATTTTGTACCTGTTAATCTGCCAAGGGCCTACATACTGTGAAAGTCCAAGCAAAATCACTCACCGGCTGGTGTTTTAAAAAAATAAATAAATAAAATACTGAGTTTTTTGGCGTATTGTAGCACCTAATAAGTACATCAGTGCGTACCACATATGTACACCTAATAAGTGTACCATTTTGTACCTGTTAATCTGCCAAGGGCCTACATACTGTGAAAGTCCAAGCAAAATTACTCACCGGCTGGTGTTTTAAAAAAATAAATAAATAAAATACTGAGTTTTTAGGCATACTGTAGCACATTTTTCTGCCCTCATCAGTGCATACCACATACATACATCTAAGTAGTGTATTATTTTGTACCTGTTAATCTCTGTCAATGGCCTACATACTTGAGAGTTTACAGAGTTTTTAGGCTCATTGTAGCACATTTTTCTGCCCTCAGAAGTGCATACGCACATACCTACATCAAAGCAGTCTACTATTTTGCATCTGTAAATCTGTAACAAGTCTAGATACTGGGAAAGTCCAGGCAAAAGTAATCACCGGTTGGTGTTTTACGAAAATACGTTTTCCAAGTGTACTATAGAGCTTTTTTTTGCCATATTTGCCACATCTATGTAGTGTACTTTTTTTTTTTTTTTACTCCACTTGTATAAGCACTAAGTATGTCAGGCAGAGAAGTGCCAGGACGTGCTCAGAGTAGTGGCAGAAGCCTAAATTTATCAGGCAGAGGTCGAAGCAGACTAGGGTCGAGTGGCAGCAGGAGTCCCAGTAGGAGGCCTGAGCTCCCAGTATCAGCTACCGGTCGTGTCTCTACCGACAACCCATCTGTCGTCGTCGATTGGTTGACGCGGTCATCCACTTCATCACAAGTAACATTTGATACCCCCAGTCAACAGTCGGTGGGTTCCTCAGACACAACCCTCAGTTGGCATGGCCCAAGAGCAGTCCCTGTCTTTCCATTGTCTCTGTCCTCTGCTGTTCTCACCCCTAAAGAATTATCTTACGCAGTGGGTTCAGCTCCACTATTCAGTGATTCAGTGAGGAAGATGTATTAGACGACAATCAGCAGCTACTGCCCAGCCAAGAAGTGGAGGAGACATCTGCCGCTTCCTACGCTAGGCGGGCAATTACTGATGAGGAGGGTGACGTGGGAGGTGGTGTTTCCAGCATTCAGAATCATACACTGCTGAGGAACCTGAGGAGGACATCAGTGACGTGCTGACAGAACTCGATGATGATGAAGCCGATCGCACTTGGGAGCCTGGTGCAGAGGGGGCTTCATCAACATCAGCAGAAGAGGGTTGCAGGTTGACCGTGAGGCAGCAGATGAGCCGGCAAGGGAAATTCTGGAGCCAAACGTGCCCGGGGTAGGCCACCTGCTTCGTGGCAGCTTACCTTCCTGGGAGGTAGTGGAACAGGGGTTCCTGGAGACAGCGGCAGTAGCAGTCATGTATTGCGCACTGTTGGTGGTAGAATCAGATACTCGGCGGTCTGGCAGTTTTTCACCAAGCATCCGGAGGAAGTTAACACAGCCACATGCAAGATGTGTCAGCAGAAGGTGAAGCGTGGACAGGGTAGCAATGTTGGCACCACAGCCCTGCGTCAACATATGATGCGCCACCATAAAGTGGCCTGGGAAAACCGTGGCTCAGATGTGGTGGTCCAGCCTGCCGCATCACCCAGTGGCACACCACTCCCACTTTCATCCAGCCAAGGGTTCACCACCTCAGGAGAAGGGATCTGTGTGTCACTCCTTCTGTCGCTCAAGATGCTTCTGCTCCTCCTACTTGTAGTCAGCCCTTCTGCCAACAATGCATAGGTGAAGCCATGTCCAAGAGACAACAGTATGCGCCCACTCATCCAATGGCGCAGAAGCTGAATGTCCTCCTTTCCAAGTTGCTGGTGCTGCAGTCTCTCCCATTTCAAGTGGTGGACTCTGCCCCTTTCAGAGAATTGATGGCTTGTGCCGAGCCAAGGTGGAGAGTCCCAATCCGTCATTTCTTTGCAAAGAAGGTAGTACCAGCCCTGCATAATTTTGTACAAGAGAAGGTGTGCCAGTCCTTGAGCCGGTGTGTTCAAAGTGCACGGCAGTGCCGACATGTGGAGCTGTAACTACGGGCAGGGACATTACATGTCATTTACGGCCCACTGGGTAAATGTGGTTCCTGCACAGCCAAAACAGCAACTTGGACAGGTCACACCGCTTCCTCCTCCACGCTCTTGCTCTCAGGCAGTTGGTCCTGTGACAGTGTGCGACTCCGACTCATCATCTTCCACAGTGTCCTCGGCCTCCACTGCACGTACAAATCTCAGTGGCACTTCATCGTACCATGTGTGTAGGGCACGGCGGTGTCACGCTGTTCTTCACATGGTTTGCCTTGGTGAACAGAGTCACACCGGGGAGCTGCTAAAATTGATTAGTCAAGAAATCAGAGTATGGCTTACTCCACGAAAACTGGAAATGGGAACCATGGTGACCGACAACGGGAAGAACATTGTGTCCGCGCTGCGACAAGCAAGTGTGAAAAATGCTCCCTGCATGGCACGCGTGTTGAATCTGGTTGTCAAGCACTTCCTGAAGTCTTCACCCCATTTGCAAGACATCCTAACAATGGCAAGGAAACTGTGGAAATGGCCACTCATACACCGCAAAGCACACTCTCCTTGAGCTGCAGCGTCAGAACGGTATCCCACAACATAGTCTTATTTGTGATGTTGCCACATGTTGGAATTCCACCCTCCATATGTTGGACAGACTATACAAACTAAGAAAAGCCATCACCGATTTCTTGATGATCCAAGCATATAGGGGTACTCCCCTGTGTAACTTCAATGTAAACCAGTGGCAGCTTATACGTGACACCTGCTGTTTGCTGAGGCCCTTTGAGGAAGCCACATTACTTGTAAGTCGCCTGGATTACAGGATGAACAACGTAATTCCACTCCTACATTTCCTACAACAAATTATTGAAACGATGGCTGGTCATGGCAATGAAGACGTTGCGTCTAGATCTCATGGCTACATGAGCCCTTTGGGGGCTTAACTGGAGGAGGAGGATCAGAGGCAGAGTGGAGCACAGTTTATTTTTGATGAGATGGGCGGTGTTTCTAGTCATCGGACAGGAGAGGAGGAGCATGATCAGCTATGAGGAAGGCGAGACAGAGGACCCAGACACACCGTGGCAGTATGAAGTGGAGATGGAGGCAGGGAGTCCCTCCGAGTCACTGGCGCAAATGGCGCGATGCATGCTCAGTTGCTTGCGTAGTAACCCTCGAATTGTCATAATTCATCAGCGGGATGACTTCTGGCTCTCCACCTTATTGGACCCTCGCTACCGTCACAGAATGGGGGCCTTTTTTACACCCACATAGAGGGAGGACAAACTGACCTACTATAGAGAGATCCTACGTAGTCAGTTAGCCGATGCCTATCGGCGACATGGTCCATCCACTCGCATGTCTGACTCGGGGGGCCCTCTGCAGTCACCTTCCACTGCCATGGCTGTGGGGAGGGGAGGGGTGGCAGGAGCAGTACCAGCTCCATCAGCAGCAGCCTGAGTCTACAGTCGCTGATGAGTAGCTTTCTTCACCCGCATAGTGAAGCAACTCATGAGCAGCAGGTAGACATGGAGCAGGACCTGAACCAGCAGGTGGTGGCACACCTTGACATGGCCATGCCAACAACCATTGAACTGGACTTCTGGGCAGCCAAACTTGATTTATGGCCGCAACTAGGAGAGTGTGCCCTGGAAAAGCTGTCCTGCCCGGCCAGTAGTGTGCAATCAGAGCGGGTGTTTGGTGCGGCCGGGGGCCATAGTCACCCCAAGACGAACTCGCCTGTCCACGAAAAATGTGGAGAGACTGACCTTTGTGAAGATGAATCAGGCATGGATCAGCCAGGATTTCTACCCACCAATGCCAGATGCCTCAGAGTAGATTGACCATGCTTCTACACCAACACTTCACAATTATGGTTATGAAACCCTCTTGGGTTATCAATTAGGGTTATGAAACCCTCTTGGGTACTGTGAATCCCTGCTCCTGACTCATCCTGTGTCTTTCAGCCTTACTGATGCTTCTTGCCTTGGGCCTTTCATTTTTGGATGTTTAAACTAGCTACATACATGCTTAATTGAAATTTCAAAATTGATCGTGCAAGGTAAGGGGTTAGGAAAGCCTCTTGGGTTCTGCTGATGCCTGCTCCTTACTGTGTGTTTCCGGAACTACTTGGCTTATTGATGCTTCTGGACTTGGGCCTTAAATTATTGGATGTTTAGCACAAGAAAAATACATGCTTAATAGAAATTTCAACATTGATCTTTCATCTGTAAGGGGTTATGTAACCCTCTTAGGTCCTTCTGATGCCTGCTCCTGACTGCTCCTGTGTCTTTGAGGAACTACTTGGCTTACTGATGCTTCAGGGCTTGGGCCTTAAATTTATGGATGTTTTGCACTAGCTTACATACATGCTTAATTGAGATTTCAACATTGATCTTTCAATCTTAGGGGTTATGAAATCCTCTTGTGTTCAGCTGATGCCTTTTCCTGAATGTGTCTTTGAGGGCTTAGGCCTTACATTTTTGGATGGTAGCACTACCTAACATGCATCTTCAATAGAGATTTCAACATTCACCTTTTACTTTTAGGGGTTGTGAACCCCTCTAGTGTACTCATGCTGCTTCCTGCTCCACTCTGTCAGCCCGTTGGTCCTGTGACAGTGTTCGACTCCGCCTCCTCATCCTCACCATGTCCTCAGCCTCCACTGCCCGGACAAGTCTCAGTGACCCTTCAGCATATCATATGTACAGGGCATGGTGGTGTCACGCTGTTCTTCACATGGTTTGTCTTGGCGAAAAGTGTTGAAAACAATGGCTGGTCAGGTCAATGGAAACATTGCGCCTACATCTCATGGCCACATGAGCCATGGGGGCTTGTTAGATTTGGCCCTTTGTACCCACACGCCGGGGTCCGGGACACTAAAACTTGGGAGTTAAAAGTTCAATTTCAAAATCATTAATTTAAATAAAAAAAATCATACATTTCAATGGTCTCCTCATGCTTCAGCCAACTCCAGGCTGTGTCATTCAGGCAATATATGGTTTACTCATACTGCTGCTGGGCCTGGGTCCAGGACTGAAAATGTTGTTATGGTAGCACTAGCTATCCAAATTCTTCATTTTAAATTTAAAGAATTCTTGTATTTTTTTTTTTGAGGGGGGGGGGGGGATTGTGAAGCCCTGGGGTCTCCTCATGCTTCAGCCAACTCCAGGCTGTGTCATTCAGGCAATATATGGTTTACTGATACCGCTGCTGGGCCTGGGTCTGGAAATAAAAATGTTGTTATGGTAGGTTGCACTAGCTATCCAAATTCTTCATTTTAAATTAAAAAAATGATTGTGTTTTTTTGGGGGGGATTGGGAAGCCCTGGGGTCTCCTCATGCTTCAGCCAACTCCATACTGTGTCATTCAGTCAATATATGGTTTACTGATACCACTGCTGGACCTATGGATAAAAATTTTGCTATGGTAGGTATCACTAGTTATCCAAAATCTTCATTTTAAATTTCAAAAATCCATCTTTTAATCTTAGGAATTGTGAAGGCCTAGTGTCTACTCATGTTGCTGCCAACTCATGGCTGTGCCATTCAGCCACTATATGGTCTCCTCATGCTGCCAACACCTCCATGCTGTGTTATTCAGTCACTATATGGTCTCCTCATGCTGCCAACACCTCCACGCTGTGTCATTGAACCACTATATGGCCTCCTCATGCTGCCAACACCTCCACGCTGTGTCATTCAGTCACTATATGGTCTCCTCATGCTGTGAACACCTCCACGCTGTGTCATTCTGCCACTATATGGTCTCCTCATGCTGCCACCACCTCCATGCTGTGTCATTCAACCACTATATGGTCTCCTAATGCTGCCACCACCTACATGCTGTGTCATTCAACCACTATATGGTCTCCTCATGCTTCAGTCTCATCCAAGCTGTGTCATTCAGCCACTATATGGTCTCCTCATGCTGCCAACACCTCCACGCTGTGTCATTCAGCCACTATGTGGTCTCCTCCTGCTGCCAACACCTCCACGCTGTGTCATTCAGCCACTATATGGTCTCCTCATACTGATACCACCTCCAGGCTCTGTCATTGTGCCGCTCTGCTGCAGTGATTCTAAAAGCAATGCCGGTTATTTGCATGTTATTCTGAATAACAGTATTATTTCACTATCCCAGCACACTCCATATGCGTGTTAGAAAACAGCAAAGTGTTCTATACCCTTATTGAGGCTCTCTGTAGGCCAGAAATAGACGTTTTTTAATATAGTTACACCCCAAATAAATTCGGATCAAAACAAATTTTTTCGGAAAATTCGGCGAATCGGCAAAATCAAATTTTTTAAAAGTTTATTCATCTCTAATTGTTATGTCACTGTAGCTTTACCAAGTCAGTCGCAAGTGAGTTCATAATTTGTCTTACAATAGGTTTTCTCCAATACAGCTCATATCACCTTTTGGAACCTTGGATATGTTTTACTGATCACATTGTGACTTGAGTTCCACAATTGTTTATCTACAATCTGCCTTGTTAAGTGGCAGGTTACACGTGTCAGTCTATGAAGCCTCATGTTGTCATATATGGTTATTTTCAGTATTGCTTGTTGTTTTAAAGTCCGATGAAATATTATTATTATTATTATTGTAACATCACAGTTTTGTAAGATTCTGTTTCTATCCACTTACTTGTTTCTATGTGATTCACAATGAGTATCACTCATGCAAACTGTTGTGCATAATTCATTTACATTCATGATAAGTTTTTCAGGGTTTCCTCTGGCAGGAGTGTTCACAGCCTGTCCAACATATTCCACATAAGTATGGGCATTTTGCCCATCATACACACTAGAGATGGACACATTTTTAAAAAATTCGATTTGGCCGATTCGCCGATCTTTCGAAAAAATTAGTTTTGATCCGAATATATTTGCGTTGAATTGCTATTAAAAATGGCTATTTCCGGGCTACCCAGAGCCTCAATAGGGGTGTAGAACACTTTGCCTTGCCGTAACACGCATAGGGTGTGTGCTGGGTTAGTTAAATAATACTGTTATTCAGTATGACATGCAGATTACAGGTGTTGCTATTAGAATCACTGCCCCAGAGTGGCCCAATGACAGAATGTGGCAGCAGGGTTGGGAGACCGTATGGCATCACAAATGAAGAGATTAAAGAGTTCAATGTGCCACCAGCAGCATGAGATCATATGGCAGCACAATGCAGAGTCTGGAGGTGGAGGCAGCCTATGTAGGCCGAAGAGCGACAAAATGACAAAGTAGTGTGTCAGTTTGTCCTCCCTCTCAGTGGTGCAGGCCTGACCCAGGAGGGCCACTAGGTAGATCCAGCCTGTACCATATGCTTGTCTAAAATATTAAGCCATGCACGTATAAGTAAACATGGCTGGTACTGTGAAACTGCGTTTGAAACTGCGAATGTGTCATTTAATCAGTTATGGTTTATTTTTATCGCTCCAACCTGTTTCCTTGGACTCTTGTGGTAATTCTAGAGCAAATATATGACGACAAGGAGGGTGTGCTTTACGGTGTACCAGTGGCCATTTTTAGGATGTCTTGCAGATGGGTGGAAGACTTAATGAAGCGCTTGACAACCAGATTGAACATGTGTGCCATGTTATGGTTTATTTTTATCGCTCCAACCCATTTTCTTGTAGCCTGGATGTGGCAGCAGCCTGACAAGACCATAGGACCTCACAATTGAAGAGATTAAAGAGATTTTTTAAATGTCAATTGAAGATTTTGAAGATTAACAAGTTTAATGTGCCAGCAGCATGAGATCACATGGCGTCACAATGACGGAGCCTGGAGGTGGCGGCAGCCTATGTAAGCCCCAGAGCGGCACAATGACAGAACCTGGAGGTGGCAGCAGCATTAGGAGACCATGAGGCAGCACAATGACAGTGCTTGGAGGTGGCAGCAGCATGACGAGACCATAGGGTGGCACAATGACAGAGCCTGGAGGTGGCAGCAGCAGGAGGAGAGGTGGCGCGTTTTGCTCCAGACTTCCCACTGCTGTCACCCTACTTATTCCCAACCATGCTACCACCTTGCTGGCTCAGCTGCTGCCACTCTCTTCTCCTGATGATGATGAAGCCCCTTCTGCACCTGGCTCCCAAGTGCGATCGGCTTCATCATCATCGAGTTGTGTCTGTACGTCACTGATGTCATCCTCAA